>NW_023604295.1:55791321-56391321 GCF_014898055.3 Talpa occidentalis | reverse complement strand
GCCACTATTTAAATGTCTCCTGTATTTCTCAGTATTTTGGCTTCCCATTACTTGCTCAACATAAATTCATCATAATAATAATTGCCATTGTAAAAAAAAAATTTTTGACACTTTGAAATTTTTGGAGAATATTCTCATGAGGAAAAATCTGCTTCCATTACTATATATCCAGTTTCTAAGAGACCAGAACATGGCCATAGAATACCAGCTTGGTCTCTAACAAGGTAGAGCCTGGTTGCCAAAATTCAGGCACAAATATAAATAGCAAGGTTGAATAGATCCTTCAAGTTCTTTCATCCGAAAATAGGATTAACTGGTTGATTTCAGAGCCTTGGGTGGAGCTGAAATCCAGGTAGGGAACAGGAAAATCTAGGTATAAAGAGAGGGTGCATGTGAGAATGGGCCAGGAAAATTATTGTCATAGATCAGGGGTAAGGCTGGGGTAGTCAAGAATTTGTCTATTATTAAGGAGAAAGTGGCTATTTGGGGAAAAGGGAGAAAAATCACTATTGCTAAAGAACTTTGAAAGACCTTTGAAGAAGAAACTGTAAATACAGAAGGAAATGATAATACATTTCATATATTTTTTACTTGTGAAAAATTATTTTGCCCACAATCATTCGGAATAGATATAGCTTTCTCTTGCATGTGAACCCCTGAAGCCTCTACCTAAAGGGTTAGGTTATATTTCCTATGCTTAATCTGCAGCCTAAGGAGAATTAAGCTTGTTAGTTTTTTTCCCCTCAGTGGGGCGAAAAACAAAATTTCACTGACCCTAATCAACACTGGTCTAAATATATCAAAAACCATTAACTCAGAAGATAATGATGATGGCATCTCATACGTACTTCACACTTGTTAAAACTTGATCATACACTATCTCACTTGAATAATGTTATGTACTATTATTGTTACTTTAAAGATGTGAAAACTGAAGTTGTAAGAAATTTCTAAGAGACATCTTTCCAGGAGACAGTAGAGTCAAAACACATAAACTAAGGTTTCTGGACTCTTAGATTAATTCTCAACACATCATTCTTTAGAACCTCTTAAAGCATGCTACGTATGGACAGGGTCAGATAACTTGTGAATACTCAATTAATGTTCATTAAAGGAACATTTTGTGATTAGCATTGTTTACCTGTGACGTGACATTTTCTGCCATCTAGTGGTTTTCAAGATCTAAGCATGTGAAGTTAACATTTGGGGCTCAAGATTTTTTCAATTGTAAAGTAGTTTAGATCAGATATTTTCTAATAAATAAAATCTAACAGATTTCTTTTCCAATAAATGATGCACAACTCTTCACCATTTGGTAGCCTAGAAAGGGTTTGAGTGTAGGGTTGTGTGTGTGTATGTGTGTGTGTACACAAATGATTTTCCATAGTGATTACATACAAAGGGCTTCAACTGTTCATTAAAGAATATTTGATAGTTTAAAACTTGCCTATTTCTTATATGCTCAGGTTTCTCCCCTTCTTTTCAATCTACCCATGTAAATTTAAGGGCATACCTACTTAACCAAGGGCTTTCCAGTTCTAGGTAATTGAAGTTTAACCTACTTGACTCAATTAATAATCACTCACTCACTAGTACTGATATAGGATTTGAGAAAAAAATTTAAGGAAACTCAGAAAAGCACATCTAAATTTACATTTTCAATTGTGTCAAAAACATAGTTACTCTTAATTACATTTTTATATTTATATAAATAATATTTGAAATATCAAGCACTTGGTTCATGTGACTTTTGTTTGCCACTTTCTTTTTTTTAAACATCTTTTTTTTAAGATTTATTTATTTATACAAGAACCGGGGTACAGGCCAGAGGCACAGGAGGGCAAGAGAATTCACCAGAGACAGAGTGGGGAGCAGAAAAGGCAGACGGACCAACGACACTGCTGAGGGGAGCAGCGGGCGAAGCAGGAGAGGTCTGCCGCGCCATGTGGGTTTCTCCCTTGACAGGCTGGGAATTGAACCTGTGCTGCAGAGGCTGTGGACAGTTTTACAGCTCAGTGCTCAACCCGCTCTGCCACCAGGGAGGCCCTGTTTGCCACTTTCTTTTGCATATATCCACAGAGCTTTCATGCAATATTTACAGGACCTTTGAGTCATCCCCACTTATTTCTTTGCCCAGGCTGTTGAATGGCTTTGACTGTCTTAAATTCTTTCCTCCAGTATGTTACAAATACAGCCCACAAACTTCAGAAATATGCCTACTAACCAAAGGATCCTTGATGTTTTATAAAATCTATAAATGGAGATTAGTAAGTGACCTCAGCTATGTGAAACATCTAAAATTCCAAAGCAATCCTGCTCTATATGCAGACCATGTGTCTCCATTAAGTACATATACACTGGGAATCCTTTGAATAGATCTCCTTATTTGTGCTAATAAGCAGTTTGGCAATCATAAGCCTTAACTTTGAAAAAGACTTCAAAATATTTCTGAAAATATGCATTAGGACAAAGTTGATTGTTTCTGTTTAATTATTGCTCTTAGGGCCTCCCTGGTGGCAAGCTGCCCGCAGCCTCTGCAGTGCCGGTTAGATCCCCGGCCACCGGGCGAGGGTCCCACATGGCGCACAGACCTCTCCTGCCACCCGCTGCTCCCCTCAGCAGTGTACTTCGTCAGTCTGCCTGTTCTGCTCTCCGCTCTGGCTCTGGTGAATTCTTTCACCCTCCTGTGCTTCTGACTGTACCCAGTGCTTGTATAAATAAATAAATAAATCTTTTAAAATAATAATAATAATAATAATTGCTCTTGGATTATTTTTTTGCTGAAAGTTTGCTCATCTTCACAGATCAATTATTACAGTAAAGGATAAAAGTGGTTAACATAAGGGGATGTTCTAATTTTACGTGACACTGAATTCCTGTTTACTCTGGAATTAGGATTAACTTTCATGTTATTAATTACAGAGCGTGTGAGGTTATACCACTCAAACTGATTTTTATTAATCTTTACATTTTCATATGTTTTATTAGTCTTTTTTTTTTTTTTTTTTTTTTTTATAGAGGCATGTTATTTATTTATTTGTTTGTTTGCTTGCTTTGTTTATACATGCACTGGGTACAGTCAGAAGCGCGGAGGGTGAGAGAATTCACCAGAGCCAGAGCGGGGAGCAGAGCAGGCAGAAGGACCGAAGTACACTGCTGAGGGGAGCAGCGGGTGGCAGGAGAGGTCTGCGCACCATGTGGGACCCTCCTCCGGTGGCCGGGGAGCAGCCGGGGATTGAACCGGCGCCGCTGAGGCTGCGGGCAGCTTCGCAACCCAGCGCTCAACCGCTGCGCCACCGGGGAGGCCCTGTTTTATTAGTCTTGATGTATATAAATTTGCTTTTCACCAACCATTTTTTCCTTATTTGGACATGTTCTTTTCCAGCTATCACCTAGCATTATCTTACGTTACTCTTTTTATAGATTCTTAAATATCCATTTTTATTTCCGAGTCTTGATTATTTGCAAAGAAAGATTTTGCCGAGAATAATTCATTCATGCTAAAAATAATTTCTTTTATTAGCCATATTTCTTTAATTATTTACTTTATCTGAGGGCTGGCTCTTGAATTACTAGAATTCTACTCTAATTTATGCTAATTGCTGTTTCATAATCTAATTTTTACTTTGCTTGTATATAGCTGTCTTTATTCTATTAACTTTTTCCTACAGTTTCTCTAATTAATAAACAATATCTAAAATTCAGAACAGGTAAAACAAAGTGAAAGCAAGATCGATCATGACCCTGTATGTCTGCAGTATAAAGTTAAATAACCTCAAAGCTTTCTTTAACAAAATAATTATAGTATAAAGAAATATCCTGTCAACCTGAAGAATAAAAATAGTTGATTTAAAAGTCCGAAAGATAATCTTCCTTAGAACTCGTAAGGTCTTAACATATGAAAATAAATCTTTTAATATCTTTCTGAAAACTAAAATTAGTGTATAATTTAGTCATTCATTTATATATTTTCCAAAAGCTAATCTAAAAGCTTGAGAAATAATGAGACAGAAATAGATGACTTTTACAGTATCACAAAGATAGAACTATTTTATTGCTTTACTAAGTCACTACTGAAATATATTTCTCTATTATAATATAAATTGGGCCAAGACAGCATTATGGGTGTGTGTGTGTGTGTGTGTGTGCGCGCGCATGTATATACAATTGAGTTTCCATCTTAAATTAATTCTACTACAAAAAAATGGCTCAGAATTTGATGGGAATTCATTGAAGAATCAAAACATTTTACACATAAAGACAATTGACTAGAGATTTAATCCTTTGAGCAATATAGAAATTACAGAAATTGGCCTCAGGAGGCTTTTTTCTAACTAAAATAAGAAGTTTTTGATTGGACAAGTAACTTTGGTGTTCAAAGTTACTGCATTTGTTTTAAAATAGATATGAGTGTGATGTTAATTTAAAATAAAATATCCTTTCCATATAGGTCTGCAAAATGAACTGAGAGATGCTGCTGGACAAATGAACTTTGTAAGAGTTTACAAGAATTTAAAAGGCAAGCAAACATTCCTAACTGTTTGAAATATGGCTAGAAAAATGTTTCACCATAATTTTCATTTCTTGTCTATATCAGTCCAGGAAACAGAACAAGACGTGACAGAAGCCAAACTAAGCCTTTTATTGGGATCCCATGGAAATCTGAGCACAGGAGGCTATTGAAATAAAGAACTCAGTGTATCATCCTATCTCCCCATTTATTCCCTCTGGATCCTCACCCCATTTAATCTGGTTAGTTGATAATTTCCCCTATGTATATTTACTTGTAACCCACCCCCTTGCAAAATTCATCCTCTGGGAGACAGATGATCCTCTTTCAGACTTCCAAGGTCTAATCCCTGAAAATCAGTGTACAGGGATCTAAATTTTATTTTCCAAAGTTATTTTTGACAGAACTGTAGATTTATAAGATACAGTAGCATATGCATAAAATAAAGATGTTATTGACCATCAAACCAGGTTATTTGTAAGGGAATAAAGAAACTCAAAGAAGTTTCTGTATTTTTCACTTTTTGCTACTATAACAAACTACTGTAAGCTTAGTTATTTAGAACAAAACAAATTTATTATCTTTTATTTCCAGAGGTCATAGTGCAAAATCAGTCTTACTGGGCTAAATTCAAGACACTGACAGGAATGGCTCTTGGTGGGTGCTTTGGAGGCAGAATCTGTTTTCCTCCCTTTTTTATTTCCTAGAAGCTGCCCCCATTCTTTGGCTCATGCTCCTTTTTGACCACTCCAATCTGATAATTCATCATTTCTTCTCTTACTAAGTGATCCTCCTGCCTCCCTTCCAGAAGTACTCTTGAAAACATTTGGGTGTCCATCCAGATAATCCAAAATTATCTCCCAAACTCCAGATCCTTAACATAACCCTATCTTTAAAGTCTCCTTACCATGTAAGGTAACAAAATCAAATGTTTGGGGCATTAGGACAGACATTTTAGGAGAACAACAGCCTACCAGAATTAGCACAGATCAGAAGTTATAACTTGGAACTATCCCAACAAAACTGGCACATCTAAAGAGAGGTCAGAGAGAGAAAAGACAGGACCAAATATCTACTGCTCTGTGTGTTCTACCCTTCATGTTCTTGCTACTACCATTACCAAGTCCTGGTGTGCTCTCGCATTTCCCACCCACAAACTCATTTCTGCTCTTTGAAATATTTCCTATTGTTCAAGTCCCATTCCAAAAGCCACCTCTGCCATGAAGATTATTCCTCTCAGAGTAATCTCTTCTTTTCTGCTCCCTTTACAGCATAGATTTTAATCATCCCCACTGCACTTGTCACCACCTACACAATCAATATAAAAACATTTGCAAAATATTTGCAAAACATTTTCTTCCCAAGCAGAAGTAAGCTTTTGATGGTAGGGACTACATTTTAGGCCAAAAAATAGCTTCAAGCATTTAACATGTGCAATGGAAACATGTCCACAAGCATTTCTAGGCATAAATCTGTTAGTGCATCCTCCTCAAGCCAAATTCCCTTCAGCATATCCAGGCAACCAAGTATACAATCACTTGACGCATCGGACAACTGAGGAATGCTTTCTACACACTAAAGAAAAATACCTCGCACCAGAAACTTCCTTCAGACTGGGTTAAAGCCAACATTTTGACAGAACCGGGTATACCAGTCAACATGATTTTTCTCCATAGGATGCTGACACTTATATCTGCTTTACCTGGATATTCGTTATAAAACAAACAAAAAAAAAACATGTCTGATGGTGCTTAATTATAAATGAAATGCTTTCAGATTGTCACTAACAATTTAAACTCAGTAGAGTTGGGTTTGGATTTTGTTTTGTTTTAACGGAAGAAGAGTATAATGTTGAAATCTTTTTTTAGAGAGAAAAAATACAAACTGATAGATTTCCATGTAGTCAGTTATTTCTCCAGAAACTATGTGTAAGGGTAGAGATTATAAGCAGAAGCCATAGAAGTCATGTTCATTTGGTAGACCCCAATGAAGGAAATTCATCTACTGAGACATCCAAAAGTAGCCCGTTAGCACATTCGCTTCACCATATCCCCCACAGTATGCCTCTGACACTGATCACCTGGTTTAGAGTGTCAGAAACTGCAACGGTAATAAACATTGCAGAATGACTTATTAGGAAAGGCCTTTGTAAATCACTCAGACCACTTTTTTTTTTATTCCATTATTAATCATTCCTAGTTCATTCACAACCCAGGGAAAGAAAGGCCAAAAATAGCCACCAAACCAAGCCCATTGTGGAGCAGCTGTCTCTGGTGCGTGAAAGGAAGCAGACAGTTGGAAGTCCAAGCACAGAGAGTAAACAGAGGCTATATCAAAACAGTAATCAGGCAAATCATCAATTTGTCAGCAAATGTGCTGCACTTTGTATTTTCAAAGCATTGTATCACCATTAATTAATTAATGAGTGACAATTACTGTTGCAGTGAATGCAAAATTGTGTGCAAGACTTGAAAAGAAAAAAATTGTTTCACAAAGAATGCCCTTAAGAGGGCTTTTTTCCCCTTTCTGTTCCTGATGGTGTTAGTTCATTGATTTGCTTTCCACCGAACAGGCTGTGCCATTAGCCTATTGTAGGGTAAGGTAAAAGGTATCAGGCTTCTCTGCCCTCCCGCCATTAGGATAGATGACTGAACCCTGCGGTCCCGAATGCATGCCTCATGGTGGGCACCTGGAGTAGAGTGTGGGCATAGGTAGATGGGATTTGACTGGGCTTTTAAGGGTGGCGTCAAGGGGACACCAGCAGAAGCCGAGAGAGAAGCAAGAGAAGCAGAAACTGAGAGAAGGCCGGAGAGCCCAGAGTGAAGACCTGCTGGGGGCTGAGAGGCCCTCCAGCCTACCGGCCCCCCAACGCCCCTGCCTGCCGTGTACCTGGTAATCCCAATAAAAACCTGCAAAATACCACTGAGGACTCTGACTCCTCCTTTACCCGGTCTGCTGGATCATAGAAAACCTGCTCAGTGGTCCTTCCTGACCCTACACCTATGCTATTCCTTCTACCCTGAGCACTCTTCCCCATCTAGTTAGATATCAGCTTAAACATCACTTTCTTTTAGACAGAGTTCCTCAGTTCCTCTAATCTCTCTTTTTTTTTTTTTTTTTTTTTTTTTTGGTGGGATCCTCGCCAGAGCCCAGAGAACCAACCAGCGCTGCAGAGGCTGCAGGCCTCTAATCTCTTTTAAGTACTCCTGTAAGCCACCTTCATAGAACCTTTCACTCCCTATTAAATTGCTGACTAAATTATCTAAAAACCATGCTAACCTGTTGTTTCTGTGAAGGCAGAAGCCTGGTGCCTCTTATTCACTTACCATAGCTCCTAGCACAGTGATTGGCACATGGTAATTACCCAAAAAGGTGTTTCTTAAATGAATACAAGAATCTCCCATGTGAAAGAGCTTTTTTTTTTTTTTTTTTTTTTTTTTTTAAAGATTTATTTATTTATTTATACAAGCACTGGGTACAGTCAGAAGCGCGGGAGGGTGAGAGAATTCACCAGAGCCAGAGCCAGGTAGAGGAAAGTACACTGCTGAGGGGAGCAGCGGGCGGCAGGAGAGGTCTGCGCGCCATGTGGGACCCTCGCCGGTGGCCTGGGATCGAACTGGCGCTGCAGAGTCTGCGGGCGGTCTCGCAGCCCAGAGCTTAACCGCTGGGCCACCGGGGAGGCCCTGAAAGAGCTTTTTTTAAAGAAGGTAAAAAGGCTATTATTGCTAACATGAGTTCTCTACAAAAATTAATCTGCTCTGCATTCTAGAACTTTATCTCATTTAATGTTCACTATGTTCCTTTGAGGTAGGTACCAGATAGGGAATTGAAATGACAGAGAGTGAGCCAAGGATCCCACTACTGATAAGTGATGAAACTAAAACTGAGTCAAAGGTTTCCTGATCTCAAATCTACATCTCTCCAAAAGTGGTAAGGAAGAAAATAGTGGTCACTGAAAACAAGGAACTGGTCTGCCACAGCTAGGTCTCAGTATAATCATAAACTGGACTGACCTCAAAGGCTAAGCCATGCTTCCCTCCTGCTGCATATAAACAAGCACAGAACAGCAATATCATACAAGACCTCTGTGACACCATGATACATGGCCAAGACAACATTGTCTACGTGCAACCAAAGTATGGTTGCTATGAAAATCTCACAAAGTACTTAATCTGCTCCTCTCCTTGCTAATGTGAATTTCTGCTATGTTATTGCCAGTAACAGCTCTATCTTGCCCTTTCTATAAATAAGATTTGTTGAGATACCCAGTTATAGAATTGTCCTCACTTTCTGACTGCATCCATCAGGTGTGAAACTCTGCTTCCTTAGACCTTCCTGAAAATCACCCAATCCAAAGGCCAAATCCTATTATTGGTACCGGGCAGCAAGGGACACTAAAACTGGCCAAGGACTCTGCCCAAATAGTTTACAGTCACGTCTGAGTTTTTCACCCACATGCGCAAATTACAAGACTGCTTAGGTTCAGAGAACAGCAATAATGGGATTTAGTAAGCAAACCAGGGAAAAACAAAGAGTTACTAAGGCCAAAAATGGCCCTTTACCTCTCCCAAAGCAGTGTCCAGTGTTTTCAACTCCTAAAAACAAACGTTCCCAAGGTGGAGTTTTCCCACCACTGCAGACCTGCAGCACACGGCAGCCAGACTAGGCCAGATCCAACTCACAGAGACAGCAGAAGACACAACAGGAGACGCTCCCTGAACTGCTGAGATGCCCCAGCACAGCACCAGACAAGCAACACTCAAAATGGCAGCTGCAGCGGCTGAACAACTGGACAAACGCCCACACTCACAGCTCAGCTAGGCCTCCGCTCCAGGTCTTCCAGGCTGTAACAGCAACAAAATGGAAGTTTCAGTCACTCAGCTACTTGCAAAGCCTCTGAACTTTTTCTCTCTGAGGTTGGCTGCTGGAGGCCTCTCCACATCCTTCAGAGGCACACAACAACTTTCTGGAAAATCAACATGGTGGGGCCAGAAATTGCTGACCCTGGAGTCCCTGAAGACCCCAAAATGCTAAAATCCGGAACACTAAACCCCGAGGGCTACTTCTGCAGTTCCTTACATTTCTTATCAGAGTCTCCACAACCACTAATACCTTGTTCGAATTTTCCTTGGGACTATCCATCCTCCCTAGCAGCCCCCTAGGGGCTCCACCTGCAACAAGTCTTTGGCTTGAGCCACTGGTTATACATATAAGACTTGTTTAACATCCTCTCATGGAATCACACAACTGAGCCCATGGTGTGTGCTCTCCCTTGCTACAGTGAATAATAAGCCTGTCCACATAGCCTGTGCGCTAACTGGAATGTATTGACAGTAGTTATACAAAACAATCCATGGGGCTAGAGAAGAAAAACATCAGAACTTCCCTTTATAAATTTTTGTTCAAAGGAAAAAGAAATCATAATATTTAGCATAGTATATAAGCAAGCTCTCTTCTTTCATCCCTCCCGCTTTGAAATGGTCACATGACAAGGTACGCAAAACAGCCAGAGAGTCACAAAGGAAAAATACTGTATGGTTCCACTTAGATGAGATATTCGGAGTAGACAAAATCATGGAAACAGAAAACAGAAGGGTGGTTGCTAAGGGTTCCTGAGGGGAGAAGGATATGTTCTAAGAGCATAGTGTTTCAGTTTTGCAAGAGGAAAAAGCTTATATTATAAAAAGCTTATATTTCATGTAACAGTCTCAAGAATAGACTAAATATTGGGACCCAAAACAGTTTCAATAATTATGAGAATTAAAATACATCATATCATCAAAAGTAAAGATAAAATCATATGAAAATAGCAATAAATGCAAAGCAAGCACTTGACATAATTCAGCAGCCACTATTGATAAAACTCTAAAGAAAATGGGAATAGAAGGAACAAATACAATAAAGGCTATATATCACAAACCATCAGCCAATATAATATTTAATGATTAAAAAAAAACTGAAAGCTTTCCACCTAAGATTGGGAACAAGACAAAGATTCCAATTGTCACGACTTATATTTAACATAGTACTAGAGGTTTTGGCAAGAGCTGTCAGAAAAACACCGGAAATAACGGAAATCTAAGCTGGGAAAGAAGAAACTATTACTATTTGCAAATGATATGATATTATATATGAAAAATTCTGAAGAATCCATCAAAAGTTATTAGGGGCCTCCCCGGTGACGCAGCGGTTGAGCGCTGGGCTGCAAGGCTGCCCGCAGCCTCTGCAGCACCGGTTCAATCCCCGGCCACAGGGCGAGGGTCCCACATGGTGAGCAGACCTCTCCTGCAGCGCCTGCTGCTCCCCTCAGCAGTGTGCTTCGTCAGTCTGCCTGTTCTGCTCCCTGCTCTGGCTCTGGTGAATTCTCTCACCCTCCCGGCTTCTGACTGTACCCAGTGCTTGTATAAATGAATAAATAAGTCTTTAAAAAAAAAGTTATTAGAAATACATACAGCAAAGTTTCAGGTTACAATTCAACTTTAAAAACTCAAAGCCTTAGGTGATGTTGCACGGGTGCATTGGTGAAGGAAACTCTATGGGGACTACACCTGAGGGGGTGGGGGGAAAGCAAATATTGTTTAAAAATAAACAATGATGTAAAAAATAAAAAAAAATATAAAAAATAAAAAACTCGGGCCTCCCCGGTGGCGCAGTGGTTGAGCGTTGGGTTGTGAAGCTGCCCGCAGCCTCTGCAGTGCCGGTTCGATCCCCGGCTGCTCCCCGGCCACCGGAGGAGGGTCCCACATGGTGCGCAGACCTCTCCTGCCGCCCGCTGCTCCCCTCAGCAGTGTACTTCGGTCCTTCTGCCTGCTCTGCTCCCCGCTCTGGCTCTGGTGAATTCTCTCACCCTCCCGCGCTTCTGACTGTACCCAGTGCTTGTATGAATAAATAAATAAATAAATCTTTAAAAAAAAAATAAAAAATAAAAAAAAAATAAAAAACTCATAGCCTTTTATATACAAACAATAAATAATAAGAAGAAATGAAGAAAATAACTCCATTTATAATTGTCTCAAAAAGAATTACATATTTCAGGATGAACTTAAGGGAGGTGAAAGTCCTATACAATGAGACCTACAAGATGTCACTAAAGGTCTTAGGTAATAACACAAGGTATTAGAAGTATATTCCAAGCACATGGATTGGGAGAATTAATATAACCAAAATGACTATCCTCCCTAAAGTGATAAGCAAGTTTAACACACGCACCTTCTCTTTTTTTTTTTTTTCCAAAGAAAGAGAACAAAAAAATAGCAATTTATATAGAAGCACAATGGGCTATGAATTTTAAATGCAGCCATGAAAAAAAGAGATAAATGGAGGTATTATGTTACTTGACTTCAAAAATTACTGCAAAACAATAATACTAAAAACAATATGGTATTGGCACAAAAACAGATGCATGGATCAATGGAATAGAATCAAAAGCTCAGAAATAAATCCATGTGCATACCAGCACATAATCTATGATAAAGTAGCTATGAAGGGCAGTCTAATAAATGGCACTGGGAAAATTGTAAAGTCACACATGAAAATGAAGTTGGATAACTTGCTAACCCCACACACAAAAATAAACGTCAAATGGATTAAGTATTTTTATATAAGACCTGCAACAATAAAATACATAGACTCAACCTCTATAAAGAGGGAATTAGAAACAAAAATAAAAAATAGGAATTACCTTGTTATAAAACTTCAATAGAATAAAAGAGAATACAAGATGATTAAAAGGGCACCCTACTGAATAGGAGAAATATTTACATAATGCATAACTAACTAGGGATTAATATCCAAGATATATATTTTTGAGACTTATACAATTCAATAATTTTAAAAACTAATTAATAAACAGCCGGCAAATTTGAACAAACAACTCACCAAATAGGACACCTTAAAAAAATTATATCTTAACACTGGACTCCTACTATAAACAGTTTTTTTTCTAATTGCTTTGGAAGTGTGGGAACTTTACTCAGCCCCAAGTCACGGTTACTATAGTATGCAACTTCTTTTGGTCTTTGTCCTTTCTCTCCTGAGTAACTACTTCTCTTTGTCTCCAAAAGCCTGGAGACAGGGCCTCCCTGGTGGCACAAGGGGTTAAGCACGGCACTATGAAGAGATCCACAGCCTCTGCCGGCCAGGGAGCAACCCACATGGTGCAGTAGACCTCTCCTGACTCACCCACTGCTCCCCTCAGCAGTGTACTTTGGTCAATCTGCCTATTCTGTTCCCCACTCAGTCTCTGGTGAATCCTCTCACCCCCCGCATCTCTGGCCTGTACCCCAGTTCTTGTATGAACAAATAAATCTTTAAAAAAAAAAAAAATAAAAAAGGCTGGAGACATTAAAACTTCCAATAAATTGTAACACAAGGGTCTGAACAACTGGGTATATCATCTCTGGCAACTAGTAACATCTCATTAGATAGGGAAAGAGTCTACTCCTCCTTAAGCCCTCTAAACTCTAAACTGTACCCTAGTTAGCAGGAAATAGTTCCAGAAGAACAACTTACACCTATTGCCTGTCATGAATAAGGAGCAAAATATAGACAGAGGAGGCAGTCTGGCCTGGCAGCCATATGTTCCTTATCCTTGCTCTGTTTGTCTTGCTCTGATCCTGCTTATCTTTTCTTGTAGACAAAACCAGAAATCCAAGTAAGACCTACTAAAACCAAGATGGAGGTAGAAATAACATAAGGGTTAAATCATGCCCTCATTGCCATAGAAAAAACCACACAACCTGTACCATAACAGATCCAGTTAGAAAGAAAACTTGGAAGAAAAAGGGGTGTGATTGCAGCTCCTAGAAACCTCTGCCTATTTTGCTGAGATCCTGCTAATGCAGACCTATAATTCTCTCCATTTCCGTAGTTCACCCCCATGTAAGTCTCTGCTTTTCCATAATTCAGGTAAGTGACTGTTAAGACAGTACCCATGTCCTCAGGTTTGCCAGCTGCTGATTAAACCTGAATTCCTCCCACCAACTCCTGTTTGTAGAGTTTTGGCTTATGAGCAGTGAGTAGGCAGACCCAAATTCCAGGGACATGCATAATCACTTTGCAATAATCCTTGGCAATTTCCCATAAAGTTATGCATACATCTACCCCTAGACACAAAATTTGACTCCTATGTTTTATCCTAAAAAAATGAAGGTCTATGACTTTAACAAAATACTGAGCGTAAGTATCAAAATGCTGACAATAATAAACATTTATTATATTGAAAAATATATTCAGCATCCTATGTCACTAGAAAGGACACATTAAAATGAGATGCCACCGTACATCCATTATAATGACAAGATCCAAAACACTAACCCCACCAAATACTGTTACAGAACAAGAGGAACTCTCATTCATTGCTGGTGAGAATGCAAAATAGAATACAGTTTGGCAGTTTCTTATAAAACTACGTATAGTCTTACAAGACCAAGAAACTGAAGGCTGGCCTAGTTATAGCAAAGAAAAAAACATTTGGGGCTTTAAGAATACTGTAGTTTTGCACAACAAAGCAAAAACAACTATAAATCAGAGACATCCTGCAGGGGAGGAGGAGGGAGAGGGATTAGAGGGAGGGAGGGAGGAGCACAGGGGACTGTGGTGATGGTGCACGGGTGCCTTGGGGAAGGAAATTCTATGGGGTCTCAATCTGAGGGGGTGGGGGGAAGCAAATATTGTTTAGAAATAAAAAAATAAAAATAAAAATAAAATTAAAAATTAAAAAAAAAAAAAAGAACACTGTAGTTTTGAAGACACAGACCCAAGAAGCATTAGAACTATATTCCAGTGACACGGAGTGAGGAGTGCTTACATATACACTAAAAGCAAGAGAGTTGACACTCAGATTCTCTTTAGGCAAATGAGGATTTCCCTCAGAGTCCTTCTAATAGGTGGATAGGTGTGTCAAGTGGTGATTTTAATCCTGGGCTCTCTCTGGCATGGCTGCATTGTTTCATTTTCTTCTCAGAGGTGGAATGCTTGCACTCCAGGATGTCTGCACATGCCTGAGGTCCCACTGTCAACAGTTTCCAGACTGGTTTTTACCCAGACTCCAGATGGCTCCATTTTCAGTGTTCTTTTTTATATTATTTATCAGTTCTTTATTTACCCAACGGAGCTGAAATGAGTGTTCACACAAAAACATGCACACAGATATTTTAACCACTTGAATTTGTAATTGCCAAAACAGAAGCAAACAAGATGTCTCTCAGTAGGTCACTGTGTAATAAACTGAGGTACATCCAGACCGTGGAATATTATTCAGTCCTAAAAAAAAATGAAGCCATGAAACAACACAGAGGAAACTTAAAAATGTATTATTAAGTGAAAGAAGCTAATCTAAAAGGGCAACATACCATATAACTCAAACTATATGACATTCCAGAAAAAAATAAAATTATGAAGACAGTAAAAGGATTAGTAATTGCCAGGAGCCAGATGGGTGGGAGAAATGAATAAACAAAGCACAGAGGAATTTTAGGACAGTGAAACTATTCTGTATGATACTACAATGGTGGATACATGTCATTATGCATTTGTCAAAACTCATGGACTGTGCAAAACCAAGAGCTGCCCCTAATGTTAACAGGTGACAATGATGTTTCAATATAGGCTTATTTGTTGTTATCACTTTGCTGCAGGGGTGCTGATAGTGGGGTAGGGTTGTACATATGTGGGACAAAGGGATCATTGAAACCTGGTACTTTCTGCTTAATTTTGCTGTGAACTAAATTTTAACAGCTCTTAAAAAGTAAATAATTTAATAAGGTAGTGTCTGCTGATAAAAGTGGACATAGATGTAGCAGATGTCAATTGTAGAGAACAGGAAAGAAGAGAAAAGGGACAGCCTAGTAAATATCTATGATTCAAGAAGAGTATTTTGGGGGGCGGTGGTATTAAAAATTTTATTGTGCTTGAAATCTATTAAAATCAAGAAGAATATTGACTAGTGACCGGGATGTATGAGAAAATATGTATCTTTAAACATAAAGATTGAGATCTTGAAAAACTAGCAAAAACTTTGTGCAATGGATGCATAAAAGGAATGTCAGCATAAATTGGCACAATTTATATTGTTGGAATAGAAAAGAGAAAAAAGTAAACATTGGTATAATTATATATAAAAGCACTTACAATTCTATTGAGGTGTGTTTTGACACTGAATTGATGAAAAACTGGAGGAGAAATATTTTATTTTCAATAGAATTTTTTTAATACTGTCAACTAAATATGATAATGCTGCTACTCCAATAAGGTTTCTATTCTTGATGACAATTTTCAGAGGACTACGATTCCCAGCATCTCTTGGGGGTTTGCAGTTTCAAATTTCTTTGTAAGAACTATAATCTAGATATTTTATGTAATAAACAGTGCTAAAATAAGTCACTCCGTTTTCAGTTTAATGTGGCTGTAACCAATCAAAATAAATGAAAATAAACTTCTGACATCAATCTACCCTATTAATGTTTATTGGTTATTTAAACGGTATTGTCATTTTGCCAGTCACTCTTCAGATCAGTTTTGCTCACCTGTATTAAATATTTTTTTTAATTATTTATTTATTTACACATACAAGAGCTGGGGTACAGGCCAGAGGTGCGGAGGGTGAGAGGATTCACCAGAGACAGAGTGGGGAACAGAACAGGCAGACTGACTGAAAACACTGCTGAGGGGAACAACAGTGAGACAGGAGGGGTCTGGGGCACCATATGGGTTTCTCTCTTGCCGGCGCGGGGTATAGAACTCATGCTGCAGTGGCTGTATTAAATCTTTTGTATATTATTTGTATTTAGTTCTCCATATATTAATACATATATATACATATATACATAATTCCTCATAGAATTTGGTTCTTTAAATTCATTTTCTTTTAATTGTTAATCTATTTGCTCCAAAATTAATGTTTCCTTCTTTTAACAGTGTGATGATTACTGGAAAAAATAAAGTTTTGTTTATACAGTTATTTCACCTATGAGACATTAGGAAAAAATTGCTTGTCTCTTAAGAAAAATAACAATAATAACTGGCCATTCACTTAAATATGGCAATTGACAATCATAAAACACACAATTTGACTTCTAGTTTCTTTACATTTGCTACTTTGAACTAGAGCATATATTTAATACCGTATTCTCCCTCCCCTCCTTCCCTCACTCCTTTCCTTATCTCTCCAAAGTCAACAAAAATTTCCCCTCCCCCTTCCCCTCCTCCCTTCCCCTCCCCCCCTCATCTTGCATCTGAGCACCTACCCTCTCCGAACCAGTCATTGGTCAAGGAAGCATGTGTCCTCACAGGCATATAACTCAAACCAAAAAATAGGAAAGTCTTGTTAAAGGGACTTTCAAATCACAAAATGACACCTTCATAGAGCTCTAGCTCTTGATACAGTAAATTAGCTCAAAGTCACTGATTTAGTCACTAAATACTGCCACCTTCAGGAAGAAATGTGGGAATTTGCTATTGCAGTCTCAGCAGAGAATCTTAAACCCATATTTTATATTTCACTTTCTTTAACATAAATGTCAAGTATTCTGTTTTTTTCCTGTTTAGCTAAATATTAGTAATCTAGTTCTGTATGTTTTTTATTTGCCCCTCCCCCAAACAACTAGACATTAAGTGAAAAGTTGCCAGATATACAGATATAACAAATGAACTAGAATTCACTTTCACCTATCAAACAAAAACTACTTCAATAAGACCAGACATTTTCAGACATTAAATTATAAAGCATGAAGAAAAGCTCCAAAATTTTTCTGTGTTCAAATAATGAAATATGTATATTGAAAATCTAGGTACAGGGTTTTAAATTAAATTCTGAAAACAATGTTTATGTTTTACATGAAAAATAGTTCTCTAATAATGTATCAAATTGAGGCTTCTAAAATAAAATATTTTCCCCTTGCTTTTAGCTCCTCCTTTATTTATGCATTAATATAAAATTAAAAGCAGCTCTGTGCCATCTGATGCTTGAGTCAGTTTTCAAAATTTCTCTCTTCCTCCCCCCTACTTTTTTTTCCTTTACAAATTCAGCTGGCTTTTCCATTATCTGCTCATGATCTAATTTTGTTACATTTCCTTTTGTTTTATTGTTTCCATTATCTTCTTTCCCATCTTTCTCCTTTCATCCTTGGTTTACGTTCCTTCATTTAGAAAGTCCATTTTAAGGATTCACCCCAGAGGCACAAGGATGGTTCAACATAAGAAAAATCGATCAGTGTAATCCAACACCTCAACAAAAAGAAAAATAAAAACCATATGATCATATCAATAGATGCTGAGAAAGTGTTCAACAAAATCCAACATCCATTTATGATGAGGGCCCTTGAAATTCTAGGGAGAGAAGGAACATACCTTAACATGATAAAAGCCATATATGACAAATCCACTGCCAATATTATTCTCAATGGAGAAAAGCTGAAGGCCTTTCCTTTAAGATCAGGAACAAGACAAGGATGCCCTCTCTCACCACTGCTCTTCAATATAATACTGGAGGTCCTAGCCAGGGCAATAAGACAAGAGAAAGACATACAAAGAACCCAACTAGGGAAAGAAGAAGTAAAATTATCACTATTTGCAGATGATATAATTAATATACATAGAGAACCATAAAAAGTCCACAGAAAAACTATTCAAAATAATCAACCAGTTCAGTAAAGTAGCAGGATACAAAATCAACACATAAAAATCAGTAGCCTTCCTATAGGCAAACTATCAATCTGAAGAAGAAATCAAGAAAACCATCCCTTTTATAACTGAAACAAAAAATATCAAATACTTGGGAATAAACCTAACAAAAGAGGTGAAAGACCTATACAAAGAAAATTATAGAAAGTCCATTTTAAGTTGCCAATTTCTTTTATGTCCTATAAGCATTGTATTCCATGCCCTCATTCTGCTTTCTACTTATTCAAAATCCTTTCCCTATTATTAAATGATGCAAACAACTACTCTTCAAAACCAGATTTTTTAAAATACATTTACTGTGAAATATCACAAATTTTCTGCAAAACACTAATTACATTGTCCAATTGAAAAGAACACATATATAAAACCACTCATATTTATCCTCTAAATTAATTTTACAGTTACAAAGATATATTTCCTCACAATTAACTTTTAAGTTGTATAAATTAAAATCTCAAATTGAAAAAAAGCAGATGAATGGATCAGAAACAGATTATAGCATCGTTATGAATTTAGCACATATTAAGGCATTATTTTTTAAAAGTGGGTATGATGCTTATTTTACAAATGGTTATTTATTGGCTAGCTATTTGAAAAATTAATGAAGTTAGATCTTCTACCTCATAAATGCATCAAAATAAACCCCAAATAAAGTAAAATGGACTATTTTTAAAATAAAGACCTATTTAAAATACAAGTAATTATTGTGTTACCATACTGGATTATAATAACAAAAAAAAAAAAGAGAGATTGCTATGTGGGCTAAAAAAAAGTTAAAATTCTGTGTTAAATATGTAAATATAATTAAAAAGCAAGCATGGTAAGCATGGGAAAGTAATTTTCAACTTTAATGGTAGGTAAATGGTTAATATCTCTATATGTCAATGTCTCACAAGTAAGAAAAGATAAATTCCTAAATAGCAAAAGCTGAGCAAAGGCCAGTCTTGAGTAGACAATTCAAAAGAAAGGCTCTTGTTTAACATATTTTTTTAATGTTTAGTATCATTAGTAATAAAAAATATAAATTGAAACAGTAAAAAATATTTGCCTCTAATATTTATAAATATTTTTAATCATAATACACAATTGGGGATATGTTACAAAAATTGTGCTCTCGTTTATAACCTTTTTGAATGACAACTCGAAAATGTCTATCTGAAGTCTTAATGCTTTCACCCTTTGACACAAACCTCCTTAGGACACAGTCCTGTGTGTCCAAGAGAAATAATCACAATGTAAAAGAAATTCATATTCAGGTATAATCACAGTGGGGATTGGTAAAACAAATAATGGTACACACATATAATGGAAATATTGTTCAGGTACTTTACCCGTGTCAAAAAATAATTACTTCAGAGAAGATGCTATAAAGTGATTAGAGAGTTATTAAACTATATTACAGAATAATTATAATGAATGCTTACAGAGAGAAAAAAACTAAAAACAAATTATTAGTTGATTTTTTTCTGAGTGCTAAGACCATGTTTTATAGCTTTTATTTTGTAAAACAATATTTTGTATTTTCAAATTTTCTACAATATATTTTAATCAGAAAAAGAGTGATTTTTACACCATTGAATACTCTTAGTTCCATTCCATTTAAAAAGCAAGAATGACTACGAAAAAATAGAGACGTCATACAAAACATGCATATCTAAAAATGATTCATTTATCAAAGAATGTAAAAACCAAGAATGAAACTTAATGTAAACTGTGGATTTGGGGTAATAAGATGTGTCAAAGTAGGTTCATCAATTGTAACGAATGTATCTGGTACAGGATGTTGGTGGTGGAGAAATCTGTGCCTTTGTGGAGGTGAAGGATTTATGAGAACTCTGGACTTTCTACCCAATTTTGTTGTAACCTAAAACTGGCCAAAAAAATAAAGTTTATAAAAATAATTCCCAGAATGCAAAATAGATCAGGTACTGCATAATACAGAAATTTTAAAACAATAGTGAGTTAGTATACAAACCTTTGAAGTATGCTAACCAGATACACAATAAATGTTTGACTATCAATTGCTTTGAATAAATCTACATCTCACATGAGCATGAAATTAAGACATAATATTTTTTATTTGCCTTCTTATCCACATAGGTAGAAGGAAAGTAAGTGATCTATAACAGCTCTGTCCAATAGAAACATAAGAAATAAATATGCAATTTAAAATTATCTGGGAGCTTCAGTGAAAAAAGAAAACAGTACAAGAAAATAGCCAACATAAATTTTAATAATATATTTTATTTAACCCAATATATCCAAATTCTATCATTTTAACATGTACTCAGTATAAAACAATAACTGAGATCTTTTAATACTTTTATTATATTAAATCATAGAAATCAGATATGAATTTTATATTTGCAGCACACCTCAATTTAGTTGTTAAATTTTCTTGAAAATACTTGATGGTATTTAGATTTCATAATATTTACTGTTGAAAAGTGACTAACATGCCCCAAAATTTCTAACCACAATTAAAATTTCTTAAAACTAAATTGAGAATCTGTTTTGAAATTTAAGTGATTAAAATGAAATAAAATTAAAAATCAATTACTTCGGTTATACTAGTAACATTTCATATGTGGCTAGAGGCTACCATGTTAGACATGTCTCTTTCTAGAAGAACATTCTAGTGAAATATTGACATTTGAAATATTACTTTCTTGGTAATACACTTGGTAAATACACCTACTACTGAGCAAGTTCAAATCTAACTCTTAATCATATTCAAAGAATGTACATGGTAGATCTTCACTTACTTTCTTGGTCTCTCTTTAATACCACTGAATCACATGTATGATGAGTTATTCTCAGCAAATTTATCTACAAAAAGATAAGCAATATCACATACTAAAACTTAGGTTTTGCCCCCCCATAATAAATTGCCTGCGCAAGCTCACTTCTCCTTTCTGGATTTAGGGATGATTCTGCCACTACACTATTTCTAGTAGTAAAGATTAGGGGTACGATCTATGCAAAATACAGGGATTTTTTTGTTCTTTATAGTAGACCTATTTGTGACTTCTCAGGCAACAGAACTTCCTTACATATTTAAGAAGATTGCATGACCCACAGGGGTAGAACTAATGAACTGTCCAAAGCTCAGCTGTGCTGTTCAGCTTGTCCATACAAATTGGACAAGCTGAAAGCCTTGTCTGTTTACTGTTAGAAGGCATCCCTCTGGTGATACTAGTAATTGCAATATTTTAAATGTATCACAAACTGGACTTGAATTCTTACACACTGGTTATGTGAAGTCATGTCCTGAGTATCAGCAATGGAAATAGCTAAAACGGAACACACATGAACATGGCCGCCAGTGATATTAAGTGGAAAAATCGTAACACCATGAAAAATGCTCCTTTCCTTCCTCTGATCAAGCACATTCCCCCAAAATCGTTGATCTCATTTAGTCAGGTAAGTTAAGAAAGCAAAACTAACCAGGATGTGGTATGTGATAACTTAATAGTGTACATGAACTACTAATTCCAATGTGTCAGTCAAGCAATCACCAATTAACTGTACTGAGTGCCAGGGACTGCAACATTCCTCAGGACACAAATACCGTAAATGATCCTGTTTCTAATCAGGGAGATTAAATTTGTAGACAGCAGAAGAAAACTAACAGAATAAGATATCATGTACTTAAGTCGCAAGCGAATGACCAAATAACTACTACAGTCTAGGAGTGATTCTCAAAGTAGGGCCCCTGGAGATCCGCAAGACCTTTTCAGGAATTTTGTGATAATTAAAACTTTCAAATATCAAAATGCTATCTGCCTTTTTCACTGTGTTGATGTTTTCACTGACAGTGAGCAAAACTGTGGCTGCCTCAACACAAAGCAAGTCATCACACACACACACACACACACACACACACACACACACACGGTTAATTAAAAAAAAGAAGAAAAGTCATTTTCACATAAGAATGTCCATAAAGCAGTAAAATAATTAATTTTATTCAATCCTGACCATTCAGGGCATGTCTGTAATATTCTGTGGGACAAAATAAGAGGGATACACAAAGCATTTGTTACATACAGAAATAAAATGGTCAGTTTAAGGAAAAGGACAGTCGCAGTGAGTTTTCAAGTTCAACTCACCATTTTTTTTATAGAGTAGCATTTTTATTTAAAACTGACAAACTATCGTAATTTGGACTTGAATATAAGCAGGTATTTTCTCAGAAATAAACAAACTGAAGCTTTCACTTCAATAACCAACCATATATCTTGCCAGTGACAAAATTTGAACTTGCAACAAAAATTTAAAATTTGGAAAGTTTATATTTTAATATGTAAAATTTTTTCCTGATTAAATCAGTGATAAAATGAATTTATATGCTATTTTTGATAGTATAGGATGCAATGAGTCAACATTTAGAAGATCTGAATAATTCAGGAAACCAGTAGGTCCCAAATGATCAGAGCATGATAATGAGTACAAATCATGCCTGGATGTCTGGATAAAAAGGTCCAGTCAACCGACCATCGAATTTTAGTGCAACAAAACATGTACTGACATGGATTTAAATTCCATATTGCAATGTATCAAATCAACACGTACACCTTAAATTTATATAATTGGTATTGGCCAATTATAACTCAATAAAAACAATTTTTTAAATCGATAGTTTTAACTGTTCATTTTAGAATGCAAGCTTTTGTTTACTTTAAAGTGAGAATAAAAATCAATTATATTGCAACATGGAATTTCATTTTATGCTAACTTCGTTCAGATTGTGTCCCTTTGTAAATTGGGACACATTTGTAAACCAATGAAACTGAATAAAAAGGCAATCAGAAAAGGAAAACAAATAGATTTCACAGTGCCAATAACTTTTAAAAATTATTCCTTGAAAAAAGAAAAATACGGGATGGTCTCACTCATAGCAGGAATCCAGAAAACTTAAATAAGGGACCAGGAAAAAGAATAACTATAAGAAAGTAAAAATCAAAATCAACAAACAACTATGAACCAGAGACACTCTTGGGGGTGGGGGCGGGGAGGGGAGGGATTGGGGTCATAATAAGGGGGTCGCAATTGTATGGGGAATATAAAAATAAAAAAAAATTATATAAAATAAAAAAAATTATTCCTTGAAGTTTTCCTCTTCCGGGGACGGCGTCTAGAGGCCTTCAGGATGGTCCAGGGTTTGACCTATCGCCGTAGGCTCTCCTACAATACAGCCTCGAACAAAACTAGGCTGTCCTGCACCCCAGGCAATAGAATTGTTTACCTTTATAGCAAGGAGGTTGGGAAAGCACCAAAATCTGCATGTGGTGTGTGCCCAGGCCAACTTCGAGGGGTTCGTGCTGTGAGACCTAAAGTCCTTATGAGACTGTCTAAAACAAAAAAACATGTCAGCCGGGCCTATGGTGGCGCCAAGTGTGCTGAATGTGTCCGGGACAGGCTCAAGCGGGCTTTTCTTATTGAGGAGCAGAAAATCGTTGTGAAAGTGTTGAAGGTCCAAGCACAGAGTCAGAAAGCTAAATAAAAAATGAAGCTTTTTTGAATAATAATTAAAAAAAAATTATTCCTTGAATTGTGGAGTAGTATCAAAGAAAATGAACAATTATCTGAAAAAGCCTTTAAAATATTCCCCCACTTTACCAACAATATATTCTCAAGGCCAGATTTTCTTCATATACTTCAAAGTATACCACCATGCCACAAGAGAAGGACTGCAAAACAGACAAATATTACAAGATGTAAAACATCATTTTTCTAATTTTCTAGTTTCATGAAAATATGTCATTTGTGCTAATATACAAGAAGTTTTCATTATTAAAAGTTAACTAAGAAATAATTTTAATTTCTAACATAATGAGTATCAATATATGCAATCCCCATAAACAAAAGCTGAAACCAAAATATTTGAGAATTGCTGGATTAGGGAAAAGGGAGTAAGCAATCAGGAGGCATTAGGGACCAACTATTGCATAATCTCCAAACAAGCCCCTTCCCCTGAGATACCAAATGAATGGTGTTGATTATTTAAATTAAAATGACCAATTTATACTCATGTTCTTCACATAACAGCGCATTATAATTGTGGAAATGCAATAAAATCCTCAAATTTTATAGCAAGTTATAAAATTAAAATTCCTTTATAATCAAAACCTACCATTAAGTGACAGAACTAATAATTACAAATAGCTAACTGTTTTATATGAGATTTTACCATGTATCTGTGGGTCCTTGTCACCTCTAAAGCCTCCTTTTAATGTTTTTTATCACTTGGAAACTTCTTTGGACTAGGTGTAATTGAAGATATCATATAGTAAGCAGCCCACATTTATTAAGTAATAACTAATTCACTGTCCTATTTTAGATTGACTATTCAGTTCCATGTCAATGGAATGTCAGGTGAAGCAAAAACAATGGAACGTCTGTTAATTTATAAGCAGAAATGATGCAGTTTTTGCAATTTTTAAAATAGGTTATGAACTCCATAAATCATGAGGGACACAGGAAACTTAAGGTTGAAATTTTTTGTGGCATAGCAGAGTCTGTTTTTCTTTCATTTTTAGTCATTCAAATTATTGTAGAGGTGAGTTTGCCCATTTCTGTTCAGTCACCTGACATGTGAGAGTCCAGGGTTTGTGTTCCTTAATAGGTTTGCAGATGCTGTAAAATACCTGGGTTTTAGAATCAGAAAGTTATGTTCCAGTTAATAGTTGTGTGTACAAAATGCCATGGTTATAAAACAAATAAGCCAAGTTGTGGTATATATCAATAATTGTTTTAAAAGTAGAAAGTATTGATATTTCATATTGTCAATTTGAGGCAAACTTTTTTAAAAGAAATTTCTGGTGGTTGGTCCTTCGTGCAATTTTTGCTCCTTTCAAGGAGGTAACATGTTTTCATGCTCAATTTGCAAGTGCTTAATCCACATATCTGATGGCTGTTGGCAAACTTAAAATTGCTCACCTTTATCTTTAAGCACAAAGAACTATTTTCTCAGATCCTTGGTGATACCATAGCCTTATTCAACAGTTTTAGGATTCGCTCTTCAGGAGGGAGAACTATTGGGCAATTTGAAACCCCCCAAAAGATTTACTCACTTTCTTTCCCCTAGCTGGGCCACAAAAGTCAGCCCTTTCCTTTCACTCTTCGAAATTTCCTCCCATCAGTTCCTACAAATTTTACTGTACTTTAATATTTCCCATTATTTTAGGGAGATTCAATATTCTTACATCAATATATTAACTTTGCATGTTAATGAAATTCCTGACAATTATTTGTGCCTCTGAAATTACGTATTTCCTTAATAGTTATGACTGCCTTTCTAGAATTTGTTATGTTGTTGGGGAAAAAAAATACATTGAAAGTAGGTATCAATATGATCTGTCCATAATTATAAGAAAATTAAAAGCTGCAATTCTTCCCTACTTTCCAAAGATACTTCAAAGATTGATGAGGGATTTTAATTGTGCTTGAGATTTGTACACAAGGGCACAAATTTGTTACTATTAAGTACTTTCTCATTTTGACAACTCAGAAGCTACCACTTTTTAAACGCTATTTAGAGATGGCCATAATACCCAGTCTCTAAACTTTAATATTCGATTTTTCTTTTCTTAGTAAAACATATTACTGCACCACAAATGTGTTTTTAATGTAGGAGAAAGGTGCTCATGCCTGAGGAAATAAGACTTTGAAGTAGATACATAATGCTTCTTTGACAATTCTGGAAATTCATGGACTGGGACTACCGAGTGAGGTAGATTTTCAGGAAAATCCGGCCACTCACTAATCTCTAGGTTCAAACCAATGGAAGCTGCCACAGCTCGGAGCTCTGGGAATGGGGCTGCGCTGCAGACGTCCGACCGCGCTCGCTGGCACACATCCAGACAGAAGTGGTCGAGTCCTCCCGACATCCCTTCCTAGATGCCTCGCAGTCTTGGCCACAGTCATCAGATAACGCTATGGGTCAGCAGTACTTCCCAACTGCTTCGCAGCACAGAAACCCTTTAAAATTTCCAAAAGAGAGCGAGCGAGTGAAAGAGCCTTCCCCACCACCACTACCATCCAGGCTATGGCCGTACTTTTAGATCAATAGATTGAGACAACTTAAAAAGCAAACATTGCAATAGCTTGTGACACTTTCAAATGCCTGTATATTTTATTAATCATAATATTTACATACAAATGAATTTATGCTGTACGCTAAGTTTACAAGCACTGCTTGGTGCACAGATGGCTCGCCCACTGCTGGCACAGGGAAACCCCCAGGCGCCCAAGGTCCGAGGCCCGAGGCTCGGGAGCTGCTACCGTGGACTTAACAGGCAGCAGGTCCTGCCTTGTACCTCAAATGTTCAATTAAACCGGATTCCCGGGGCGCTTCCTGCAAGTCGCCGGGGCTTCGCAGGGCATCTGCTGCCCCCTATCGGCGGCGAGGCGAGCAACTCCCGAGCCCATTAGAACCAACTGGAAGAGGCCTCTCGAAATAAAAGAATATTCCATGACTACGCAGTAGCCAGAGGATTCTGAGAGTCTGTTCTCCGCAGACAGGCAGCTCCCACGGCTGCGTTTTAACGCAACTCGCCAGTGAAGGAGAGGATGTTGAACTATGAAGAGGACTCTGACGCGGCTTCGGTGACGGCTGGGAGGGGCGGGACTTGGGGGGAGGGGGGAACCTCAGGAAACACCCAAGATTCAGTTTATGTTTTCCACTCTCCTAGTCAACAACCCATCTCGTCCTTATGGAAAGCCTTCTCCCTCAGTCAGCACGGGGATATCCATTACAGCACAGCGTGGTGTTTCCCCAAGCCCCTGAAGCACCTGTCCCTGCACATTACACCTTGATAGGAGTCCAGCTGCAGAGGCCCCCCTTCCTGAGAGGCAGCCCCAGCTGCGCCCAGGAATGGTCTCCCCCAACACGTTACTTCTCCCGAGCCTTTGCCGGGGATACCATATTCTCTAGAAAAGTAAAAAAATTACTCGGAAGGCAGCCTCGGTTACCCGGAGCTAACACTGATGCCGGCTGTGAATTTTTTCTCTTGGGATTGAACCTATAATTTACTTCCACTTGGACATCTCGGAGACTGTTTGGGGGCGGGGGGAGGGGGCAGGACTGCTGGGAGTGAGTGTGTGTGTGTGTGTGTGTGTGTGTGTGTGTGTGTGAATGCTACATAGTCAGATAGTGCTCATTTTATTTTCATTATTTTCTCCCACCTCACACACACACACACACACACACACACACACACACTTTGCAGTGTTATAACTTGTTCCTTCTTGTCTTTGCCGTGGCCCTTTCGGGAAGAAGGCAAGAGACAGACGCAGGCGAGTGGGGGGAGAGAACAGGCTTCCAGAGCAGACTTTGAGCGGGAAGACACCCGGGCGGAGGGTCCTCGGGGACGACGCTCCCAGCCCTGGTGCTGGCGCCCCCACTCTGCCGGCGCAGGCGAGCCCGGATCCAGCCGGTCCCCTCCGCGCCCGTCCACGTTAGGGGTCGGGCCCTGCCGCGCTGCTGCGAGTCCGGGAAAGGTGGCTGCGCGGGCCCCGATCTCCCTCCCCTGAGGCTCGCCGTGGCCGTGGTCGTGGCCGTGGCCGCGGTGGCCGGCCCCGGTCCCGCCGAGTCCCCGCTCACGAGCGGCCGCAGGTGCCGCCCGACCCATCCCCGCGGAGCTGAACGTCGGGCCGGCCGGCCGCTCCCCGCGCCGCGATCCGCGAGGGTCTCCAGCGCGCGGCCGAGGCCCCCGGGCCGGTCCGCTCCCCTCCCCGCGGCCTGAGGGCGCCGTGCGCGGGCGCGCGGGCGGGCGGCGGCGGATCCCGGGCGCAGGCGGAAGGCGCGGAGCGGGCCACGGCCACGGCGGCCGCCGGGTCTCGGCGGAAGCGCGGGCTCCGGGAGGGAGGGGCCGCCGCGCCCCGCGAGGCCCAGGGCTGCCGGCCCCCAGCGGCGCGGGCCGGTGCTGGGGCGCGCCGGGGGCGGCTGCGGCGCCCGCTAGGCGAGGATGGCCCCGGATCCGGTCCAGCCCGCGCCCCTCGCGCGCCGGGGCGAGGCCGGAGCCCGCCGCTGCCCGCCGGGCTGTGGGTCTCTTACTTGCGGCACAGTCACCCCTCCCAGGCCCTGGCTGAGGCTGGCCGCTCCCGCGTCGGCCACCTCCGGAGCCGCCAGCCTCAGCCTCCCGGGCAGCCGTGACTTCCCGGATGGGGCCATGCTTTCCTTGCAGGACAATCAGGGCTCCTCCCCTCCCCGCAGCCTTGCTAGGAGGCTCCTCCAGAGATTCCAAGGCGTTTTCCTTTTCGCCTGCAAGAAACGGGCAACCCGTCTCATTCATAACACCAGGAGGAAGCAGAAGCTGAGTCTGTGGTGAGGGACCTCCACGGCCGAGGGAACGCCACCCCGTGCAGTGTGTGTGGAGTGTGTTAGTCGGTGGGCTAATGGAGGATGGAAGTTAGCTCTCCGGTTTTGAGAGCCCCGATTTTCAAGCTGTGGAAAAGTTACATTGGCCATTTTTCTGCTGGGTCAACAACACGGAAACTGGAATTCAGCATCAGTTGTAATGACAATGACTTTGAGAATTTCACCGGCATCTTGTGAGAGAAAATGGAGATGCACACCTCAGTGGGAGCGATTGTATTCTGTAGTGACTGGCTGCATCCAGCCAGCAGGGTCCCTGAGCCTCCTTCCCTGCCGCTCTCAGTTCATCCATTCTGATGGGACTTAACGCTTAGTTCTTTTGAATTGTCATGAGACCCTCGGTCTCAGAGTAAGCAAAGGGCGAAGACTGAGCACTGCACATAAAATGTTCTCTCAAACTGTCTTTACTTTTTTTGGGGAAGTAACTCCTGGGCCGATAGAGAATTTCAGATTTGAGGACAAAAGAAAAGTTGCTTTAAAAAAACTAACTTCCGTCTTTATTCAATAGGTATTTATGGAGTACCAATCCTGTCTATCCCCCCACTTCTTCCAACCCCCACCTCTCCCAACCCCCATCTCTTCCTCCTCCTCCTCCCCACCCCCCCCCCCCCCCCGCAAAGACACACTATACATACATACCACCGGCTATTCAAATGGTAATAGATAGAGGCAAGCAGTAGACTTGTTTTCAAAATATTGTATCATTTTACACTTTCAGGGACAATATGAAGTAGATACTATTATTGTTTTCCCTGCTTTACAACTAAGAAAAATGAGGATTTGCAGACTTGGAAAAAACTTGCTCAAGGTCACACACTTTGTCAATGGCAGAGCAGGAGCTAAAACCCGAGGCAATCTGATGCAAAGTCCACAGGCTCCACCACAATCCTACAGTTTCTGGTCAGATCTGGGAATCTGTATATTTTTGAATCATCTAAGGTGAATCTGAAGCAGAGAAGAACATCAGAAACATTGATAGAATCACACTCCTTCATTTTTCCAGATCAGTAAGCAGACCCAAAGATAGGATTTATCCTAAAATATAAGGTTAATTAATTGCAAAATGAGATCCAGAGAGCCACCTCCTATTCCCTGCCCAATAGTCTACCATCTAAACCGTATCAGCTCAGTCCAGGAGGAGTCAAAGAATGTAAATCATTCAAGAATTACAATAAGTGTACAGTTAAATCTTGACTTTTTCTTAGCTTCCTCTTCTAATAATTTGCCTTCTGGATATTTGACTTGAAGTTTCTCTCCCAGAGGGAGGAAGAATCCAGGTGAAACTCAATTATTTCATTTCTCTCATCTTAACTAGTAAGAACTCTAATATTAAAAGGGGAGGGGGACCCAGAAAGGTTTGATGGCAGAAAAGACTAGAACAAATTCCTACCATAAGAACTGCTCATGATCTTTGAATTTTGCTTTTTCATGCTACCATTAACTCCCATTGTGAAATGAATGCTGCTGAATGAATGCTACTGTAACAGGGTGGTCCCCAGGTAAGGGGGAGGTTCCAGGTTCCCTGCCCCCATCCAAGGGAGGGTGGAGCTGAGCAGGGAGAGAAGAAGCTGCAGAGGAGACTGAGAAGAAGGAAGAAGGATGGAGAGCCAGGAGGAGACCTGGAGGAGGGACATGGAATGGAGAGACATGTGAAGAAACTGTGCTTGCCTTTTGGTCGTGGACTGGGTGACACAGATGTGGGTGAGACCCGTGGGGAGGTGACAATGGTAGTTTTTATCTTGATTTTGATTTTGCTCTTTTCCTTCTGGGCTTGTCTTGTTGTTTCTGACCTTTTTTTGTGGGTCCCCACTGGAAGGTGCTTTAGACTTGTGGCAGGCTTTGGGGCCTTGCTCTAGGCCAATCTCATTTGGATGGAGTTTTACCCACGAGGGGACAGATAACTTTGGGTGTTTGATTTAGAAACTAGATTCTTTGCCTTTCCTGTATTGTTTCCTAATTGTATTAAAGTTCCTTCCCATTAAAGTCTCATGTTTTGTGTTAATGCGGCGGATGGCAGAACCCTATATAGAATAGGCAGGTTTGCGGGGTTTGGGCTGCCCCTCTCCCTGCCCTGTAACACTACCATCACTCTGCTCTTCCTCTTCCTATGTACCCCAAGTCTACCCCATTGATGATTTGAAAAGTAGGGGAAAAGAGATGGGAATGAATAATGGGAGTATGATGAATTATTTTAAAATAATTTCTACTTTTGTTTTGGACAGTGGAGGAGTCACAATGCTAAAAACAAATAATCAGGCCTTCACTCTATTTTCAACCTCAGGCACTGCACCTGGACAGTCATACACTGTCAATACACAAATAGACCGAGCCTGCTTATCAACAGCCTGACTTCTATTTCCTTTTTTGAAAACTTTTTTATTTAACCTAATCTTAAATCAGGGATGTTGAGAAGCTGTACAAAAGCCATGGGATTCTTTTCTTTCTCAAAATTCTGAATAAATTATTTCCTTACTTACAATCATTTGCTGATTCCCCGTTAACCTACAATATAAGATTTGACTCATTAACCAGACAAAACAAATATTACATGACCTAACCCCTGACAACTCCTTACCACTCACAGCTCTGCCTCTTATTGGAACTTGAAGCAATACTAGATTAGCCATAGGTCCCTAAATATACAACCTTATCTCCTGTCTTTGTGTTCTTGCATCCTCTACCTGCCTTTCTTTCCTGCCCCCTCATGTTGGTAAAGGCCTATTTATCACAACAAACCCTGCTTAGACAGGGCCACACATGTGAATTCTTTCTGTACCTCTGTGTAGGGTAAGTGAATTGGTCAGGCATTTACACCGCTACCCTCTGTGGCTATCACCTGTGTCCTTGAATACAGGAGGCTCTTGGGAGCATGGGCCCAGGACACATATGCCTGACGATGGACTCCTGGACTATGGTGTGGGCATGCGTAAGTGGGCATACCTGAGCCTGGAGGCTGAGGCTATAAGGGCAGCGGAGAATGGCTACAAGAAGACGAGTGACTACTGAGAAGCAGGACCATGAGATGACACCAGAGAGAGGCCAAAGAGAAAAGCAGTAAATATTCCCTGGGGCTGGGAGGTCTACCAGCCTCCCAGGCCCCCAGCCTCTCTGCCTTGCCAGCCTAAGGGCTTGCGCCACAATTGGCATAGAAAGAGCATTAAAACTGGGGGGAAAAAAAAAAAAAAACAAGGGCTCTGGACTCTCCCTTGCCCGTTTGCCCAAATCAATAGAGAACATGTCCTGTCCATGCTGGCACAACACTCTGCTACATCCCTCCAAAGCAATAACTTCCTGCTAGAGTAGGTAGCCACTTTTGTCACTTATGTATTCTCTATGATGGCCCTTAGTCCTATCTAATGATTTTTTCCACCTATCTCCTCTGTTCCACCTGAACTCCTTGGGAATCTATCTACGTAAAATAAACTATATTTAGTATATCTGAAAACTTAGGAAACATAAGAGTAATTTCTTTTTCTTTTTTTTTTTTTTTTTAAAGATTTATTTATTTATTTATACAAGCACTGGGTACAGTCAGAAGTGCGGGAGGGTGAGAGAATTCACCAGAGCCAGAGCAGGGAGCAGATCAGGCAGAAGGACCGAAGTACACTGCTGAGGGGAGCAGCGGGTGGCAGGAGAAGTCTGCGCGCCATGCGGGACCCTCCTCCTGTGGCCAGGGAGCAGCTGGGGATCGAACCGGCACTGCAGAGGTTGCGGGCAGCTTCGCAACCCAGCGCTCAACCGCTGCACCACCGGGGAGGCCCAAGAGTAATTTCTTTTTAAATAGACTATTATTTACACTTTTGAACTCATATGCTGAGTATGTTTAAAGCAATAGAGGCATTTGTTATACAGTTCAAAATGTCAAAAAAGATCAAGAAATACTATATTATACTTTTTTCCCCAGATTATCCCACTTGTTTAAATTTAGAGGTACTTAACCTAAAATGGCCAGGAGATTGAAGAATATACTGAGCATATTTTGAAAATGTAACTAAAATACTGTTTAAATATAACTATATCCTCTTTCCAGAATTTCAGACCCAGGACCTAACACTGCATCCAGTGACTGAGACTTCAAGTCTGTTGAATTGTTCTAAAAAGAACAGAGAAATCAGCTTAAATATTCATTGGTCCAGGGGCTTCCAGTTGTAGCTCATCACAATTCCAAGTTCTGTCTCTCCTTTTGATCAGCACTTATCAGCTTGAGTCACTTTGGCAATCACACTCCTCTGTTCACCCTCTCTTTCAATTTGAGTTAATGCTCTTGGCTAAATTATAATTACTACATACTTTTGATGTTTACTAGTGAAGGGAATCCCCAAAATGTTCCCTCCTGATGACTACACCAGTTATTGAAGGTTATGACAATTAATGGAGCAGATAAGGCCTAGAAATCAGCTAGTGGATCATTTTATTCCTTTACTCACTAATAGCTTTCTACCTACATGTCAGGCTCTGGGCCAGACATTGGCCTCCCAGCCTTGTCAGGGAGACTTGTTCCATCCAACATCTCCAGTTGTACTTGCTGCAGAATTTTCTATTAACAGAACTTATAGTGAGCAAGTACTTTTTATGTCTTCCGAGACCGTGAGGGCATGTCAAAACCAATAAGGGCTTTGATGGATAAAATTTTAATGTTAGGTTAATTTTTTTAGTGAATGGGGGACTTTGTGTGTATTAATGAAAAAGTGAGTGTATTTATGCAAAATTCAAAAAATAAATGATATTTAGTAGCATTCCTGTACAAATATCCATAATCTATTTCCTTAAAAAGTGATCTCACATTAACAAACTGAACTTAAATGATGAGATGTTCCTCTAGCAGGGTTCACTTATCATTTAATATATTAGTACCATGTCAATCAAGTGTTTGTTTATTTAGATATATTAATAATTTCCATCAACTCCCCTTGAGCAATTAATGAAGAAGAGAGACTGTGGCATAGTAGGTATAGCTGAATATGCTTTTTAACATCATTAAAATATACCCTATACGTCACTAGGGATAATTCAGAACTTCAAGTTTTTTTTTCAGTCCTGAGGGAAATAATGTGAAATATGCAAGACATGAAGAATTAATGAATTCTGTATTTCCAAGAAGTGATTATTTCCTCTAATTAAAAAAAAAAATCTTGGGAACTCTTGACTCAAGAAACATTTTTTAAACTACAAATTTGAGAAATAAGGGGTTAGGGTGGGTACCTCCAATAAGGGGCATTTGTTAGAAGTGGAATATTTGTGGGTTTTTTATCAATGACAAGTCATATTTCAATTTGCAAAGCAACCAAAAATATCCAGTTGTCTGAATAATTTAAGTTCCCAGATAAACTATGTTTGATTACCTCTACCATATCACCATTATAACCATAATAGCTTAAAGTGGGAGATGCAATATAATGTAATGAAAATACATAGAACCAAATGATTTGGATTCAAATGTTGACTCCATTTATCAGCTCTCTGACTCTGACCTCAGTGGTGCTTAGCTTCTTTCTTTTTTTTTTTTTTTAATAGAGGCATGTTTTATTTATTTATTTATTTATTTGTTTGTTTTTTGTTTATACATGCACTGGGTACAGTCAGAAGCACAGGAGGGTGAGAGAATTCACCAGAGCCAGAGCGGGGAGCAGAGCAGACAGAAGGACCGAAGTACACTGCTGAGGGGAGCAGCGGGCGGCAGGAGAGGTCTGCGCGCCATGTGGGACCCTCCTCCGGTGGCCGGGGAGCAGCCGGGGATCGAACCGGCGCCGCAGAGGCCGCGGGCAGCTTCGCAACCCAGCGCTCAACCGCTGCGCCACCGGGGAGGCCCGGTGCTTAGCTTCTTGCTTCATTTTGCTAACTCCTTTGCAAAACAAGTATATCTCAACTGCCCTGCCTATCGTTAGGGAGCATGTGAGACTCTAATGAAAACTGCAGTTTGACCTTCAGAGCACTTCAAATGTAGTTTCTGATGTAGGTCATGAAGTTTTCAATTAATAGAAATATTCCTTGAAACACAATCAAATATATAGCCAAGGTAATTCTTGGCAGAACCCACAGAATAAGTCTCTGAATTAGATACCAAAAAAGAAAAAACCCACTTTCCCAAATATGTCTCCATTTTGTTTTGGTTTGCATTCAATTAGTAAAATGAGTTCAGAATCCACTGTAGCTATTGAACAATCCCTACTCCAACTCCTAAACCAGTTTAGCTAGCACCATACGGTGACAAAAAGAATCATTGACTTTTCCTGTCATCTCACATAATTATTTTACCATGAGTTCACTGCACTCATGATTAGCATCTATGCTGATAGCCTTGAACAAAATATTTATAAATTCTGTAGTGATTTATCCAAACATTTGTGAATTTATATGCAAGACAGATGAGAAAATTGAAGAACAAAAAGTTCTTTTCTGTTATAGATGCTCACATTTGATTATGAAACCATGTTTTTCCTCAGCAAAAAGATGCTATGAATTCATGATTTTAAACTAGTCTATTTAAACTGGAACTGAGAGGAAAATGTATTAATAAAAAATAGCTCTATAAGAATTAAGCAACAAAGGACATCATAACTCAAAACAAGACTCATTTCTTTGTTATATTTTCTCAAATAAGACTTGTCTACTTCATTTCTCAAGTCTGCTTCCAGTTAGTAGTTTGGTGATTAATGATTAAAATGTATTTACTTTAATAATAATTGTATCAACATTTTTCTTCTTTCATCCAATCTCCTAGGAGGTAGTAAAAATTATTGCAAAATAAAATAGAAAAAAAAAAAAAACTAACAAAAATTTTTGTATGTTCTGGGTAAGGAAATGGGAAATTTTGAGCATACCGCCTCAAATAAGTTGTGTAAGATTGTATGTAAAATTATCTTCCTTATATCTTTTAAATCCTATGAGGTTATAACCATCCTGAGTGACTTACTGACCTGAGCGCCTTGCTAACACGTAAAGAATCAGGTTTGAAGTAATTCTGGGTATCTCTGCAGGGGAGTGGGCAGTAATTGGCAACTCCATCTCTTTGCAAAGAAGAAGTGATGTTCTCTGAAGGTTTCCCTGGATAGACTAAGTGAGAAGTGAGGACTGTTCAGTTACAGGGTTGCAGGTGTCCAGCTAATTGTAATAGGAATATCTGAGTCTGTGAGCATGTTAGAGACAGTCCGCAGAGGCTAGTGTTCAAAGACACTCAAAAACACCCACTAGAATTGCTAATGCTTCTTTAGTTTTATGATTATCTTTTCCTGGTTAAATAAAACCAGCCCTAAGTGGGCAGAAAGAAAGATAGGTCCATCTCTTTGAGAATATTATAGATGCCCAAAGAAGGAATGCCATGATACTCTTTGTCCATTAGTGGATTTCATCCAGAGAATCAGTGCAAGTATCACAAGAAAAGAAAAAGATGAGTTGGGAAACCCTCACAGCTTCTCCAGCTCATTTTTAACTTTCTTCTATTTCCAATCTTCCTTGAAGAACAGAGGGCTGATTTCTTACTTTTCGTTATTTCTGTTTTCAGTGTGATTTGAGGTGGGTTTGCAGCAAGAGTTCCATAACCATATGTTTTACTGAATTCAGCGGTGGACCAGAGAATGGCCTAGAAGGACTTGCTGTGTAACTGGCTTGGAATCCTGTTTCCCTGCCTCCCTGCTTTGGTCTATTTCCTGACCCGAGCTGTATAAATCTGCACCACACATCTTTTAGTATAGAAACTTCCAAAGAGTACACAAATTTTATATTTTGCTCACTATATATAAATTTTTAAAAAGGGATTTTGAAGTCAGCTGTTTTGGGAAACTTACCCCATAGCATATAATTTAACAGTGAATAAAATTTAATAATAAGGAAATGTTTTCAGAATTTAAAAAATTACCATATAATGTTCGATTTTTTTTTTTCTAATTTTGACTTCCTTTGACAGTTAATTCCAGAGTATCCATTGAAGAGACCAGTACACTGTGGATCAGGTACTGTCCTAGGCCCTGTGGTTACACCAAGTGCTATGGACTAAATTGTGCTCTACACACACACACACACAATTCATATGACACCCCTAATGTGATGGTATTTGGAGATGGGCCTTTGAAAAGCAATTAGACTTCGATTAGGGTGAGGAGTACACACTCGTGATGAGATGAGATGAGCACTGTGATAACAAGAGACACTGGAGAGTTTGCTTTCTCTTTTCCCTTGGGCACTTGCACGAGAAGTTTCATGAGCAAACAAGATGATGGCCACAAACAGGCTGCAAGAAGAGGCCTCAGAATTAAACTTATTGGAACTTTTTCATACTTCCTGTCTCTAGAACTGTAAGAAATAACGTTGTTATTTATGTTGTTGAAGCCCTCAAGTCTGTAGTATGTTGTTACAATAGCCCAAGCAGACTAAGACTACAACTGACAAAATTGACAAATAACAGAAGTAAAATCCAGAATGTGTCACAGATACCTTTGTGGACAAGCATAAAGCAGAGAAAGGCAATGGGGGGAGGGATATTTTGTTAAAAGAAGACTGTACTGAGACAGCGACCTTCAGTTAATGACCAGTAGGTAAAGAGTCAGCTATGCACAGAATGGGAAAGAACAGGCCAGGCATGGGAAGGCAGCAAGCAACAGGTTTCTGAAGCAAGAGCACCTGGTGGGGAAAAGCAGAAGGCTAGTACAGCTGGCTGGATGGAGGATGGGGAGCTGAGCAGAAGGTGGGTCAGAGGTAACGAGCAGGAGGCCTGGAGAGGAGGCACAGGACCTTGAGGCCATTACAGGACTTGGTCTTTGTATGAGTGAGAGGGGAAGGCTCTGGGCAGAAATGTGACATGAGCTGTCTTATGTTTTATAAGGAGCGCTGGGCTGAGTTGAAAATAACTGGAAAGGGGCAAGGGTGGAAGCAGGGAGACAGGAGCCTCTGCACTACTTAAGGTGAGAGACGATGGTGGAAAGTGGCAGTGGTGGAGGCAGTGAAAAGTGGCATATGTAGCTTGAAAGTAGAGCTAACAGCTTTCGCTGGTAACTTGGATGTGGGGTGTGAAAGCGAGGAGTTAAAAAAATCCAGGACTTGGGGCCTGAGCAACTGGAAGGATGGAGTTGCAATTACCTGAATTGTAGAAAACTGAATGAAAGGGGAATTGGGATATTTTAAGTTCAAAAGCTCCTTCTATATTCATTAGAAATATTGGGTAAGCAACTGATATACAAGTCTTGAGGTTCAGGGAAAATGTTTCAGTCTGAGTTGGAGCTACAAATTTAAGAGTTCATTTAAAACCCTCTAAATTACTGTATTCACATTATACAGTTGATGCTTGAACAACAAGGGGTTAAGGGCACTGATCCCTGTGCAGTTGAAAAATCAGTATGTACCTTTTGACTCTAAAGTATGGCTAATAGTCTGCTGTTGACTGGAAGCCTTACAGAAAACATAAACAGTCAATACATATTTTGTATATTTTATATATACTATACACTATATTCTTCCAAGAAAGTAAGCTAGAGAAAACAAAATGATATTAACAAAATCTTCAAGAGAAACTCTCCAAAAATATTTCCAATATTTTTTGAAAAAAAAAATCCACACATAATACAACACACATTGTATAAAAATGAACAATGATGTAAAAAATATATATATATAAATTTTTTAGAAGTCCACATATAAGTGAATCCATGCGTTTCAAACCCATGTTTTTTAAGGGTCAGCTTCATGTTATAACATTTCCTTTATGCTTAAAGTTCATTTTTGTTCTTATTTTAAAGGGAATTATTTTCATGAGCTCCTAAGACTAAGGTGGGCCTAGGATGGCAGGATGCCAGCAAGAAGGGCCCTGGTTAGTGCACAGTCGTGGGCTGGCCCAAGTCATAAGCCCTGAATATCAGTCCACAGGAACAAGAAAGGCAGCAGAGGACAGGGGTGCAGTTTGTGGGTAGAGAATGTGACGGGAGCCTGTGCAAGGTAGGTGTGTCTGTGCTCCTTCCTTTTGTTTTTTTTCTCAATGAACTAGTAAGCACTATCACAAGCTAAGAGTGAAGGTGGTGCAGCAGGTATGGAGGTTTGAAGACAGAGGGAAAGGTATGAACCCACCACTGAGGAGTGTGGGAAGCAAACAGACTAGGGAAAACGTAGTAGGATAGGGGGCAGCACAAAAAGCCCTCCTGAGGTTAGGTGGGAAATTTTAAATGAGAACAGGCAGCAGGAGCTTTGTGCTTTTTTCCCCAGCCACATTCAGCTGCCAATCTGCAGGGGCAGAGTAGGAGGAGAGCTGGATTCAAGCAGGAGTGTAGTTTACTAAGTATGACAAAGACAGAGGAAGCAATTAAATGCGTGGTTTTAATAATGGACCATGACATTTAAGCTAGGTAAGGAGAAAGTGGAGCTAGGAAGGATCTGAGGGCATTGAAATGATGGAGGTTTGGTTGTACAGACTGGGGGATCAAAGATAGCTTGAGTTAAGTTCTAGAGGATATGAATTGAAAAGGTGGCTAGTGGTGGTGTGAGGATGGGATTCACAAAATGGAGTTTGGGGAGGGATATGCAGTTATTATGAATGAGGACGCCCAAATGTAACACAGGAATATTTGCTATGCAAAATGCAAACAATACCCCACAATCCCACATACTCTCCAAATGTAACCACTTTAAGAATTTGATCTGTATCAACTACATGTCACATATACACACATGCATGTGTATGGACAACATACACATTGCTTCAGTGTTGGTTTATTTGTTTTTTCACATAAATGGGATCATCTTGTATCATTCCATTCTTTTTTAAAATTTTCACTTAACTATTATATATATACTAGAGTTTTCATGATTGTTTATATAGATCTCTTTTAAAAAAAAAAAACATTTATTTATTTGTGCATACAAGGCTGGCATGTAGACCAGAGATGGGGGGTAGGGGTGAGAGGACTCACCAGAGACAGAGTGGGGAACAGAACAGGCAGATCTACTGAAATACACTGCTGAGGGGAGCTGCAGGTGAGACAGGAGAGGTCTGCTGTGCATATGGATCAGCTCCCTGGCTGGGGATCAAACTCATGCTACAGTGGCTGCCAACAGCTTCATAGTGCTGGGACTTATGCGCCTCCCCTGTGCCAACAGGGAGGCCCCCATCTCATTTTTTTAATGGCGTCTTTTTAAAAAAAAAAATAAACTTCTAATTGAATTATCAGAATATTTTAGACATGTTTCATGTTTACAGCAGTGGATAGAATGCAAAACTAACTAAGCCTAGGCTTTGGGTTTGTTACTGCCACAGACCCCTTCCAGGAAACAAGGTGGGCACTGACAATATTTCACATGGTTATAGGTTTTTATAAAATTTTCAAGAGTGAGCTATCTCAAATGTGATCAGTTAAGACCACACTCTCTTTTCAAATTTCCTCCATAGCACTTTCTTTGTTTTGGTTGGTGTTGGAGAGGCTGTGAGTTTTCAAATAAATATTCACTTCCAACGAATCCACTTCTGAATAAATATGCATTTTTCATACCCAATTTTGAATTCTTTTTTTTTTTTAATGAAGGGCCTTTACTATTGAATAAAATTTAGGCCCTAGAAAACTTGTATTTGTCCCTGCAGGTTTAACAATTCTTGTTTAATAGTCTGTTTCCCAGTGATATTTAGATTCCTGACTCCTTCCTTCTGCCCCAAACATGTGTTCCTGGACCACACAGCAAAAGTTCTCTACAACTCCTTTCCTTTCTCTTCTCTCTTCTTGTCGCTCCTCCCTCTCCCTTTCTGAAAGCTAATACTGAGGTGGACAGAAGACTTTCTTTTTCTTAAACCAAGTTATTGACCCTAAAATTGATTTTAGTAATTATGAAAAACATGCAAATAACTGTCTCAAATGCTGTAATTTGGGGTTATTTATTTCTGCCATTGCTGCCTTAATTTCTGTATCAATGCAAATAATCATTAACTGAGAATTTTACAATTATAAGATAATTTAGAGATCACCTAATCTAGCCTCTCATAACTTTGAGAGCTAAGGCACAGAATAGCATGACCTATGACTGTTTATTATTCTACAGTGAAGGCTATTTATTTCTTAAGTAAGGTCTGGCCCTGTGTTAAGTGTAAGGTGAAAAGATCAAGTGAGGCAGGTCCCATTTCTGAGACAGAAAACTGCTAACCACATACCCTTGTAAAATTCAAGCACATTCTCCCTTGCTAACAGACACTAATGACTATAATAAATTAAGGAGGGTTTAGTTAGGCAATAAACAATTACACTTGACAACAGGGTGTAAACTTGATGCCTTAATTAATGTATTGACCAATAGCTCGTTCTAGGATAAGAACCCTGGTCCTAATTCAGCCATACTATCTGTTTGTTTGGTTTTTTTAATGTACTAGAACTAAATCAGATTCAATATTCAAATAATTACATAGAGCAAGGTATTAGAAAAACACGGGCTCAAAATAAACCTAAGTTTGGCCACACTTTCCTCTAAGAGTGATGATATTTTGACTTAGACCACACAGTATTATGAAGATTAATAAGATTATGCTTATAAGTATTCAAAGCTCTTTGGATTTAAAAAACTACCGTTGGCTGGCGGCAACATTTTCTTTATGTGTGATTCATTTGATAATGACATATGACAATGAAGTAAGGAGACTAATTGTGAGAAAGCATATCCCTTTAAGACTCATGCCTTCAAACCTGCTTTGTCCTATCATGTGGTCACCATGGGCCCCTGTGCTTATTCAGATGAGGCTGCCATTGCTTAAAGCAGTTTCTGAACTGCTCTTTTGGCACTGCTTTGAAACCAGCTTATGAGACATAGTTGAAAAGCAGCCTCCTTATTGTTTAGGGAAATTATAGAAATATATAAAGACAGTTAAAAACAATAACATTGCAACTCAGTTAGCAGGTACTGCAATACCCTGCAGAGACAAATTTCTATATGTTTAGCAAAAAGGCAATTGCCTAAGAAGACAAATGTCATGTTAAAATTTCTGTGTTATTATAGGACTCACCAAGCATATTTTAGCATGTCTGTACATGCAACACTTTCTGGGGCCATAGGAAGGGAAGCTTTTTTGAATAACATGGTAAGTCAGATATCTAGCATTCATCAGTTTAACAGATCACATGTTGACCAATTATTTTAGTAAGAGTATCTGTGAAGCACATTACAGTTATTTAAGCATTTTAATGTGCATTTGTTCATTTTATCTTTACAATAACCCTGAGATATTACAAACATAGTGATATCATCTTCATTTTACTTATTAAAAATTCAAGCTCAAAAAGTTAAGAGTCAAGCCCAAATTGACAACATTAATAAATCAGACTTCAGAGTGGCCTCTTCAAACTTCTTGACCTAAGCTCTTTCAACATTAGAAGTATTGTTTTCCAAGGTGCACTATAAAGAATTCTAACCCCCTTGCATGGTCCTTATAATGATTTGAAAATATGCCCACAGATTCTTTGACATTACTTCCTACAAAAATTGAAGTCTACAAAGGCTGGAACCCAGTCACCTTCACTTGAGTGCAGGGTGGATTTGTAGATGTCATGGTGTATGACTTCTGAGTCTAGGTCATAAAAGACTTTATGACTTTCACTCTGGGAAAGCCAATTTTCATGTTATGAAGATATTCAAGCAGCCCTATGGAGGGGTCCACATGGTGGCCAACAGCCATATGATGAGCCTTGAAAATAGATTTTTCGGGCCCGGCCAAACCTTCATATGCTGTAGGAAGTCCCAGGCAACAATTTTGACAACCTGAAAAGAGACTCTGACTTAGACCCATACAGCTAAGACACTTCTGGATTCCTGATTCTCAGAATGGTGAAAGATAATAAATGTTGTTTGTTTCTTTAAACCCATAACTTTTAAGTAATTTTTTTAATAACTAACATAATCCTCAGAGTATTCTATATTCCATTCAGTTTGGGAAGCTGTGTAGTCAACATCTACCTCCAATAGTCAGAGTATCTTTCAGTGTATAAAGGCTCTTGAAAAATCCTGCAGCGAAGAAAGCTGTTTTCACAATGTTTTTTGACAATGTTGTGTCACATTCCTTTTAATAAAATATCTTCCATACCCCACAGAACTGGGTTGAGATCCTTCGAACTGCAGCAATATAGGGTTACTAGCAATTTCAGTTAGTTGTAAACTTCTAAGTAAGCATTTACCAAACATCAAAAATTATGGCACAAATTCCATATATGTTGGGGTCTCTATTGTACATTCTACAAAACAAGACTTGGTTTCTTTAAAAATGTCAATGTCATAAAGGACAAAAAGTTTGGGGAAACTGTTGTAGATTTAAAAAGATAAAAAAAGACATCAGTGCGATCCATGACTTTTCCATAGATTTTGGATTGAAAACAAAGAAAACAGTTATAAAGGACATTATTGAGACAACTTGGGAAATTTAAATTATGAGGCATATATTAGATAATAGTATTGTATTACTGTGAAATTGCCCAATTATGTATGAGGTTATGTAGAAAAATGTCCCTTTTTATGGCGATGCATGTTGAAATTTATAGAAGTGTCAAAATATGACTCTCAAGTAACTCAGAAAATGTCAATGTGGTATGCACAGTTGTATGGTTGTATTCGTGTGTGTGTGTGTGTGTGTGTGTGTGTGTGTGGTGAGGAAGGGCATAAGGCAACTGTGAGGAGAAAACATGCAGGCCTCTACCTGGAAGAACAACTAAACATTCAGGTTTAAGACCAGATATGAAGGCTTTGACTGCTGCCTTTCCATCTTTCTGCTCAAAGGCAGCTCTGAAAAACTAATGAAGGAAGTAAAATACCTGTCCTTGGCTCTTACCATGATGAATCATTCTCATTCCTCAAGTTATACCAAAAAATGTCTCTTCCTGACCATCTTAGCTGAAAAAGTTCTTCTCGGTTATTCTCTATGACAAAGCATTCTGTAAATTTCCTAACACTTTCTCAGTTTCAAATTTCCAAATTGTATGCCTCTTTATTGCTTATCTTGTCCTACTAGACTGTATGTTCCCTGTGGACATGCATGATGCCTCTTACATACCATTCTTTCCTGCCCCTTACCCAAAGTCGGGCCATTATAATGTGTACTTCTTATATATTTAGGCGTAAAATAATGTTCTTCTCACTCTTTTTTCTACTGTGTGGTAATTCCAGGTTTTTTCTCTCATTCAGTAGGTGCCAAGTGCCTTAATGCTACCTAGTGGAAACACACTCATACACACACACACACAGGTGTACACACACCAGCACCCCAAAGTATGTGGTGATTACTTGTCTCCACAACCAGATTTTCCCTAGAGGTTAGCTGAATGTCTAGCAGTAATATTAGTGTGCTAGTTGAACAGCATCCTCCAGAAATTTATATCTACCTAAACTTCAGAATGTAGTCTTATGTGGAAAAGGGTATTTGCAGATATAATTAGTTACATTAAAATGAGGTCATACTTAATTAGGGTATGCTTTAATCCAATGACTGGTGTCCTTATAAGGAAAGAAAACAGAGACACACAGACACAAAGGGAAGAATGCCACGTGAAAACAAGGGTAGACTAGAATGTCCCATTTATAAGACAAGGAAACCAAGGATTCTGAAACCACCAGGAGTTAGGAAGAGGCAAGGAAAAAGGGGCTCTAGGGATATTCTCCCCTAGAGCTTTCAGAGAGAGCATGGCCCTGCCCTGCCAACACTGATTTCAGACTTCTGTCCTCCAGAACAGTAAGACAATACATTTCTGTTATTCTAAGCCACCTGGTCTGTGGTAATTTGTTGAGGCAGCCTAGGAAACAAAAACAGATGGTTTGTATAGATAGTCATAAAACTGGACAAATGTGTTCAGAGATACCCTCCCCAGGTAGGTCTCCACTCTAGGCCTATAAACTTCCACAAGAACTGGCCCTGTGAGTTCACTGTACAGAGACTGACCACAATGAAAAGAGTTTTGATTAAAAAAATCCCTAGCCTAACAACTTGTTAAGTAGGAGTTGACAATTTATTTTTCATCCCTCTCAGAATATTTGCATTTTAATAGAATACTTAGTCATTCAATATTCATGGATCCATTTACTCATAAGGGTTTACTGAGCGCACACTATGTCAGGCATGACTACAGGTCAGCCAGAGAACTATTTTAGGACACAGAAGCAGCTTTCCCTGAATGCTTCAAATCAGACCCTAGAGATCTCCACGTACTCATTCAACGAGCTCGAAGACCTTATTGAATATTCTACTTGGGGAATACATCAACACATATATCTTCTTTTGAGGAAGAATATGCTCTATCTGGAAAAGTTGTTCTCTGTATGAACACAGTTTGGGTAGAGATAAACAATGAATGAAGAAGAAGAAAGGTCACCAATTATACAACCAGTCAAGCAGGGTTAGGTAAGTCAATCTCATTACACTTTCTCTCCTCAGTCTGCTCTTGCTCTTGCTCCTCTCTGGCCTGTTGTTCCCATCTCCTTTTTTTTTTTTTTAATTAATTTATTTATTTATACAAGCACTGGGTACAGTCAGAAGCACAGGAGGGTGAGAGAATTCACCAGAGACAGAGCAGTGAGCAGAACAGTCAGACTGACCAAGTACACTGCTGAGGGGAGCAGCGGGCGGCAGGAGAGGTCTGCGTGCCATGTGGGACCCTCCTCCCGTGGCCGGGGAGCAGCCGGGGATCGAACTGGCGCTGCAGAGGCTGCAGGCAGCTTCACAACCCAGCGCTCAACCGCTGCGCCACCGGGGAGGCCCGCCCCATCTCCTTTAATGCCCATCTTCCTCTATCCATTCTGAAAGTGTTTATGTTCTTTACCACTTTTGTCCTGGAACCTCTTTTCTGACTTTACATGCTGTCTCCAGACTTCTGTATCTGGTTGTGTTGGTCTCAATTCTCGTGCAATGTGTGCTGATGTCTCCCCAATCTTTTACTCTAAACCAGCATTTCCTTCAAAGTCACACACCATTACATTCAACTACTTACTAGATTGCTCCCCTTGGATATTCCACAAATATCTCAAATTCAACATCTCTAAAACCCAACCAATTGCTTTCACACCAGAACTGCTTTTTTATCCAACACGTTGCTTAAGTAAGAGACCTCAATGTAATGAGTTCAATAATATTTTATAATGTCCTAAATTTAGATTTTTGAACTTCAAGGGCAACCTAAATTCTATTTCTCTCTGATTTTGTGAATACATTTGAGTTTTTTCTTTCATTGTTCATCATTTCTTCTTTCAGACACTAATCTTAATTTCTAAAGGCCATCTCTATTTTTTTTAAAAGATTTATTCATTTATGCACACAAGAGCTGGGGCTCAGGCCAGAGATTCAGGGGGTGCGAGGATTCACCAGAGACAGAGTAAGGAACAGAACAGGCAGACTGAATGAAATACTCTGCTGAGGGGAGCAGCGGGTGAGGCAGGAGAGGTCTGCTGTGCCATGTGGATTGCTCCCTGGCTGGCTGGGGATGGAACTCATGCTGCAGAGGCTGCAGATTGCTTCATAGTGTGGTGCTTAATCTCTTGTGCCATCAGGGAGGCCCAACACCTCTTTTTTTTTTTTAAAGATTGATTTATTTATTTATACAAGCACTGGGTACAGTCAGAAGTGCAGGAGGGTGAGAGAATTCACCAGAGCCAGAGCAAAACAGGCAGAAGGACTGAAGTACACTGCTGAGGGGAGCAGTAGGCCGCAGGAGAGGTCTGCGTGCCATGTGGGACCCTTGCCAGCGGCCGGGATTGAACCTGCACTGCAGAGGCTATGGGTAGCTTCGCAGCCCAGCGCTAAACCGCTGTGCCCCAGGGGAGGCCCAACCACCTCTATTTTTTTTTTTTTTTAGATTTATTTATTTATTTATACAAGCACTGGGTATAGTCAGAAGCGCCAGAGGGTGAGAGAATTCACCAGAGTCAGAGCGGAGAGCAGAGCAAGCAGACTGACAAAGTACACTGCTGAGGGGAGCAGCGGGCAGCAGGAGAGATCTGAGCTCCATGTGGGACCCTCACCCGGTGGCCGGGGATCGAACTGGTGCTGCTGAGGCTGCGGGCAGCTTTGCAACCCAGCGCTCAACCGCTGTGCCACCGGGGATGCCCCATCACCTCTATTTTTTAAGGGCCTTAATAATCACTGTGGTCTTCTCTAATTCTTTTACAAAAGATGAAGAACAACCTAAATTTTTAACAATAGAATCTGGTTAACTAAGTTATGACCCATTAATATGATAAGTATTAAAAATCATGTTCTAGATGAATATTTAATACTTTAAGAATTTCTTATGATTTCATATTATAAAAATGCAAGTTTTAACACTGTACAAAGTACAAATATGATTTTTATTCCAAAAAAAATGTAACAATAGCAAGGGAAATATTATAGGCTAACCAACATTTACCTTTGCTTTTTCTTGAAACCCACTAAAATGACAATTCCATGAAGGAATTAAGAAAGGACAAGAGAGTAGCCACAGGCTGCAACCTAAGAAACAGGAAGACCTCTCTGAGACAATAATATGAGAATGAGTCTCCTGCATGAAGAAGCAGTGGCAAGGAAAGGGAATCAAAGCCCAGGATTGGGAAACATCATTTCATTTTACTAAATAAAAACCAGGAGAAGCCTTTGATACATTTTAAGTTGGGGAGTGGCATGATATATGTTTTTATCTCTTATAGTAACAAGAAAACCTACTGAGCATGGCATGAAAGGCAGCAGCAGCTAGTAGAGAAGCCATTTCTGTTGTCCAAGTGAGAGATGGTACAGTTTGCACTGGGGGTAGGAGCAACTGAGATGGAGGAACTGAAGCTATGTTTTGGTAGTATATATTGAAATAGGTGGTGCTATATTTAGTTCTATTTTGGAGGTATGTCTTATTTGGTCAATAAGACTTGAATATGGATGTTGATGCAGGACAAATCAAGGATGTCTTTAGCTTAAGCAACATAGTTGAGGTTGTGCCATTTACTGGGATAACATTTGTATGTATATTCAGAATCCACTATGATTGGGCATAAATAAGATGTCCCCCAGTGAGGGCAAAGGATAATTATACCACTCACTCTTATGTTTTGATGTACAGACTACAAATTACCTGCAAAAAATCTTCTATTTCAACTATTTCAAAGGAGATTCTTATATATGCAAATAACTAAGAATCCATAGTTTTAAGAGGAGAATGTAACAGTAATTTTTTAAAGTGTTTTTTTTTAAGATTTATTTATTTATACAAGAACTGGGGTATAGGTCAGTGGGAGGGTGAGAGAATTCACAAGAGACAGCAGGGAGCAGAACAGGCAGACAGACCAAAGACACTGCTGAGGGGAGCAGCGGGCGAGGCAGGAGAGGTCTGCCACGCCATGTGGGTCTCTCCCTGGCCGACTGGGAATCAAACCCCGGCTGACCAGGAATCAAACCCGCGCCGCAGAGGCTGCAGACAACCTCACAGCGCAGCACTCAACCTGCTATGCCACTGGAGAGGCCCCTAAAATGTTTTTTCTTTAAAGATTAATTTATTTATGTATACAAGAATTGGGGTACAGGCCACAGGTGGGGTGAGAGGATTCACCAGAGACAGAGTGGGAAACAGAACAGGCAGACTGACTGAAATACACTGCTGAGGGGAGCAGCAGGCGAGACAGGAGAGATCTGCTGCACCATGTGGGTAGCTCCTTGGCTGGCCGGAGATCAAACTCTGGCTACAGAGGCTGCAGATAGCATCACAGTGCTGTGCTTAACCCCTTGCGCCACCAGGGAGGCCCTAAAGTGTTTTTAACACAAATTGCCTCATTACTTTTTTTTTTTCTTTAAAGATTTATTTATTTATTTATTTATATAAGCACTGGGTACAGTCAGAAGCACGGGAGGGTGAGAGAATTCACCAGAGCCAGAGCGGGGATCAGAACAGGCAGACTGACGAAGTACACTGCTGAGGGGAGCAGTGGGCAGCAGGAGAGGTCTGCGTGCCATATGGGACCCTCACCCGGAGGCCGGGGATAGAACCGGCACTGCAGAGGCTGCGGGCAGCTTCGCAACCCAGCACTCAACCACTGTGCCACTGGGGAGGCCCTGCCTCATTACTTCTTAAAGAGAACTTGTTCTAAGAAGGTGATGGATCAATTTACAGAAGAGGCTCAGACCTTTTGCTACAAAGGGCCCAACTCACTGGCCTCTCTTCTTGACCAACGTTGAGGAAAGGAAGGTCGAGTCAAAGGTGGTATCCCAAGCTATGTTTGTGGAGTGTAACTAAGTGTGTAACTAAGGCTAACGATGATGACCTGGGGGCACACAGAAGCTCTTGCTATGATTAACAATGTCAGAATATCTGAGTGCAAACTAAGGGAGATAAAATATCAAAGCCCACTGTGAGGCTGACAGGTATCCAGACCGGCAAGGGTCCCATACAGAGTAGACAGACACCTGCCTAACTCTGACACAGTTTTCACAGTGACAGTAGACATTAGGCAGAAGCAATGGCTGTCCTGATCTGATCAATCATTCCACATCTCTTTATATCCAGCACTGATAGTATATCCTATTCTTGGGGAAATGGCCAGAAAAAAGGAAAAGAAAGTTAGCAAAGCGGGTAGAGAAGGCTTCAAAGGGTTAGATTCACTCTCAATGACAACAGCTCTCGAGTCAAACCCCTGTCAAATTCTTCTAACTTGACATCTACCACAGAGTAGCCTTTCTTCATTTGGGTAGCTGCATCTCCAAGTCAGAATTTCTGATTGATTCTCTGTAAAATCCTAATAATATCAGTATTCATTTCCACCCAATAGAGGACTTTGGTTTCTAGGATCTTAGTTGTATCTTAGTGACAAGTTTTTAATTCACTTTTAAAATGTTAATAACCATTTATATTATTAGCAAAATTTCTTTCTTAAAAAGTTTCCAAATGTCTAACCTTTTTCATAAGAAAAATGGGCCTTTTTTTTTTTTCAGGAGAGAAAAATTTACTTTGCCATAATACATGGCATGAGTCATGAAAAAGGCCTGAATAATTTGTAGACACATTGCTATTGAGTCATCATGAATGATACAAGACCACTTGAATAATGATGAAGTTAAAATCTTCACAATTGGTAAGAAATAAAAATACTACTACCTTTTATATTTTAAAAGCTCAATTTCAGTTTTACCCTAGAAGAGATATTAAGGAGAGATAGCAACAATTCTCATTCAGGAATGAGAGAGCTTATTTCCTAAGAAGTCAAGCAAGATTTTCAGCAAAGAGAGAAAAAATCAGAGGTATAACATGAAGTTTAGCACAAGTGTTATCTCTCCTTGTCCAAAAACTCCTTTCCTTTACAACAGTACATAAATATTATATTAAAAAACAAACTAGTACTATTATGACTAAAATACTTCAGGATCCTGTGATGCTAAAGTTTTTAGGCAATATGACTATTAGAGTTTGATGGGTACATTGGAATAGGAATACTAGTGATTTATTACATCATTTAATGCCCATCTGCGCAGCTGGGCAAAGACATGGCTGATGAAAATATCAGCTGTCCAGCTGTTTTCCCTGCTCACCAAAGGTCATGTGGATGGCCATTCCTACTCCAACCACCTCATCTCTGTCAGAGGACTTTTCATTTCCATATCTCCTAAAATATCAAGGGCAGAAATACCAGCCCTTAATCCTGAAGAACATCCCAGCTATTTTATAGACTAGTTGCAACTTAATGAACCTTGACATTGATTAAAGAAGTCATTCTCTCAAACTTTGTGTCATTTTGCTTCACCTCCCAGCTAGTTAGCCTAAGACACAGAGGAGCTATTGTCTGCCTAGCCTCCTAGGCTGAACTTCAGGCTCTATCTATTCACTTTCCACCCTTAAAAGAAGAAATCAATTACACAATATCAAAACCAGGCTATACAACATTACCTTCCCATGTTTCAGGCACTGCTTAGTCACTATATACATTCTCCATGGCTCTGGGAGCACAGAGTCACCACAGTTTGGTGAAGTGAAGCAGTAAACTTAGCAATAATTTCCAGTGGGTCCTGCTTTAACAGGATTCATTTGAAATCATAGAGACCTTAGCAATCCTACTTACTATTCTGTCCACTGAGATAGTTACTAAGTGGCAGGTTATGCTAGGTCTACTCAGTACACTAAGTCCTCATTTAATGTTCTCAATAGAGTCTTGGAATTAAGCAAGATGACATATAATGAAACCAGTTTTACCATAGGCTAATATAAATAAACAAGAATTGTGTTCTTATAACATATTCCTGGTCACAAAAACATTACCAAAATTCTAAATGAAGACCCAAAACACTTCTGATATAAAGCAATAAATTATATTCATTTGTTCCTTTTCCAATCCTACATTTCAGCTCAGGGTCACAGGTGGCTGAAGTCAGAGTCGGCTCAGGGCACAAGGCTGGAAAAACCCTTAGTCAAGTCACAGATCCTTCCCAGAGCACTCGCTCACCCTCACCCTCACTCATTCAGGGACAGTTTAGACAGGCAATGAAACTAAAGCGCACATCCTTGGGTGTGGGAGGAACAGAGAAAACCCACGTAGAACTGGAGAGAAGATGCAAACTCCACAGAAACAGTGGCCCATCAGATATCAACTTTGTTCCTCATCAACATTATATTGAGACCTTTGAACAAAATTTATTTGAGGACCTACTGTATACAGGCATGTACAAGAAAGAAAGGTGAGGGACAGAGGGTTGTTGACTGGTAGATGGACTGGAAAAAAGAACTGTGAATATGTAAGGTGTTTATTTACTATGTTATAGACTGGTGGGTATTCAAACTTCTTGCTGTGTTTATTGCCTTTAACATTAATTTGGACACAAAGGGGCCTCCCTGGTGGTACAGAGGGTTAAGCACAGCACTATGAGGCTATCCTCAACCTCTGCAACACGGGTTCGAGTCCCAGCTGGTCAGGGAGCTACCCACACGGTGCGGCAGCCCTCTCCTGTCTCGCCTGCTGCTCCCCTCAACAGTGTATTTCAGTCAATCCGCCTGTTCTGCTCCCCACTCTGTCTCTGGTGAATCCTCTCACCCCCCACACTCTGGCCTATAACCAGGTACTGTATGCATAAATAAATAAATCTTAAAAAAGAAACATTAATTTGGACACACAGTGGACAATGGAGGAGCTATGATCAGGCAGGCATTAATTTCACAGCTATTGGATTCGGAGCCAATAGCAGCAATTTTGACCCAAGTACAAAGACAACAGTATTCTCAAATCAATAGAGTGGGAGAAGAAAAGAAATAGGGGACACATCTCAAAGGCACTATTAGGTACCCTGTTCTTGATCTTTGTCCTCCTACTCCATCATCTCAGTGGACTGCCAGGAGGACTGATCCAGGGCCAAGGCCAATCTGCCACTCTGACTTAAAATTCAGGAGGCCTATAGAGAGTAGCTTAAAATTTTGCACAACCTTTAAAAAAGCATTCTTTTTAAAAGATAGGTGCCCTTTCAACGTCCGTGCCTTGGGAGAATGCCTGGTTACCCCGCTCCAGTTTTGAGTTGTGACCTTTTTTTTGGTGTGCTGAACAGATAATAAGAAATCTACTCTCGATAAATTTTTAAAGTGAACATTAAAGTATCATTAACTATAATCAAAAGCTGTACAGTAGGGCCTCCCCAGTGGCGTAGCGGTTGAGCGCTGGGTTGCGAAGCTGCCCGCAGCTTCTGCAGCACCGGTTCGATCCCCGGCTGCTCCCGGCCACCACAGGAGGGTCCCGCATGGCGCACAGACCTCTCCTGCCGCCCGCTGCTCCCCTCAGCAGTGTATTTCGTCAGTCTGCCTGGTCTGCTCCCCGCTCTGGCTCCGGTGAATTCTCTCACCCTCTCGCACTTTTGACTGTACCCAGTGCTTGTATAAATAAATAAATAAAATCTTAAAAAAGGGGGCCTCCCTGGTGGCGCAGCGGTTGAGCGCTGGATTGCGAAGCTGCCCGCAGCCTCTGCAGCGCCGGTTCGATCCCCGGCTGCTCCCCGGCCACCAGAGGAGGGTCCCACATGGTGCGCAGACCTCTCCTGCCGCCCGCTGCTCCCCTCAGCAGTGTACTTCGGTCCTTCTGCCTGCTCTGCTCCCCGCTCTGGCTCTGGTGAATTCTCTCACCCTCCCACGCTTCTGACTGTACCCAGTGCTTGTATAAATAAATAAAAATAAATCTAAAAAAAAAAATCTTAAAAAAAAAAAAAGCTGTACAGTAGACCTCTAGAACTTATTCATCTTGCACAACTAAAAGTTATTACCCATTGAACAGCAACTCCTGATTTCCCCCTCCCTCCTGTCCCTGGCAACCATAAAAACTCTATGAACTTGACTATTTGAATTGTCTCCTGTAAGTAGAATCACAAAATATTTGTTCTTCTGTAGCTATGTTGTTTCACTTAGCATAATGGCTCCGTTCATCCATGTTATCACAGATGGCAGGTGATTTCTGACCTTTTACAATAAAACTGTGACTGCTTTGAGAACAGCCCCAAAATGCTATACATATTGTAAGCATATGCGTAAAGCACTTCCTCAACATTGAATTATCTCCTAGTAATCATGGAAATTGCTTAAGATTAAAGTTCGTTTATGTAACTCATTCAGAACGCACATACACCTGCAATGGGGAGATTGTAATAAGGTAGAGCAACAGAAGACAGCTAGATTTTTATTGGATCATATTATTGAGTTTCTCTGTCTTATTTTGGGGGAGAGGGGAAATGATACAATTCTAGAGCCTTCTCTCCAAATTTCTCCCTGATCTACCAAAATAATAATGAATAGTATTTGAATGGTGCTTTACAATTTGAGAAAGAATTTAACATTTATTTTCTCATTTTTCAGTAATAAAGTGGCTAATATCCCCTTTCACAGATCATGAGATGAAAGCTCAGAAAAGTAATCATCTATGCAAGGTCACCCTCCAAATTCCAGTTTCTCAACTAGATCCTGAAACCTTTAATTTTTGTTTTGTTTTTCATTTTAAATTCAGGTATGTCTGTTGCTTGAAAAGTAAACTCATGTGGACAATAATGAGTCATAAACTTTATAAGTAATATGAGTAAAATTAATTAAGTTCATAATTGTTTATCCATTCTTGGCCACAGAGTCTTATGCATAAAAATGTCAGTCAAAGCAAAATTATTTGGATGCCAGTGAAACATGATAGTCCTGGCTATCTTTTTGCTTGCAGTGTGCTAAAATTTACATGTGACTGACAGGTAAGTATGTCAATAATGTAATAACATAGATATTATGGGCTGAGATTATGTCCCTCCAAAATTCATATGTTGAAGTCCACAGGATATGACTGCATCTGGAGACATGGGTGATAATTAATTAACTTAAATGAAGTTATTAGAGTGGACCCTAGTCCAATAATCTGGCATTCTTACAGAAGAATTTTGGACACTATCATACACAAAGGGAAGATCATGTGAAGATACAAGGAGAAGACGGACATCTACAAGCCACAGAGAGAGGCCACAGAAGAAAGCAGCCCTGTTGATACCTTGATCTTGGACTTCTAGCCTCCAGAATTGTAAGTTCCTGTTGTTCAAGCCACCCAATCTGTACTATTTTGTTATGGCACCAGCAAACTATATAATAGCTAAGACTTGGTTACTTTTACAGATAAATAACATAACTGATGGGCCTCCCAGGTGGCGCAGGCGGTTGAATGCCGCACTGTGAAGCTGTCCGCAGCCTCCGCAATGCAGGTTCAATCCCGGCCAGCAGGCAAGAATCCCACATGGTGCAGCAGACCTCTCCTGTCTCGCCTGCTGCTCCCCTCAGCAGTGTATTTCATCAGTCTGCCTGTTCTGTTCCCTGCTCTGTCTTTGGTGAATCTTCTCACCCTCCCGTGCATCTGGCATGTACCCCAGTTCTTGTATAAAAAATAAATCTTTTTTTAAAAAAATAACATAATTGACATAATATATTGGTATTAAAATGCTATTGCTCTCAAATTTTTTTTAAAAATGAGTATGTGCGTTAATCATGGGTGTATGTTTATTGTGTTTTGATGCAGGCAATCATATGACACATCAATAATCACATTCAAGTTAAAATGACACAAACAGTAATATTGTTACACACTGGATGGGCATTGAGAATTTCAGATACATTCTACATGAGATGTAAGAGAAGTTTACATGAAGTAGTATAATTTATGTTGAATATTAAGGCTAAATAAGGTTTGGATGCAAGTAGCTAAGGAGCAGAATAAGGAGAAGGTTATGATAGTGAAAATCATAGAGGACACCAAACAGGTCTATTTGACTGGAGCAGAACAACTGAGTAAACTAAGTCAATTTGGTTTCTGAGAAGACAGAACTGAAATACTGAGATGAGGGATAATCTCATGATGAAGGAAGGATGTGAGGATAAGTTCAGCATATCTATAAGTCTACTACCCCCCCATCTACAAGAATCACCTACTGGTGACTTCACACTCTATCCTATGGCTATCTGATGCCTTTATTATTTTCCAGAAATACTCAGGGACAGTTGTTCCTGTTATAACAGTGGTTCCCAGAATCACACAGGTGATTTTATCCATGGTGCCTCCTAAACACAGTCAAACAGAACCTCTTTGGCAGTGTTCTCAACCTTGAATACACGTTATAATTACCTGAAGAGCTTTAAAAAATTCTTACACTCAGGTTGTATTCCAGATCATTTAAATCAGACACTGGTATTGGGATATGGGCATCAGTATGTTGCTTAAGCTCCCCAGCTTAATGTAAAGTCAAGTTGGAGATCCACTGCTGTAGGCAGGGCCTGGGGTGTTTATGCATTCTGTAGGTTTCCCACGAGATTCCTGAGTCAACCCAGGAAATGCATCAGATCCTCAGCACTGAAGCATCATCTATCTTCTATTGCTCACTTAGCTTTCTCTAATCCCCTAAAGGGGGGGGGAGGGGCGTCACCTCTTTTTCTTCCTCTCTTTCCTATCAAGAATTTTATCTTCAGGGCCCCCCTGGTGGCACAAGGGGTTAAGCATTGCACTATGAAGCAATCCACAGCCTCTGCAGGACAAGTTCGATCCCTAAGTAGCCAGGAAGAAACCCACATGGCAAGGCAGACCTCTCCTGTCTCACCCGCTGTTCCTCTCAGCAGTGTATTTCAGTCAGTCTGGCTGTTCTGTTCCCCACTCTGTCTCTAGTGGATACTCTCACCGCCCCCACATCTCTGGCCTGTACCCCAGTTCTTGTATGCATAATTTTTTTAAAAAAATTATCTTCATTTACATAAACTTACTTCCTAATTTAGAAAGATAAAAGGGGGGCATTGTGTATAGACTATCTAACAAAAGGAGAGTCCTGCATTCAAGCTGACATTACAGTCAGCTTGGAAGCACTGAGTTAGAAGATAAGTTATTGAAAAATAAGATATAGACCAGATTTCAGAGGGACCAATTTTTCAGTTACAAAACCAATGGTCTTGAAAAAACTCAGCAGGCCATTGACAAAGTGAATATTGGAGTTTACGAAAATTACAAAGAAGAGAACAAAGAAATGGAAAGAGTGTAAAGAAAGAACAATTGAACAGACTGGTAGATGGCACATGTGAGAAAGTTGATGAGCAAAGATGTGATTGCAAGGTCTGAATAATAGAAAGAAATTATAAAATATGGAAATGAAGAGAAAGGGCTGCATTTTCTTGGGGAAAAGTGGAGAAGGCAACAGAACTGAATTGGGTTTTAGACCTGTCTGAGGTTATGTGGACTAAGAAATTAAGGCCCGTCTAAAGACAGATTTGGAATCTTCTGCTGTCAAGAAATTTCTGTTACAGCCAACAGTGAATATTGGAAAAGAGATAAGAACCAAAGAAAAAACTTGGAAAATAACATGGGGAAAGTGAAGACAATGAAGCCAACAAGGAGGCATCTATTAGAAAGGAAGGAAGAAGAGGGCCTCCCTGGTGGACGCAGCAGGTTGAGCACAGCACTGTGAAGTCCGCAGTCTCTGCAGTGCAGGTTAGATACCCGGCCAGCCAGGGAGATTCCCACATGGCACGGCAGAACTCTGTCTCACACGCTGCTCCCCCCAGCAGTGTATTTCAGTTGTCTACCTGTTCTGCTCCCCACTGTCTCTGGTGAATCCTCTCACCCTCCCACGCCTCTGGCCTGTACCCCAGCTCTTGTATAAAAAATAAATAAAGATAAATAAATAAATCTTTAAAAAAAAAAAAAGGGAAGGAAGAAGAATGGGGGAAGGAGAAAGTGATCAAGAAGGAGGCTGAGGTAAGAGATGATAACTGCTCATCTCCTGGCAGTGCCTAGGGCTCATGCTGGCTTTCCATTGCCCACAGGATAATGTTAGCTTGATGAAGCCCACACTGAACTACATACCGTCTTCCATGAAAATATGCTTTTAGGTTTCTTTATATTTATACATATTTCTTTGTCACACAAAATCCTACCCATTCCTTGAGACCCAGCTCCTTAATACCTTGGACATACCTAGTCCCTAGGCAAATGTTGTATAATTAGTGCTTCCTCGATGTTACACTTTCAGTTTGTACATACCTCAGTGATGACACTTACCATATGCATCATAATTATTTCTTTATGCCCATCTGTTTCAGTTATCTATTGCTATGCAATAAAACACTCCGAAACATAATATTTTAAATAATATTTAATTTATATCTCTCAAGTTCTGTGGGCTGACTGGGATCAACTGTGTAGTTGTTCTGTTCTATGAGATGTCAGTTGGGGCTGTGTCAATTGCAGGACTCAACTAAGCTGGTGTTTCCAGGATGGTTCATTCACTTGGAAGCCTAGTTTCAAGATGAGGTGCTAGGAACACTAGACGTCTTTCTCTCTAGAAGTTCTTTCCACATAGTTCTCCAACAAGTTAACCCCACTTCTTACACAGCAGCTCAGGGTTCCAGAGAAGGACATTCCAAAAGGAAAGAATCACAAGCAGCAGGTCCTCTTAAATGACAGTCCCACCATATGCCACTTCCACTGTATTATCATAAGTCACAGACGAGGCTCCACTCAAAGGCATGAATACCACCATATATGATGCCAAAGGGACCATCTTTGGGGCTGTCTCCTTTATTAGTCTGCTATGACACTTAACACATAATGGATATGACACTTAACACATAATGGATATATGATGGTTGAGCAACAGAGTAGAGGTGTAACTGAAGGCTTGGAAAATAGACCACGTTAAAAAAAGTTGGGGGCAAAAGTAAAGTGCCTCATGGTTAAACTTCTGAGTTTTATCAAAATGAGGCCACACAAGCTGCCATCAGTTTTGTATCTGAGTTAGAAGTGTTAGTGTGCAACTGAGGGGTACCAGGACGCCCATCTTGCAGGCTATAAAACAGGGTCCTGACACCACTACACACAGACAGAGGAAGCATACTCTTAGTGTGAGAGAACATCAATTGAATTAATATCCACAGGAAGAAAGAATAGAAAAAAAGGATATTAGTGTCCCAATAAAACACCCCAAATTGGGCCTCCCCAGTGGCGCAGCAGTTGAGTGCTGGGCTGCGGAGCTGCCTGCAGCCTCCTCAGTGCCAGTTCGATCCCCGCCACTGGGCAAGGGTCCCACATGGCTCAGCAGACCTCTCCTGTCTCTCCCGCTGCTCCCCTCAGCAGTGTACTTCGTTGGTCTGCCTATTCTGCTCCCCGCTCTGGCTCTGGTGAATTCTCTCACCTTCCTGTGCTTCTGACTGTACCCAGTGCTTGTATAAATAAATAAAATCTTTAAAAAAAAAAAAACCCAAATTACCCATCCCCTTATGGATAAATGTTAAATTTAAGGCACCTTAGGAATCATAGGAAACAAGTTCTGAAGCAGGTCTCAGAAAGCTGAGACAAAAGCAAATACTATATCAAGATAACGGCTGCCATTGTCAGCCCTCCTACCTGCCTCTCACCCACATTCTCTTTCAAGTGTTTCCGTATCTCTCCTTCCACATCTCCTGCTCAGCTGTCCCAGTGTACAAGTCAGGCCACAGCAATAAGAGCTTATTTCTTCTCCGTTTTCCTTCTCCCTGAGCCCACCTGCCTTCCATGCTACATAGCCTCACCAGGTCGCACAGCTCAAAACCCCAGTTCCCAGTAACTAGTACAAGGAGGCTGTAAGTCAGTGAGGGCAGGGAGCATAATAACTCCCCCTTTTATGGAGATGCCTCCATAACAAGTGTACATTTGTTAAGTGTAAACATTTAAAATAGATCTTAATTTGTGCACTCCTATTCAGCATTTCTGCATTTTCCCTATGGCAGTAGCCTCAACCTCTCCTGATAGCTGAGAGTCCCCAGGAATAACCATTGCGAAGTATATGTATCAGGCAGTAACTGTTAAATTGTGTTGCTAAGGGATGCCCTAAGAGTTAGGTGGAACTCCTTCAGGGACCAATTTAGAAGGAATGGGAGAGAATGTTCTGCATTGAACCTATAGGCCTGTGGACCCACAACCCAATCCCTGCCACAACCAGGGATGCTTGCATTGGTGTCATACATTGCCACTACTTAAAGTTTTATTTAGAAAAATTCACAGTCAGAGTTTTGGGTTTTCCCCCTACTAAATATACTGTGAAACTTACATTCAAAGGAAAAAAAAAAAAGGAGATGATTAACAAGATTAACCATGAAGATTTAGTCAAAGCCGGACAGCCAAAATTGGCTGCAGGCCACATCAGCAAGGTCCTACTGGCAGGGCAACTGAAAGCAGAGATCAAGGTGACTGGGAGTCTGAAGAGAGAGTGTGGAGGAGGGAAAGTGGGTACTTAAAGAGTGGAGTTCAGATTTTTATCCATCTTTGTCACTAACTGGCAATAGCTTGTGTAAAATACAACCTCTTTGGGCCTCAATCCCTTATTTGCAAAATAAGGTCACTGGTCTAAATGACTTCCCAAGTCTGGGGTTCCTGCTTTAAGACTCTAATTCCAGGGAGTTAATGAAGCAGTGTGGGTGACTGACAATGATTCCAGGCTATATATATTACCCAGTAGGACCAGAGAAAGCTCATTATTTGCAGGATATGAAGACTAGAAGGGAGAGGTGAAAGGTTTATGAGTTTGATAGTAAAATATAGAGTACTTAGCTCAAATAATAGCTAATACCAACTATGCTTTAAATACTGATATTGCAACAAGTATTCTACCAGTAATACAGCATTTCCTTCTCACGGTACCCCCATCAGGAAGGTACAATTGCTATCCCCATTTTAAAGCAGAGAAAATTAAACTTTAAAAGGCATCATTTGTCTAGAGTCACACAACTAATAAGGTATAGAGAGAGCAGGGATTCAAATCTAGACATTTAAGTGCATATCTTTATTTTTTCTCTCCAGGTAGGGTCAATCTGTGTGACATTATATAGTCCTAAATAACTGAAATTATCATCAGTTTAACTCATTTTGTGTGACCATAGCACATGCTTTCAAGCAGCACATATCTAGAGAGCGTCCTTTTATTATGATGATACTGGTTGTAAGACAAAGTTAGTACTGTTAAAGAGGATTTATCTTTGAAACGCAAGTTAACAAGCCAAATCTATTATTTTAATATCCATTCTACCACACTGTTCTTATATAATTTTGCTGGAAGTTCTACTGTTAAAAAGAAATTTTCAAAGAAGAGAAGCATTTTTAGAGAAGCTCAAAAACTGAATTCTATGCTATCAATTAAGTAGATGTGTAGGAGGCAGAGATGTCCAAAATATTTCACATTTTCTCTCTTTATGGCAACTTGTGAAATAGGTATCAAAAATATAATAACACCTTATATTTGTAAAACACTTAATAGAATACAGAGCACCTTCCTTCACAGATATTCCTTCAGTTAATTTTCACAGTGCTATGAACATCAGTGTGCCCATTTTAGAGATCTCAAAACTGAGGTTTAAAAAAGTTGAATTTTTTTGCCCAATAGAATCGAATTTTCTAAGTAGAACCTAATTGTAATTATTAGACTCCAAGTCCAGTGCACATTCCAATACACAACTATCTACTTTATATTTAAAAGTGTGTTTTATATTGTAGTAAAACATATTAGGTGTTACCTACTAAATAGGGTAGCATTAGCTAGTTTCTCCCCCTGGAGGAGGAAATTATCTTATCCAAAGATTTGGTTGTAGAGGTAACAACTTGTAATTATATTAATATTGGATAGATATTGATTAAAATATGTGGCCAAAATTTTAAAAGAGGCAAGTAAAAAATAAGCCCCCAAATAAGTTTTGTTTTGCTTAATTTAGAACTGTGAGAACAATTACATGCATTTATTGTTGTATATAAGATTCACTCATTTATTGATATTTTAATGCTTCAGGGACTGTAAGCTTACTCATTATAAATCAAACAAGACCATCAAAACTTTATGTTTGAACTGCTGGCAGTTGTGATATTTAAAGAAATTAATTTTCTTGATCTCAGGGAGAAAGCATATATACAGCATGTTTGCTAAACCATTTAGTTCTGGGATTTCCTCTAGTTCTACTGCTAACTACCTGTGTGACCTTGAGAAAATGCATTCACCTCTGATTCTAAGTTTCCTCAACTGTAAATGGGGTTTAATATATCATTCCTATATTATTGAAATGGCTTGCAAATTAAATACAAAAGTATAAACAGAGCATATATAGCGAAGTATCTGGCACTCAGAAAATATCAGTTTTCTTCCTTCAGAGATTTGCAAGTGTTGATATATTAGGTTTCATGTGTCAGGTAAGAAACAAACAAAAATCCTTTCATCTCTACTTATATCTGACATTAAAGAGAGGGCTATTTTGTATTTCTCCTGTACCTTGCTCACTGCCAGGAACTTGGTAGGTGCCCAATAAGTGTTAGTTGAATTAAACTGAAATCAAATTAGCCCCAGTCCCTGGGTCTCAAGTGTTTTAATGAGAGGCCACCAAGCTAGAATCACATCAGTCAGTTTGGGCATATAATACAAAAGGACGAGTCCTTGCACCATCTCTGATCATCTCTAGGCCCTGCTTTTGTGTCATGGTTCATTCCAGCTGAACTAAAATTTCCCCAAACATGACTGGAGCGATGGGCCAAATCTAACAAGATTAAGTTTAATAGGGATAAATGTAAGGACTTATACTTCAGTCCTAAAAGAAGCCTGCACAAGTATTAGATGAGGAATATGGGGATTAATAGTAACATGTGTGAAAAAAGACTTAGGGGTTTTAGTTGATATTAAGCTCAATTAGCCAACAGTGTGCTTTTGCTAAGAGGAAAGCTGATGTGAACTGAGCTTGCATTCACTCCTGCCCACGTCTGATAGTTACCTTACAGCACAAGTTCCTTAGCTTTAGCAGAATCCCCAGAAAGGCTCATTAACACACAGCTTAATGTCAGTTTCTCATCCAGACATCTAGGTGGGGCTTGGGAATTTGCATTTCTAACTAGTTCCCAGGTTAGTGCTAATTTTGCTGGTCCTGCATCAAACTTTGAGAATCACTGTCTTCCTCTCTTCTGCCTGGTCAGGTAACTCTGGGACTATTAGTAAGAAGGATAGAGAAGAGACTGGAATATAGAGGAACAAGGAAAGGAAGAGAATGAGTAGTTGTTTGGTGCTATAGTAATATTAATAAAATGAATAAAATGGCCAACATTTATTGAGTGTTTATTGTTTGCTAGGAGCTCTACCAAACCTAAGAATTATTAACAGTAACAATAACATAGCAGTAATAATAACCACCCCTCAAACAGATGTACTATGTGTCAAGTTTTGTTCTAGATATTTATCTATTTAACCTTTACTATTGTAAATCCTACAAGGTACATTTACTATGCTCATTTTTCAGATGGGGAAATTGTGACTGAGAAGAAAACCACAAAGGCCACATTTCCACAGCTCACAAGAAACATGACTGAGACTTGGATCTAGATGTGCTGACAACAAACTCATGTTTTACCATGAACCCATCCTGGACTCATGGTTGAGGTCAAGATTGAGTTTAGTCTAAAAAAAGAGAAGAATAGAGAAAGATAAAACATTTGATGGTAAAGGAATGAATGGTATAGCCAAACAATAGAATACTACTCAATGATTAAAATGAGATGAACTATTGAAAACAATATACAGCACGAATGACTCAGGATAGTTACTATGAGTAAAAAGAAACAGACACACACACACACACACAAAAAAAAAGATTTGAAAATGCTAACAAATCTATAGTGGTAGAAAGCAGACCAATGGTTGCCTAGCACTGGTGGGAAGGATACCTGAAGAAGACATAGGAGGGAATTATAACAGGCACAAGGAAACTCTTTGGGACATGGATATGCTTACTATCTTATAGAGGTGATTCTTTTAATATGATAAAATGTATCAAACTGTACACTTTAAATCTGCAATTTCTTCTATGCTGATTATAGTGCAATAAAGCTATAAAAAAACACATTTGGAAGGAAAAGATAAACAGCTGGGACTACATCAAACTAAAAAGCTTCTGTACAACTAGAGACAATAATCAAAAAGAAATAACCCACAAACTGGGAGAAAATATTTGTACTCCATACAACCTAAAAGGCACTGATATCAAAGATCTACAAAGAGCTTACACAACTCAACAAAAACAAAGCGAACAACCCAGTTAAAAAATGGACAGAAGAACTAAAAAGACACTTCTCCAAGCAGGAAATGCAGATGGCTAACAGGTATATGAAAAAAAATGTTCAATATTACTTACAATCAGGGAAATGCAAATCAAAAGCACAATGAGATACCACCTCACACCGGTGAGAATGGCCCATACAAAAATACTGGCAAAAACAAATGCTGGCAAGGATGTGGAGAAAAAGGAACCCTGTAATTTTACACTGTTGGTAGGAATGCAAACTGGTCCAACCAATATGGAAAGCCATAGGGAGGAATCTCAAATTACCAAAAATGGATCTACCACATGAATCAGTGATTCTGCTCTTAGTAATCTACCCAAATGACACAAAAACATTAATTTGAAAGGAAACCTGCACTCTGATGTTTATTGCAGCACTATTTACAATAGCTAAGATATGGAAACAACCTAAATGTCCACAGATGACTAGATCAAGATGTGGTATATATACACAATGGAATACTATTCAGCTTCAAAAAAGATAAACTCATACCATTTGCAGCAACATGGATGGAGCTACAAGGGATTATGCTCAGTGAAATAAGTCAGAAGGAAAAAGAAAAATATCTGGTGGTTTCACTTATAAGAAGAATATAGGGAAACCAAACAAAGGGTTAAAAAAAAAGAAAAAAAAGAAAAACTTGCAGGCAAACTGTAGATCTGAGGCATATAGAGGGGATTGAGAGCTGAGAAGAGTCAAAACAGGGGAGGGAAGAGCACAGGTAAAGATTCATGGATGAGGTGGTGGTGAGAGATTTATGGGGACCATACTTGAGGGGAGAAATCAAATATTGTACAAAAATGAACACAATGTAAGACAATAAAAAAGTTTAATCAATAAAAAAAGAAATAATATATTCAAACCTCAGGTTTATATACCAAAAAATAATAAAATAAAATACACATTTGGGTTCAAATATATTAGCTAAAATCCACCAATCTAATGAAGAAGAGCAGTATTATTATTCTACTCATAACTGATTGAAAATTTTGTTTGGTATAGGTACGTGCTAATGGAACTGGTCGTTTGAATAAACTGATCCCTTTAGCATATTTAACGTATACCCAATATATCTTTCACATTTCTAAGTAGAAGGATCAATTAAACAAAGCATTGGTTTTATGAAAGTCTATTACTAAATTCTAATTCATTCAAAAAATATTGGATCTTAAGATGCCATGGATTCTAAAACCTAAAGTACTACTAAAAACAGTTACAACAGTAGTAGTAGTAGTAGTAATAGGTTCTTATTATATTCCCAATTTAAGCAAAAATTTTCAAAAATAGTCTTGCCTTCCAAAATAAACAAGATTATTTCAATTTAGTAGATGTTAAAATTTATGCCAGTAAAAAATTGCCTTTTTCATAACTTCTCTTTAATTGCTTTTGATGACAAGAATTACAGCATGTTTGGAAGTTTACTTTGCTCCATGTCATAACTTGGTTTAAAATTCAATAAAATGCCCTGGCTTGTTGTGAGAACTCACCAATAAGTTTAACAGTAAATGCTTCCCAAAGATGTTTGTTAGAAAATTTACAATGACATTAATTCACACAGCACATGTGTTTTTGGAAGAAATATGACTACAGTGAGTAAAAACTCTAATCATATTTGGAAACATTCCTACAGAACTAGTCTTACAATTTTTCAGGATTACTAATACACAGTATTCTCAAATTTTTGGTAGCTTAGTAGATACATGAAGCCCACCTGGTTCAGGAATGCAAAACTGGGTCTATGGCAGAGGTGGGTCATGCCTATTCTTTATTTACATTTCAAGAGAAAATGTAAGTTGTTCAATCCCCTTATGTTGTTCCCAAAGAGAATAAAGAAATACAAGTCAAGGACAAACTCAAGGACATAACTGGGCCGCAAGATAAGGAGAGGAGTGGAGTTTGGGACAGAAGGAGTGAAAACTATATTCTCTAACTCATGAATATCTTTCCTCATCCCTCCATTCCTACAGAGTGACATGGAAGAAGGGAAAGAAGAAGGGAAGTGACAAGGAAGAAGGAGACTGCTCAGACCTGTCTGGTGCATTGTTCCGAAATAAGAGGGGCAAGGATTTAGTCCAGCGAGGGGAATCAGGAAAGTTTGGAGAGGGGGCATAATGAAAAATAACAGTCCCCTTTGCCACGTACTATGGGGGTCGGTAGTTGCATAAAATCTCAGGATTCCAAGTTTGGGGTCTTGGCTTTTAACAACTGACAGTCAAGTTGGAAGGAATGAGAGTCTGGTCATAATTAATATGAAAGTTCTACTCAGAGTCAGACTCACCCAACACATTGCTGTTTCCTACAGTGGTGTGGCTTGGTAATCAAATACATTAAGAAATTACAGGATCATGTTGCCACAACCCTCTCTAGGCTCAGTGGTATTTTAATTACTAATGTATGTCTGGGGGGCCTTCCCAGTGGCACAGCAGTTCAGTGCTGGGTTGCAAAGCTGCCCACAGCCTCTGCAGCACTGGTTCAATCCCTGGCCGCCAGGCAAGAGTCCCACATGGCGTGACAGACCTCTCCTGCCACCCACTGCTCCCCTCAGCAGTGTACTTCGTCAGTCTGCCTGTTCTGCTCCCGGCTCTGGCGAATTCTCTCACCCTCCCGTGCTTCTGACTGTACCCAGGGCTTATATGAATAAATAAATAAATCTCAATGTATGTCTGGGGACACTTCATTTGGTCAAGAACCATTGAGATCAAAGTCCTTGAAGGAGGATCTCAGTAAATGTAGGACTGTCATGAGATTTGTGTAGATGCTCAAACCCTACTCCCCCAACGTGGTTAACAGTACAGTTACTATCTTGAAGTTGATAATAAATTTGAACAAGAGGTACTGCATTTTTATTTTGCACTAGGCTCAGATTACATAGGCTGACCTTTATTGTAACAATGTAATATCTAGATTACAGATTCCTCCCTGTTGGCAAATCTCTTCTTCCTGAGCATCCTATTCCTGGTTGCAACATCCTTTCAAAAAGATAACTCAAAGCAACTGCTACTCCCTGAGCAACTATGTGTTCTATTGTTCTTTAATCATAATTTTTAATCTTGTAGGTCAGATTTACTTAATCCAAAATTTATTTTATTAAAAATGAATGCCAGGACTATAATCTTATGAGTATAAACATCTTCATAAACATTTGCATTACAGTTGCATTCCTTCTCACAGAATAACTGCTTCTGAATCTCTGCAGTCTTATGTCCATATCCACACACAGCTATTCAAACATCTAACTTTGACATCCATATACAAAACAAAGCCAACTTGTGGAGCTTTCAGGAAAGTGAAATGAGTACTGACTGACCTCTAACTTGTCCCTTTTGGCTTCCATTGAAACCTGGCAGAGGAAATCTCTAACAGTATTTGCTAAAAGACTAGTGAAATTCTCACCTACCACGACTTAGTGATGACTAAAGTATAGGTGAAATATCAAACACAAAGTCACTTTTGTAAGAAAGATATGACTGGGTCCAGGCCATATAGCACTGATTTCCCCCCTATTGTTTTTTGTGTTGTTTTATTTCCTTTAAGTAAACTAACTTTTAAAGGGTTATATCTACAGCAGCTTAGGGAATACACCCAACTGTGTGTGTTAAGGTGAATTTGATTTTCTGGCTGCAGAAAATGTTACAAGGTCTGTAGACTGCCTCTTTGGAGTGAAGATAAGAGAGCTAAATGTGAATAAATGCTACATTAGAGGTGATGGCCAAAAAAAGTTGAAGGATGGAAACTGCAAAATTAGGATATTCACAGACTGTAAATTTGTATCACACACTCTCTTTCTATGAGATTATGATTTCAATAATTGTTCAAGTAATTTCATTCGTATAGAAAAACCCCATTAGCTTTAATGTTTTCAACTTAAATTTTATATAGCAATATGATGGAACTCTGCTGATTTATCTTCCTACAGTAGACATAAAAATGACTAGTATAAAATGATTACTGAAAATTATGTGAAAAATCACTCATGACTTTACTTTAAAAATATTTTTGGAGAGGCATCCTGGTGGCATAGGGTTAAGTCTCAGAACCTCTACTGCTGCAGCCTGAGTTCAATCCCCAGCCAGAGACCTAGCCCACATGGCACAGCAGACCTCTCCTGTTTCACCCGCTGCTCCCCTTAGCAGTGTATTTCAGTAACTCCATTTGTTCTGCTCCCCACTCTATCTCTGGTGAATCCTCTTACTGCCTCACCCCTGCACCTCTGGCCTATACCCCAGTTCATCTATGCATAAAATAAATAAATAAATCTTTAAAAAAAAAACCATTTTTGTAGTTGAGTTTATACTTTGTACAAGATATTAAGTTAGGTAAGGTTAGTACAATAAGGAGATATTACTATAAAGCATTATAAATCAAAGGCCTGTCTTTATGTTAGCATGTGACTGAGTGATACTCAGAGATACCCCCTCCCCCAAGCTTGCAAGCTCTAAAGAGGTCTGGCTATTCATGTTCATAAAGGCAAAGTAAACTCTCAGGGTGAAAGAACTTTAAATGAATTAGTGTGCAATCCTCCCAAAAACAATATACAGATTCAATGCTATTCCAATAAAAATCTTAATGACATTCTTCAAAGAAATAGAACAAATACTGATGAAATTCATATGGAACCACAAAAAAAAAAAAACAAAAACCACAAATAGCTAAAGCCCTACTGATGAAAACAAAGGAGAAAGGAAGTATCACACTTCCAAACTTCAAGCTATACTACAAAGCCATAATAATTAAAACAGTTAGGTATTGGAACAAAAACAGACACACAGACCAATGATATGAATAGAGAGCCCAGAAATTAAGCCACACTTATATGAACAACTAATCTTTGACAAAGGAGCAAAGAATATGCAATGGAACACGGACAGTTTGTTCAATAAATGGTGCTGGGAAAACTGGACCTCCACATGAAAACAAATGAAACTAGACCACTACCTCTCACCATGCACAAAAATCAATTCAAACTGGATAAAAGTACCAGATATAAGACCTGAAACCATAAAATATATAGAAGAAAATACAGGTAAAACACTACAAGACATACATCTCAGAAACATCTTTAAAGACTCATCCAAAGCAGTGATAGTGAAGGCAATGAATTAGTGTGCATAGAGAGATGAGAAGGAAGGCTAATAATTTCCCAATAAAACCTCCAAAGTTACCCAGCCCCTCATGGGAAATGCCCAGCCAAACAGGGTTGGCCCAAAGTAGGGCTGGTGAGACCCAAAAGCTTGTCACAGTCTAAGTCACCTTTGGGTGGGAGACCATTGGAAGGGGGCAAAAAGGGCCCATCACATCTGGGACAATAGGAGCAAGGTCAAATTACAAATCAAGGTAACAGCTGCCATTATCAGCCTCTGCACAAGTATCTCGCCCATGTGTCTTTTTCAAGTGTCTCTACTTTTCTCTCCTCCACATGTCTCCTACCATGTCTCCTTCCATGCAGTACCAGAGTTCAAGTTGGGCTGCAGGAACAAAAGTTCTCTCCTTTCAGCCCACCTGCCTTCTGTGTTACATATCTTCATCTGGCCTCAGCTCCACTCCCCAGTTGCTAACAGTCAGTTCAAGGTGGCTGTATGTAAGTGGGGGCAGGGAACAGGGCAACTCCCCTAAAAATCAGTGGGCTAAGAGGCCAAGGGGTGAAACAGGACAGTATAAGGAAATAGGATTCTCAGTACCAGGTAACTTGAAAGGCATGGAATGAAGGCAACACAGAATTTGTTTTGTTCTTTAGGGCAGAGTTCCTAAGGAATGAAGCAATCATTGCTCTGTTACAGAGTTCCTGTAAGTACTTAAATTTTTTAACTTTTTTTCTTTTATGTTTTGTAATACATATGTTCCTGTTGAAACACTTTAACTCAGCCATTACTTGTTGAGCATCTACTTCAAGTAAGAGGTGTTAGACATGAAAACTGTAGGGGCAGGGAGGAAATTTTCCCCTTTGCCTCTGGGTTCTTCTTGGGTTGGTTAAGCGATCAAATTAACATCGAACAGATAGGAGAACAAAAAAAAATTAATTATAAATATATGGATAATCTATATGGATTATAAAGTAAATAGGGCAAAATGAGGACATTTTATATCCTGTACTAAGGAATAGAATAGGGGCCCAGGGCTTCAAGGAGCGAGGAGGGGGACTCACATGACAACGAGACAGTGACTCATATGACAAAGACCAGATGTTCTGTAATTACATTTTTGCTCTGTCATATAGATAGGTTTCTCCAATAACAAGATTACTTCTGGTAAAAATCCAAATTCTGCGTAATACCCCTAATTCTTCTAGGTAGTCAAGGGAGTGGTGAAAAGTTCCGCATGAACCTGCAGGGCCTGGACTGACCTTAACTCCAAATAATCCACATACCAAAATGACACATCTTAAGAAGCCCTGTTCTGGACAACATGGAGAGGCCTATCTGAACATCTTGGGAAAGCCCATCCTTCAAAAGGAATACACAGAACAAGGTGCTGCTCCCGATCTCAAGGATTCAGAGTCACAAATGAATAGTTCTCAAGGTAGATGAAGTTAGAATAGGGACAGCTTGAGCAGCCTGCTGTGAGAGCATAGACACAGTACACTGTGTTGGTTCCACCAAAGTCTGACCCTGAGACAGGATGGTGTGCAAATGATGTATCTTAGAAGTCTCAAAAAGCACTAGCTGGGGAGCAGGAAAGCTAGTCACAGAAGTAAGGAAGCCAATAACGGAAGGTGTGTTATTAAGCAGGTTCCTGCTGTGGGCAACTGGGCTCACTCTTGCGGGGGGGAGCCTGGGAGACAATACAGAAGATGACTCAGGTATCCTGACTGAGGGGTGAAGGCATGGGAGTTTTCATTCTTCAGCTTACTTCCTTGTTGGTTGAAGGCTACTGAGGAATGAAACTCCTGGCTCTTGTGACCTGCCCTGGTTCCATGTACAAAAGGAAAGTTCTAGGCAACTACGCCTTTGATTGATATATTTAGGAATGATGTTCCTGGGGGAAAGTGGTAATAGTATCTGCTCTATAAGGGGGAAATATGATTCAAGATAAAATTATAAAAGGCTGGTGAAAAAGTGATATTTTTTTTTTAAAGATTTATTTATTTATGCATACAAGAGCTGGAGTACAGGCCAGAGATGCAGGGGGTGAGAGGATTCACCAGAGAGAGAGTGGGGAACAGAACAGGTAGACTGACTGAAATACTGCTGAGGGGAGCAGCGGGCAAGACGGGAAAGGTCTGCTTTGCCATATGGGTTTCTCTCTGGCCGGCTGGGGATTGAACTCATGCTGCAGAGGCTGCAGATTGCTTCAGAGTGTGGCACTTAACCCCTTGCGCCCAGGGAGCCCCAGAAGTGATATTTTCATAAGGTCACATAAGATGCAGGTAGTGACAGTGGCAGAGCCAGCAGCAGTATCTATATAAACCAAAGGCACAGAGATGGAGAAGGGCATATAGTTGTAACTAAAGGCAAACAGCCACAGAGAAATAACAGAATTTAAGGTTCACAGGAAGGTGGGATAGAAGGAAAGATGGCTGAAAAGACAAACATAATCAGAATGAAAAAGCCTCTTTAAATGTCCTGACCAGCAACTTTAAACTCTTTCTGTAGGTTATGAGGAGACTGAATATGTGTTTGATTACTGGAGTGATACAAAATTAAATCTTTATTATGGCAAGCAAGCGCTGGAAATCTTGTCATAAAGTTCAGGATGACAGGAAGGAACAGTGGGCAGAAGGCTATCATCACAGCCAGGTGAGATATAAGCAACAAAATGGATAAACAGGAATGACAGTGACAACAGGGAAGGGATATAGGCAGAAATCCCCCCTGCAGAGGAGCTCCCCAGCTGAACAGAGCGAACTAAGATGGAGGAGCAGAGGAGGATCCCACGAACAAAGCCTGGTGACTCATCGGGCGTGATGTCTTTAACTTGGGCGAACGAGGTAATAAACTATAGCAGGAGAGGAGGTTTTGTGGTTGGAAATGGTATCTGTTTAGTTAACGGTGGGTTGTGAATGTGGAGAGACACAGCAGGCAGTTAGATATATGTTTTTATTTTTTTTAAGATTTATTTATGCATATAAGAACTGGGGTACAGTCCAGAGGTGTGGGAAATGAGGGGATCCACCAGAGTGGGGAGCAGAACAGGCAGATCGACGGAAATACACTGCTGAGGGGAGCAGCGGGCGAGTCAGGAGAAGTCTGCTGTGCCATGTGGGTAGCTCCCTGGCCAGGGATCAAACTTGTGCTGCAGTGGCTGCAAATAGCTTCATAGGTTACGTCTTTAACCCCTTGCACCACCAGGGAGGCCCCTAGATGGATGTGTTTAGATCCTGAAAAGGGAGCTAGAGCCCAAGGTATGTACATTTAGGATTCATCCAAATGAACTTAAGAAAGAGGATAAAGTGAGACAACTCCATGTTAGTCTCTCCCTAGAAACTCAGATTTAGTGATGTTTTCCTGTTAATCTAATTTGAAACAATCATTTCAGGATACATTTAGATATACAATTTCCCTTTCCAACTTTTGTTTTTAAGTAGAATAAAGCTCTATGGAGCTATAAAAGTAGAAAAAGTTTCCTTCTCTTACTGACTGTAATTTTTTTCTATGAATCAGAATATGGGAACTACAAGTGTAAATTGAGGCTAAACTATAAGTGCATTGTTCAGATATTTGGGTAATGGCTCAAAGTACCTGATCCACTATATTCTGACAGCAGTGATTGACTGCTTCCAGAAATACTCCAACTGTGTTCCAGGAGGGGAGCTACTAATTTAAAGCACAATATAAAACGGTCACTCAATTCACATTTGCCAAGCTCCTCTAATATTCTAAATTGGCTATTGACTTCATTTCCCAAAGGTTGCATAGCTGGTGAGCTGCACCTCCAGAGGCTCAGCAGAAAATTTCTTGAAAAATTTCAGGCAACCGCTCTGCTGTTTTCCTTACTTACTAAGCCTGGCAACCAATTAGCAATGAAGGTGTGTGGAAGTTTGTAAAGGCTTGATAAATAACATTACTTTTTCTTCATTTGTATTTTGAATTGAAAGACACAAGGCCATTGTAGAATAACATATCACCATGATCATTAAAAGAAATAAATGAGCAAGTGAAAGAGAATGAAAGAGGCAGAGCCACACAATGCCCATTTCCTTTCCCATATCTACTTAGATTCTTTAGTCACTACTGTACTTGTATGTCCAATATTCATAAACACAAAGACTTCTAAAAGAGATTCTTCTCTTGTTTCCTCCCTCCTGTCTTCACTACCCAGCAGCACATGGTTCAAGGACTTAAGGAGAGTTAAAAAATAGAGCCTAGAGGCCTCCCCAGTGGCACAGCAGGTTGAGCGCAACGCTGTGAAGCTGTCTGCAGCCTCTGCAGCGTCGGTTCGATTCCCGGCCGACCAGGGAGAAACCCACATGGCGTGGCAGACCTCTCCTGTCTCACCCACTGCTCCCTCACCAGTGTGTTTCAGTCTGTCTGCCTCTGGTGAATTCTCTCACCCTGCATATGCCTTTGGCCTATACCCCAGTTCTTGTATAAATAAATAAATCTTAAAAAAAAAATAGAACCTAGAGTCAGAAAAGTCCTCTGACATCCCCTACTCTGATCTGTCCATACAGGGAGATGAAGTGACTTGCCCAAGGTTACACGGTTAATTAGTGGAAGATCTTAGGCTAATCTCCCTTAAGTTCAAAGAAGTGATTTGGAAATACGCACTGTTACTTGATTCCATAATTTTGTATACCACTCAAAAAGGCCTTTGAGCAGAAACATCAGCCAGATGGTGATAACTTTTCAAACAGTCTCTAACCTAGAGAGGGAACTTAATGAAGCAGCAGATTTTCACATGGCCTTTATTTATCCTGATCTGCGCTATATCTTACGAGGCCACTGGCTGTGTTCCTTCTTGCACATTTTATACCTGGAATATGGAAAAAGAGTTACTCTTACAAAACTAGTTGATTTCTGTGCCTTTACCTCCCAACTAGTAGAGGGTTAGCAGATTCCCATTCAAAAAATAGGAAATGATGGATGAATGAAGAAATGAATGATTCAAGATTTCCTCTCATTTGATAGGCATACAAGATGAAAAAAAATCAATGCTGTTCCAGTTAAGGCAATAAAAAACTCAATAGAGAAATGCATCGATTCACTTTCTAAATAATTTCTCTGAAATTAAAGCAAATATTAACAATTGCCATTCTAATTGACTTACATAAAGAGAACAAAAAGGACTGCTGAGATAAAAGAAATAGCAGAAAAGAGATCCAACTAAAAGGAAAGCAGTGAAGAGAGACTCAGTATTTATGAGGGAAATCCAGACAATCCCACAATTGCCCAGATTGACACGAAAATAGTAAGCACTAAATTAACTTCACTCCTAAGCAAAGTGTTTCCCTTCTAAATACCAGCTTCAGGGCCTCCCGGTGGCGCAGAGGGTTGGCGGGTTGAGTGCAGCTCTGTGAAGCTGTCCACAGCCTCAGCAGCGCCAGTTCGATTCCCGGTCAGCCAGGGAGATGCCCACATGGCGCAGCAGACCTCTCCTATCTCACCTGCTGCTCCCCTCAGCAGTGTATTTCTGTTGTCTGCCTGTTCTGCTCCCTGCTCTGTCTCAGGTGAATTCTCTCACCCTCCCGCACCTCTGGCCTGTACCCCAGTTCTTGTATAAATAAATAAATCTTTAAAAAAAAAATAAAATAAATACCAGCCTCAGAGTATTTTAAGTTTATATTTGTGCCAGAAAATTATGTATGCTATTCTATTTCAACCTTACCACCACTCCATGATATAGGCATTATAAACTGTCACAAACTACTCGTGTTGCAGAACTTCATGAATGTTAACTTGATAAATGCCAAGCTTATGCTGTATAAATTTATCTTTAAGTTTACCTCTTCTCATACCACACACAGAAATTAACTCAAAGTAGATCATAGATTTAAATACACGAAGACTTCTAAAAGTGTTCTCTCAAAGAATTCTTTGTTTCCTCCTTCCTTTCTGCGCTACCCACAATCGCTTGGTTCAAGGACTTAAGGGAAAGTCAGAAAATTGGAGATACCACTTTATATCCAATAGAAACACAAGAAGACTGACAATAACAAATGTTGGTGAGGATGTGGAGAAATGGGAACTCTCGTGTGTGTGTATGTGTGTGTGTGTGTATTATATATATATATATATATAGCCACTTTGGGGCCTTCGTGGCAGTGCAAGGGTTAAGAGGCAACCTATAAAGCTAACCAAGCCACTGCAGCATGAGTTCAATTCCCAGCTGGCCAGGGAGCTACCCACATGGCGCAGCAGACCTCTCCCATCTAGCCCGCTGCTCCCTTCAGCAGTGTATTTCAGTAAGTCTGCCTAGTCTATTCCCCACTCTGTCTCTAGTGAATCCTCTCACCACCACCACCACTATCCCCCCTCCCCACACCTCTGGTCTGTACCCCAGCTCTTGTATGCATAAAAATAAAATAAATCTTTAAAAATATATATATGGTCATTTTGTTAAATAATGTGGCAAATATTTTTTAAAAAAAAACATGAACTTCCCATACACTCCAACAATTCTACTCTTTGATACCCAAAAGAAATGAAAACATGCTCTCACAAACATTTACACCAGAATATTCATACTAACAAATACTGGAAACAACTCAATTGCTCATCAACTGATGAATGGCTACACAAAATTTGTTGTGTCCATACAGTGGAATACTATTCAGCAATAAAAAGGAACTATGTAATAAATGAACTCCAAATGCATTATGTAGAGTGAAATAAATCAGACATAAGAGATCACATATTGTATGATTCAACTTAAAGTTTCCCCTCCAAAAGGAAAATTTATAGAGAAAGAACCAACAGTCATTGCCTGGAGTTGAGTATACAAACTGAGATTAACTATAAATGGGCACAAAGGATTTTATTAGAGGGATGAAATCTTCTAAAATTGATTTATGGTGATTGCTGTTCCAGTTTGCAAAGTGTCTAAAAATCATTTAATTGTATACTAAAATGGGTGAATTTTATATGTAAAGTATACCTCAATGAAATTGATAAATTGAAAAATTAATCAAATTAAAAATAAATTAGTAAGAACCAATGTATCATTCAGTTCCAGATGGAATACACAACATTTATTCAAGCTCAAACCTTAAACTTATTTTTAAAATATTCCTCTTCTGGGAGGGAGGGAGGAGCACAGGGGACTGTGGTGATGGTGCATAGGTGAAGGAAATTCTATGTGGACTACACCTGAGGTGGGGGGAAGCAAATATTGTTTAAAAATGAACAACGATGTAAAAAATAAATAAAAAAGAAAAAATCTTAAAAAAAAATCCTTTTCTTATCTTACAGATCAGTATTAAGACCTGTCAATGTAACATATGAACCCATTTCCTTATTTTCCTTTCTGAAGCATCCTATTAATCCAGATTTTCTTATTTTCTTTATTTTCTTGTAATTGTAGGTGGTCTTCCTAACTATTTACTCCCACTAGGCTAAATAGCATTAATTAGCATTGGCTTTACCAGGTTGCACTTTCTATCCCAGACCTTTAATTGTTCTCATTTCAGGCAGTTACTGTATAAACAATGGCTTTCCAATTTGGACCCACCCTATATTTCCGATTTTATTTTTCTCTCTTATTGTAATCCCTTTACTCTATCAAATTGGTTTCCTTACTGACTCCTATATTAGTTTCCTAGGTCTGCCATAACAAACAAGGTGGCTTTAAAATGACATCAATTTCTTTTTTTAAAGTTCTAGAGGCCAGAAGTTAGAAATCAAGGTATCCACAAGATCATATTTCATCCTAAGAATCTACCAGAGAATCCTTGATTACTTTCTCCAGCTATCAGTGTTGCTAGTAACCCTTGGTGTTCTTTGACTTGTATATACATCACTCCAATCGCCATTTCTGTCTTTACATGGCCTGGCGTACTCCTTTCTCCTCTAAGGATACTTGTCTTTAGACCCCTGCAATCCAGGATGATCTCATCTGGAGATCCTTACCTCAATTACGTCTTCAAAGACACTTTTTCCAATTAAGTTTGCATTGACAGGTTCTGGGTAAACATATCTTTTTGGTGTGTCATGATTCAATCGCTAGATCCCCTAAGCACCCTATGTCCTTTTATACCTTTGGCTGCATTATTTCCTTATATTTAATTTTCTCTTTTTTCTCTAGTCCAGATCCTGCTCAGATTCTGAGTCTAGGTCACAAAGCTTCTCCTAATCAGAACACCATGTATTAGTTTCTCTTTTTTTTAAACTCCTACAGTACTCATTTTTCCCTTCATTTCTACATTGTTTATGTTCATGTTTGTAGGTCCTGTTTGCCAACCAGATTTTAATCTCCTGTAAAATGATATCAAGCTCTAAAGCAGTGGTTTGCAGCTTTGACCACATATTAGAATCATCTGGGGATCTTAAAAAGACACTCTTATTTGTGTCTCACTCCCAGAGGCTCTAATATAACTGCTCTAGAGGTGTGTCCCAAACATGGGTATTTTTTAAAGCTACCTGATTTCATTCTAATGTGCAGTCAAAATTGAGGCCCTGCTGTTTTAAAGCATGCTTTCTCAACAGGGAAGGCTAAAATTGGTTCTTGGGATAGGTAAGGGTACAAAACCTTAGATATTATAATAGTTTGTCATCCTTCAAAGGATCAAAGAATAGAAACAGATTAAAAATGTATGTACAGTAAATGGGGTAAAAGATTTCATGGGGAGGGGACAAATAGGAAAAAAAAGTCTAAGATGGCTTTTTAGAGGGCAATAATGAAAAGTATGTTGAGAAATACTACCTTGAATTTTATCCAAATCACCTGCGGAGCTTGATAAACTGCACATGGCCAAGCCCCCAGAGATTCTGACTAAGGACTTGGGCTGTGGCCCAGAATTCTGTATATTGAATAACAACTAACATTTATTATGTACTTACTATATACTAAATATTCTCTAGAGTGCACCCATGCATCATCTTCACTTTATAGTGCGGCACAGAGAGCAATTTGTCCCAAATCACTGAACTGGAAAGCCACAGAGAAAAGATTTGAACCCAGGCAAGAGCTTAAGCCACTGTGCAGGAGGGTAGGAAATGCACCTTTAGTTCTCTTCTATCCCTTCCAGGAGCAAAATGCTTCATATATAGTGGAGGCCAAAGAGCTCTTGTCGAGTTACTAACCGAATAAAGAGCCAAAGAACTGTTAGACAACAGTAGGGCCAAGGGCTTCTCCCATCCAGATCATCAATCAGGACCATGGGGGCTTAGATTCCTTTAACTGAAGCTGGTTAAATGGGCAAGTATGAAGAAGATTTTGTCCTAAGTCTGAGAAGTTTAGGTAGTACTTGAGAAATCTCTAGTATATTACTATTGACACAGAGTTAAAACAACAAAAATCTGGAAATGTCCATTACTCCCCAAACCACTTGATGATTTGGGTTTCCTTTATAATAGAGGTTGTTCACTTGTCTTAAGTTCCTGGGTTTCTTCAGTATTTATATGTGAAGTCACATGACATATATCTACAAAATTATTCTGAGAAAATGTGAAACTTATAAACCACATATGGAATAATGATTCTAAATGTATATAATAAAGTTATGAAATTACAAATGGACCAACTACACTGAATTATAGTTATCAAAATTTTTAAAATGTGTGCTAGGATATCTGTTTCCTTATCAACATTTTTTTTAAACTAATGACAAGTCTAAAAACAACTCAATTTGAAGTTGTGATGAGTGTAAATGATATTTCAAGCTATCCATAACATTAAAATGTGATACAGAAAAATCTGTGATTTCTATTGGTGACTAAAAGTCACAGGTACTGCTAACACTAATGTAGTTTATTGCCAAATTTATAATAGAAAGAAATGTTAATTTTCAGTTAAAGATTAGTAAAATTAAATATAATTTTTTTCCCATTATGGACTGGAGTGGGGGGAAAGGAGTGAGGGAACAAGCATTCCCAAGTTAAAACCCCCAGCTATGGAACTCCTATATTCTCACCCTATCTGTTTAATCCTGCCTGACTATCTTGATTTAAGGAAGCTCCAAACTAGGGTGGAGGGAGTCCAATGGATGGCAGTACTTTTTTTTTTTAAAAGAATTTATCGTTAGGGGAAAAAAAATCTTAAAGAAAAAACAAAAAAACAACGAAGGGACCTCCCTGGTGGCGCAAGGGGCTAAGCACAGCACTGTGAAGCTAGCCCAGCCACTGCAGTACAAGTTCGATCCCCGGCTAGAGAGCAACCCACAAGGCGCAGCAGACCTCTCCTGTCTCGCCCGCTGCTCCCCTCAGCAGTATATCTCAGTAGATCTGCCTGTTCTGCTCCTCACTCTGTCTCTGGTGAATCCTCTCCCCACCCCACCTCCCACCCCCGCACCTCTGGCCTGTACCCCAGCTCTTGCATGCATAAATAAATAAATTTTTAAAAGAAACAACGGAGGGGATGGGCAAACAGATTGCAAAAGAAGTAAAACTTTTTATTCACATACCACAGGAAATTCTAAGTGTTACAGAGCAACCCGAGTGTGAAATGGGTTGGCCTGACCATGGGTCCTCACCCTCACGCTTAATAGGGACTTAACATGAGGCTCAACTGCAGGCACACACAAAAAGGTTAGTAAAGGGTTATTTACAAACAGGAGAAATGAATAACTCAGGGAGAAAGAGAGAGAAGAGAGATAAATTGGTGAATTCGTCTTACCAGATCCGCTGAGCTGGAACGCCAATAGCACACTGAAAGCAAGAGAAAAACCAAGCATCCCCAAGCTCCACAGGTCTGGTTATCTACCAAACCTGGCTGCTTAACTCCACCCTCAGTTCCCCGCATTCCTCCCTTCAGGTGATGATGACATTATGGAATATGAAGTCCTGGTGTCTTGGCTCTCTGGTCTGGGGTGGGGATGGGGTCCATAAAACCTCTCCGTGGAGGTTTGCTCAGGACATACTTAAGAAAACTTAAAAAATCCACTAGAGCTAAAAAGTGACTTTAACAAAGGCCCAGGATACAAGGTCAAGATACCACATCAGTTATATTTCTATATATAATAATGAAAATTGGAAATTGCAATTAAAAAATAGCATTTGCAAAATAAAATAAAAATAAAACATCCAAATAAAATTAAACAGCAAAGACCTTAAATCAGGAACTGATCTTATACCTAATCAATGTGATTCCACCCCCAATAAGAATGTACCAAGGTGTCTGTCCTACCAGTAAGATCATATTATGTACCAAGTATTACTAACAATCTTGATAAATGAACTCATTTAATTTTAATATCTCTGTGAGAAAAACACTTTAAAAAAAAAAAACCAACTAAAGAATCTACTGGAGAATCTAGAACAAATATTCTTAGACAATCCCCGCCCCACCCCACACCCCCACCAGCAACCTCTCTCCTTTCTCTGCCCCCAGGCCCCTCTCCCCTCCCCCATCCTGTAGAGCTTTTACTCAGTGGGGTGGGGGCCGAAAATCTACATTAAAATGGCCAGACCAGGTGATAAGCTGCTGCGGATCAGCGGATCTGGGGTGCTTCAGCCTGGAGTCTAGTTTACCAGAGACCTCTCTTCTGAGAGCGATTTGTATTTCCACATGGAAGAGAAAATAGCAAGCTGGGAAGCCTTTCAGAGCATTTACGGCAGCTGCCAGGCTAGTATCAGGTGGTTGGTGTTGAGCAGAGGAAGACCAAGTCTAAGAATTCACCATCAGGGCAGTGCAGTTTGTGGTTCCCATCAGAAATAAAAGCTTGTGAGTAAATTTTCCTCTTTGCGAAATGAAAATATGCTCCCCTCTTTTCTCCTGCCCCGCCCTGTTCTAACCCTGGATGCCACAAAGACCTTTATTCACTGAGGCTTCAACTCTTAACAAAGGTGCCAAATAAATATAGTGATGTTTAAGAACCCCGCGTAACTTTGCAGCACACACATTAAGGACTTCGTGGACTCGGGAGATTTGCTGTTCCACAGTTATGGGTTAACTCCATTATTTTATATGCAATAACTTTATTTGCAATCTGGAAGATAACTTCAGACGGTATTAAGGGAACAATGAAAGAAGGCTTTCTCTGTCATTCGACCCTTGACCTTTTTCTGGAAGAAGCACAGGAGGGAGGCTTGTGGTTTCCTGATCCTTTTATATCTTTAGTCTCACCAGTCAAGACTTTATTAGAAACTTAAATAAAGCCACACAGACTCCATCTAGTACACAGGTGGTAAGATTCTTCATTCAGGACTGAATGAATCTAAACTGACAGGTTGGAACTGCGGTTTTTTTATGTTAACAAAAAAGCAAATTAACAAATTTTCCTAACGTATTAAACAAATCTTTTATATGTAACACCGTGTTAAATTATATTTACTAACAATTACTGTGTGATTTATTTTTCCCTTCTTGTTATAGAGCTATTTATAGCTCCTGGCAATGAATTATTTCTGCTTTAAATTTTTTTAAAAACTTCCTATTGAATAGGTGATTGTGAAATGTAGAGTTTTTGAACTTCTTTTCAGTCTTCCATCCATGTCTCACAAACAACAGGGGCACTAATTACCACTTTTGTGGGCTCCCTTTCCTCATCTCTCTCCAGGGCTTTTAACAAAATCTGATACAGCTAATATTTGACTAAATTCTGAACTCAGTACTGTTTTTACTACTTTTCTAGTTAATTTCATTTACCTGATTAATTAAATATGCCTCATTAAATTTTATGAGGCCAATTAGAAATATTATCACACCCTCATTTTATAAACTAAAAAACATGACTCTGAAAAGCATTAAATGAATTTCTAAAATTTCACAGAATCACTGGAAAAACTAACACTCAACTTTGAAGTTGGTTTGGCCCAGGGGTTTATAATTGTGTAGTCCAGGAATCAGCAAATATATGGCCAAAGGCCAAACCTGGCCCACTGCCCATTTTGTTGGAACACAATTCTGAAAGGTGGTCTGAAATAAGAAATACTACAAACTCCAAATCCCTATTTCCTAAACCTCCATAAAGAATAAAATGTTAATTTGATTTAAAAAAGTATTAAAAATATTTGTTAATGTTGTTATGTTCACAGTATTCAAATAAATTGTGTTTATATTTGTCAAAATAATCAGATCTTAAAACAACAAAACATATTGGCATTTACTAATTTATTTATTTTTTTTAACTCTCTGTCCTGATGTTCAGGGATCATTTGGTTACTATAAGAAACAAGAAAATGGCAAAAAGTTTAAGTGAAGACTGAATCCAAGGAGATTACAGAATCCAAAAGCAGGAAGAATTGCTAGCAGCTGGAGTGGACAGAGAACTGGAAAGCTATCTGGGCCCAAGTTTCCTTATTTCTTCAACTCTTTCCAAAACCACATGATCTCTCATCTCAATGCTATTGTAACAGGGTGGTCCCCAGAAAAGGGGGAGGTTCCAGGTTTCCTGCCCCACCCAAGGGAGGGTGGAGCTGAGCAGAAGGAGAAGAAGCTGCAGAGGAGACTGAGAAGGAAGGAAGCAGGATGGAGAGCCAGGAGGAGACCTGGAGGAGGCACATGGAATGGAGAGACATGTGAAGAAACTGCGCTTGCCTTTTGGTCGTGGACTGGGTGACATAGATGTGGATGAGAGACCCATGGGGAAGTGACCATGGCAGCTTTTATCTTGATTTTGATTTTGCTCTTTTCCTTCCGGGCTTGTCTGGTTGTTTCTGGCCCTTTTCTGTGGGTCCCCACTGGAAGATGCTTTAGACTTGTGGAAGGCTTTGTGGCCTTGCTCTGGCCTAATCCCATTTGGATGGGTTTTACCCACGAGGGGACGGGTAACTTTGGGTGCTTGATTTAGAAACTAGATTCTTTGCCTTTCCTGTATTGTTTCCTAGTTGTATTAAAGTTCCTTCCCATTCAAGTCTCATGTTTTGTGTTGATGCGGCGGATGACAGAACCCATTTAGAATAGGCAGGTTTGCGGGGTTTGGGCTGCCCCTCTCCCTGCCCTGTAACACTACTTACATTTTTATCAAGTATACACAGTTCACAATGAGTGACCCTAAATTGTGGTTTCAGTCGCTATATGACGTTATACGTGTAACTTTTGTGGCCATTAACTCAGCCCAAATTCCTTGCTTAAGGTTCTAATGCACTATTGCTGAGGGAATATATGATATAAAGGCCTGTCTCATCCCATGTTGTAAAGGGTCAAATCCCCCAAGAGACTGTGCAGGAATAAAGGATTGTAGTCACTAAAGTGCCCTATTAAAGTGACCTCAGTGTGATGGCTGTGGGTGTTTCTCAGATGCACACAAAACTGTAACGAATCACTGTTACTAATAGGAGTATAGCATGTCCTTTAGTTTTGTTTGTTTAGACAAAAGGTAAAATATCAGGCTCTATCATGATTTATAATAATGTACTATATTAAAGAGAAAAAGCTTTGTTTTTTGCAGATATATTTGGAACTGATGCATAGATGTGATCAATGTTGTTCCTTAAAATATTTAACTTAATATGTATTTTTGGGCCTCTCTGGTGGCGCAGGGTTAAAGACAGCTCTATCAAGCTGTTGGGAGTTGGATCCCTGACCTGCCAGGGAGCAACCCACATGATACAGCAGACCTCTCCTGCTTTGCCCTCTGCTCCCCTCAGCAGTGTACTTCAGTCAATCCGCCTGTTCTGCTCCCCACTCTCTCTGGTGAATCCTCTCACCCCCACACCTCTGGCTTACACCCCAGTTCTTGTACGCATAAATAAATAAATCTTTAAAAATATATATATATTAAAACAACAATGACATATTCATTGAGTTGATAATTTGCACTACCTGGATGTGCTTAAATGTCACCTTTCTTTTAACTTAATTTGACCTACATATTCGCTTGTCTTCTGTGTATCTCTTGTAATATTTTTGCTTAACAGACAGGAATAACAAAAAGTACCACAATTTTATAGACCTCTCAAGCAGCAGAATGTCCAGTCTGTTAGTAGACTTTAATGATATTACCATGTCTCTGTCCCAGTACACCTTGTAGCAATTTTCTAACACATTCTTAGGATTATATTTATAATGCTGTATTAATCCATCTGCAAACTCACATCTGAGGTCATAAAGTCGACCTGCAAAATTAACAGTATACTCGGGCTGTTCATCCAGCAGCTAAGTATAACCTCCAATTATTTTATAATTGTTTTGATGAGTGTAGTTTCTTTTGCACATGAAAATTATAATCCCTTCCCAGGTGAACTTTTACTTGAATTGTTCCTCTTGTGGAAAAAAGACTCACATTTGTGAATTAGTTGATGAGGATTGGCAATGTATTCCCAGATTGAGTACTATATCTTCCTCTAAAATTCTGGCTTATTATCATGTGTCTTTGTACTGCATAAAATTTGTGGAGTGCCTACAATATTCAACACACTGAGCTAGAACTTTAGGATGTGAAAATGAGTAAGATAATCAATGTCCTCAAAGAGTTTCTATTTGTTAGGGAAAAGGTACTAAAACATCTAAACCTGATTAACTGTGATGAAATTATTTGTGATTAACAGACTAGAGAGGGAAAATAGAAGAATTAATTATTATTAATTATTAATTATTCTGGGAGTGAAATAAGAAAAAAAAACACATATGACATCACTTTTGAGTTGGGCCTTGAAGGAAGAAAAAATTCAGGCAAAAGAGGACAAACTATGGTGAGTTAAGGCAAAATAATTAAAACAAATTAGTTAAAGAATTGTATCTAGGATGGATATAATATATAATAAAATGAAATAAGGCTGAATAAATAAGATGGAACCATGGTATAAAAAGCTACTTTTCCCAAAAAATAATCAGCAATGGGGCCAATTTTTTTTTTAATAATAAAATTTTTATATTCCCCATACAATTCAACCCCCTTATTTTGACCCTAATCCCTCCCCTCCCGCCCTCTACCCCCCATAGAGTGTCTCTGGTTCATAGTTTTTTGTTGATTTTGATTTTCACTTTCTTATAGTTATTCATTTTCCTGGTCCCTTATTTAAGTTTACTAGATTCCTGCTATAAGTGAGACCATCCGGTTTTTTCTTTTTCTTTCTGGCTTATTTCGCTGAGCATGATCCATGGGGCCAATTTTATAACTCAGATTTTGCTGAGACCAGGAGCATCTGATTTAACAGGAAGTTTCAGATTGTACCAAAAAAAAGTTCTACAGAAATTAATAGAAAAATGTGTTTCTAAAGGCTACGTCTTCCAAATGGAGATGATTGTTCGAGTGAGACAGTTGAATTATAGTATTGGTAAGGTTCCAATATCATTTGTGGACCAGGAAATGAAATAGTCTCTTTCTTGAAAGGATTACTTGACTCCTTTTACTACGACATAAAAGAAAATCACTCATTTATACCTATGTTCATTTCAATTTAAAAATAAAAGAAGCCTGATTGCTGACTTTTATGAAATGTAAAAAAAAAAAAAAAAAAAAAGCTAGTTTTCCCTCATTCTATGATAAGGATATTTATCCATTTACTCATTAACAACTATCACCTGCCAAATATCCCTTTTGGAGTTATCATAACCAAGTGTATATTGATGCTATCTTTTTAAAGATTTATTTATTTACGCAGACAAGAGCTGGGGTGCAGGCCAGAGATGCAGTAGGTGAAAGGATTCACCAGAGACAGAGTGGGGAGCAGAACAGGCAGATCTACTAAAATACACTGCTGAGGGGAGCTGCAGGTGTCAGGAGAGGTCTGCTGCACCATGTGGATATCTCCCTGGCCAGGGATCCAACTCGTGTTTCAGAGACTGCAGATAGCTTCATAGGTTGCGTCTTAACTTCTTGTGCCACCAGGGAGTCCCCTGTATTGATACTATTGTTAACTAATCGCTAATTCCTTTCAAAATTGAATATAATTCCTATCAAAATATAGTTCAAAATCAGGGCAAAATAACATTGCCCTGTTGAAATGTTTCCATTGTAAGAAAAAAAAAAAAAACCAATATTCGTAAGATTTCCTTTGTACTAAATCTACAAACGTCATTTTTTTTAAAGATTTATTTATTTTTATACACGAGCTGGGGTACAGGCCAGAGGCATGGGAGGGTGAGAGGATTCACCAGAGGCAGAGCAGGGAGCAGAACAGGCAGACAACAGAAATACCCTGTTGGGGGGAGCAGCATGTGAGACAGAAGAGGTCTGCCGCACCATGTGGGATTCTCACCGGTGGGGATGGAACCCGCACTGCAGAAGCTGCGGACAGCTTCACAGTGCGGTGCTCAACCCGCTGTGCCACTGGGTAGACGATGAAAATGTAATTTTTCGTAGAGGTCACTCATTTACATTGTTTGCTTCTTGTCATTTGTAATAATGCAATATGGAGGAGTTCATAATTATTTATTTCCCAAAATTCAAATATAGGAAAATCATGAACTACCAATATTAAGAATGAAAAAGAAAACATCAGTACAGATCTTATGGATGTTAAGAAGATGATAAGAAAAATCATCGATAATTATATGAAATGAACAAACTCCTTAAGAGGTACAAATGACAAAAACTAACAATGAAGATATAAAGAAATAGAAAAATCCTAATCATCCTATAGCTATTAATAACTAGAATTCCATAACTTTAAAAGTATTCTCATAAGAAATACAGGTTCAGTTGGCTTGACTGGTGAATTCTAATGAATATTCAAACTATAATAACAAATCCATACAAACTTTATAAGAGTTTGTGTATGTTTGTGTGTGTTGAAGTATCTTGGGGGATACTTCCCAACACACTTCATGAGGCCATTTCATAGTAATACTATGATATCGAAACAGCCACAAACATAAGAAAACTACAAAAACAATATCCCTACAAGCTCAAAACAAAATATCCGCAAGTTGAATGCAGTCATGACTTAAATGGTTATGACTTCATAACCCAGAAATGTGAGTTTGATTTAATAATGCAAATTATTTTAAAAGTTTAAAAGCTGAAATTTAGAACTAATATAAAACTTCAATAAATATCAATGAGGTAAACAAATATAAGGAGAATAACTAATGTCTTACTTTCTTCTAGTTTAATAGATTCAGACCCAGTCAGACTCGTAGATTGGGCTATGCAAAACAGGCCTAAAAAAGTCTGTATATGACATTACCCTGGACACCATGATTGGTTTATATGTGGGTCCAATCAGTGAAATTATTCATTACTTGAAGAAAGAGAAGATCTTTCTTACTCTGGAATCTGAGTCTTACATGCATTATCTATACAGGTACATTGGTTTTGAGAACAAATCTGACATGCTAAGATCCCTGAGAGAATCTTTTTTTTTTTTTTTTTTTTTTTTGATAGAGGCATGCTTTATTTATTTGTTTTGCTGGTTTGTTTGTTTGTTTTGTTTATACATGCACTGGGTACAGTCAGAAGCGCGGGAGGGTGAGAGAATTCACCAGAGCCAGAGTGGGGAGCAGAGCAGACAGAAGGACCGAAGTGCACTGCTGAGGGGAGCAGCGGGCGGCAGGAGAGGTCTGCGCGCCATGTGGGACCCTCCTCCAGTGGCCGGGGAGCAGCCGGGGATCGAACCGGCACCGCAGAGGCCGCGGGCAGCTTCGCAACCCAGCGCTCAACCGCTGCGCCACCGGGGAGGCCCCCCCTGAGAGAATCTTAAAAAGAAAATATAGAGATAAAGCCCACATCAAACCATTCACAAATCCCTTTTTACATCTTTACTTTTTACATTAATATTCATTTAAATCTTGGTTAGATTATTTTTTATTAACTAAGTAATTAATAACCACAGAATAAAATCTGAAAATACAGATAAACCCACTTTATTTAGGGCCTCCTCTGGTGGCGCAGTTGGTTGAGCCCAGTACCGTGAGGCTGTCTGCAGCCTCTGTGCTGCCGGTTCAATCCGGCCGGCTGGGGAGGGTCTCACATGGCAGACCTCTCCTGTCTCGCCCGTACTCCCCTCAGCAGTATATTTCGTCAGTCTGCCTGTTCTGTTTCCTGTTCTGTCTCTGATGAATCCTCTCACCCTCCCGCGCATCTGGACTGTACCCCAGCTCTTGTATAAATAAATAAATCTTAAAAAAAAAAAACATTTTATTTATATTACTTTTATATATACCATAATAGTTAATGGACAAAGTCTAAAATTAATCAATATGCTCACTTATAATTTATACTGTTTATTTTACGTTTTTTCCAGCTTCACATTATTTTTTTTATAGTGTTTGCTTAGGTGATTTTTTAAAGATTTGTTTATGCATACAAGAACTGGGGTGTAGACCACAGGTGCAGAAGGGTGAGAGAATTCACCAGAGACAGAGAGGGGAGCAGAACAGGCAGATCTACTGAGATACACTGCTGAGGGGAGCAGTGGGTGAGACAGGAGAGGTCAGCTGTGCCATATGAGTTAGCTCCCTGGCCGTGTATTGAACTGGTATTGCAGTGGCTGCCAATAGCTTCATAGTTCTGGGACTTAACTCCTTGCGCTACTAGGGAGGCCCTGTTTGCTTAGGTTTACTGAAATGTTTACATCTTGTTTTATCATCACTTCTTGAATCTCAGACCATCAGTTTGGAATCACTTCCTCCCTCTTGATGCACACATTTCATAATTTCCTTAGATTAAGGATTGTTGAATTCATACTCTCTGTTATTGTTTATCTGAAATGTCATTTTGCCCTGGTTTTGAAATATATTTTTGATAAGCATGAAATTCCAGAATGAAAGTTATTTCTTTCATCACATTAAAGTCATTCTACTTTATTTTGTCTTCATGGTTGGTCTCAGTTTAATTATCTTTTCTTAGAAATCTGTTTTGTTTTCCTTTAGGAATGTCCTTTGCCACTGGTGTTTTATCTTTAGCTACAAGATAGCTGGGAGTGGATTTTTAAAGATTTATCCTACTTGGGAATTAACATGATTTTTGAATCTTTGGATATATTTTTTATTAGTTCTGGAAAGTTTTCTATCATTAATTCTTCTAATACTGTCCTGAATCCAATATGATATTTGTAAAATCTTCTTTTTAAGTCTTAATATCTTTTTTTAAAATTTATTTATTTATGCATACAAGAGCTGGGGTACAGGCCAGAGATGGGGTAGGGGGCAAGAGAATTCACCAGATTCAGAGTGGGGAGCAGAACAGGCAGACTGATAAAATACACTAATGAGGGGAGCAGCGGGAGAGTCAGGAGAGGTCTGCTGGGCCATGTGGGTTTCTCTCTGGCGGGCCGGGGATCAAACTTGTGCTGCAGAGGCTGCAGATTGCTTCATAGTGTGGTGTTTAACCCCTTGCGCCACCAGAGAGGCCCCCTTAATATCTTTTTATATTTTCCATTTCTTTATATCTCTGTGCAGCATTTTATAAAAATTTCAGTACTAACTTCCAGTTTACTAACTCTGACTTCAACAGTGTCTAATCCATTTTTAAACCAATTCACTGATTTTTTTCAAGCATTATATTTTTCATTTCAGGAGGTTCTATAAAATTAGTTTTCAAGAAATTTTGATCCTCTTTTAGTTTTTTAAAAAGATATTAAACATAACAATAATGTTGATAATTCCAGTAGTTAAATATTTTGTGGGTTTATGATTCTACTGGACCTTGTTCATAGTGACCATGTTTCCTCAAGTATTTTGTGATTTTTGATAGTAACTAAGTAATTCTTGGGATTTATCTGAAGATCTTTTTCAATGCCTAGATGGAAGACACTTTCCTTGTAAGAGGATTTGTGTTTACTTTTTCTAAACCTTAGAAGAACACTACTAATCTGTCATCACTTTAAACTTAATATTCACCTTGAAGTTCTTCAGACCATGTGGGTGGTGTGAATTCAGGCTGTAATCCCTAAGGGCTGGCTGTGGTTATGAATTCTGAAGAGAGAATTTTCCTCCTTCAACCAGTGCCAAAGTTTAAACACTGCAATTTTCCTTGCAGTCCCCTTAGGAAGTGGGGGGTAGGGTAAGTTTATTGCACAGTCACAGTATTTAAGTATACAGATTTATCACCAGTGACTGGTTAACTTTCACACTGAGATGTCTGAATTTAGTGAAATGTAAGAGAGTCTCAAAATTAAAGTCCCAAATTCAATCTTTTGTTCCTTGTACTCCTCAAGACTGAAAAAATTAAATTCAAGTTCAAAAGATTTGGCAATTATAACCAACATGAAAAATATTTTCAGTGTTCAAGTTTGTACTTTCACTTAGTTTTGGCATCTACATATTCCATACTTTATTGCCATCTTGTTGATATATTTAAACACATCTCTCTCTTTTTTTCAAAGTTTTACTTATTTATGCATACAAAAACTAGGGTATAGGCCAGAGATGCAGGGGGTGAGAGGATTCATCAGAGACAGAGTGGGGAGCAGAACTGGCAGATTGACCAAAGTACACTGCTGAGGGAAGCAGCAGGGAAGTCGGGAGAGGTCTGCTGTGCCATGTGGGTATCTCCCTGGCTGGGGATCGAACTCGTGCTGCAGTGGTGGTAGATAGCTTCTCAGTGCTGTGCTTAACCCTTGTGCCATCGGGAGGCCCATAGCTCTCTTTTTTATTTTAATTCAGAATGTTTACAAGGGCTGGTTGGTTGGTTGGTTTTATATCGGAAGTGATAGTCTGGGTATTTAGTTTAGCATACTGCCAGGTGTGGGAGTCCTCTTTACCTGTTTTCATTCATGTTATTCCAATAGCTGGAACTCTCTTTCAACACTGTGCCTGTTACTAATTTATTGTCCCAGTTCCAAATTCACTCTTCATGGCCTGCTATGCAAAAATGCAGCTGGACCTCTTCAGAAGTTTTTATTTTCAATCTCATGTAATGCTAAACTTTGCCAATAGAGGGTGGTGAGGAGAGAGTGCAAGATGAAGGGATTTTCCCTCCTTTCCTGGTGTGCTGCTTCAGCAGCCATGTGCACTCTCTCCCACACCAGGTCCCTCCAGCACTCGGCTTCTCCAGTGCCTGGCTTTTGGTACTGCACATGCCTCCTGGGCACCCACCTCCTGCAGTGTGGGCGGCTTCACCACCACTCAGCTTCTACAACTCTGGCACCTTCTCCAGTGCAGGCAGTCAGCAACCACGAGCAGCCAGCAGCTCTCCCCAACACCCACTTGGACTATTTTCTAGGCGAGTGCCTTCAGTGAGACACCTCTTTGTGAACAGCTTTCTGCTGCACTCCATAGGGTGTATTTCCAGGACTTCTATCATAGCAACTTCTCTGCCATTCAGCAAGTCATGGGTGTCACCGTTTTTTGGATCTCACATCTTAGAAGAAGGAATACTTCCTTGTGTGTATTGCTAGGGTTGAGAAGAGGGTGATCCTTGCATCTGCTTTTTCTGTATTCATTAGACTTCTTTATACTTCTCATTAGCCAATCCCTACTAAATCTGATCCCATATTTCTTTTTTTTTTTTTTTTTTTTATAGAGGCATGCTTTATTTATTTGTTTGCTGGTTTGTTTGTTTGTTTTGTTTATACATGCACTGGGTACAGTCAGAAGCGCGGGAGGGCGAGAGAATTCACCAGAGCCAGAGCGGGGAGCAGAGCAGGCAGAAGGACCGAAGCACACTGCTGAGGGGAGCAGCGGGCGGCAGGAGAGGTCTGCGCGCCATGTGGGACCCTCCTCTGGTGGCCGGGGAGCAGCCAGGGATCGAACCGGCGCCGCAGAGGCCGCGAGCAGCTTCGCAACCCAGCGCTCAACCGCTGCGCCACCGGGGAGGCCCCCCATATTTCTTTTTTTAAAAGATGTATTTATTTATGTACACAAGAATTGGAGTATAGGCCAGAGGTGGGGCGGGGGGGGGTGTGTGTGTGTGTGAGAGGATTCACCAGACAGTGGGGAACAGAACAGGCAGATTGACTGAAATACACTGCTGAGGGGAGCAGTAGGCAAGACAGGAGAGGTCTGCTACGCCATGTGGGTAGCTCCCTGGCCAGGGATCAAACTCGTGCTGCAGGGACTGCAGGTAGGTTCATAGGTTGTGTCTTAATCCCTTGTGCCACCAGGGAGTCCCCAGATCCATTTTGAATATTAAACTTTCCCTATTCAATTTACTAGGTATGATTTTTGTCTCCCAAACCTGACTGATGAACACACCTTTATTAGGTTTCTCTCCCGTCCTCATCAAGATTCACCTCAGCCATCATCATTCTAGTTCAAGTGTATTAGAATGAATCACGGAAATGCTACTTTTGTAAGTCAAAAATAGGTGAATATTGGCAATTTCAAGAGGTTCAAACTTATCTCATTAATTAAAAATGTAATTTCTTTTTTAAAAAGATTTATTTATTTATGCCTACAAGAACTGGTGTACAGGCCAGAGGTGTGGGAGAGGTGAGAGGATTCACCAGAGTCAGAGTGAGGGGCAGAACAGGCAGATCTACTGAAATACACTGCTGAGGGGAGCAGTGGGCAAGACAGGAGAGGTCTGTCGTGCCATGTGGATATCTCCCTGGTTGGCCAGGGATCAGGGATTGAGCTTGTGCTGCAGAGGCTGCAGACAACTTCGCAGTGCTGTGCTTAACCCCTTTGCGCCACCAGGGAGGTCCTAAAAATACAATTTCTAAATGTAATGTCATCTGCTCTAAAAATGAATACTCTTGGGAATGATTTTTAGTCTTTGATTCTTAATTTCTCTATACTTAATCTAATTCATAGTGTTATTATATGCTCAAAAAATGCTTTTTCAGCTGAATACTTACAAATCATTTAGTCTGTCTAATCTTCAATTTCTCTGCTAACTGTGATCATTATTGACACCTGCCTTATCTAATACAAAGGTTCTTAAAATTTGTTGCCTCCCAGTACAACTACACCTACTGTGTTATTTTATGTGGGAAAAGTAATTGAAGAATTACTTTTTTAATAATAAGATTTTATTTTTGAGTATAACTGGAATTACTTGAAAAACATAAAAAGTAAAGAAATTAGCTATTACCACTATAAACCAGAGACACACTATGGGGGAGGGGAGTGAGGAGAGGAAGGATTAGGGTCAAAATAAGGGGGGGTGCAATTGTATGGGGAATATAAGCAAAATGAAAATGCATACATTGTGCAAACATGAAAAATGATGTAAGAATTATATAAAATAAAATATTTTTTAAAAAAGAATAGACAGGCGTCTTGGCGATCCAAAAAAAAAAAAAGAAAAGATAAAAGAACTTCATATTTTTACAAAAAAAAAGAAATGAACTATTAAAAATTCTACAAACTAGAGATAAAACTGTTAACACTTTCATGATGAAGCTATTTCTATTATTTTTTCCACAAACATTTTCAAAGCTAAAATTGAGGAAAAAACATATATTTTTATTCTTCTCTTTTTTAAATTCAAAATTATGTGTACGCATTTACCAGAGTGATTAAATACTCCTTTAAAAACATGTCTTTAGGCTGAGTAATATTCTACCTATCATATGAATAAACCATCAATAATTGATTAAGTTATTTGGATATGTATCTTATTTAAATATTTTGCAACTCAAATAATATTAATATAAACATTCTTACAAATATTTACACATCTCTCTCATTGTTTCATTGAAAGAAATTAGTGAGAGGATACACTGGTTCAAAGCATACAAATTCTAAGGTATTTTGAAACTATACTATTGCCAAATTTCTTCCCAAAAACTATGCATTAATTTGCACTCCAACATGAGAATAGCATTTCAATGCACACTCTGCAGCAAATGGTTTGAAGAAAAATTAGCGAATTTAGTTGTAGAAATGCTATGCATTTCATTTGTCTTTCTTTTATTAGTAGTAATTGCTGTGCATGTCTTTATGCTTATTCCTTTTAAATTTATGTATCTATTTACATGCACCTGTTTTTTAAAATCAAGGCAAGCGTAATTTTATTTTTATTTTTTAAAACATCTTTATGTGTTATGGCTATTAACCAATTTTTCACATATTTTGAAAATGTTTTTTATTTTAACTATGAAAGGTATGTGAAATTTTAAACTTTTATAGTCAAGCATCTTTGTTATGTATTAATATGTAATCAATCTATTTCTCAATGTTTCATACATTTACTTTGTGTTGAAGGTCCTTCCCTATCCAGACATCAGAGTCTATTTTACCTTTTCTATCCATTTATATGAGCTGTTTCATTATTTCAGTTTTAGTGTATCATATGATGTAGAGCATGACTTATTTTTTCTAAAAATATAAAGTACTCATTTGATAATCTGAAAGCTAACCTTAATATATTTGCAAAATTTTTACAAAATACAGACATTTTTGCAGGCAGGATTTGGTGAAACTGAGCTACGTGCTTTTAAAAATAGCCAATAATAAATATGCGCTATATTTCATGGTTGTCTGATAAAGTATATAGTGTCTATAATGGCCTAGCCTTTATAGGTCCTTTATTAATTATGATTTTCACTTAAGAGATAGTTCAACATGTGAATGAATCCAGTCTCCAAAACAAATTTCCCTACGTTATAGATGGTAGGTATGTGAATAACCAATTGCCTTTGAATCTGAAATACTGTTTTTGCTTGAATATGTGTGTGTGCGTGTGTGTGCGCTCGCACATTTATATGGACACACGAGCATGTGTGGGTAAAATATCTGGCAGCAATTCCAGTAGAGCTAAAGGAAATAAATGGTAGTTTTACAAAGTATCCCTGCCCCATTCTTTTGATTTCCAACACATTCTACTCTCTTTTTTGTCATAACTGATGATATTCTTGTATTTTCTCCTCTCAGCCATCATCTCAGACATCCAGAGTCCTCTGGTTGGGTTGTGTAAGGACTACGTAATGTTGACACCACTTTTATGGGATATATTAGAATACCCCAGGATATTTTGGAAACCCCTCCCTTACTGGGGTTTGCTGTACATTTCCCACCAAACCCCAAAATACCCTCAAAGCTCCTTACAAATATAGAAGGGATCAGTCAAAGATCTCATTGGAAACAACAAACTGCCACTCTGGCTAATTTACTTGGGAAAAAAACCAAACAAACAAACAAAAAATACTAAGTAGTGCATGGAATTTCTGAGAAACTTGGAAGACCAGGATTAGAGGATATCCTAGGAGTCACAGTGCCTTAAAATATGTCACAGAACCAGTCTCATCATGTAGCTTCACTGCAACTGGCACTACCCTGTTACCAGAATGGCTTACCAGGAGTCCCTGCTTCTTCATGTCCTCACTTTGACTCAGAGTCCTGAGTGGGTGAACCTGATTGGCAGAATTTATGGAATAGCTGCACAGAAAGCATGGAAAGTAAGTTGCTGTATTTTCATTGCCTAAAAGAGAGTTGCCCGTCCTATAGGGAAAAGGTTCAGATGGTGTGTAGACATAAAAATGTGTAACATCCCTTTCCTAAACTGATGCATACAAACACCCAGTGTTGTTGTTGTTTTTAAAGAGTTTATTTTTTAAAGATTTATTTATTTAATCATACAAGAAATGGGGTACAGGCCAGAGGTTTGTGGGGTGAGAAAATTCACCAGAGAGAGTGGGGAGCAAAACAGGCAGATCTACTGAAATATACTCCCTGTTGAGGGGAGCAGAGGGCAAGACAGGAGAGGTCTGCTGCATCATGTGGGTTTTCCCCTGATGGGCCAGGGATGGAACTCATGCTGCAGTGGCTGCCAAAAGCTTGATAGTGCTGTCTTTAAACCCTGCACCACCAGGGTGGCACCACGCAGTGTTTTGTTTTGTTTTTTTTTAAAGATTTATTTATTTATTTATACAAGCACTGGGTACTGTCAGAAGCACGGGAGGGTGAAAGGATTCACCAGAGCCAGAGCGGGGAACAGAACAGGCAGAGTGACGAGGTGCACTGCTGAGGGGAGCAGCGGGCAGCAGGAGAGGTCATGTGGGACCCTCGCCCAGCGGCCGGGGATCGAACCGGCGCTGCAGAGGCTGCGAGAAGCCTCGCAACCCAGCGCTCAAGCGCTGCACCACCGGGGAGGCTCCACCCAGTGTTTTTAATAAGAATCTGGACATTAAGTTTGTGACCAGAGGGTCTCAACGGTATTGACAGTTTCTCCATATGCCATCTTAAGCTGCTTCTTTAATAAATATTTACTAATTGAAATCTGTCTTGTGCAAGGCATGATACAATGTATAAGAAATTTTTGTTATCCTCAGAAGACTACACTCCAGTAGGGGAAGTAATATTTACACCAATAGAGTTTTAAAGCCTGATTTAATTACAACACAGGGCAAGGCAAAGAAGTACATAACTTGTCTTAATCTGCATTTCTTTAAGATCAGAAATTGAGGCAAGGACTTGAAGCAGGCCCTCTATTTTGGAGGTGGTCCCAGGAAGCAGGAGTGAGGGAGGAGGGAAAATGCACGTGAAAAAGAGGAAAGGCCAATGTAATATGCCATTTAGAGGTCATTGTTGTAGACAATAGGGACTCATTTCTGCCAGGATCTCCAAAAAAACATACATAATAGAAAAGTCCACCTAAAAACAGCAAGCGCAAGTTTTTATCCACTGGTTCCCACACCCCATTGATGAAGGGTTTTCCCCAGGAACCATAACTCCCTCACACTTCCAGTCTGGGCTTGTCTACAGTAAGAGTTCCCTGGTATCAGAGAAAGCCCTGTGAGCAAATGCACTTGAGGTGGTGAAGCGGGATGTAAGGTGAGGTGAGTCTGAGCTTGCATGATGTCTTCAACCAGAGCTGCAGTTAAGGCAGAGGTAGGGCAAAGGGATGTGACAAGGGCACCAGAGGTCCTGTTCCAACTATCAACCTACAGACACACTTAATAGGGGTGATATAGTCAAATGAGCTCGAGGTCAGTGAAGGCTGTAGTGTTTAGAGGACTTCCTTATGGAGGCTGGGCTCCAGCTGAGCCTGGAAAGAATTTTTCATGCCAGAATTTTTGCTATACATTAGGATCTGGAGTTTTCTAAAGGCTGGCTGTACTGAAGGCAGCAGTTATGTATTCCAGTGCATTGTACCTCTGTGAATCCGTCTATACTCTATTTCTCTTTCTGCAATAACATTACACTGAGGTTATGGCATCCAGGCATCCTTCAAATGCTTTCACAGGCTTTGACACCAAAAAAAGAAAAAGTTTCCCTCAATTCAAGTGATTTTAGCAAACCAGAAATTCTGGTAAAGTTAGTAGTGGTTATTTTAAAAGTTCTTCTGTATCAAAAATACAGCCTATGATGGTTTAACAATGATAATTCTGATAAAAGCTATTACTGCTGAGTAAATCAGGTGACATATTTTTCCCTCTGAATTTTCATGGCCTTGTTTGTGAGGCATATATAAAATAAAAATAAAGAAATCTCCTTATATGTGGTACTGGCAATTACGTTAAGGTATGTATATCAAAAAAGTATTTACAAACAACATAAAATGTGGCTCTTTTTGGAGATTTTTTTTCATTTGCCTCATCTTATTATTTTCAATATTATCTACTCATTACATTGTGTGAAGTAAAACTCCATTGCTCTTAAAATGTACCTGATATGTAGACTTTGTCTAAACTCATGTACTTCCTAATTATCTCAAAGCAAAGTCTGTTTTCAGAATGAAAAGTAACTGATTTATAAATATCCCTGGCATAGAGCTATTTGGTTTTCTCCTTCCTTCTCTCACACTCTCACTCATCCATAGAAATTGGATTTCTTACCCATCTCTCCTCTTCACCTGTGAACAATTTCTTTTTTTTCTTTTAGAAATTTATATATTTATGGATACAAGAACTAGGGTACAGGCCAGAGGTGCGGGGGGTGAGAGGATTCACCAGAGCCAGAGAGGGGAACAGAACAGGCAGACTGATGAAATACACTGCTGAGGGGAGCAGTGGGCGGCAGGAGAGGTCTGTCGCACCATGTGGGACCCTCGCCAGCGGCCTGGGATCGAAATGGCGCTGCAGAGGCTGTGGATAGCTTCACAGTATTATGCTTAACCCTTGTGCCACCAGGGAGGACTTTACCTGTGAACAATTTCTCTGTGGACAACTGTTTAATCTGACTTAAGTTGATCAGACAATCAAAAGGCATAGAAATTCAGTTATCCCACTTCCGGTATTTACTTGAAAAATACAAAAACACTAATTCAAAGAGATATATACAACCCCATGCTTAATGCAGCATTATTTACAATAGATAAGAGTTGAAGACAACCTGAATGTCCATTGATGGACAAATGGATAAAGAAGTTGTGGTCTATATACACAGTGGAATACTGTTCAGCTATAAAAATAGATGAAATCCTGCCATTTGCAACAATATGGATAGATCTAGAGGGTATTAAGCTTAGTGAAATAAGTCAGATGGAGAAAGATAAAAAATATATGATTTCACTCATGTGGTGTATAGAGAAAACAAATGGATGAACTAAATACAACAAAAATAAACTTTTAGACTGTAAAGACCAGTTAGTGGTTACAGAACGAAAAGGAGGAGGGTAGTGAATAAATCAGATAAAAGGGACCAATTGTACAGGAAAGAAAAGAATTGGACTTCTAGTGATGAAGTTAATGTAATATATGCACATGTTGATTTTTAATGATGTGCATTTGAAACTTACACAATATTATAAAGCAGTTACTTTTTTTATTTATTTATTTTTTAATTTATTTTTATTTATACAAGCACTGGGTACAGTCAGAAGCGCAGGAGGGTGAGAGAATTCACCAGAGCCAGAGCGGGGAGCAGAGCAGGCAGAAGGACCCAAGTACACTGCTGAGGGGAGCAGCGGGCGGCAGGAGAGGTCTGCGCGCCATGTGGGACCCTCCTCCGGTGGCCGGGGAGCAGCTGGGGATTGAACCTGTGTTGCAGAGGCCACGGGCAGCTTTGCAACCCAGTGCTCAACCGCTATGCCACCGGGGAGGCCCTAAAGCAGTTACTTTAATAAAATAAATATTGTTTAATAAAAAAGGAATGCATAGGAACATGCACAACATTCCCATGTCCCAAGCCCTGTTCATTACCCTTTTCTATTTCAGGTCAATGACGGCCCCATCTCATTTGCTCTGTGCTCTTTCCACCCTACCTCCTGGCTCTTTCATCATCCCAGGTGACAGTTACCCCCACTGAGACAACTGCTCAAAATTATGGGTCCTTTAAAAAAATGCCTTTTTGCCTATCTTTGCTGCCCCAACTTTTGACTGTTTCCTCAGTAAAATCCCAACCTCTTTGCTTAATGAACTGAGATAGCGCTCTTGAACGCATTTTGTAAACTATAAAGCAATATGCAAAGGCAATTTACTGTTATCATTTATGATCTCCTCAAAAAATCCAAGTCAGGCCTGATGAGTAGGACCCATAACAAGTGTTGTAAAAATAAAGAAGAAGAGAGAGAAAGAGTGAGAGAGTGAGCTCACTAGTTTCATAAATTAAATTTCTTTGTCCGTTCTAAAACATACTTACTAATGGAGGAATGTAATATCCTATGAAAATGAAAAAAAAAATTTAGTTAAAACTTGTTCATCCAGGGGCCTCCCTGGTGGAGCAGGGGGTTGGGATGCAACCTACGAAGCCGTCCACAGCCTCTGCAGCATGAGTTGGATCCCCAGCCGGCAAGGGAGCAACCCATATGGCACAGCAGACCTCTACTGACTCACCCACTGCTCCCCTCAGCAGTGTATTTCGGTCAGTCTGCCTGTTCTGTTCCCTGATCTGTCTCTGGTGAGTTCTCTCATCCCCCACACCGTTGGCCTATACCCAGCTCTTGTATGCATAAATAAATAAACCTTAAAAAAAACCAAAACTTGTTAATCCAATATCAGCCATCTTTTTCTTTCTGTCTTTTTATCTGTAGCCATATAATAGTTACATTTTGTAGCCTGTTCTTACTAGTTAATATTACAGTAGAAAAAATTTTACTGCTATTATATACCCCCCATTAAAAGGAAATATTTAATTAAAATTCTACAGAAATGTCAGCACCATTGACTTTTTAAACCTTTGAAAATATTCAGAAGTTCCCTTTAAAATATCCATAAATGTTCCCAGCTAACTCATCTAATTCAATTTGCCTTTACTCAAACTCACTATTAAAAATAAATACATGCATGTAAAATAGGTTAATTGTATAGTATACAAATTATATCTCCATAAAGCTATTATTAAAAAACATTACAATAAAAAATAAATACAAATCCATTTACACTAAATGTACTACAATTTTAATTACTTGATAGCATAGCAGGATGATTTATTGAAATATTAATTTGTGTTTTGGACTGTGTATTTTACTTGCCCTCAAACTCAGAAGTTAGCTTCAAGGTTTTGTATTTCCTTTCTTCAGAGGTATTTGCAAGGTCAATTAGAACCTTTACAAAACAAATTCTTTTTTCAACACTGGATAAAAACCTGAATTCGCTGTAGAGTTTATGCAAGGACTCCTTGAGCAGGGCAGGAGAGAGGGAAGATCCTTTGAAGATAACAAGAAGGCCAAAGGACAGCTGTTCTCAGCCCTGGGAGAAGTCAGAGACAGAACTCCAGGCCAGTGGCTCTGAATCAGGGCTCTTAGGAGGGCTATGTCCCAGTCACAGACATAACCAGCCTCAGCCAAACCTATTTTGTCCCAACAGTGTCGCTGAAGTGCCAGGTCCTCATGTGCTGGCACAGATTTCAGTGGAAACTAGGGTTGACCCTAGAATATCAAGAAAGGCTTCCCAGGAACTGGGTTTCAAGAAAATCTGGAAGTTGGCGAGGACCCTTGCTGAGTGAGGTGTCCCATCAGTCCAGAATCTGTCCCCTGTCTGAAGCCGATGATGCAGGCTGATTTAACCTGCTTTCCAGGACAAAAAGAAATGGAGTCATTTTACTAAGAACATTCGCTGTACTAGTACTGCAGCCATATAGATTACAATTATTTTCTAAATATCACCTCTTATGTGATATTGATAATCAATTTATGAAGGAATGCTTCCTCTCCACCTCCAAACCCTCACACGCAATGGAGTCTTACTGCTCTATTTTAAACCTGAAAGGGATCTTGTAGATGTAGTTCATCCCCAACCTTTTAAAGACCAAAAATTTGAACATGTGCAAGGTGAGGCGAATTCCCCAGAGTCACAGAGCTGGGGGTGGCCTGGAGTCAGGTATCGTGGCCTCAGGCGGTGCTCCTCCACACCCTCAGGAGGGGATTGGCCCACACTACATGAATGCACTATGGGATGTTGATGAGAAACCAGGACCCATTCTGTTGGTACAGGGGTTGAGCTGGGTAAACGCCACACATGTACTTGTGATAAACTTGGCCTTAGTGTGATTCACCTGAGAATGGAGGCCCTTTCAAGTCTGTACAGTTACCCAGAAGAACGTCCCTGCAACCCCAGCCATTTACTGGGGCCCTGCTCCCAAGAACAGCAGTGAGCAACTGCCATCGTTATAACGTACTGTATAATGAAAGCAAATTACCCCCTCATTCGTTTCTTTTAGGGTTTCTATAGTGATTTCCGAAGGACACACTTTGACCTACATTTTCATTACTTCTATAACATGATAGTGATGTAATTCAGAAGTGAAGAAGCAGCTGAAATGACAACGTAGGATGCAAAGGGTCAGAAATATTGTGAAACACAAGAAATGATACCTTGTGCAAGGGTTAGTTTTACATAAGGATATGCAATAACAGTGAAAGACTAAAATGAAGTCACTGCTTTGGCTTGTTGTGGGAAAATCAGTGATGGAGAAAGTGTGCATGGTTTATGGTGACACATGTAAAACTGTTCTCTTCATTGTCATCCTTTGCATGCTGGTTAAACATTTGTTACACATTTTATCACCATTTAAGCACTTTCCTACTCACTAACTTAGAAGCAATTTAAACAATTTTAAATTCCCACTCTGGGAAAATAAAACTGCCATTAAAAGAAAACACATTTACTTTGATTTATTCCTATCAATACATTTTAATTCAAAAATATATTTTTCTGATTATACATTTGCTCAGTAATTGCAACTACACAGTATAGTTTTTGGTGAAGGAATCATGTAATTTTTATCTAATAACCTCACTACATTTTGTATCTAAACTTTAGGCTTTGTTTGTGAGTGTAGTTTTTCTTATTATAAAATGTGAATATGTTTACAGTTCTTTCTAATAAACAGAATATTTTATGATATTACCAGGTCACCAGTGCTAAAGTTAAGGTTCAGAAACAGGGGTGTCAGAAGCAGGTGGTGAATTAGCAGCCTTGGGAAGCCTTTTAGGGTCAATTACCATTGGGGAGTTGCCCCTGCTCAGTGCTAAGTTCTCAGTATTGTGAGACTGGAAATTTATTTATATCAACGAACCCAGATTTGCTCAATTTCAGCAAGTCACCGATGCTTAATAAAGTCTCACACGATTGGTCCATAAACCCAGATACAGATTTACCTTTCTAATGATAGCAAGAACTTGGGCTGTGAAATCAGCAGGATGGGGTTCTAATACAGGCTCACCACTTTTATGAGGGCAAGCTACTAAATTTCTGAGCCTCAGTATTTGCCTCTGTAAAATGCAGTTGTCATAGGATTAAAAGAAATATATTAAGTATGTGGCACAACACTCAATGATTGGTGGCCACCGTGAACAACACAATAATGGTGATGACCACAAAGGAGGAAAAAAAGGAGGAAAAGGAAGAACAGGAGGTTGCAGGAATCACAGGGATTTGATTTATATTGACTGATGAGCATATTTTCTACATAAGTTCAAAGACAGTCCAAGGTCGATTAGAAGGCACTTTTATTTATTTATTTATTTTTGATTATTAATTTATTTATACAAGCACTGGGTACGGTCAGAAGCGTGGGAGGGCAAGAGAATTCACCAGAGCCAGAGCAGGGAGAAGAACAGGTAGAAGGACCGAAGTACACTGCCGAGGGGAGCAGTGGGCGGCAGGAGAGGTCTGCGCGCCATGTGGGACCCTCACCCAGTGGCCGGGGATCGAACCGGCACTGCAGAGGCTGCGGGCAGCTTCGCAGCCCAGCGTTCAACCGCTGCGCCACCAGGGGAGGCCCAGAAGGCACTTCTAATAGAGACAGAGAAAGATGAGTTTCATGGGCCTTTAAGTCAATGGGCTCTGTTAGCTCCATCTCTACTGTAGGGATATTCCTGCCTGGCAGACAGGAGACATTGTTTCCATTGCAACAACTAGACAGTGCCTAGTAAATGGCACACCTTTACTAAATAGTTAATGAATGATTTGGTAGAGTTCCCCATACTACAGAGTGTATATGGTGCAGGACAAAATGATAATTCCTGTATCTTTGGTTCTCCTATTTCTAGACTCACTAAAGTATTGCCCCTAACCATCTCCCCCCAGTCTTCACACTATATGAACACAGAATTTCTTCAGTAATATAATCAAGTGGTTCACAGATTTATCTGGTACATCAATCATGTTTAGACATTGTCTAATTAAACTCAAATTACTTTATCATTCACTGCAATCATATTTCCAAATTCTGTGAGTTCTATCTTATAATCTAACAAATGCTTATGGGAGAGATGGGTTAGATGCCCCAGAAAATCACATTTTATTTTTCTGGGGCACAAAGCTATCAATAGATTACATTTCTCATGACCAACTAAGTTAGGTGAGGCTACATAATCGAGCTCTAACTAATGGAATATGTGCTCAGTGACGTACATTTCTTCCAAGCCTGGTCCATAAAACCTTCCTATATGCAACTCAGCTCTCTATCTTTTGTTGTCGAGATGAATGTAGAGAATCCACTCACCTAGGAAATGATGGAGTCAAGCAGAGAAAAAAGCCTAGGTCTCTGAGTAATCACAAGGAGCAGAGTCAGCCTCCCTCCCTCCCATCACGTCCACATATCAACCCTCATAGGACTATGGTGTGAATATATATCTTTTATCAGGTTTCTGAGATTTTGGGATTATTTTTTATAGCAGTTAGCCTGTCCTGAATAATTTAGTACTGTACTCATATTACTTTACTGACTTTTCTTTTAAATATATCTATTGCTTGAGAAGTTGGAAAGGTTCATTTCTGTTCTGTATTCCGTATTTATGTGATTATCCACTTATGGCCTCTTTCTTCTGTCCTATTAAGCATCCATATAATACCAATCAACCAATTAGCAATCAATTCTGCCCCTAATTATCCATTTCTCTTCATCCTTACTACCTACATAGTAGATCCCTGGTTTTCCCAGTTGGATCACTATAATAACCTCCTATGTTTTTTCCTTTCCTTCACTCTTTCATGCCTTCATTTGCCAGCCCTTGCCAGAGCAGTCTTTAAAACCTGAAAATCTGATTTTGTCATTTTTTTACTTGAAATTTAGTAATTCCCATCAAGAAGTATTATTACCTAAAGCAATTATCCTGCTTCTTGGAGTGTCTTTGTTTGCTTTTCCTTTATCACACACCCTAAATTATTAAAGTTCTATGGTTTCCAAGTGTGAATCTAAAATACCTGGAATCCTAGGTATTACTAGAAAAAATTCTGGAATTTGCTAAGATTAAATCTGATCATGGATTTATAGATAAAGCACATGCTTCCCTGAGTTACAAAGAATTTCTGTTGTTAAAATGTAGCAACAGAGCATAAGAAGCTCTAATTTCTCATTTTTTATTGATAACTTTAGCCATCACCCAAGTTCCTGAGACATGAAAATCGAGAGGTATAAGGGATGAAGGTTCTATGACCTTAGAGACTAGAGATGAATTAGGTAAAAAAAAAAAAAGAAAACAAATACAAAAAAACAAATACAAAATATTTGTGATTGCCACCTAATCACAAATATCACTAAGCTTTCTTATACAGATTTTATGCTGCATTTGAGGAATAAGGAATGACATCCTCCTTCTTTTAGGCATTCCAGTCACTTACTTTTACCTAAATTTGCCAAATCTAGTGATCTGTGCAAAACTTCACCAAAAAGGGCAGTTTCCTCTCTTTCTTTGTTTAAGCAATTTACTGAGACTTATCCTGACTGTCTCATTTAAAACTGTAACATTTCTAACCCTACACCCAGTTTCTGCTTCCTTCCTATCTCTTTTTCCACAACATTGATCCTACTTAGGATACTATATAATTAACTCATTTGCCATGTTTATTGTCAATTGCATTTCTCCCCTGGACTAGAATGCAAACTCCATGATGACAAGGATTTTTTTCTGTTTGTTCTCTGATTTAAGGAACTAGAAGAGTGCACATAGCAGGCAGGCAAGAAATATTTGTTGTTATTAAATGAAATTGAGAAAATGGAGAATAGAAAATCAAGCACATTTTGACATATTCCATGGTTACATTTGAAGAAGACTTGGGACAAGATGTAAAGAATAGATGAGACAATAGAAGCACAGAAGATGAAGGTAAAGAACATCAAGTGCCACCGCATGCACTTTAAGGGATTCAAAGAGCTCTATAACCATTACCTTATTTTTCTCATCATGGCTAGAATTATTCTCACTTTGCAGCTAATGAAATTGAGACTAGATAACTTGTCCAGGGTCATTCAACTGGTGAGGGGTGGAGTCAGGACTCAAAACCCCCATCTGACTCCAAAGCCCATGTGCATAACAAGTGCTCTGTAGCAGACTGGAATGCCTCCCCTGTGAAGCAGAGTGCTGGCAGAACTATCTCAGCACATGCGCTGATTTTTTTGAATTGTTAAACAGATAGATCTTTTGTGGGTCACTAGCAGATGCTGAAGACGTTTTGCTGCCTTGAGTTGCAATCTCTAAATCGATTGCATAAAGAATGTCTATTTCCATTAAAGCTAGGATGGTGTCCTAAAAACAGTCTTAATCAAAAGTTAATTAGCATTTTTTTCATCTACCAATCAATCCCCAAACCAGAAAACGTCAAATATCAAGATTTGTCATGTTGCCTGGGCAGTAGAAAATGCTTATCAAGTACACAAAGATTCAACACTGCCGGCCCACAAGCATCAGATTGGCCTCTGTGACTCGCCTGTCTTTACCTGTAACCACTTAGGTCAGACAATTCAAAGGCAGAGATTCCTTCCCTGTCTTTTTAGGCATCTTTGCCTTTCTTCTCCCAATCTACAGTTCCCACATGCATTTTTACACATATATTTTTCTTCTATGTGCAAACTGGAATTTGGAAATACAATTTTTACTGTCTCATAGCTCACAAATTCTAGAAGCAGAATCAGATAGCAATCAAATATTTGGCTGATATGATCAAAATGAATCTAGAATAGTGATCAGATAGAGGGTCAAGGATCTGTGGGTTGGGGATGTCATGGGCACATATGCCAGGGATCTATGGGACTTCAGGGCAGAGGGACTGGGGAGAGAAAGGCCAGAGTTAATAAATTCAACAATGGGGAGATTCGCATAAACCAGGGATTCTCTATGGATTGCAATCATACATCTATTCATTTTCACCCTATCCATGGCCCTGCTTTTCAGTAACAAGGATAAGGTAACAGATTAGCTGTCACCACAACAAGCAGGAAAGACCATTGTTTCTGAAGACTAGAAGAGAAAGTAAATCATTATTAATCAAATGATTTGGAATGGTTGTTAAGACACAGAGAACAATAAGTTTTATATCCTCTGAGGGTGTTAGGGTGTGTCCCATAAATGTTTCACCCAAGTTGCCATTCAAATAGTTAATATAACCTGACTGAGTAGCTTCACAAGCATGGTTTATATGTGGAACACCATTATTTGTGTGGTCCAGTCATTATTAAGCTTAGGTGTTGATAAAAATCCACTGATTTGGGATATTTGTTTCAAATTCGGAGACTTCTTCACACATCAAGGCCAGGAATCTGAATTTTTTAACAAGTCACCTGGGTGATTTTGATGAACTACATTTTGAAAAATGCTATCATAAGACTGTGGAGTGCTAAGGATGCAATGGTGACTTGGAGCTAAAAATGAATTCTTGTTCTACTACAGACACACATTAAGAGAGCTAAATGAGCTGTCAGAGGTGCATATCCTGAAAATCTCCATTGTTACCTAAATAAATAATTGGCAACACCACCATCTTTTGTAGAGAAAACAAGGAAATATTTAGTTCATTCCACCTATTGTAATTTCTATGCTACCATATGAAATTTTAGCAACACTCAAAAAATGGCCCCCCAAATCTCCAGCATATTAATTATCACTCTCCGAGATGAGATTTCTATTTCTCTTCCAAGGCTCCATGAATGGATACAAAACATGACTCTATATGACATGTTAACCTTAAAACGAGAGCTACTATTTATTGAATGTCAAGGACTGTTTTATAAGCAGTATTTATTTAATTCTCACAACAAACATTATAATCCCCATCTTACATTTTTGGGACACTGAGGCCTAGTGCATGGCAGGTTTAAGAAGTTGGTTCAACTAGTAAATAGTGGAGCCAGTGTTTGAAGGCCTTCTCATTCCAGGGGCACCATCTCTTAAGCGCCAAGCAATTCTGCCTCCACCGGGAGCCTTAGTTCATACACACCCTGCGATCATGCACAGATAAAGCAAATATCAATACAAATTGCATAGCTTACTGACCATGCACAATCCCAGTAGAATAACAGGTCTATTCCATAAGAAATGACATAAAATCAAAATGTAATTATACCTCTCCAAAATATAAATAAAAACTAAAATCTACATCAATATTAGTGTTTGTGATTCTTACCAGACATGCTTAACTATGGAAATAGTCATTTTGTTGCCAGAACATAAAGTTTTTTTTGTTCATTGTAGCTGCCACCTGAAACCTCCAGTGTGTAGTATTCCCTGACATATCTTCTTATAACCACTAATACTTACTTTTTTGCTGAATACTCCTAATACATTTAGCTTCTAACTGAAATTTCTCAAGCAAACAAAATAATCTCTTCCAAGCACTCACGACTAGAACTTAAAAAGAATAATACTGACCACACAAATTATAAAAAGGGCACAAGCCAAAGTGGCATTTTCTTTTGCATAGAATATCAAGTTAATCTAAATATCTAAAGATCCCATAATGCAGTCATTTCCTTAGACACTAAAGAAAAGCTCTTTACTCTTTGAAACAGCTAAACCTTTTGTACCCTCAGATCATGCCTTTACTCCTCCACTTTGAGATTCCTCCAGCATCGCAAGCTGCTTTGCCCTGCCTCCACCCTATTCCGAAGAACATTTTGTATTATGCTGTGTATTACATCTGTCTCTGCTGCTGCACCATAAGTTCCATTATTAGCTCAAGAACCACATCTGTTTAATGTCTCTTGCAATAACTGTAGTATCTGGTACCGAAAAGGCACTCACTAAATCTTGAGTGAATTAATGAATGACCAATGTAACTTCATGGTGAAACTCAGTGGATCCTAGGACCTAGATCTTTCTTCGCCCACACCAGGATAAGAATTGGAACTTTATTGGATGCTTCTTTCTTTTTTACTTCAAACAGGATTAAAAAGTCACTGGATTTTCAGATAACCACCAACACCTTCACCAGCTCTTCTCTATTTCATCACTTTGAGATACCTGTGGGAAAGGAAGTTCTCCTTTTGGGTGCTAGAGACAACTCCTGTCAGTGAAGGCTACAGAGCCCTTGTATCCTGGATAGAGGGGTGGAGAATTGAATAGTGAGGCTGTTTGTTGCCTGCTTTTCTCCTCTGAACAAAACAAGTATGACTGGAGAACAGGAATTGTCATAATTAATGTTTTGTAGAAGGACACATGCTGAGTGAGCCTAGTGCAGAGACCTAGGTATTGCTGAAGAGCTTTCTTCTTACTATTTAGAATTATATATTGAGGGAAGGTTTCTTTTGTATTTATTCCTTCTCCTTCTCAACCCCTACTCAGGTCACATATAAATGCAAAGTCAGAGCCAAGGGTGCTTTCTGAAGTCATCCCAATGTAACTTCTCTTAGAACATATCCTTCTTGCTTCCCTCCCAAGTTCTTTCCATCTTTCTATTCTCCCCTCCCTCCTGCATCATGACAAGCAACATCATTTCATTTTCCCTTCTCTGGCCCCCAGGTCAACACTTTAACAAACCTGTAACAGTCAAGTTTGTGATATTTGGAAAGAGCATTTTGGCAACTGAACTTATTAGAATGTTTTATTTGGGAATGATGAAAAAGATGAGATGGTAAGAAAAAGTGTGAATGATAGAAAGGGAAAACATCCCTTTCCAAATAGCTTAGTACGTTTTTTTAAGATTTATTTATTTATGCATACAAGAACTGGGGTACAGGCCAGAGGTGTGTGTGTGGAGGGGGGGTGAGAGGATTCACCAGAGACAGAGTGGGGAACAAAACAGGCAGATTGACTGAAATACACGGCTGAGGAGAGGAGCAGGCGAGTCAGGAGAGGTCTGCTGCGCCATGTGGGTATCTCCCTAGCCGGGGATCGAACTCATGCTGCAGTGGCTACGGATAGCTTCATAAGTTCATAAGTTGTGTCCTAACCCCTTGCACCACCCGGGAGACCTAGCTAAGTACTTTTAAAACTAGTGTCAATTCTTCTATTGTAAAGAGACTCCAGCTTAATTTTGGGAAATGTATATAATGCCTCCTTTTTGAGAACTGTCACATTGTTCTTTTTTAAAGCTGTCCTTTCTGCTAGGCCAGTCTCATTGTATTTGGTTTTTTGTCAGTAACTCATACACAGAGAAGGCGAGCCTAGATAGAGGTGACTTCCTATGAAAACCCTCAACACAACCTCATCCCACCCTAACTTTAAGTCCTTGTTTTAGTTAATATCTCAATTGTATGCCTCTCTGCCCTATCCCACTTCAGGAAAAAGCAAGCTTTCTGCCAGCTGTACTTCCTGCATCGCCATTGCACCTTCAGACAATGCCCCTGGCCTATTGCCTATCTCTAAACGTTGATAATCCCACTTCATTTGGGGTTTCAATTATAGCTTTCTATTGGTGGTTCTTTGCTGTAACCTTACCTGTGCTGTGATTCTAATAAATCCTCCTTTTCTTCAGCTAGTTTGAGTAGATTGCTGTAGAATGTGATAGGAAGTAAAAAATAAATTAAAAACAAATTAAGAGGCCACCTAGACTCTCTAAACAGGCTCAGATTTCCTAGCTTTATTAAATAATACCTGAGAGTCTTCAGAAAATATGCAGTTAAGTTCCAACAGTAGAAGACCAATTGAAATTCCTCCGGAATGTGTCAAGGAATACAACAGATAAACATATAAAGAAATAATTTATTTCCAAATATATGTGGGTATAAAATCAGGCTGTAAAACAGTCTGAGGAATTATAGTTAAATTTTTTGGGATTGGGGAACTGGGGGAGAGGGAAGGTGGATTCTACTAATTATAGGGTGGTAAATGAAACACGGAGACAAAAGATTCTAGAGAGCGCCATTATATCTTCCCATCTCCATGCTCACTGTTTTTGCCGACAAACACCAAAAGAGTAGTCCTTCAAAATAAGTGAATCCTTCCTCCTCGTCCGGTGACACTGATAGCAATGGAGGTGATGGACTTTATTTTCATGTCTGGTTAGCCTTATCATCTTGAGTCCCCCCAACATTTGTACAATTAACTTCTCTTCTTCCTTAAGTTTATCTGAGTGGCATTATTGTCCTTGAAATGAAATGAAATGAAATGAAATGAAATGAAATGAAATGAAATGAAATGAAGGCTGACTAAGATAGGCAGTATGTACTTAGAAAAAGGATGAAGTAAACTAGAAGCCAGCATGGACTCACTAAACCTAGTGTAAAACTATGTAGCTTTTGCAACAATATTGGTAAACAATTGTAAGGTGGCCGTTGCAGATGTTATAGATTCTTGTTTTCACCTGTCCAGTATCTATTTGCCTCCTTTTATTTTTTTTTAAAGATTTATTTATTTATGCATATAAGAGCAGGGATATAAGCCAGAGATGTGGGGGTGAGAGGATCCACCAGAGATAGAGTGGGGGACAAAACAGGCAGACTGACTGAGAGGAGCAGCAGGTGAGTCAGGGGAGGTCTGCTGTGCCATGCAGGATGCTTCCTGGCAGGCCAGGTATTGAACTCATGCTGCAGAGGCTGCAGATTGCTTCAAGCTATAGTGCTTAACCCCTTGTGCCACCAGGGAGGCCCTGCCTTCTTCTTTAAGTTTTCCAGATTTACTTTGGGAATCTAAGTCTTCTATGTATGCAAATTTTTTCCTGTTGTTTTCTGAAAGTTTACTTTTATTTTGAAACTATATTTGATACATGCAAGGGAATAATGAAACATCTCTGTAAGCTATAAAGGAACACCTGTGAATCCAGCAAGCACCGGAATGTTACAGAATGTTTTGAACACAATGCATCCACCTAAACATTTGTCTTGACTCAATGCCCTGCCTCCTCCACCACGACTCCCTCCTCCCCACACCAAAGAACCATGCTAACTTGATGGGAAGGTGGAGCAAAGTATCCTTTCTACTCTGGCCAAAGGATACATATAAAATTTAGGCAAAGGCAACTGGACTCTTATTAATCTCCTTCATCCCACTCTCTTTGATGGTAAAAAGAACAGAAAAGAGTTTAAGCAAATTCATTATAATGAAGATAGTCTCACCTAACCTGATTTCATCCCCAGAGTTAGTGTCCATGGGCTTTCAGAGATCTGGTTTTCTAGTATTTCTTTTATTTCTAAAGAGCCAGCCCATATCTTTGCATAATTTTCCATTTTCTTTTTAATTAACCAGAGTTTGTATACCTGACTCACCAAAGAATTCTTCTCAGATAGTATTACTGAATGAAAATTTCATAGTTTTTTTTAAAAGATTTATTTATTTATGCATACAAGAACTGGAGTATAGGCCAGAGGTGCAGGGGGTGAGAGGATTCACAAGACAGAGTGGGGAGCAGAACAGACAGACTGACTGAGATACAGTGCTGAGGGGAGCAGCAGACAAGACAGGACTGGTCTATTGCGCTATGTGGGTTCAGCTCCCTGGCTGGGGATTGAACTCATGCTGCAGTGGCTGCCAATAACTTGATCGTGCTGTGTCTTTAACCCCTGTGCCACCAGGGAGGCCCTCATTGTCTTTTGATAATGCTATGTTTTTTCCTGAGTGGGCTACCAAAAAAAAAAAAATATGGACAGGATGAGAATGTAGTTACAAAATAATGGTCAACTCTGGGGAGAAATGGAGGGGAACCTAAACCAGAAAATGGGACTCAATTATATATGTAATGTTTTATTTCTTTTTTTTTTTTTTAAGATTTATTTATTTATTTATACAAGCACTGGGTACAGTCAGAAGCGTGGGAGGGTGAGAGAATTCACCAGAGCCAGAGAGGAGAGCAGAGCAGGCAGACTGACGAAGTACACTTCTGAGGGGAGCAGCGGGCATGGCAGGAGAGCTCTGCGTGCCATGTGGGACCCTCACCGGTGGCCGGGGATCGAACCAGCGCTGCAGAGGCTGTGGGCAGCTTCGCAACCCAGCATTCAACCGCTGCGCCACTGGTGAGGCCTTGTAAAGTTCTAGTTCTTATAAGGAAATCTCAGGCAACATAATATGTTAAGTTGTAATAAAGCTCTTGTATGACATCTATATTATATACTCAATGCATTTTTTAGGTTTGTATTTTAACAATTAGGTGAAACTAGTAGCTTCTATCACAGGTTCAAGAACTGTGGCCATGTAACTAACTGGATCCTGTGGTGCCAGAGGCCATGGGGCTTGCAGGCCTGCAGGCAGTCTCCTCCCACCCCCAGTGCAAATCAGGTTTGAGCACAGAGCCCCCAGGGCATCAGCTTGGGCTGCAGCAGTGAGAGTTTCCCTCTGCTGCCCAAGTGCGCCTGAGAACCCGCTGGCTCAGTCCTGTCAAAACTGGTGGACGCCCAAGCTACCCCAGGGCATTCAACTCCAGAGCTGATGTAGCCCCAGCCAGAGCAAACTTCAGAGTGGGAGGCAAAGCCCCCCTAGCTCCTGGCCCAGGGCCACAGCCACATGAAGGAGCTTGAGCTCTACTGGACCAGCTCCAGCACGGTGGCTCCTTGGAGCCAAAGGCAGAGCGGAATGTCTGGCCAACATGGTGTCTAGGAGCCCACCCTGTAGCAGAAGGGACCCATGTCCCCCTGCTGCTGCAGGTGCACCCCCGCTTGCATTATCACCTAGCCCCACTGAAGGGGTATCATCCTCAGTGTCCCTCTGGGCCCCACTGAGGCCCACTCTGGCTGTGCTCCTTGGAACCCACCATCCCGTGAACCTGCCCTGAACTCAGGAAAGATTAGGTCTCTCCAGGCCCCTTTTGTATCTGGTGCCTGGATCATAAACAGACCAATCAATTTAGAATTCAATAGACCAGTTAGGTTCTAGCTCAGTTTGTGAGTAAATTATTTTTGTTAAAAAATGGAAGCTGGCCTCCCTGGTGGCCTAGGGGTTAAGTCTCAGTGTAGTCACCGCTATGGACTGTGTTTGATCCCTGGCCAGGGAGCTAATCCACATATGGTGCAGCAGCTCTCTCCTGAAGCCTGCTGCTCTCCTTAGCAGTGTATCTCAGTAAATCCACCTGTTCTGCTCCCACTATGTCTCTGATGAATACTCTCACGCCCCACGCCTCTAGCCTACACCCCAGTTCTTCTGCACAATAAATGAATATTAAAAAAGAAAAATGGAAGCAAGCTGATTGGTGCTAACAGAATCCAATCAGACACTTAGAATTGAAAATGGTCCAATCAGGCTTATAGAGTCGGGGACCCTGAAAGAGGACAGAGCAAGAACCAGTTCGATTCATTCTGTTCCTGGCTTCCAAAGAAAGAAGTATTCAGCAGCCAGACTCTGAAGAAGAGTTCCATCAAGTTGTTGATCTGTGTGGGATTCACCAGACCTCCTTACACTTGCAGACCTATGTTGACTTTCATAGGCTGCTGCACCTGTCTCTGACGTCACCTACAGTGCGCACCACTGTCCTAGGGCCGATAGCTGTTAGCTATTGGTTCCTACCAGTAGCTCACCAAGAGCTGTTAATAGTAATATATCAGACGCCACTCCTGGTGACCGATGGTAAATGGCATTACTGGCCAGTGCTGTCCACCATTGTTGACAGGTGACTGGCACTCTGTTCAGAAACCTTTGAGAGCTGTCCACTGCATCTGATTGTCAGGCACTGTCTCTTGGTGCTGTTGTCTCCACTGCCGTCCAGCCCTGCCTTCAGACTGTTGCTGTGGCTGCTGTGCTGTCATCTCAGCAGGTCCACCTATGAGCACCTACAGCTGCCACCATGAATTGGATCCTGGCCCACTGCTTGCTGGTGTGTCACCAGCTCTAGGCCTTTGTTGATGGGATGGTACTATCTTGCATGAGCAGCCTTTGTTTGGAACTACTGAACACTCTAGATACTGTTTGAGACAGCTGGTAACTGGTGGCCTTAGAAACTCTTTCCTTTCCCCCAATATCTTGTTTGTTAAATAAACCCCACTGGTGTCGAACCCAAGCCTCAGTGCTCTTGCAATCAGAGCACATGGGTGGGAACCCATAGGCAATGACCTGTCCCCCTCTTTGGCACTCTTTTTTAATTACCATTTTTAGTACTATTTCAGCCATAGGAGTGTTGATTAGTGATCAATGCCACCCTATTCGAAGGTATGTGCTCTGGTCTGTCTTAAGACAGTGTAAAGAAAGCATTAAATTTGTGAATGAACCAATGATGAGATCAGTAGTAAACACGTTGGGTGGAATAATCAGCATACAAAAAGATGTTTGTAAAATGAAATTCTGGGCTGAATCTCATCAGCCAAAAAAAAAACAAAGACGAAAACTGCAACTTGTTGAGGGCTTATATGACAAGCACTTTCAAGTATGTATTATTTAATCTTCACAATAACCTTGTGAGGTACATATAACCATCCCCTTTAGATGTGAGGAACTGAAGCGGAAGGCAGATGATATAATTTGTCCAAGTTCACAAACTAAATAAATGCTAGAGCAAAGCTATGAATTCATGTTGTTTCAATTCCAGAGTCAAGACCCTTACCCAGATTTTTGCCTCAGTTTCTTCCCCCCTCCAATAAACCATGTAATTCACACAGAGGAGACATGGTTTACTAGCTCGTGTTTCAATTTTATTTTTTTTTTTGAGAATAAGCATATTCTTGGTCAGCAGTGATTTGACTGCCAAAAGTTCCCTCATAAGCTGCAATTGTAGAAATTTTGTATCAAGGATAGGGAGTCATGCTCATGCTGTTCTGCACAGTGCCTCAGCCTCCACCTGCTGTTGATACTCAACTTGTATCAATATCAACTTTGTACAAAACAAAGACAATAGGCAGGGTCTGAAAGGAGACCAAGGATAGAAAATGGAACCCTGGGAAGAATGTTTTAAGAAAGGAACTGTGTGCCTGGAAAATGCACAACTCACAGCAAGAGTTAGTCCTGCTAGCTGTCTTCACAAATTTCAAGAGCCACATGGAAGAGGCATTAGACTGTTGTGTGTGGCCCCAATGGAATAGAAAAAGGAATAGTGAGTAACACTTAAAAGAGGAGAGAAATTATGTTAAATAAGGGGAAGAACTGTGGAGTGGTCAAACCTTCAGAAGACTTCCAGAATAGATCATCTTAGGAAGAAGGGAGTTCCCAGGAGCTGGATGTGTCATAGACATTGCTTGGTTCCTTGTTGGTGATGATGTTGAAGTTTCTAATGAGATGGTGGCTAGAAGGACCATTTAATGCTAATGCTAGTGCTTACAGACTTTATTATCAAATCCATTAGTGTAAAATCATCGTCCACTTAGAGACCTATTTTTATAGTATGATCCTTAAGTGACTCCTTGGTGACTTCCTTCTCCTCCCCACAATCCCACAAAGACAGAAAGCTTGCAGAACTAGATGTTAAAACTAAACTATTTCTGCTACTAGTTGTATAATGTTGTGGGAATTATTTAACCTTCTTCTGCTACAATATTTTCATCTATAAATAGGTCCCTCTATCTGTCTCACTAACTCATGTGGATTTTAGTGAGTATGGTAGGCCACCCAGATTCAAAAATTCAAATAATATGCAGAAAATTAGAAAATTCAAATAATATGCAGATTGAATGATGACTATAATACAAGTTCTGTTTGCCAACATTCTCTGTCACCTCTCTTCTATCCTTCTTAGAGTCATTTGGTTTGCTTGTTTTGTTCATTTGTTTTAAACATTTTTTTATTTTTAATTTTATTTTATATATTTTTAACATCATTTTTCATTTTTGTACAATGTATGCATTTTCATCATGGTTAATATTCCCCATACAATTCCTACCCCCTTTATTTTGACCCTAATACCTATCCCCCCACTAGTGTGTCTCTGGTTTATAGTTGCTTGTTGATTTTGATTTTCACTTTATTAGAATTAGTCTTTTTTCTGGTCCCTTATTTAGGTTTTCTAAATTCCTGATAACGAGTGAGACCATCCGGTATTTTTCTTTTTCTTCCTTGCGTATTTTGCTGAGCATGATCCCTTCCAGCTCCATCCATGTTGCTGCAAAATTGCATGAGTTTATCTTTTTTGATTGCTGAGTAATATTCCATTGTGTATATGTACCACATTGTCTTGATCCAGTCATCTATTTTTGGGCATTTGGATTGTTTCCATAGCTTAGCTATTGTAAACAGTGCTGCTATAAACATAGGGGTGCGGGTACCCTTTTGAATTACATCTTTGTTGAGTTACTGTTATGTGTAGGCCATGTGCAAGTTACCTTGTTAGCCACCAAAGGAAAACAAAATGATAAAAGGATGTCATTTTCTTCAAGGTGTTTGCTATCAGAGTTCTGGATCTAAACACAAATAATGTAATGCAAGCAAAGGTATCTGAATGCCTTAATGGGCAATGCAGGTAAAATGCTATGGGAAGTTCACAGGAGAGTAGGCACTATAATGTTGGCCTAGTATCACTCTATTCTGTCTTATCTCCAACCTTGCTGGATTCCAATAGAATCTGGTTCTCTTCAAGATTATGAATTTTTTCATTGATGCTGAGAAATGACTCAACTGTCTTGAGTTCCAAATTTTAGTTCCTTTGCATTGGCCTTGAGGAGAGAGATATGATTTTCCCTATTTTTCTCTGAGGAAAAAAAAAAGTGAAGCTGAGCAAGGTCAAGTACAAGTCAAACATGGTAATGTAAGGCAGACCCTCATCACTGAAACTAACTAATTTCAATGCACAGAACAAGGGTTGTTTCAAAGAGTGTATTACAAGTTTGCTTTATTAGGTGCTTCATAATGGTCACCCAATAGTATGTATGCTTGCTTTACCCTGGAATCAGGCTGAGGTTCTTTCATTTGCAGAGATACTGAAGTTAGAAGAATGTAGGCTAAAGGGTCATTGCAAACACTAGGTAAGTTGCAACAGGTTCCATAAACTCTATTTGATGATGGTTATGTCTTAGAAAACTTTCTGTAAAACAAATGTCATTGGCTTGGATGTGTGAAAAAGAAATAAAAATAATATTTAGTGAATGTGTAGTATGTTCCCAACAAGTCTGAAATATATAATTTATGGTTACTTTATCTTATACCTACCTTAAAAATAAGGAAACTGAGTTTTAAAGTGACTAGGAAATTTTTCCAAGGTTACATAGCTAGGAGGTAGTGAAATCAGGATTTGAATTAGGATTGTATAAAGGAGTAGTGTATAAATAAGGGAAAATAATAAAATGTATCATAGACACTTAAACATATTTATACAAGTATTTAAATTTACTTCCCCAAAATTATTCCATGTGGTTTATAAAATAAAATCAAGAAAATGGACAATCAAGGGAATGAAAAGGAAGAATATGCTAACCGTGTGAGCTGAACCTGTAGTTGATTGATTTGTGAAATGTAAGAATAAAAAGGGAAAAATGTAGATTCTTTTTAAGGTCATTTTTACACAGGGAACCAATAGTTGTTTTTTTTTTTTAATAACCCCACATTATAAAAATAAAAGAACCCACATTTTTATAACCCTACATTATAAAAATAAAATAAACTCTATGAAAGTAATGATTTTTCATGATCACATTTTTTATTTTTATTTATTTATTTATTTATTTTTTTTAGATTTATTTATTTATTTATACAAGCACTGGGTACAGTCAGAAGCACAGGAGGGTGAGAGAATTCACCAGAGCCAGAGCGGGGAGCAGAGCAGGCAGAAGGACCAAAGTACACTGCTGAGGGGAGCAGCGGGCGGCAGGAGAGGTCTGCGCGCCATGTGGGACCCTCCTCTGGTGGCCGGGGAGCAGCCGGGGATCGAACCGGCGCGGCGGAGGCCGCGGGAAGCTTCACAACCCAGCGCTCAACCGCTGCGCCACCGGGGAGGCCCCACATTTTTTATTTTTGAGTATCACTGGCATTAAAAATTTCTTCATATTCTTGAATGAGAAAATAAAAAATCTAGAAGGTGTTTTTTTAAATAAATAAAGGTGTTTTTTAAAATGCTACATTAAATTTAGCATCTTCCTTTCCTTATTTAGTAGTAAGACCCTGAAATTATATTCCATCACTTCTCTTAGGAGCAGGTAATTTTCCTTTTCTAGAAGACGGCATGCACTAGTGCCCAGCACATGAATCCTTCTCAATAAATGGCCTGCAAAGGAATATTGAATGATGCCTACTACATCACCAACATATATAAAGTCTTTTAAAAAAAAGTATCCACGCAACCTGAAGACTCTGTGGACCCACTGGTTTTCCAATGAGGCACTTGTGTGTGCTGCTTTATGCTCTTGCATCAGCCCTGATTAGCTAGAACTTTGTGCTGTTGCAGGTCTTCAAACTGGAAAGAAAAACTCTGGGGCACGTGCTTAGTTTTAAACTTTGCATTACAGGAGTGTGGAGAGAAAAATTTAAAACTCTTAAGTTGTAAATTTTTATCTCAGGGCCTTGCATTTAGTTTTTTTGTGAGTTATGCTTTATAATAATAAATCCATGCAGAGGTGCATTTTAAAAAAATGTACATATAAATATACACATATTAAGGGTACATGCTCAGACATCTTATGGATAGCAATGTGTGATCTGAAAGTTTGAAAACCAAAGACACAGCTCTATATCATTCTTTAAATCTAGGATTCAAGAACAACAAAATCTTCACAACCATAAAGAAGTAATGTTTTCCTATGGTTGGGATGGGGTGTGTGTGTGGGGAGTTGGCTGATCTTTTACATATTTTTTGTAAGTTAAATATACTAGCAAATAATTGAAACGTTCAGCAATTGAAGATAGTAAATTGCATTGATTTTTTTTTTTCTCTTAAAAAAAGGAGTTATAGTAAAATCTCGAGAAAGCTTTTTTTGGTTATTCTTCCATTTGACTTAGTCCCTGAGGTTTGTCATTTAGAAGGAAGGACTGTCCAGTTATTCAAAGATTGTGCTGGTTATTATGAGTCCCAGATTTCCCTTCTTTCTCCACCAGTACTCTGTCTAATATCCGAGCAGGTTACATAATTTATCCCTGTCTCATCTTTTTTATGGGTAAAAGAGATAATAACACTAAGCATGGACCTTCTAGTAATGCAGTGTGGATAAGGAACACTTTGTTCCTTCCTCCCAACTAAATGAGATTGTTTTTAATACAGCATTTAATACTATCACTGTAAAATACTGATTTTATATACTTGCTTCCTTTTTTTTTTTTTTTTTTTTAAAGATTTATTTATTTATTTATACAAGCACTGGGCACAGTCAGAAGCGCGGGAGGGTGAGAGAATCCACCAGAGCCAGAGCGGGGAGCAGAGCAGGCAGAACGACCGAAGTACACTGCTGAGGGGAGCAGCGGGCGGCAGGAGAGGTCTGCGCGCCACGTGGGACCCTCCTCTGGTGGCCGGGGAGCGGCTGGGGAGCAGCCGGGGATCGAACCTGCGCTGCAAGGCCGCGGGCAGCTTGGCAACCCCGCACTCAACCGCTGCGCCACCAGGGAGGCCCTTGTTTCCTTTTTTAAAAAAGGATTTATTTATGCATACAAGAGCCAGGCCAGAGATGGGGGGGGGTGTGTGTGAGAGGATCCACCAGAGACAGAGTGGGGAACAGAACAGACAAACTGACTGAAACACACTGCTGAGGGGAGCAGCAGGCAGGACAGGAGAGGTCTGCTGCACCATATGGGTGATCCCTGGCAGGCTGGCCATTGAACTCCTGCTGCAGAGGCTTTGGCCCCCTTTACAGTGAGGTGCTTAACCCCTTGCGCCACCAGGGAGGCCCTACTTTTTCCCTTATAAAAATTATTTTCCTTTATACAAATAAAGGAAACATCACACGATTTTTTTAAAGATTCATACACTTAGGTTTTCGTAGTATCTGTTTTTCTTTCCCACTCTTATACACATGTACAACACACACAAGCTCATTTGATAACTTTATGAATGTGAGAGAAAATCCTGAAGATGACATCAGGGAAATAAAATGGGATTTAAAATAAGTTGTTTTTTTCCATCTTTCCTTTAAATTTAAAAGCCATGCATTTAGGCCATAAAATTATAGCGTTAGTCTTCAAAATGTGCACGTTTAAGAAGAATTCACAGACTCTAAATCAAAAGAAAGAATTAAAAAAATCTAGGAAACATTTAATGCCTGGCACAAAGTAGATGCTGAATAAACAGTGATGGGAATCTGGGAATAGCTTCTTAATTTAATCTTAAAACAAGAAAATTTGAAAACAAAATCCAAAATCAACTCCGTGCACTAAAGAAGCTAGGGTAGTTACTCAACAATGTTCAGCTACTTTAAGAGTTGGGTCTAAAATTTATTCCTCCTAATTTCCAGTATTTTTCCTCAGTAACCTGTTGACTTTATATTGGACTGTCAACTAGAATCTGTCAAGGATGCATCACAAAAAAAAAAAAAAATTCAGAAAAAAGAGGCTTAGGATTCAGTATCTGCAAAAGTCATCCAAAATGTGATGTTCACGCATTATGAAATTACTAAACTGAAAACCATATGGATATAGTACGCAAAATTCTAAATCTTGCACATACTGACTCAAAAGATCCATTTTTGAGCAAAAGGGTCAACAGCTGATCTTCCATGACTTATTCTACGTTACAGCTCTGTTCGTGTGACCACACAGGTGATCGGCAGTCCTCTGGCCAGCTAAAAGTAGACTGGCTATTTCAGCAAAATGTTTACCGTTGTTTCGGTGTCCAGTTGTATTGATTTTTCTGAATTTCCCTACGAACGAGGCATAGACAACCCCAATGCATCCTAGTCCTAATAAACTTATCTTGTGCTGTTTTGGCCTATGTGATAGCTAACCCATTGGCAAAAGGAATCTAACCTGATAATAGCCTTTGGGCCACTTGTTAGCCAGGTCATGCTGTAAAATCCTAACACAATGCACGTCTCTTCCATGGGGCACCACACGGCAGCGATTAAAAAAAAAAAAAAAAAAACCCTCACTTCCATATCCAGTGGAGTTGTAGTTTATTACTATAACCCTCCCAAGTCAAAAGGACACCAGTTTCGAGCCTTGCAACTTGGTGCAGACAGCGTCCCCGCCCCGTACCCTACTCTCCTGGGCCTCTCTACCTGTCCTTCCCTACTGTCTACAGGTCCCGAACATTAGAAAACAGAAAATATGATGATCTTTGTGTGTCTCTGTAAAATGTGTGTATGTGTGCGTGTGTTTGGGTGTAACGGGCCTCCTGTTTGGCCGCGCGGCCTGTCTGTCACGGCGCGGGCCAATGGCAGGCTGCCTTATATAAAATGAGTGTTTTCAGGCTCTCCGGGTTGCATGTACTGTATGTGGAGCAGTGTACAGTGGAGCGGAGGCAGAGCGGCTCCGCGAGCTCCTCTCCACTTTCCCATAGAGCACCCCTGACTGGCCGCTGAGGGCGAGCTGCACACACGCCCTCGCGCCCGGCGAGCCCGCGAGGTAGGCGCCCCCCATCCCCAGCCCTTCTGGGGCGCTCTCCCCGCACTTTCTGTTTTCCTACTCACTTGCGAGCCGCCGGGCTGCAGCCCCAAGGACTCCGCGGCAGGCGCAGCGGCGACGGCGGCAGCCGGTAGGGTGGACTTGAGGAAGACGGAGGGAGCCCCGCGCGCCCGCCGGCCGGCCCGCGCCGCCCGCACTTTCCCCCTCCGCCAAAACTTTGGGTCGCGAGAGGTCGGGGGCGAGGGTCGCGGCGGCCGCGCCGGCAGGGGGCGGGGGCGCGGAGGCAGTGCCCCGCGGGCGGGAGGCTGGGGGCCGGGCCGGGGAGTACTAGGCCAGCCGGTGCCAGGCTGCGTTTGCAACCAGCACCTCTCGGCGCACAGGCAGCGCCGCCCGAGGGGGGCACCGGGGCCGGGGCGCGGGCAGGAGCTGCCCGAGGAAAACAACAACGGAGCCCTCACGCCGGCGGGAGGCTCGCGGCCGCCCCGGGAGCCCCAAACTTCATCTCGGCGAAAGTACGTGGATCCCAGCCGGGTCTCGGCTGCCGGGGAGGTGGGGCCTGGGGCGCAGGGGCAGGGGAGGAAGGTACGGGGAGGCAGCCCGCACGGCGTTTATTGAACGTTTCGTGTGCGTCGGTGACCGGGAACAGCAACCCAGTTGCTCGTTCAGCTGGAGAGTTGGGGTTTGGGTGTTGCGGCCCCGCAGATCGCTGCCCTCTCACCCCCACCCCTAACCAAATGTGCGGCGAGTAGAGAAAGTGCTGTTTTAGTGCCAGAGTAGCCGGGAGGAAGAATAGGGAGAGAGGGGAAGAGGGCGAGGGAGAAGGGGGGAGAGAAGAGGGAGGGAAAACGGGGGGGGGAGTGGGGGGAGAGAGAGAACGGGAGAACGCGAGGGAAGAGAGGAGGGGGGAACGGGAGGAGGGAGGCTGTGTCAGGATTTTGCTTGAATGTGGGATTATGTTGTGTCAATAAGTTTAAGGTGGAGAGAGCGAGGCTGGGGGTGGCGGTGGAGGGAGGAGGAAGGCCTCGGCTGTCTAAAGTCTTATTTCTGAAGGTAAGTTATGGCATTGCATGGTCGCGATGACAGAAAACTTGCAGATCCTTTATCCGGGGATGGGGTCGATGCCTCTGGAAGGAGCTCCCCAGCCCTTCTCAGCCACACTCGTGTTACACTGTTATTTGCTGCGATCGGGTCGCTAGTAAATTACACAAATCAGACTCGAGGTTTCTTTTCCTCCACCACCTCGTCTCGCTCGCTCACCCTCAGAAATGGATTATTTCAAAACAATTTTCGGTATTGTGTGAAACTTAACGTAACTGAGACCCAACCCGAGTCCTGTAATGGGCAAGAACCCCGAATCCAAGAATCTGGAACACGTTTCTGGGTGAAATAGCTGCGATCCTTTCTGCTAAATGAGGAAGGTAAAACGAAACGATGCAAAAAGCTAAGACACAACATGTACGACAGAGGGGGGGGGAGCGGGAGAGACGGAGAGAAGCTATTTTTTGCTTTCCTTTCTGTAGAAAGGAAAATAAAGCGTGCATTCCCCTTCCCTCCCGGTGGGAAGGGTCTCGTCAATATTTTCACTGTCTGAGGACAGATCAGTCCAGGTGGATCTTGTTGAAAAGTTTCGCGAGGTGGGGTGGAGGTGGGGGGGGCGCGAGGGGGAAGGTGGGTGGAGGTGGTGGGGGATGGGGCCGGAGCGGGCTCTGCCTCTGCTAATGGTCATTGGCCTGGGGCTCCGAAACCATTGCCCGTCCTGCTAATGACACGTCCAGTTCTGGTCTCCCGGCCGCGGACGCCGGGCTGCCGGGGACTGGGGTACTTTCCCCGCGAGGGGAGGGGCTTTCTCCGCCATCCCCCGGGGTTGCCCACTCGCGGCGTGGGCCCCCGCGCGCGCCCCCTCTGCTGCGCGCCGCCACCGCCGCTGCTCGCGCGACTTTTGTGGCCAGTCCGCGGCGAGGGGGCGCGGGGGGTCCCCAGCGCGGACGTCCCCGCGCCGCCACCCGGTGCCCGGCCCCACGCGCGCCGCGCCGCGCGGTCCAAGCCCAGCATGGCAGCGCCGGGCCGGGCGGCGGTGCCTCCCGGGGGGCAGCGCAGGCAGCGGCGGTGGCGGCGGGATCCTCGCCGGGGCCCGCGGGAGGAGGAGGGGGAGGGAGGAGGGGAAGCGGGAGGAAGAGGAGGGGAGGGGAGGGAGGCGTTTTCTGTCCAGACCGCCGCCTGTTCGGGCGGGCGCGGGCACGGGGACACCCCACTCGTTGCTCCTCCGTTAGGGGAAGGTGTTCAGCAGACTTTTACGCCTGGAGTGTAGGGTTTGCACTTCATTTTTTTTCTACCCCCTCTTCCCCAAAGCAAGATGGACTCTATTCCCTTTCTCTTTCTCCCTCTGCCTCTGCCTCTGTCTTGTCAGCCTTTAAGATCGACATTTTGTACTAAGATGCAAACTTGATGGTGACCAGCAACAAAGCCAGGGTGGGATCCCTCGCTCCCTGCTCCCTCTCCATTTCCTCGCTCCCTCCACCCCAACCTCGGGGACCTGGTGGCCCCGCACTTGCCGCCGGGGGCTCTGGCGAATGTGTCTCCCGGCTCGGTTCGGAGCTCCGGTCTCGGGAATGCGCCCGGGGCCGGGCGTTTGGGCGACGGCTGTGGCCGCCCAGGTCTGCAGGGCGGGGGACTGCGCTACCTGGACCCGCTGCTGTGGCCGTGCTGCTGCCTCCGGCCGGCTGCTGGGCTCTGAGGAGGATCCGGCACAGCCTATCGATTGCTATGATTTGGTTACGGGCGTATTTTGTCCTGGGGGTGGCGATCACTTGTGCAAGTTGATGGAATGGTCGCGGTGTGGGTTTGGGATTTGCAGAATGGATCAACTTTATGCTTAATGCTTACAGGGAATAGGGAAACTAGGGTGCTGGAGACACCCTGGAATGCCATCAGGGCTACCCCCAGACTAGACCCTTTGAGTACAGGGAGCTGCTTTGCCTTTCCTTACCCCATAGTTCTCTCACGTGGGGGGTGAAGACAGCAACGGGTTGGTGGGGAGCTGGACTTCTGGATTTCGGGGTCTTTCATAGATGTTGCAGGACTTGGGACTCTATTGTAAAGCTCCACCATGCTGATGATGTACCTTTATTTGATACTTTATAGGTCACTATCATATGACAAAGGCTTTGCAGCAGTTCATCTTCCCCCCCTGTGTACTTTCCATTTGCCTTCCTGGGTAAGTATGCAAACTCTTCCTACAGGGAAGCTGGATGACTGTTAGTAATGACATAGGGTCCTTATTTTTCACACAAGAATATGTTTCATTGGGATTACAATGCAGTTTTCTGCAGCAGAAGTCAATTTGTAATTTTTAGTATTTAGAACTCAGCTGCTTTTATGATTTTAAGATAGTTTAAATGTGCATTTCAAACATATCTGCAAGTGTCATTTGAAAACTCATTTTCACGTAAACATTTTAATTGGTAATAAAATTTTACACAGAGTTGAAGACCTAGGAAATTTAAAGCTAAATAATATTGCAGAAAGATTGTAGCCTATGAGTGGAAAGGATTATTAAAAATCCAAGGAAGCATTGTGCAGAAGGCCTCTCTAGTTATAGTGACTCGACATTGCTTAAGCTTTCCTGAGTTTTCCTTCTTGGGTAACTTTCGTTGTTTGTAACACTTTACTTTTGGTGAGGAAGAGTAGATGGGGCAGTGTAATAAATCTAGAATTTAGTATACCAGATTGATTTAGAAGGCAAATAACTGTTCAAGTTATTCATGACTTCCTTCAGAATTTTTAAATTGGAGAAAATAGATGTATTTTCACAACATGTATAAACAATAAACAGTGACTTTGAGAGCCTTTAAGTGCTTTCTCAGATAATGCCCCACAAATGGAAAAATTGGTGAAGTAATCTGGGGGAGTCTAGGTGAAAATTGAGGGTTTATACAACATTTGAAAGCAGCATGGTGAGTCCACAATGGAGAAAACCGATTTGCACATTTGTCCCTCATCACAGGGAACACCTCAGGTACTCTAAAGTGCTGATATGTTAAGAAAACCAGTTGTATTACAGTGTGTTAAAGAAGCTGTGGCCCTTTACAGTATTAGCATAGTGAAGATGCAGTCTATATTTCATGAATGAAAAGGGACATGAACTCATTTTTCCATAAAAGAAAAAGAAAAGGGACCTTGTCTGTTTTCTTTCCTGGCTTGCTAGGACATTTTGTACAATTATTAAAAGATAGTCATAGAATTAAAAGGAACTGAGTTTGAAGACTGGACCTTTCTGGTGGTTTCCACATGATAGTAAAATACTTTGACATTGCTACAGATTTTAGAAAATATTTAAGTTCTATGTTCAACATTTTTTGTGGAATATATCACATTATTTTAGATAGGTGGTTCATTCAGCTGCAGATCTGATAATACGTCACACACATATATAACCAGTTGCAGTGGTAAAATGAGATGGTTAAGGAAGATGAATTTAGTGTTTACCAATATATGTGTGTTTCATTGTCTTTTGATTTTTTTTAAAGCTTGTCTGCAAGAGAGGTTTCTCATTTTTAAACATATGGCAAGAGCATTTAAAATGCATTCCTGATTACTAAGAACACCACATTTATACATGTGAGGCACATTATTTTTTGTTCATCAGAGCAAACTTTTAATGTTAGTTTTTCCCTCACGGAAATACATTTGGCCAATTCAGACTTTAAAATGGGAATTAGTAATTTCTAGAATAAAAGCGATCTGATGAACTCTTGCATCTCTTTGAGATATCAAATAACTGCTTCATTAAAATATTTTTAAGAACAGTCTTAGTCTTTGAAGTCAGTGTAGTTTTTATAGTATAAGGCTTGTAACAGTGATCTAATAAAGTCACCCTGACAATGAAATTATTAGTTATTTGCATCTAAAATGTATTTATTAGACTTGGGCCTCAGTGATCAAAATAAGGATTTAGATAAAGAAGGTGTGCTTCTATATTGCCAAGAGTTTCCAAACTTCCATTTTTTTTACTTTACATATCTCCATATAGCTCTGAAACTGGTGTCATAATTTGCATTTTATATTTAATTCTAGTTACTGAAAAGGGGGTTCATCTATGTTAGTGCTGCATCTTTGGAGGTAGAGTCTTGCACTAGAGATGTAGGTATTAACAAACATTTGAGAGTTTTTTTTTTTTTTTTTTTTGTGGGACCCTCGCCTGTGGCCGGGGATCGAACTGGCGCTGCAGAGTTTGTGGGGAGCCTTGCAACCCAGCGCTCAACCACTGCACCACCAGGGGAGGCCCTTTGAGAGATATTTTTAAAGGCAATTTTTAAAAATACATCTTTGTATCCAAATCAAAAAAATTGTTCCTGACTTAAGAGTTCATGAGATACCGTTGTTTTTAAGAGACCTATAGCTATGCTGTACAAGTTGAAAAGTATGTAACACCTTTGACCTTTATAGATCTGTCCTTTATGTTAATCCATTGAAACAGAAGATAAACAGAAGATTTGTTTAGGTATTGACTTTAGAATACAGCTTTGAGTGAAAGCTGGATGAAAATATAATTATGGTTTGCTTGTACTGTGGGTATGTCATTCACAAGATTTTTTGTATGTAAAGAAGGAACAACAGTTCTTAATGTGAAAATCTAACTCAGCAGGTAAAGTATAAAGTCATTTTTTCAGTAAAATTGCAAATAATTTCTAATAATTACTCATCAGCTAACATAATTAAAATTTACACTTTTCTATACTTAATCAGAGTATTGGTAAAAACAAGGGCCATGTTTTTAACTAGATCTTACCATGAATATCAACTACTTTTATAATAGAAATCTTTAATAGAAGTGATAAGAACTTCACAGCTCAATCTTATTAAAAAATTCTTTTGAAAATCTCATTACAAATGGGACTTTTTGCTGTACTAAAGGAAATCTCTGAAATTACCAGTGTCTTACAAAAATGCAGAAAATATTTAAAATTGTGATATTTAAATGTTCTGAATTAATAAATTCAGACAGTTAATTTTTATGTATTTCATCACCATTGCAGCATACTTTAATTTTTAGTTTTAAACTTAAGGAGACATTTCTGAACTTAAGGAGACATTTTTCTTGAACTTGAAATTTGAAGTCCACCCATTTTTTAACATTTCACCACTGGGGGCACCTTTTAAAACAGCTCTGAGTGGTATCTTATATTTTTAGGTAGCCTTCCTCTCACTAGGAAATGAAAACAAACCCAAATTATAAAAACATTGTAATTTCACAGCTTCATTTTATCGTGTGCTTCAGGTAAACCAAATGCAAGAGGTCCTCAGTCTATGTTTTGAGAAACATTCCTCTGAAGGTAGTAAGGACTAATGCTAAAGACTGAGTGGAGTTTCTCCAAGCTTAAAGATTCTGTGACTGTAATTCACACAGTGGGTTTGTACTGCCTCAAGGGTAGTTATAACAAACTGTGTCGAATTGCAGAGATTTCTACATTTTAAATCATACTTTAGGAAAGCACTTTTTGCGAACTACTTCACTCAATGTCATGTGTTCCTGTTACCCCTTAGAGGGCAATTACAGTTCCTTGAAATGCTAGGACATCATTTTAAAACTGTAAAGATGCACTCAGAAAATCCTCACGTATTAATGGGAGTTTAAATTTTTTAAAAAAATTTGAAGATTTAATTATTTATGCATACAAAGAGCTGGGGTACAGGCTAGAGATGTGGGCGAGCGGGGGTGTGTGAGAGGATTCACCAGAGACAGAGTGGGGAACAGAACAGGCAGATGTACTGTAATACACTGATGAGGGAAGCAGCGGGCGAGACAGGAGAGGTCTGCTGAACCATGTGGGTTGCTCCCTGGCAGGGTGGGGATCGAACTTGTGCTGCAGAGGCTGCGGATTGCTGCATAGTGTGGTGCTTAACCCCTTGCACCACCAGGGAGGCCCCCCTTTTTTTAATTTTAAGATTATTTATTTATACAAGAGCTGGGGTATAGGCCAGAGGCGTGGGAGGTTGAGAGGATTCACCATAAACCGAGTGGGGACCAGAACAGGCAGACGGACCAAAAACACTGCTGAGGGGAGCAGTGGGCAAGATAGGAGAGATCTACTGCACCATGTGGGTATCTCCCTGGCTGGCTGGGAATCAAACCTGGGCTGCAGAGGCTGTGGACAGCTTCACAGTGCTGCGCTCAACCCGCTGTGCCTCCGGGGAGGCCGGGGAGTTTAAATATTTTTAATACAAAAATAAAGTGAGAATTGAAAGCATACCAGTCACACTGTGGAAATGCAAAAGAGGAGAGGTCAATAAAGCTATCTGAAAGTATATATAAATGGAGAGAATGAAAGACTAATCGAGTAAAAGACTTAAAAAAAGTTAAGTCTTGAAGCATTGACACACCTACCAAGATATAAACTTACTAAAGTTTTAAGAATCTAGATATTGAAATAACTTCAGATAATGAGGAGTTTGTATAAAATGCAAAGTGAAAATTAGTTAGAATGAGTTGGATTATGTGAAATCTTAGAAAAAATATTGTGGCATATTAATTAATTAAACCAGTAGTTAAACATGACCCTTGGGTGAAATGTTCACAGAATAAAACAGGAACTCCTAGGGCTAAAATAACTGAGATCCTCAAAAGGACATAGAACATGAAAATTTATTTGTAATGGGAATAATTGAATTAAAGACTGATAACTTATTTCAAAGGAGAAATAAGAATGAGGATAAAAATTATTTTAAGTGGTTGTATTTCTGAAATGTTTTTGAGTGAGATGTATAGTAAGAAATCCTTTTTAGGGCCTCCCCTGGTGGTGCAGCGGTTGAGCGCTGGGTTGCGAAGCTGCCCGCAGCCTCTGCAGTGCCGGTTCGATCCCCGGCTGCTCCCCGGCCACCGGAGGAGGGTCCCACAGGGCGCGCAGACCTCTCCTGCCGCCCGCTGCTCCCCTCAGCGGTGTCCTTCGGTCCTTCTGCCTGCTCTGCTCCCAGTTCTGGCTCTGGTGAATTCTCTCGCCCTCCCGCGCTTCTGACTGTACCCAGTGCTTGTATAAATAAATAAATAAATGTTTAAATAAAAAAAAAAAAAAAAAAGAAATCCTTTTTATATCGCAACCCACATAAAAAAACTGAAAGAAAAGTTTCATGAAACAGTACTAAGAAAATGCCCTCTGTTATTTTTTACTCTTAATGTAATCTTTCTAAATCTAGTCTGTCCCAAACTACTTTATTAAAAAAATTCTGGGTATCATTCACTAATTTGATCTGATAACATAGAGTTTGAAAAACACCAACTTAGATTGCTTGCCAAAAATTGGGGTTCCTGGCCCCTTATCCCCAGATATTCTGATTCTGGGGTGTTTGGGGTTGGGATCTGGGATCTGCATTTTGACTAGTATGGCAGGTGATTCTGAAGCATAGAGGAGATCCTTCACACACTTTGAAAACTCTGGTATAAGGTATAGGTGCCACAAGGTGAAATGAGAGTCTTCCATTGAATGTGGAGATAAAAGTTCATTGACTGCTAAGGCCTCTCACAGCTTCAAGAATCTGTGGCTATATTTCAGTCAGCATGTTTGTAATCCAGATTGCCTTGACACGATTTTTTTGTCTTTATGATGATGTGAAAGCAATTAGAATTTTGATCTTTCCTGGACTAGAGGTATGCAAGCTAGTGCTGCTGGACAGTGACAGTAAGCCATTGCTCCTGTCAGCCACTGAATCATAATCACAGGGTTAAACAAAATATGCTGTACAGTGTACTGTGTTGCCAGAGTTCTTCTGGATATTGTGTTTGGTGTTTTTGCATTCCATCATGTTTGCTTTTTACTTTTAGTACCTTACTCAATCAATCACAAGTTGAATACTTTATTACATGGTAGGCTTTGTGTTGGATGATTTTGCCCAGTTGTAGGGTAATGTAACTGTTCTGAGCACGTGGGAGGTATGCTGGGCTGAGTTACCATATTCCATAACCTAGGTGTATTAAATCCATTTTCAGCTTAATGATATTTTTAATTTATGATGGGTTTGCCTGGATGTACTCCTACTGTAAGTTGAGAAAGATCTGTCCTGAGAGGGTGCTCATTGCCCTTTGTAGATATTCCTTTCTAGGTAGTACATGGAAGAGAGGCTTTGTGGCCCCAAATGCCTGGTTCCATTCCTCCTGCCTGTGTTCTTATTAGCCGAAGAACTTTGAGCATATTCCTTTGGAATAAACTTCCAAAGTATTATATATTAAACTTCCAAAGTATTATATAGGGAAAAGGACATATTAATATTATTGTGCAACAGTATGAGAATTGTACAAGACAGTAATGTATGTTACGACCCATATCCACACTCAGCTCTCAATATACTGTATGTTTTTAGTTACATCTCCACTCCAATGCCACTAAACTTGAAAATTCTCAAAATTGTGCCTTTTAATTTTTATTTTCTCTGAAGAGATTCTCAACCCTGTTACCATGAAACTGGTACATTTTTAACCAGATGTAAGGTGCTGGACACATAATAAGGAAGTAATAAGGTTGACTAGAAGGAAAAAATAGATGTGAGCCATGCCAAAGTTAGTTATGGGGCTCCTTATATTTGGGGAACTAGTTTTTGAGAAAGAGTATATTGTACAAAAATGAAGAATCATGTAAAAAATATATAAATAAAAGGAAAAAAAGACATACCATAGGACAAGAAAACAGCTTTTTTTTTTCACATTGCAAGGTGGTTAGTTGGCATTTGGGCATTCTCTATGGTGACATTGATACATATTAGAACATCTCAGAGCATCAGCTCTCAAATTTTCTTCTACCAAGATACATGTGACTGATATTTACACTTGGGACATTATGACTTCCCTGGTTATAGACATAGATAAATTATGTGTTGTATTTTCTAGGTAGTTCACATTGTGATAAAACCACTTCTTCCTCTATTAAGAAAGTATGTCAGAATACAAACAAGAATGATATTATAATAATGAAAACACTGAATATACCCAAACACACATAAAATCCTTTTTAAACTGTGGTACTTCGTAACCAATTACTTGGGGCACTCATCACAACCAATTAAAACTTACTCTGGTATCAAGGCAGGAAGACTGAGAAGCATTAAATCCAGAGTGCATAATAAATTACACTTCACAAAATAGGCACTTAAATAAAAAAAGAGGAACAAGCTAAGGGAAAGATGAATGGGAAATACACCAAATCCCTGAAATCTCAAACAATGAAAACCAAAAGCTAGTGAAAATGCAACGTGTTCAAATGCAAAGGAAGTGCAAAAGACTACAAGTATCAGGGTTCTCAAACAATACACATTGCCTCTAATACATTCACTTTTAAGTAGTCTCAACATCCGTTTAATGTGTTTGAATACATTAAAATTATTTAACTTTGCATTTCCTGATTTTTGAGGTTTTATTTGCCTGGAACATTTTTCTATTTTGCTAAATTTTATTTGCCATACTCACCTCCAGTGAATTGGTAGTTGTTAGATATTTTGAAAATGTCTTTGTACTTTGATGTATACTGGTATATACATTCACACATCCTTCATCTAAAACAATCTCTGAAAAACAAAGTTTTTTTTTTTTGTAAAAGTTTGCATGAGAACTCATTTATTGGTGAAATCTGACCCAGAGTGTCACAGGCTTTTAAAATAGTTTTAAAATCTACTGTGAGGGGCTTCCCTGGTGGCGCAGCGGTTGAGCACTGGGTTGCAAAGCTGCCCGCAGCCTCTGCAGCGCGGGTTCCATCCCCGGCCGCCAGGCCAGGTGAGGGTCCCACATGGCGCGCAGACCTCTCCTTCTGCCCACTGCTCCCCTCAGCAGTGTATTTCAGTCTGTCTGCTCTGCTCTCCGCTCTGGCTCTGGTGAATTCTCTCACTCGCCTGCACTTCTGTCTGTACCCAGTGCTTGTATGAATAAATAAATAAATCTTTTTAAAAAAAAAGTTTATTAAAAAAAAATAAAATCTACTTTGAATATTCATATATTTTGCTGTAGAAATAGTAGTATGTTTGATTATGAGATGGTATCTTAGTTCTAGCAGGTAATGTTATCTAATGTTATCTATGCTGTCCTTCTTAAAACCCACAAAATTCTGAAACATACTTGGACCTAAGGGGTGTAGGTAAAGGGTTCAGGGCCTCCTGTGTTAACTTCTTCAGTTCATAGAGTGAAATTATCTGGTGTCCCTACCCATTTAATGCAGTGAAAATCCTTTTGCTAATTTTTAATCACTGATATCTGAACATTATGAATTCATTGCAAGCTAGAGAATCGTGGATGATTTCTTAACGTTATTCAGCTCAGTCAAATTGTGTGTTGAAACCCTGTGACTTCAAATGTAAGGATGGACTACCTAAGAGATTTAGAAAGTTAGGTTAGCAGAGGTTAGGAGACTATATAAGAGATTAGAAAGTTAGGTTAGGAAAGATTAGCAGAGGTTAGGTTAGGTAGTTGTTAATATCGTTTCTATCTCCTAAATTGAGGCTACTGGGTAAGAAAATCTTAAACATGGATACACGCTCACTCAGCCATTAGTTGAACCTCATATCACACACATCCCCATTAGTTTAATTTCCTCTTCCCCCACAAATCCCCCTCTATTGAACTTCATATATCCATTTTGACATTGATTCCTTTTTTTGTCAATGTTGTACAGTAGTTATTTTTATTAAACACATACACAGAAATTTATACATTTGAAACTTCTGCCTTGTTGAATTTTTCTTATGTGATGGTAAACAAGCTTTAGTCTACTTTCATTGTGATTTACTATTATAAGAAGTTTTATGAAGGGGATTTATTTTCCTTTATTATTGCTGCCTGTACATTTCTTTCCTTCTATGAGTAAAGTAAAAATAGAAAGTCTTTTTTGAAAATTTACACTCAGGTGAGAGAGTTTGTGGGTTATATTATTTTATAGACGTTCTAGAGTACCTTATTGTCAATACTTAATTATGAAATGCTGAGTTAAGATCTTACTGTTGTACTTTTAATGTTCTGTAAACCACTGTAGAAGATGAAAAGTATGGTGTGAGGAATAGTCTGTGACAGGAGGAATATAATAAGAACTGTCTCTGGGACTTCCCTGGTGGCGCAGGTGGTTGAGTGCCGCACTGTAAAGCTGTCCGCAGCCTCTGCAGTGCTGGTTGGATCCTGGATAGCCAGGGAGAAACTCACATGGTGCAGCAGACCTCTCTTGTCTTGCCCGCTGCTCCCCTCAGCAGTGTATTTCAGTCAATCCACCTGTTCTGTTCCCCACTCTGTCACTGGTGAATCCTCTCACCCTCCCACACATCTGGCCTTGTACAAAAAAGAAAAAAAAAAAACTGTCTCTGTCTATTGCATGGTCATACTTAAGTTAGTCTTTATACTAAAACTATACCAATAGACCAAAACTGTTAGTAACTAAAGAAAGTTTTTCTTCATACATTATTTATTGATAGGACTGTATCATTTGGTATAGGAATGCCAGATTATGTAAATCAGGAGTCTTATTAGCAATGCTGATTCTTTTAATATTAAAAAATGCTGAATTGTTTTTCAGTTTCTGGTGCACCTCTCAAAACTCACCCAAGTGTAGAGTTTTTATTGACATAAAGGATATGTGGTGGGGCATGGAACAAATCGAGAAAGTAATTCTCTGTATCCAGCTGTCAAACTTAGTTTATCTTTTGAGTTATTGGAGTTATAATTTTTTTCTTTCCTTCCTTTCTCTCTTCCCTCTACTTCCTTTGTTCTTTCTCTCCCGTCTCCATTAATATTATTTGTCTCTTTCAGACTATTTAGGGCATTACTCTTTGTCATGTGTGATTTTGTCTACAAATGTTTGAGAATGGGAATATGAGCTGAACTTTTTTTTAAAACATTATTTGATTTTGCTTGCAGTTTTTAGCTTATTTTAGTATTTATAACTACTTACATATAATAAAGTGGCTGATAATAGGATTTTGAGATTTGCTCAGTTCCTTACATGTAAGTGTCAATTAGGAAGGGGTTATGAGGAACCTTTTAGCAGGACTGTGTGAAGTAAAGACACCTGTTGTTTTTATGAAATAAATTGAGGTAAACTCAATTATCCAATCATTTGTGTTATTTTAGGGTAATAGAATGACTATATAGATTCATTTATATTTAAGGGAAATGTGAAAGGAGTTTTCTTTTAGAAGAGTTTCCCAAACAGTATTTTACTATAGGAGGAAGGGAGAAAGATAATTTGGACTGAGAGCCTCCTTGTGAGGCACATGCTTTGTTTTTACGAATTTATTTTTCACAACTTTCTGATGAGATATACCCCTCTTCTAATGATGAAGAATTGTGTGTTGAAACCCTGTTAATGGTTAAGTACCTGTCTGAGGGCACACAGGTAGCAAGAGACTGCTGGGCTTAGAATGCTTGGCTACTGTCTCCTGACATTTCTTTATTTATGGCATATTCCAAGAAGTTAGAAATGAAAGGTTTGGGGCAATTTTCAGTCAAGAATTCCCCCCCATTCTTCTTTCTCTCCAAAAAGAAATCTTCATTTTTGAAGTGATGAGGTTGGAATGCCTTTCTCTACTACTTAAAAAAATATTGAAGGAACATTGGTTTATAACATTATATAGGTTTCAGGTATACAATCTTAAAAATCAACATCTGTATATACATACTATATTTTGCTTGTTGTCAAAAAGTCTAGTTGCCATTCTTAAATATACAGTTGAACCTTTTAATGTGATTTCCACACCTATCATTCTTCCCTTCTGCTAACTCCTATTTTGTTCTTACAGTTTAGTTTGTTTTTGTTTGTTCATTAGTTTTTTTTTTTTTTTTCTTCATGTAGTGTTTATGTTTCGCTGTTTGGCTTTTTTCACTGAGCACAATACCTTCCAGGTCCATCCATGTTGCAAATAGCAGGATTGCATCTTGCTTTTAATAGCTGATTAGTATTCCATTGTGTACATAGACCACATCTTTATCAGTCATCTGCTGATGGGCTCTTAGGCTGTTTCTAACTCTTGGCTGTTGTATTTAATGCTTCAGTGAACCCTGTGGGGAGGGAGGCACATGTATCTATCAAACTAGTATTCTTTGGCTAAGTATCCAAAAGTAGGAAAATTTTCATGGAATTTCTTTTTTTAATTCTTTGAGGAATCTCCACGTTTTCCATAATGGCTGCACCAGTGCATTCCTACCAAGTGTATGAGGAGTTTCCTTTTCTCTGTCACTGTTAAGTAGGTAGATAAGAAAGCCTCTGAGCTGTACTCTGCCACATATTTTCATTAGTGAGGTCCGTCTGCAACTTAGTTTATAAATTTTGTCTTACGAACTTTCTTCCTAGTTGGGTCTTTTGTGTGTGTGTGTGTGTGTGTGTGTGTGTGTACATATATGAGTGTGGACTGTCTAATAACAATACTTTTTTAATGCTTATTAATTCCCATGGTGTATCAGTAGAAATCATTTATTTGAGGAATTGAGTTTTCCTTACAGAATATTGTGATTTTTCACTCTGGTACTTGTTAATACTTAATCAGCAAATATATTTTAATGAAGAAATTTAACCATATAACATGGATTGTGTTATAAAATAGTTTTCTGATACTTGTTTTGAAGAGAAATTAAGTATTATTGGAAAAATTAATAGGGTATATTCATGGATTTCATTTCAGGATGTCTGGTGATAAAACAAAAACTATATAAAGGACTCATTAAAAGTTACAGTTTTCCAAGTGGTTTGTGGGCATTTTGGGTTTAATTTACTTAAGAAATTTTTTTCTGCTGTGATAAAAGATTTTATAAGTTATCCATTTGCATACAAGTAGCAAATCATTTGGAAATACAAGGTAACATGTTACTATTTTTATTTTTACCAAGAACACTGTTCATCTGAAATTAAACTCATATTTGCAAATTCAGCAAAGTTAGCTTAATTCAGATATAGAAAAAAGTTTGTCATTCTTTTATAATGACTCTTCTTTTTCCCCATTTCAAGAAATATGTAAACATATTGGGTTCCGATTCTTGTGTTTTATCCCTTTTTCACCAATAATGAACCCTTCTGTACTATCCGCATTCAAGTAGGCTGGTAAGCAGAGTAAGCTTTATGACTTTGACGCCTTACTTTTGTCTTATTTTCTTGAGTCATGTTTGAAAAACTTTTTTATATTAAATATTTTGGTGAAAGTGTTGATAAGATTCAGGTAGTAAAGACTATTATGAATTTAATTTTATAATTCAGCATTCATGGATTGAATGCCTGTGGGGTGTTGATGCTGACTTAGACTTTGAGGATATAAAGATGAATATGAAATACCCTTATCCTAAAAGCAAATATGTTTTATTAACTGTGAAGAAGTCCAGTTATTTTGTGTTGATCTAATAGATGTGGTAGAAGACAGTACTGTGTAAATAGCACTGAAAAGCTAATTCCTGCATAGGAGCTGGACATTGAAAGAGGTGTTGCATCATGTTTGACTTACTTGTCATTAGGTTGTAAAACTAATTTGATCAAAACATTAGAGCGCATTTAAAAAAATTAGACTTCTAAGCCAAATTTAGCTTTTATATAAATATAGTGCATCCTTTTGACTTTCACTTAAAAGATACAGCTTTTTTTTTTTAAATTTTTTTTTTTATAGAGGCATGTTTTATTTGTTTGTTTGTTTGTTTTGTTTTGTTTATACATGCACTGGGTACAGTCAGAAGTGTGGGAGGGTGAGAGAATTTGCCAGAGCAGGGAGCAGAGCAGGCAGAAGGACCGAAGTACACTGCTGAGGGGAGCAGCGGGCGGCAGGAGAGGGTCTGCGCGCCATGCAGGACTCTCCTACGTGGCCGGGGAGCAGCCGGGGATCGAACCGGCACCGCAGAGGCTGCGGGCAGCTTCGCAACCCAGCGCTCAACCGCTGCGCCAACGGGGAGGCCAAAAGATACAGCTTTTTTTTGATAGTTTTAAATTTATATTAAAAAGTTGTTTTAGTCAGGTGTTTTGGGTTTCCTTTTTACTTGTTTTTCTTTTTTTTATTCTCTTTTTTAAAAAAGATTTATTTATTTTTATTTATACAAGAGCTGGAGTACAGGCCAGATGTGCGGGAGGGTGAGAGGATTCACTAGAGCCAGAGCGGGGAACAGAACAGGCAGACTGACGAAATACACTGCTGAGGGGAGCAGTGGGTGAGACAGGAGATGTCTACTGCGCCATGTGGGTTGCTCTGAGGCCAGCGAGGATCGAACCGGCGCTGCAGAGGCAGTGGACAGTTTCACAGCGCTGCGTTCAACCACCTGCGCCACCAGGGAGGCCCCTATTTTTCTTTTTTCAAAAAATTTATTGCTTACTGTTTTCATGACCTGTAATAACACTTTTAATAGAATGGTCTCATTCTTGGACCAGTATTTTTTTTTTTTTAATAGAGGCATGTTTTATTTATTTATTTGTTTGTTTGTTTGTTTTTGTTTATACTGGGTACAGTCAGAAGCGCGGGAGGGTAAGAGAATTCACCAGAGCCAGAGCAGGGAGAAGAGCAGGCAGAAGGACCGAAGTACACTGCTGAGGGGAGCAGCGGGTGGCAGGAGAGGTCTGCGTGCCACGTGGGACCCTCCTCCGGTGGCCGGGGAGCAGCCGGGAATTGAACCAGCGCTGCAGAGGCCGCGGGCAACTTCGCAACCCAGCGCTCAACCGCTGCGCCACCGGGGAGGCCCTGTAATAACACTTTTAAAGTTAAAGAAAGTGTTTGAGTATTCCACATACACCAACTCTTATTAAAAAAGCATACTGAACAGAACAATTTTGAACTATATGTGCAAACTATTAAAGGTTCAAACACATGCGATTAAATTTTTTTTAAATTGCTGTAACACCTACATTTACTTAGATAAATTATACTAGGAGTACAGTAAGGAGGACAGTAAGCCCGCACTTGACCTTTGATAGATTCTTGGAAACTGCAACTTTAAGTAAAATAATACCATACCAAAATTTCACACCGAAAACTAGGTCCTTGAGTAACTTCCTTTTGTTCAAGGTTGGCTGTGAATTTTTTTTCCTCATCTGTGTTGTAAGGAAACAATTTTATTGAAGGACCTGATGCATATAATTACGATCTCTAGTCCAATTATTAAACACCATGTGAAATTCTAAGGAGTTGAAAATACAACTTTCTAATCTTGGGCAATTACAGATGAAAAATAAGCCCATTGTTTCCATCAAGCACTTTCTTGGTTTTCCAGGATGTTGTCAACCTGTGGCTTCTCTTGTCATTTGTGAGCCATGCCTTGGAGGACCCCTGTGGATTGTTCCTCCTCATCTTCTATGCTTAGTGATCTATGTCTACTCTTTGGATCCCCCTCTGACTTGTTTGAATCCTCAATAGCACTTCTTTTAGTCATGACTTTAGTGTTTGTAACACCTCAGAATATATGCATTTATGCCCAGTTTTATTAGTGATCCTCTTTTTTAAAAAAAAGATTTATTTATTTATTTAAAAGATTTGTTTATTTATTTGTTTATACAAGCACTGGGTACAGTCAGAAGCGTGGGAGGGTGAGAGAATTCACCAGAGCCAGAGCAGGGAGCAGAGCAGGCAGAAGGACTGAAGTACACTGCTGAGGGGAGCAGCGGGTGGCAGAAGAGGTCTGCGCACCATGCGGGACCCTCCTCTGATGGCCGGGGAGCAGCCGGGGATTGAACCAGTGCTGCAGAGGCCGTGGGCAGCTTCGCAACCTGGCGCTCAACCACTGCACCACCGGGGAGGCCCTATTTATTTATTTATACAAGCACTGGGTACTGTCAGAAGCGCGGGAGGGTGAGAGAATTCACCAGAGCCAGAGCGGGGAGCAGAGCAGGCAGAAGGACCAAAGCACACTGCTGAGGGGAGCAGTGGGCGGCAGGAGAGGTCTGCGTGCCAGGTGGGATCCTCCTGTGGTGGCCAGGGAGCAGCCGGGGATCGAACGAACCAGTGCTGCAGAGGCTGCGGGCAGCTTCGCAACCCAGCGCTCAACCACTGCGCCACTGGGGAGGCCCTAGTGATCCTCTTTTGACTGGTCAAAAACTTTGTTTCTAAAGTATTTTGCTCTTTGTTCCAGATGCCAGTGTGGGTGTTTTAATAACAAATACATTTATAAGCAAAATCATAAAGACGAAACTGATCTGAGTTTATTTTTCATAAGCTCAAGAAGTTGATTATGATGTTAGTGTTTAAAGCAGCAGTGAAGAACACACATACAGAATAATATCTTGTGAGTCTTCTGTCGTATATCTTGGGGCTGATTGTCATCATGGAAGTACAGCCATTCAAATCCCATTCGTTACCATCCTCATGGTAAAATTGAACTTCTTTACAGGCTTTTTATGTGGGCATGTGATTTCATCTCTTTGGGTATACACATTCTTGTAGCCCTAGAGAACATGTTCAAATTGGTGGAAAGACTGGGTTTTGTTTCATTTTAATAATTTCCTACATTTAAGTTTCTGCATGAATAATGTAAAACCTTACAAAAGTTTTCTATACCTTGAAAGATCTCAAAGAATTGGGTCACTTGTGTGCATAGTTACCCATTCTGAGGACCTGGTCTCATAAAGAGTGATGAGTTTACTACATAAGGAACTGTGAACATGAATCAATTGTTAGGATGTAGATTTCTTTTTTTTTTTCCTTCAATGTGACCATATATATCATTCTGGGCCTTAAGCTCTAATAATATACTTTAAGAATTAGAGGATTAGTAGTTTTCTTCATTAAAAATACTTTTCTGAAATGTTTTGACTTGGGTTTACAAACTTAAATATTGTTAGTGATCAATTATAATTTCATAGTTCTTCATGTGTATTTTTAATTGTTCTTCAATTAGCAGCGGCTACTGATTTTACAGAACGAAGTTTTACTATTCCCAGGTCCCTATATATTAAGTAATCAGTGATCTTCAAAGTACACAAATACACATAGGGGAGCTATGTGAAGAAATACAATATTAATCATTTTATGAAGAAGAGCTGTCTTTGGTAAAATAAATTATTGTTCTCATATCTGTTTGGTAATTCTGGATTCCATATATTGAATTGTCTTTATTTTATGCAACATGTATTTATTGAGTGTGTATATTACATAATGCTGAATTAAGAATTCTGGAATTTGCAGAATGAAAAGTTAATGGCTCTAGCATCAGGATGTTTCTGGTACAGTAATTACACACATACACCAAATGTGAAATAGAAAGTAAAGATGCTGTACTTACTGTCTGGAGCACATGGATCATGAGTTTGGGGCAGGAGGCAACAGTTACAGAGGGGAAACGGGATGGATATGAATTTCGGTTGTATTGTTTAATGTTTAGGCATCCTCGCAAAATGCTTATTTGAATATAATCAAGAGATAATGAACTTAGTGGAAAGCATCTGTTAGAAAATGGACCTAGTGGAAAGTCAAGGTTAAAACCACCTGGGCCGGGCCTCCCCGGTGGAGCAGCGGTTGAGCGCTGGGTTGCGAAGTTGCCTGCAGCCTCTGCAGCACCCGTTCGATCCCCAGCTGCTCCCAGGCCACCGGAGGAGGGTCCCACATGGAGCGCAGACTTCTGCCGGCTGCTCCCCTCAGCAGTATACTTCCGTCCTTCTGCCTGCTCTGCTCCCCTCTCTGGCTCTGGTGAATTCTCTCACCCTCCTGCGCTTCTTACTGTACCCAGTGTTTGTATAAATAAATAAATAAATAAATAAATAAATCTTTAAAAAAAAAAAACCACCTGGGCCCAAACAGTTTATTCTAAATGTTATCTTCCAAGCCAGTTACCTCCAGGAAAAGGATCTGAGGCTGTATTCTTGATATGTGAACATTTATTTGTAAATCATATATATATATATAGGGCTATTAGTAATGTATGTAATAAAATATAAATAGCTTAGAAATGAAAAAGATTAATTCAGTATAATGAAAAATTCTAATATTTTCTTTTTTTTTAAAAAAAATTTATTTATTTATTTATGCAAGCACTGGGTACAGTCAGAAGCGCGGGAGGGTGACAGAATTCACCAGAGCCAGAGCGGGCGGGACCCTCCTCTGGTGGCTGGGGAGCAGCCAGGGATCGAACCGTTGCTGCGGAGGCTTCGGGCAGCATTGCAACCCAGTGCTCAACCGCTGCGCCACCGGGAGGCCCCTAATATTTTCTTCTCACTCCAGTAGACTATATCTTATTCATGTTTTGGGGTTTGAGAATCTCTCTTTGGAACCCCTTGGTCAAAATTGGGCCACCCCCAATTGAGGTAAGTTCTGTGAGATCAGGGGGTTCGTTTTGCTCATTGCTATATAACCAGCAAATTAGGCTGGTTAGTAGTTCAACATTATGGTTCTGGGAGAATAGAGACAATTTTCTTGTTGTTGCTGTGGGCCTTTGCAAGTGCCTGCCACATAGTAGGGACTCAGTGAATACTAGACTACTGAGTAGGAGTGCAGACAGTATGTAACTTGGCATGAGGAATCTTGAAGAGGCCATTGATCTGTGGACATGAGAAGGTAAGTTCCAGAATGTCCCCTCAAGCAGGACAGTGTCTGGGAATAGACTAGCTATCGGTTGGAAGAAAGAAATCATCCATGGGGGTGTGTTGTGGGTGGGTATCACAGTGTTAGTGAGAGCATCTCTGAGGAGTGTGGCCTTCGCTTTGGCTGCCTTAGATCTGAAATTAAGAACATGACCTTAATAGGATCTGGATTTTGCTCATCTGGATTTTACTCTTCTCTAGTGTCTGAGGACACAGTATAGTAGATGTCCGATTAATTTTTGAGTTGCTTTGTTTTATACTATTTATTGGATATAAGAGGTTCTGTCCCTAGGAATGGATCAGCATCAAGATCAGAAGCCTGTAAATGAATCCTGCTCTGATTAAAGCAAAGCCAGTGATTCTGGGATTACCTCATATACAGATATGTTTATGAGCCTTGGCAGTGCTGCTTGCACAGAAGTGCCCTAGTGACTATAATTGCTAAATCACATTTAGTTGTTCCCTTAACGGCCACTATTAACATGATTTTATTGACATATTATCAATGAAAAACAAAGGGTTTATGATAGAATTTGGTTTTTTTTGGATAGAATTCTTTCTTATATGCTATTGTCCTATTTCTTTTTCCTCCATCCCTAAAGCTGGTACATGTTATGGATTACCCTGATGAATAATGCTCTAGTTAGGGTTGAATTTCTTTAGAAATAAAGAAAGGTGGTTTGCATTTTCTTCCCTTTTTAAAAAGTTTTCTTAATCAGACTTCCTCTCTAAAAGGTGGTAAAAATTCAAATTTGGTGGCCATAAAATAAACCTGTCTTGCATTTTATTGAGCATTGTCAGAGGTGGGGAGCACAAACATGTGTCCTCCCTGATAAGTTAAGGTATTAGCTCTTTCCTTTGGAAGGTGGCTAGAAGACATTCTTCTTTGAAACTCTCTGCCACAGTGGTCAAGACAGATATCCCCTTTATCCCTCTACTCTTCAGTCTCATGACTCATTTAAAGCAGGCTCATTTAAAGCAGTTTTGTATCTGCACAATTGATACATTACTGTATTCTAATTTGCAATTCTGGTGTCCCCCTAGGTTAGTCTGACCAAGCCTTCCATAGTTGAGTCAAGATTTCTGCAGAGAGCCCTCTGTATCTTTAGCTTGGTCTCCAGATGAAGACTCTACGACAGTTAAAACTTCTTTGTTCTCATCCTTTTCCTCATTAAGCCATCAAATCTTATTGCAAGGCTGTCACCCTTTAAAGACACAGTAGTAATACCTGTCTTAAACTTGTTAATGTAATCTAGAGTTTATACTGTGATTTCACTGACATCTTACTTGCTCTTTATAACTAATGCTGTGAGATAGATAGTAGGGTATCATTATTGCCATTTTGCAGATGAGGAAACAAGCTCAATTTTATTAAATGATTTGACCCAGGCCCATTGAGTTTGCAGTGGCTTTCTTGAAACCTGTACCCCAAAATTCTGATCACTCCTCTGCCCACTGTGCTAAGAATTTTATCTTACTTGAACTAAGATCTCCTCCTTAGTAAGTTTTATTTTAACCTAGTAAGTTTTTAACCTAGTAAGTTTTATTCTAAGTATCTGAAACAGCAGAGGCAATGACAATGATTGTTTCAAATTGATGCCCTTTGGGTTACAAAATATCACTGAAATGGCCTTTAATTTCTGGTGTACTTAAATCTATATGTGTGTCTAAAATATGTTCTCAGATCACATGAAATGACTGTCCATTTGACTTTTTTTTACAGCTTATGATGGAAAATTAACTACATAGGGACCTCACACTGACAAAGAATGTGCTTTGAAGTGTATATTAGGATTCTTAAGTGAGATTTGGATTGTGTATTGGGGCCATTTCTTTTCTTGTGATACATGCTTCTGAAATTAAAATGAAAATTAATTGGAAAATATGAATTGATATCTAGATATCTGAGTTACACCCATTTTTGGAACACATTCATATTATAATTTGCTATCAACTGGTGTTTTCAAAGAGGTGAATCAAGTGCTAAAGTTTCTTTTTGAATTTGAAAGGTATGGCACAGGCTAGTTAGAAAATTCAATACAGCACTGCTGCCAACTGTAAAAGAAGTGGTTTTTACTCCCAAATTATTTATAGCATCAATTACTCAATATTTTACATAGTAGAAAAGTTTTGCTTGTTAGAATCTTATCTCAGTTTCCCAAGAGACCTAGTAATTATTTTATTGAGGGTGAATGATAGAAGATTGATAGCGGTACAGCTCCAGAATCTCTTTATTGAAAAGGTTTGAAGGTTTGACACAAAAGCAATTTATTTTGAATATTTATTTCTATAGAGTATCTTTACTTCAACTTAAAATTAAATTTTTAAATTTGTGTTTGAATGTTTATATCAGCTTTGGGACATGATGTAGAGGCTTGTTGAAAAATTTGTAGAAAAACCAGACACGTGTTTTATGGACGAAGGCAGATGGGAGGGGTTAGAAAGTGAGCTTTGTTTAACTGGATTTTCATTTAAAATGGAGTTTGAAAATAAAAGTTAAGAGGAGGGTAAGTAGGTAGAGTTCCTCCCCACCCTCAGTTTTTAAGCAGTTATATAAAGTCTGAATCCAGTGGTCCCTCCCTTTCCACCGGAAAACAGCCTGCGAAGTAGGTGTTACCATCTCCATTTTAGATGAGGGAACTGAGTCTCAGAGGCCGGCAAGTTGCCCAAGGTCATTCTTCCAGTAAGTGGTGGAGCTGGCATTCCATTCCAGCTCATTTTGTCTGAGGAGGCCACGCTCCTGCTCACTCACTCCCTTTTACTGCCTCTTGTGCTGCCCACATGACATTCGTATCACTCTGTAGTGCCACGTACCTGTCTTGGCATCTATTGCACTGTAACACCCAGGGTTTAAAACATGGTCTCTGGCCCAGGATAAAAGTATCTTTTCTCTGTTTGTGTTCTTACACTGTTGGGCATATTGCCATGTATGCAGTTGTTCATTAATAACTGTATTTCTTGAACATTCAAAACATATGGTGGGATTCTAAAGTAAAAAAGTTGGAACTATAAAGTATTCTAAGAGATGAAATAACTGATTTTTTTTACACTTGATCTTAGCCAAAAGGCTGAGGAGTGATTTTTTTTTTTTTAAATGTGCCACTACATAACAAATAAAATTACTTTGGAATTCAGATAGTTACATTCAAAGTGAATAATAGAATTTTCGCTCTAACACGGATATTTGCAAATAATCTTAGAGTAATGTTATTTCAAATTTGAAGAAAGCAAGGCCCAAATTAATGTCCACATTGAGTGCAGAGCTAGAACCAAGATATAAGATTATTGGGTTGGTGTTTTGCTCCAGAATTGTGCTTAGCTTCAATGTGATGTAGAATATATTTTTAGTCAATTGGTGGTACCATCTTCACAGCAGGAATGTAATTTTTCAATGTGGTGTTTGTATCTATTCCCCCTTCTGTCTGAGAGTAGAATGTTCCTATTTGGTAGGACTTGGTCAATAGGTTATTTTTTGGCCCTGAGACTACTGTTACCAGTAATTTACATGGAAAGTTTTTTGAGTGTTCCCAGACCCAAAATATAACTTACCAAATCACCCCAAATAAGAACATTCTACTTTCAGAAAGTGGGGGAAGCCTGAAATGGTTAACAAGCTGAAAATATTATTTATTGTTAGAGGAAAGCTATATGTAATACATTATACACATTAACTTTGTAATCATTTTGTCTAGTTGGCTTCCGGTTTATTTAGTGTAGTATTACATAATTTTGTTAGCTATCAGATAATAAACTGAAACATGACTTTGGTGTAGTTCCCTGTGTCCTGTGAAGAAAGAGGAAGAATATGTAAAACAATAATGCATTGTTAAGTGGTCTGCCAGTTAATCAAATGACTTAAGTATGGTCTTTGGGAAAACCTAGCAGTACAGCAGCTCATCCAAATCTCAAGCAAAAGAGCCTTTAAGGTGAATTATTCTAGGGCTGTGTTAGATTTTGTTCTATCTATGAAAAGTATAAACTGCTCATAACTGGTTGATCAGAAGAAAGATTTCGTGAAGCTGTAACAGATTTAGTTGTGAAAAGATGATTTAACTGATTTGATTTGTGTGCTATGATGCCTCATGGTGGCCTTATTTAGAAACAGCTGTAGTGAAATACAGAGATCATACATACCTTGTAACTTTGACTGAATCCATACAAATGTAAATCTACTAAATATTTGTGAGTTAAGACCTAGATCATATTTTCAAGGTTGGAATTTTTATGTTTCATATGGGAGAAATCAACCTCTGCTCTGCAGTTCAGGGAGGAAGTCCGGTCTATTTTATCAGAGCTCTGCTTCTGGGAGTTTACCTGGGGAGTGCCCATTCTCCAGTCCCAAACTTCCAGAGAATCAGAGCCAGGTAGTCCTGACAGCTACTAGCCTAATTTGCTCCTTTGAGTAAATTTTTAAAAAGGCATTTTTTTTTTTAAAGATTCTCTAGTTTTAAACTCTGGAAAGTTACCATAATTGATTCTGTTAGAACAAGATACTTTACTGCCTTCTAGCTGCAAATTGTCATAATACTTAGTTGTGTTTTGTGATGTGAATAGCGCCCCCTAGGTTGCACAAACCACAGCTTGCACAGCTATGCTCAGAGGCCTGCTGAGAATTATACCACAGATCATTTCTTTAGACATCAGATATTAAAACATTACATCTAGAAACCTATAATATGGTTCTTGAATATTAAAAAGTAGTTTTTAAAATCATATTTGGAATTATAAATAGGAACTAAGGAAGAAAAAGTCTGAGACATTTCTTGATCTCTGCATTGTACTGACAAGACTGTTCTATTCCATTCTCAAGGCCCACCAATTTAATGTATTCTCAAAGTTAGTATGTCTTTTAGAGTTCAGAATAAAGAAAAAAAATTTCTGACCTTTATAAAGGAGACTTTTTTTTTATTAGGTAGGTGCAGTAATAGAATGCGGGATGACTTTAAGCTTCCACCTCTTTTATCCATCATTAAAAGTTAATTGTCACATCATTTAAGTACAACTTGATGGGATTTTTAACGTACTAAAAATTGGCAACCTTTGATGAAGAAAGCAGGTTCTGAGAGGACTTGAGTTAAGAGAACGAAAGGGAAAACGAACCTTGTATAAATCTTAAGTGGCAGCTAAATGGAAATAAAAGCTTTTAATTTTTGTGGGAGAATGGTGATAGTAGATCAGTACCTGATGTTTAGTTGGAAGTGGAAGGTTTCAGAATGCAGCTTGTCTGATTCAAGGGTGGTGGTTTGGATGACGAGGGATTGTAGAGGATAATAATGCATTTACTATCTTTTTGTTGGTCTTTGGAATTATATTCTTAACAAGAGCAGTAATTACCTTTCTCATTTTTATTTAAGGATTGGCAATTGGTGGGATATTCAGGAGGAAATCCATTACCCTGTTTTTAGCCTGTGATGCTTCCCTCGTTGAACTTGAGTTTTTACCCAGTAGGTACTATTGATGCATTAAGTAGTTAAAAATCACAATTGTGCTGGGCCCTTCATTCAGCTCAGTGACATGATTGTACAATACAGAACTACAAATAAAATTTTAAAATGTTGACCAATTTTCACAGTTTTGGAGAAAGGGCAGTAAAGTGTTGTTGGTTTTTAAAAAGGAGAGTGCTTATTTACAATAGCTCAAAGGTACTAATTGTTTCTTGTAGGAATATTAAACCTGAAACCTCAAGGTAATCCTTAACCTTTTGCTTTTATTTAGGTTCCATTGACCAGTAACCAGTTTTTCCCCCACTGTAATATCTAACCTCTCCAGAGTTTTCCTGCTAGCTTTCTGGCTTACAACTAACTGGAAAATGTTCAGTTTGTTTAAATCAGCTTCCTTCTGTCCTCTCTGAAGATCAGCTGTAGGAACTACTGATTATCCACAATTTGATTCCTCACCAATCTAGACCTGGCTGAGATGATATCAGTCTGTAGTCATTCCTATCCATAAATTAATAGATTTTTAGTTTTATTTTTACTGATGTTACGATTTTAGCAAATGTTAGTGTGAGTAACTTAAAGACCGTAGTTTCAAGTTTTAAAGACCTTTCTCAGAACAGTAGTGGTTTGCATATTTTATTGGCTGAATAAGACTGAGATTTTTTAGATTTCATGATGAAAATCATTATCAAGTGGTTTTAGTGACAAAGCATTTTAGGAAATGTGACAAAGTCATTTTATCTCACATGAGGTAATTTTTGCAAGAAACCTGGTAAATTTTTTTTTTTTTTACTTTTTGGTTATGAAAAGGATTGGAACTTGTAAGTTAAATTAAAAAAAAAATTACCTGCATAAAAATCCATACCAATCATAATGCAAGAAAATTTTTTTATTAAATGTCTTAGTAATTAAAAACATGAATTTAGGTATTTGAGCATGGTAATTTGAAAAATTGGTGAACACTCACTAAATATCTTCCATTGAGTGAAGTTATTGAACTTTGTCTAATTTCATATAGGTGATATTTGTCCCTTCCATGACCTGACAGTATTTACTTCACTATGTATTTAGTAAAGAGGCACTAGGGATTAATTAGATAAATAAAATATAAGGCTGAAGTTGGAGTTGTTGGCTCTTCTGACATAAAAATTTAAGATTAGATCAGATCTATCCCAGATTCTCAAGAAACCTATCGCAATTGGTTTCCATTTTGTATTATATTTGTCCCACCCTTCAAGAAATGAGTAAAATATGACTTCAGATATAACAATTTGCTACCTGTTATATAGTAGACGCTCTTTTGTGCACTTTCAAACATCTCAATTTAAAGAACATAACAAATCTTGGTAGTAGATGTAAATTATCCAGCCTTCCTGCTTCTGTTCTTTTTTCTTCTCTGTTCTTTCCCCTCCCCTCACATGGTTTGAAATGGAGACTCTAAGAAGATGAAGTCATTACTAGGGATCACCTAGGAGGAGTCAGTATCTAAAGTTCAAAGCCAGTTCCCTTATTCCTGTCCTCTTTTACCCAGGGAATCTAACACCTGGGTCTGTCATTTCTGATTTCTGGAATGGATTTATTTTTGTTTTCTTACTTTTTTGGCTTCTTTTTCATGACTTAAAAGAGAATTCTGGGGGCCTCCCTGGTGGCGCAAGGGGTTAAGCAACGCCCTATGAAGCAATCTGCAGCCTCTGCAGCAAGAGTTTGATCCCCAACCAGGGAGATGCCCACATGGAGCAGCAGACCTCTCCTGGCTCACCCGCTGCTCCCCTCAGCAGTGTATTTCAGTCAGTCTGCCTGTTCTATTCCCCACTCTGTCTCTGGTGAATCCTCTCACCCCCCGCATCTCTGGCCTGTACCCCAGCTCTTGTATGCATAAATAAATAAATCTTTGAAAAAAAAAAAACACCAGAATTCTGGGCCCAGTTATACTCTCAGAAACCTAATTAAGCTGGTATTTTTATATCTACCGAGGAAGGCAGCTTGGTTTGTAGGTATTGTGTCAGACAAGCCCCTTTGAATGCCACCTATTAGTTGTGTGAATTTCCGTCAGACACTAAATTTCTTACTACTTTAGTCTCATCTATAAATAAGAAAAACAAAAGTTGCTTTTTATAGTCTTTTGGAAAATTGAAATAAATAGCCTATATAAAGCAGTCAGGTGTTTTGTACATACACATTAAACAATTACAAATTTATATCCTTTGTAAGAATGACACTCCTGCCTCTGTTGTTGGACGTAGTTGGTATATCTGTTTGTGTGTTCATTTGTCTGTTTGTGAGCATAGCATATGATCTTATATTTATAACCTTTTATAGAAAAAAGGGTTTAGAAAGCCAGTTGTTTTTTATGGAGGTTGAGGGGGGAATATCCTGATAATGGATAGTTTATACATTTAATGATAACTAATGAAAGAATTATAGCATTCATTCAACAAACATTTGTTGGGCTTTTACTATGGGCTAGGCTCTGTTTTAGTCTCTGGTTAAAAATAATGATAGTAATAATAGTAGTGATTATATTTAAAAATACTGTCTGTATGAAGGGTATTTTGTAATGGAAGAAATAGACAATAAATAAAATAAGCTGCACCATATGTTAGATGGTAATATGTTACTGGAAAAACAATGCAAAGGAAGGATGCAGTTTTAATGAGGGCCGTTTGAGATAGATAGAAAGCTGTCAGAAGTTGTGCAAGTCTTGGAGGGAGAGACTTGCAAAGACAGAGACCCTGGTGCTGACCTCAGGAATGCCCTGTTTCTTCCAAGACTAGAGTGTCTTTTTCTGCACCATTTTTAGAGTGCCTCTGGCACTCTTGGAGACATTCCTGTTCAGCATGAAAGATGGTACAGAAGTTTGTACCTGGTGGCAGGCTTTTGGGGAATCTACTGTTATGCTTGGAAGGGGTTGCCTGGTACTCTGGATGGCTTTTTCTGTAGTTGGCAGAATTAGAGGCAAACCATGTGCATTCCTTGCAGCTAAAGTACTTACTCATACTTCTCTTAAGACTTTTCTTTGAAATTCCCTGATAGGAGTCAAGTGAGCTAGTAAGTAGAGTTTTCTCATAGAGTGATTTAAGCAAGTGCGTTTTCTTAATTGCTTTTTTTTTTTTTTTTTACAAAAAAAATAATGAATGGGTGGAGGGGTAAATTTAGATTCTAAATTTAGATTCTAAGAGCCAAAATAAGAGTAACATTGATAATACCTGTCTTTTCAGAAATTCTAATACTTGTCCCCTTCCCCTCACTTTCATTTATAGCTGTACTAATTTTTTCAGCATATTTATTGAGCATCTACTGTGTTCTGTGAATGTTGGCAGAGGATAAGGGCAGGAAAGGTAATATCCCTGTTCACAAAAAGTGTGTACAACTAAAAAGAAAAGGAAATACGGAAATAACCTCCTGATGAGATATTGATGAGATAACACAAGGGGAAGAATCTAGTACATGCCTGGGGGTTGTAGTTGCCTCTCGGATAAAGTGTGTTACCTCTTGGATAAAGTTATTAGTCACTTAAGAGTGGTAAAGACAATATTTTAAAAGGTCAGATGAGGGTGCAGTAATATCTGACCCCATTACTAGGGAGGTTTTTGTGGGAACTTTGATTTGGATCTTTGATTAAATAGGATTTGAGCATATCTTGTGAACGTGGGGGGTTTTACCTCATTTGGTATTGTATTTTTGGCAGGTGGTACAGAACAGGTCAAAATTTGTTGGATAAATAAATAGGGGAAAGTATAATCTTGTGGAAAACTGAGAGTAAAGGCATGATAACATAAGTTGGATCCAGAAACATTTAGGGGTTCTGGCAGTGATTTAGTGCATGAAGAAAGGGTGAGTGCAGGGTATATACTGCTTAGTAATAATGTGGGTCAGATCCCAGGCACTCATCATTGCCAGGCCAGTGGTTGAAGCAGGTTCCGTAGCCTGCTTGGGTAGCACTGGAACAAAGGATGGGTGACAGGAACTTCAGGTAAGAAGACTCTTACAGCATTAGAGTCATGGAGTAATTAGGAACTCATGTAGGTGGTCACAGGGATTGAAGAGGCACAAAATATAGCCAAGTGGTATTTTGGAAGCTGAATTGACATCACACTAAAGTAATTCAGCTGTAACTCAGTGGAATGATTTTGAATAACTCCTTTTGCTATAGGAACTGTTTGAGAAAATGAAAGCATCAAATCAGATTTACTGGAACATCTTTTCTAAGAGTTTGGCACTTACTGAAGTCATGCTCAAAAGAAACCTTCTAAACACTATGAAAGCAAAAAATGTTAAGTAAAGTTATTATCTCCCTGTTTAAGGTAATTTGTAGCAGAGCTCACTTTTTACATACTGTAAATACATATCTGTAGTTCTTTTGGATGCTTCGTACACACACACACCCACCCACCAGGAAAGGAGAGCGGGAATACAGAAATAACCACACACCAGTTACTGATTTGATGCTGCATCTTGAGTCATAATGTAGCCCAATGATAATACTCTGTTGAATTTTATGTGAAAATCCTTTATGATCATTGGTTTTATAAAGTAGTTTCTAAGAGAGCATTTAGGGAGTGTTTTTTTTTCTTTCTTCTTTAATTTAAAAGCAAGAGGTTAAGTGGTGGTGCAAGAGGTTAAGTCTCATCACTATGAAGCAATCCGTAGTCACTGCAGCATTAGTTCGATCCCCGACCATGGAGCTAACCCACATGGCACAACAGACCTCTCCTGTCTTGCCTGCTGCTCCCCTCAGCAGTGTATTTTAGTCAGTCTGCCTGAGTGCTCCCCACTCTGTCTCTGGTGAATCCTCTCACCCCCCACACCCTGCAACTCTGGCCTATACCCCAGCTCTTATGTGCATAAATAATCTTTAAAAAAAAACCAACATTTAGAATAGTAATGCTGTTTTAAGTTTTATTTATTACAATAATTTTTGCTAGGAAAAACATTCAGAAAAATGAACACTTTTTGGCCCTCACATCTAGCATAAATGTGTAAAGACTGTAAGAAGAGACAATACAAAAAATGTGCTAGGTGTAACTTACTTCTTCCAGCATCACAGATCTCATTAATACACTGTGTCAGGATATAGTTCTGAAAATTGATAAATCCAGATTCCAGCCCAGGCTTTTGTACCACTGAAGTATATAACCAGTGACAGACACTTTATTTCAACAGGTGTCAGTTTTTTCATTTATTAAATAAGGGTCTGGCCTGGAATGATCAGAATGTTCTTCCCAGGGTAACTCCTTGTGACTCTGTGAATTGTTCAGGTCCCAAGGGAAATTTCCCATAAACATTGGCAAATTTTAATATTTCAAAATTCAAATTATTTAGTATTCTTGTTTTTTATGTAGGGCAATGAAAGTCTGTGTTTACTTCCATGCAGAATACTGCCCCCCACCTTTTTTTAAAGATTTTTAAATTTTATTTATACAAGCACTGGGTACAGTCAGAAGCGCAGGAGGGTGAGAGAATTCACCAGAGCAAGAGCGGAGAGCAGAACAGGCAGACTGACGGAAGTACACTGCTGAGGGGAGCAGCGGGTGGCAGGAGAGGTCTGTGTGCTATGTGGGACCCTTGCCTGGCTGCCAGGGATTGAACCGGCGCTGTAGAGGCTGCGGGCAGCTTTGCAACCCAGCGCTCAACTGCTGTGCCACCGGGGAGGCCCAATACTTCCCTTTTCTTAGCAGAGTATAGGGCAAGTGGAAGTTCCCCTCTAACAAATAAGTTGGTGAGTTTATTTCAACTGTGAGAAACATTAGTGTGTTAAGGGATTACTTGTGGACTTGGTCTGATCCTCTGCTAATGTTAGAGAAACAGTTGAAATAATTCTTGCTGTGTTGAGAAGTAAACTCTTGACTGGATAAGCACAGAAACTATTACATTCACTTGACCATCGTTTAATTGAAGTCCTGTCATTTGCCTGGCAGACATGGCATTAAGCTCTGGGAATATAAAGTAAAATTAGGTTCCCCCTCTCCTCAACTCCAGCTTCCATAGTAGTAGAGAAACCAGGCTGTGGGGAGTTATACAGATAGTTCAATATTACAAACCTCTCCTGCTGCCCGCTGCTCCCCTCAGCAGTATACTTCCGTCCTTCTGCCTGCTCTGTTCCCCGCTCTGGCTCTGGTGAATTCTCTTACCCTCCCGCGCTTCTGACTGTACCCAGTGCTTGTATAAATAAAAATAAATAAATCTTAAAAAAAATTACAGATGAAAATAAAATGTGAAATTAAGTGATTGTCCTCCAAATATTTGTTTTTTTTTAAAGGGAGACAGTAGCTCAACTCCCCTTGATTTGTTTTTTAAAGATTTATTTTTATTTATTTATACAAGCATTGGGTACAGTCAGAAGCAAGGGAGGGTGAGAGAATTCACCAGAGCCAGAGCGGGGAGCAGAACAGGCAGAAGGACCGAAGCACACTGCTGAGGGGAGCAGCAGGCGGCAGGAGAGGTCTGCGAGCCATGTGGGACCCTCCTCCGGTGGCCGGGGAGCAGCCGGGGATCGAACGAACCAGTGCTGCAGAGGCTGCGGGCAGCTTCGCAAGCCAGCGCTCAACCACTGCGCCACTGGGATGGCCCCTCCAAATAATTTTTAAGAATAAATTTGTGTCTCAAAGAAAATGAAATCAGTAGTAGTCATCCAACTTCCTCTCCCCCTACTAGAGGTTCTTTCTCTTAAAGGAAGATGATTAATTCTTACCTGGTTTTCCTCATGTTGCCTTTGTTCCAGTCTAAAGACATTGTAACTCCAGTTATTTAGGGATTTATAGATCAAAGCCATTTTTAGTCTTTTTTGCTGAGGTAATAAAGACCTCATTTTACCCACCCTTTAAATGCTGAAAATCATGTGATTTTGTAAGGAAAAAAAGCTCTTGTCAGAAGTTTTATTTTAGCATAATAGAGAGACCTCAAGTTGTTAAAGATCTGCTAAACTTGCTGAGTTTAAATAGTCTGGTTAGTAATGAAAAGTTTTACTTAACTTGATATTTAGACATTGCACTTCAATGAATCATAAAACTTCTCTCTGATGGATTTATTCATTTTCATAAAATCTTAATACGATGAGATGGATATTACTGTTCCCCATTTTACCTGCAAAGAATCTAAGACTTTGGGGTCCCTCTAGTGGTGCAGGGGTTAAAGTCTTAGCGCTGTCAAGCTATCATCAGCCACTGAGACATGAGTTGAGTTCTATCTCCTGCCAGGGAGCTAACTCACATGGTGCAGCAGATGGCTCCTGTTTTGCCTGTTGTTTCCCTTAGCAGTGTATTTCAGTCAGTCTACCTGTTATGCTCCCCAATCTGTCTCTGGTGAATCCTCTCACCCCCCATACCCCTGGCCTACACCCTGGTTCTTGCATGCATGCATAAATAAAATAAATCTTTAAAAAATTAAGAATCTAAGACTTCAGATGGTTAATTCTCCTATCCAAATAATTGTTTCTATGCTTCAGGATTTGAATTGTGTCATTCTGACTCTAAAGTGTAAGACTGTTTCTCTGCATTCCCCCCAATTAACTGCTCCCAAGTAGTTCTGCTAACTTCTCAGCGTATGCTTTTTAATTCATGAGGTAAGGGACAGATTGGTGTCTGAGGGTGGAAGGACTTTGGTGGCCTAAACCAGGGGTGCATTTTAGGAGCTGAGGTGAGGACAAGCAAACAATAGCCAGCAGAACCCAAGATAACCACTGAAAAGTGAGGGTAGATGAAGAGTTAAGTGAAGCTTTGAAGGTGTAGCACCTACTGCTCCAACTACTTCCTACCCATCTACTCCTGAACAAACAAGACTCTTCAGAGCAGGATCTAAGAATTTGTATTTTTTACTAGTCCAGCATCTGGATGATTGTAGTAGGATACTAGTAGGATACCAAATAGGCATGTGGAGAGGCTAAAGTGGATGGACAGGGGATTTGAGATCTAAACCTAGGAGTGCTGGGTATGTAGAAGGCTGTTCTTTTTCTAAATAATAGAAACTGAAGATCAGTGAATAAAACAGCGGTGGGGGACTTGATTACAGATGTGGGGTATTCATTCTTAATTTTTACACCCTTTTTTTGCTGTTACATATGGAAAATAAATTGATCATTTCCTCTAAATTGCCTGTGCATTAAATGGTTTCTCTTAAATGACCTGGTACTGAAAAGTTTTGCTGTAAATAAACTGATAGAATTTCACTTCTTTTTTTTTTTTTTTTAGAATTTCACTTCTTTGATCAATATTAATTTTAAGAAAAAGGCACTGTTACTTAGGTTACATATATTTTATTTCCTAATTCTTCTAATTCTTCTTTCTAGTTTCATTAAATATTTTTATTCTGGAACACTTATTTTCTAGATTGCTAACAATGTTGGTCTGTTGTTTTAGGCAAATGGTGGTATTTTAGGTTTATTTTGTAATTAAAGCAACAATTCTCTAAATAAGCAGTTACCATGAGCAATTCTAGAAATGTGATTATATTTTATGGTTTGTAGGTACTTTAAACTTTCTGGCGATAATTTTTTTCTCTCCAAAACCATGAGTGATGAGAAAAGAGAATGATGATGAAAGTGAATCTATGGGAGGACAATCCAGAAGTAATACTGAGTCTGCTGATAGGGCTTTCCCATGGTGATTTTATCCACAGCAATTATTATTACCCATTTTTGCCTTTTTCTTATTGTCATAAGAACATTTTTGGCAAGCAATAAATTCATGCAAATGACTGAGACTGGTTTTGTCTTCACATGGAAATCCATTCTTTGCTTCTACTTTCTTTTCAGAGTATTTGTTTCTGCTAGACCAAGGCCTCCTGCTTGAGGTTTAGTTGCACAATTTCCCACTCTCTATCTTATGTTCTCTACTTGCATGTAGACTAACAGTTTTGAGTAGGAGGGGGTGAGAACAGGATGATTTGGCCAAACAATAGAGAACAGTTGGAATATTTTTCTTATGTTCGTCCCTTGGCTTAAGGTTTTAGATGTACCCAGCTCACAAAGGCATTTGTAGATTTCCAAGGGCATTTTTAACAAAGGAGAAGTGATGTACAAAGGTCAAAATAATCCACATAGTAGGTTGGGTTCTTCATTAAAACCACTAACAAAAGCTTGGAGAATGCTTGTTAACTTCTCAGAAAGACATTGACTGCTATGATCAGATCACTGCTATGATCATAAAAGTCCAACAGAAACTTTTATTCATCAAAAACCAGACGCTGAAGAAATATACTATCACACTGATGTTTAAGAACACATGTCCATCTTCTGGAAATACAGTGTGCATCTCTCTGTGTGTTGGAAAGATGTGAGTTAAAGAAGCCACATGGAAAGGCATCTGAAACACCTCTGGTGTACAGAGCAGTAACTGAAGGAGGCTCTATTTCTATTTGAATGCTGAAAACATCTTTTCTGTGAAATCATGGATAGAGTAAAGAATCATTCACCCAAATTCTTGTGAATTTGAACGAATAGCCATTTTTTACACCCCTAAAAATTTCTGGACAAATATTCCACTCGATATCCCCATGCCTGCCTATCATAAGCATTAGTGCACAAATGTTATAAACTCTGATTCCCAGACATGAAAATAGAAAATACTCATTTACACAAAACTGTAACTTAAATAAATATATGATAGAAAAATAATGGGGCATTATAGCAAATAGGAGGTTTTGGAGTTTGTCCATAATCTTGTGAGGTTGGTGTCTGGGGAAAAAGTCCCTCCTCAATAAACCCTTGTCTACTCTCAGATCAAGTACTGGCCTGGGAGGCTTAGGGGTCTGCTAGCTGTTTTTCATGTGCTCTGCTGTTATGTCACTCTTAGTTGCCGTCCTGCTCGGTTCCTTCAAGATACTAGGACTTGGGCCTCCCCGGTGGCACAGTGGTTGAGCACTGGGTTGCAAAGCTGCCCGCAGCCTCTGCAGCTCCGGTTCGATCCCCGGCTGCTCCCCGGCCACCGGAGGAGGGTCCCACATGGCGCGCAGACTTCTCCTGCCGCCCGCTGCTCCCCTTAGGAGTGTACTTCGGTCCTTCTGCCTGCTCTGCTCCCTGCTCTGGCTCTGGTGATCTCTCACCCTCCCGCGGTTCTGACTGTACCCAGTGCTTGTATAAATAAATAAAATAAAATAAAAATAAATAAATCTTTAAAAAAAAGATACTAGGACTTTTCTTTCCATTTTAGAAAATTATTGGTTAATAGGATCCACTGCATATTCAACTTTATGATTCAATAGATGTTTGCTCAATAGGTTTATATACTTATAAAGTGGTTTATATTAGTAATTTGAGGTGTGTGAATGTGTCCTATTTATTTCATTTTGGGGGCCATTAGATGCAGTTCAGATGCTGGCCTTGAGCCACAATCATTTTGCTGAACAAACTTTCTGAACACTTCTTCCTGTAGAGAGTATTACATGTAAATGCTGGGTGTTGAACAGCTTTACAGGTATCTGGTAACTTTCCGCAGTTCTTCTTTTAATTAACAGAACCAGTGGCGCTGCCCCACTGGGACTATTGTGGTTGTGGTGATTTTCTGGTATTTCTTTTAAAGAGGTTGCTTTAGGAAATGTGTTTTAACGCACAGACCAGTCTTAAGTGCTAGTTCTACCAGGTCACCCATTTAAATTTCCAGAAAAGACTCAGCATAAAATAATCAATGAAGATATTGCAAAACTCAGGAATCAAGCTTTTTTGCTTAGATTCTGGAACTATGTCTTAAATAAACCTATAAACCAGACTCAGAGGAATCTGGTTTACTTAATGTTCTGTTTCTCAAATTTTTCTTTTCTTTCCTTTTCTTTTCTTTTTTTACATCTCAAGACTTTGTCACTATTGAAAGTCTGAATTTTAAACAGATTCTTGAATTGAAGGATCATATCCATTAGCTCTTTCAACTTTGGCACCTATCTCATCCCCCGTAGCTTTTCCAGAATTACTACCTTCACCAGAAGCTCCATGTGTATTCCCAGTTCAAACTTGGGCTTCTTCAGCATTTTACTTTTCTAGCAAAGATATCATGGCAATATTGGCAAGCCTTTTTTGTGTTTTTCCCAGTGAATTAATTTACTGACCACTCCTTTCATGCCATTTGTCTGCACCCCTTGGGTCATGATTTCAATCTTCAAGATTTGGCTACATGTTGCCCTAAGCATACGAGGTCTTCCAAATCTGAATGTTGTGTTTTTTAGTAAAACCAACACCGAACAGATGAAGCAATAACTGTCGGCAGACTTGACATTATCATGAGCTTCAATCATGGTCTGCCATTTTTTTTTTTTAAAGATTTCTTTATTTTTGTACAAGAACCGAGGTACAGGCCAGATGCGCGGGAGGGTGAGAGGATTCACCAGAGACAGAGTGGGGAGCAGAACAGCAGACTGACGAAATACACTGCTGAGGGGAGCAGCGGGTGAGACAGGAGAGGTCTGCTCGCCATGTGGGATTCTCGCTGGCCGGGCCGGCCGGGATCAAACCCGCGCTGCAGAGGCTATGGACAGCTTCACAGTGTGGTGCTCAACTGCCTGCACTACCAGGGAGGCCTGGTCTGCCTTTTTTGACCAGGGAGCACATTTTATCTCGGGTAGGATCCATGCCATGAAAATTAGGCAGTTTTTGCTATGATTATCCTCAGTAACTACCATGAATTTTCTAAATGTGACTTCATCATTTTGAAGATCAGCAAGACTCACTTTAAATATATGACTCTTGAGGCCATGGATGTGGTTTGGTTCCTTTAGTTTTTGAGACTAGTGTTTTTCCAGTATTTCTTAGATTGAAAATTGCTGGTGCTTTCATATCATACCCCTCTTTCTTAGAAAATGAATCAACTACTTTGTTACTGGCTCCGTTTTTGCCACCTTTCATAAGGCGCTGATTTTATCTTCGCAGTACTCTTTTGAGTTAATTAGTAATAAAACCATTTTATACATCAAGAAGTTGTATGCCTTAGGTCAGGGTTCCTTGAAGCAGAACCTGAGTTGCTGGTTTTTGTGCAAGTGATTTATTGAAAGAGGGCTCCAGAGAGACCTGTAGACAAAGGAGGGAGCCAGGATTGGGGAGCAGTGGCTCCTGGATTAGCAATGGTGGCATTATGGACCACTGTGCTACTCAAAGAACCAGAAGGGGGCTTCTCAGGTTTTTCTACCAAAGTCTCTTATTGGCAGGAAAGATACACTTATCTTCTTATGAGGGATTATTCAAATTTTTTGCTGTAATCTCAGATTTGAAATTTCTAGAATGTCTTATCCTAAAAATCCATTTGAATTTTAAATTCTGTTCCAAAGTATATCTTTTTTAAAATACTGAGATAAAATTGACATACAGTGAAATGCATAGATCAAAAGTATAGAATTTGTTAGCACTGACAGAACCATACTTTAAGAATATATACTTGCCTCCCTGGTGGCACAAGGGATTAAGCGCAGCACTATGAAGCTGTCCACAGCCTCTGCAGCATGAGTTCAATCCTCAGCTGGCCAGGGAGCAACCCATGTGGTACAGCAGACCTCTTCTGTCTCATTTGCTGCTCCCCTCTGCAGTGTATTTCAGTCAGTCTGCCTGTTATCTTCCCCACTCTGTCTCTGGTGGATCCTCTCACCTGCCCTTCCTTCCCCTGTACCTCTGGCCTTTACCCCAGTTCTTGTATGCATAAATAAATAAATTAAAAAAAAAGAATATATACTTGTATACTTGCCAGGAATATACCTACATGTTTTAGAGTAGTGTTTGAAATTATTTCCCATCATGAAAATTGATGCCTTAAGAATATTTTCCTATTTCATTTTGTGATTTCTATTTGATGGTGGCAGTGAACATGTTATAATTATTCCATTTTGAGTAATATGGGCTTCATCTATAGGATAACTATAAAATGTTAGCCATCTTATGAATTTTCTTTAGCTTAAGTCTAGCATTAACTGGAAGTTGGCTAATGCCCATTGTTTACCTAAACATCAAAGATTTCCAGTGCAAATTGAAAACAATATATTAAATCAAGCAACAAGTATATGATCAGGAAATTAAAAATTCATTCTCATTCATTTTTATAGTAAGGCCTCATATATATATGTATACACATGATATATATGTATTATATATAAAAAACATTTGATACTTTACTTTCCACTGAATCTCACTGAAAATCCACTTCTAGTGTTTCCTTGCCATTTCTTGAACTCTGCTTGAGACTAACTGAATGCTGCTTGATCTCTCTTTTCTTCCAGGTTCTTTCAGAGAGCGTATATTAAAACTCCTTTTAAATAGAGAATAAGTTTTAGTTGTTGTGTCTACTGTGATACACAATACATTAAGCCTCCTAGATTAATTTTCGCTCTCCATATTGGTAGTGTAGGGAATATAAAGTTGAACAAGGGGTGTTGACTAGATCCCGTGCTCAGGGAATGATTAGTAATGTTAAGAGAACTGATGATGGTAATTAATACTTACTAAGAACTTTTTTATGTGATAGGCACAGTTCAACTCTAAGTCTATTGCATGCATTATCTGATTTTATCTTCACAATCTCTTGAATTAATTAGTAATATGACCATTTTATACATGAAGTACCTGTATGCCTTAGGTCAGGGTTCCTTGAAGTAGAACCCAAGTTGCTGGTTTTTTGTGCAAGTGGTTTATTGAAAGAGGATCTCCAGAGAGACCTGTAGACAAAGGAGGGGAGCAGTGATCCCTGGATTAGCAGTGGTGTCATCACTAGTTAGAAGTACATATCCTCGGGCCTCACTTAGGAACCCTGAATCAGAAACTCAAGGAAATTGGGCAGAAGTCCATGGTTTTAGTCTTCTGGGTGATTCTGATTGATAGTAAATTTGAAAGTCACTGGAGTAGGGAATGAAACCAGGCAAAATCTGGATTTGTTAAAAATTTAGACTCAGAAGGATCCTTCAGGGAGTGTTGGAGTGTGAATTACACCATAAAGTTGCCAGTGGGAAGGGGGTCATGCCAGTAGTCCACATCAGACTGTGGGTGGGGGGGTTGCTCTGGGGAACACACAGGGAGGGTATCTTTTCCCAGAATCTCTGGAGAAGGTAGCTCTTATGTAGCTGTGAGCAGCTCTTGGGCAGCATCCACTGTCCTAGCAGCTGGCCAGTTATACTGGGCTAAAGGAGTTGTGGGTGGGGCATCCTGGCATCCTCTGTACTGAGGCATGGAAGTTCTGTAACCAGCTCCAAGTAGGTTTTGAACTTAGAAAATGTGATTCCAGAGTACATTTTCCTAACCATTAGCTATACTCTTTCCTGTGGTGACAATGATATTAAGAGTTAACAGGGGGGCCTCCCCGGTGGCGCAGCAGTTGAGCGCTGGTCGATCCCCAGCTGCTTCCCGGCCACCGGAGGAGGGTCATGCATGGCGCACAGACCTCTCCTGCCGCCCGCTGCTCCCCTCAGCAGTGTACTTCGGTCCTTCTGCTGCTCTGCTCCCCGCTCTGGCTCTGGTGAATTCTCTCACCCTCCCGCGCTTCTGACTCTACCCAGTGCTTATATAAATAAATAAATAAATAAATAAATCTTTAACAAAAAAAAAAAAGAACGGAACATAAATGAACAAGGGACAGTTCAGAGGAGGGAATTGCTTCTGATTTGGGAAAACAGAAACCCCCATTAAAGGGGTATCACTTGATTTTGCCTTGAAGTAGGATAAGATATGGACTTGTAAAATCTTCAGAGGATTACTAGTTAGAAACAATAGCCTGAGAAAAGGCATAAAGTAGCTCACAAATGTGGATTTGTGTGTAGAAAACTATTCTTTTTTTTGCTCTAATTTGGTTTATTGAAGAGTCTGAGAGAAGTCATTCACGATTTGAGGTCAGGTCATGGATATCCTTATATGCCAGGCAGGTGAAGATTTTTAATCTGGAAAGCAATGTAGTTGGAACAATATTTCAGAAGGATTAATATAACAGGCGTGGGAGGAGAAAACTGGGGAGAAGCAGAAGAATGAATGGAAGCAATGAGTGTACACGATAAACTAGGACCTGAATTTGGTTGTGGCAATTAAATGGGAAAAGAAGAATCTGATAGAAAAGATTCTACAGAAGGAGCAGAACAGGGGTTCAGGGAATAAATGAGAGAAAGCTTTTGAAGAAGCTGGATAAGAGGATGCTAGTCTTTTTACAGATGAATGGAGGCTCCCTGGTGGAGGGCACTTGAGAATGTCCGGAGAAATTGCAGTGCAGGTTTGGGAGTGTGGAGTTTGGCAAAGGGCATCCTATGTGTAGATATCAAGTAAGTAGCTGGAAATGTGGAACTAAAACTCAGAGATAGATATGTAGATTTTGAAGACTTCATTGTCAAGGCAATTATTGAAAGCCACAAGGACTGATAATAAAATTGTCAAGGGTGGCAATAGTAAGAGTGGGTCATTGTCAGTTAGGATTAAAATTATTGGTCTCTTAACTTCTTGTTCAGTTTTTTTTTTTTTTTATCCATTGACTTGCTTGGCCTCCAAATGAAGAGTGAAGTTGTATTTTGCATGTTAAATTGAGAGAAAATTAAACCCTTTACGTTTTCTAATTCAGGGTAGGACATAGAGTGGGAAAATGGAAAAAAAAAATCCTCTTGGAAAGCAAACATGTCTTTTCAGCTCTTCATAGGTAATAGCTTGACCTTTATCTCCTGCCTTTTTTTTTTTCCCCCAAAAGAGGCAATTAAATAGTTCAGTTTAAAAATCTTTCTTTTTTGCTCTTGCTAGGGCTTAGGTTTGTAAATAAAAGACAAAAATGTCAGCCAAAATACTAAGTAAAGTCAACTAGGAAGTGAGAATAAGATTTCTTTCTGATAAGCCATAGGACTCAGATTTAGTTGTATTTCCAGTTGTTTCAGTTTAAATATGTATGTCAGTTACTTCAGGAAGAGATGTTGTAAATGCTGAGATTAATGGGGCTCTAGAACAGCTCATGTACTGTATGTGGCACATTCTGCTTGTCCTAAGTCCAACTGTTAGTGATGTCAGAAATACTTCCTAAGATCATTGCTTATTATTATCAAAAGAATGATTTTTGCAGGTCAGGAGTTTCTGGAATTTATACTTGGCCAAAAAGTGAAAGTAAATTTGTCTCCAGATTACGCCAGAACAAACCAGGTGAATATTTTGTTCTTCAAAAGTTGTAATGCTAGGGAACGTTAGAAATTCCTGGCCTCCAGCCACTACATGCTTGTACTGTTCTAGTCATGACAATCAAAATGTCTCCGCAGAGGCAAAGTCACCTCTGCTGAGAACTACTGTGCTAAGTAACCTAAGCAGAACATGAAAGTCTGCATAGTCTATGATTCTGGGTAGTGTAACATGTGGAGTAAATGAAATTTTGCCGTTTAAGAAACCCATTCCTTGTGCTATGGTGGTGGGAGAACTACACGAAGGGAGAAATCAAATACTGTCCAAAAATTAATGATGATGTAAGGGAAAAGGAAAAAAAAAAAAAAAAAGAAACCCATGCCTTGAATGCTGTGCTTTAGACAGATTTTCCTGGTTATGTAGGCCCATTTCACATCCAAGTGTAATTTGATGCAACCAATTAGGGGAGCAACTTGTCAGTAACTAGCAAAAGTTGAGATATGCAGCCATTTCCTCCTCTGATTATACCCTACAAAAGTGTACAAACATCTGCAAAAGGGCAGGTGTACAAGTATATTAATGGGAGAATGGTTTTGCAATAGGGAAAGATAGAAACAACAACATGCACCACCAGTGGGAAACAGATAAAATTGTGATGTGTTCACATGATGGCATAAATATGAAGCCGTTAAAATGAAAGAAGTGAATTTACATGGATCGATCTCAAAGTTGATGGAAAAATCATAGAATCATTTTTCCTTAATGTCTTCTGTATAAAGGTATTAAAAAACACCCCAGATAATGGTACAGCGTAAATTGTTTAGCTCAAATACTGACAATATCCACTCTGAGGAGGAAAGGATGAAGATGCATGGGAAAGGAAGAGAAAAATGAAGGACATCAATTTATTTGTATTGTTTCATTTATTGTTTTCTAAAAGGCCTGAAGTATATCAAAACATTAAATTTCAGTGGTAGGTTTATGCTGATTTTTAATCATTCTTTGCCTTTTATTTTTTCAAATTAAATATAAACAGCTTAGTATTTGACAGTGTAAATTGACATTCTTGAGTATGTCATAGGATATGTTGAATTGTAGTTTTTCACGAATCGTCTTTTAGTTGTATATTAAATTTTCAGTGACATGTTTGATGAAACAGTGCTGCGTGCTATTTCCTAGTCACATTTCCATGCACTGTCATGCTTTCATGATTCATTCTTGCACAAACGTGTAGATCTGGATTCTCACACGTTGAAATAAACGCAGCTGTGTTTATGTCAATGAGATTACATTCAAATAAACACACATGTGATCCCTTATGAGCGTGAATCCGTGAAACACTTGTTGATTTGGTTCTGAAATTGTGTGTTCAAATAAACACACTTGTTTTAAGGGAAGTTTCGCTTTACTGAAATGTTCATGCCTTGAACATGTGTTTTGTAGTAGACAGATGTGGACATAAGTGTCTTAAAAGAATCATAGTTCTTCAGAGTCTGTAATTGCTTTAGAGAAATAGAAAAGCAGGATTTATTTAATGGGATTTTAAAAATTTTAAATATGTTGGTAGTTGTCCTGTGTAATAAGATGAGATTTTTTAGTGTTGGAAACTACTTATTTAATCAGACTTGTAAATATGTGTCTTTACATTTCAAAGTTTAGAATGAAAATAAAGGAAAATTCCAAACCTGGGGGAGTGCTATTCATATATTTATATTTATATATATATATATATTTTTTTTTTTTTTAAAGATTTATTTTTTTGTTTGTTTATTTATACAAGCTCTGGGTACAGTCAGAAGCGTGGGAGGGTGAGAGAATTCACCAGAGCCAGAGCCGGGAGCTGAGCAGGCAGAAGGACGGAAGTACACTGCTGAGGGGAGCAGCGGGTGGCAGGAGAGGTCTGCGCGCCATGCAGGACCCTCCTCCGGTGTGGCCGCGGAGCAGCCGGGGATCGAACCGGCGCTGCAGAGGCTGCGGGCAGCTTCGCAACCCAGCGCTCAACCACTGCGCCACGGGGGAGGCCCTCACATTTATATTTCTGCTGAAATGAAAAGAAGTAAGTTAAGGTGCTTCAGCCATCTACAAAGTACTTTAGTAAGATAGTAATACAACTTACAAAGTAACAGTTTTTTGAGTTTATCTTTCCTTACCAAATGAACCACAAAACTATAGCAATCAGAGTTCTTTTTTACCCTCCACAATATGGGGACAGATTTTATGTGTGGTATTGTGCAAATATTTGGGAAGCAGACAAACCAATATCTGGTTTTGAGCTGAAATTCTGAAAGTTATTTTACTGTTGACGTGTGGTTCTTTGGTTTAGATGTCTTGTCAGCTCCACAAACCTGGAGTCTTTGACTTCTTGCTGTTGCATGGGAGAAGCTCATGATTTGGGTTGTAGTGGCAACTGTAAAAGGAGAGTGTCTTCAGACTTCAGACATTCTCTGAGTCTCTGTGGCCTTCGAGACCCCTCTCTGCCTTCTCAACACCCATGGAACTTTGCTCACCGCCTCTGTAAAGCTCAGTGGGGCTTTTAGCTCCATCTTTTGGGAACAAGACAGCTGTCTTCCCCATGGTCCCACAGTGAGTGCACACATCTCATCACAAAATATGCATGTTTGTATTGAATTCCTGTTTTCTGGTAAAATCCTGTTGGATTTGGCCTTTTAGGAACCTTAACCCTTTGCACTCCGAACCATTTTACGATATTTTGATTTAATTTCTTGTGCCATTTCAAGATAAAACTTCAGGGAAACATGCATGTCTCAAAAAGTTGCGTTGAAATAACCTCAATTCCCCGTAATCACAAATAAATTGCAATGTACCCTAAGAGGGGACATCCGAGTGATATGCTAGAATTCCGATGTCCCCTGAGAGGGGAAAGCGGAGTGCAAAGGGTTAATCCAGGAATTTCAGAAATTTAAATATTATTCTGTGCATAAATTCACTAAATGTAGTGAATTTTTTATAGAAAAAAGAAAATTTTAAAAAATTCTAAAAGGTAATGTTTCTGTTTCACAGGTAATATATGAATACATTTTTCTTTTTTTAAAAAAAGATTTATTTATTTATACTTTTTTTTGTTCCTTTTACTATCGGGCTTTCTTTTCTTTTGTGGGTCTTTGTTTTTGAATGAGGTTTACCTTTTATAGACTCTATATATTATTCCTACATCTTGTTTATTAATATATATGGCAACTGTTTCTCACAGTGTAACTTCATTTATTGATAGTGTCATCCCAGAATAAATCTAATCTTGTCTTATTTTTCTTAGTATTAATTTCTGAAGTTATTTTAATTTAAAACAAAAAGTATTTTAATTATTTGCTGGATTGCAAGTTTTATAGCCTGCCTTCATCTCTAGAAAGGACATTATAAAAACGGACTTTTTGTCTATTTTGGTTGCTGCATGTATTCAGTGCTTATAACAAGGTCTGGCACATATTACACACTCAATAAATGTGAATGAATGCTGAATGAATTCAAAAGATAAAAATACATTTTTTTTTTAAATTTATTTATTTATTTGTTTGTTTGTTCTGTTTATACATGCACTGGGTACAGTCAGAAGTGCGGGAGGGTGAGAGAATCCACCAAAGCCAGAGCGGGGAGCAGAGCAGGCAGAAGGACTGAAGCACACTGCTGAGGGGAGCAGCGGGTGGCAGGAGAGGTCTGTGCGCCATGTGGGACCCTCCTCCGGTGGCCGGGGAGCAGCTGGGGATTGAACCAGCGCCGCAGAGGCCGTGGTCAGCATCGCAACCCAGCGCTCAACCGCTGCGCCACCAGGGAGGCCCAAAAATACATTTCCTTTAGACTTTCATTCTCAGTTTTCATGTTCTGCTACCATCCCAGAACTCACAGACATACTATTTCTCATTTAGGTGTGTATTCTTTAGAAACCTTTCAGTACATTTACTTATGTAGATAAGACAAATCAGTCAATATTTTCCTACTGTTTACAATACTTATCACCAAATTTTACAAATTTTCTAATCTGATGTGTAAGAAATGGTATGTTGCTGTAGTTTGAATATTTCAACAGTAATTTTCTATGAAGTAGAACTACCTGCTTATATACCTTTTACCTGTTTCACTGTGGGGCTTTCTTTTCTTTTTAGAGTGTTGTTTTTGAATGAGCTCTCTCTCTCTCTCTGTGTGTGTGTGTGTGTGTGTGTGTGTGTGTGTGTGTAGTCAGTATATTCCTACATCTGGTATACTGGTATATTGGTGTATTAATAGAGATAACATATTTCTCACAGTTGATTTTTCTTTTGTTTGTTTATGTTATCATTTTTCATGGGGATGCTCACCTTTTTTATGTGGTCAACTTTATCAGTCTTTGCTTTCTTATTCTTTCTTTTTGTATTTTAAGGCCTTTCCTCCCCTAATGTCATTGATACACTTCCTTGTCTATTTTCTTAAGTATACATCCATTTCATTCTTATGTTTAAACCTTAAAAATATCTATTTGAAATTTACTATTAAATGTCGTGAGGTACAGATGAATCTTTTAACCCTTTCCAGCCGCTCTCCATTGCCCCCATCCCACCCACCTCCCACCCCCACACACAAAGGGGCAGCCAGTTCTAACCCCATCTGTATACTTAATTTATAATTATAAATAATTATAATTTATAATTAATTTGAAATATTTTTATCAAATGCAAATATTTTTGGTTGGTTTTTAAACTCGCATAATGTATTCTTTTGACGTATTGTTCTATTTTTGGGAAAATAATTATATAACTTTATTATATATCTCTTGTTAGATTGTTGATGCTCTTGGGTATTTTCTTAAAGGAAAACAAATCACATGTAATTAATGACAATTATATCAGCCTATCCAATTTTTTTTCTATTTTTTTTTTCCCCAAAGTAAACTTTGCATTTTACTTTTCTCTAGAGGACAGTTTTTCTTCAGTCTTCAAGTAGGTAGCTCCTTAGGTGGGCTTTGTTGGAGGTTATGAGGCATCCCTGTAGGTCTAGTCTAAATGGAAGTCAGGGGATATAAGGGGGTGGGCTTCAAGAGCATGATCCCTGAAGACTGGCTGTGAATGGTACTGCTCATGCAGTAATGTGATTTCACATACAGCTTGGGAAACCCATACCTTTAAAATGCACATGCTTTGGAACTTTGCCTGACTGCTGCAGGCCTCTATAATGACCAACTTCTCAATGGTCTTGTTCTTGGGCATACATCAGGAGATGTTGATGCAGCGAATAGACTCTGTATTATCTTGGTCCTTTTTGGCATGACCGATGTACTTCTTTCCTTGGATATCTTGGAAACAAGGACCTGAGAGAATATTTTCTTCTTCTTGGTTAATGCATCAGCTAATATCGCATCTCTGGTATAATGTTGATTACTTCTATGATCATGTACTTCGTATTTTTTGTATGTTTTTATATATGTTAATGCATCTAGTATTTATTCCATTACTATGAATGAATGTTTCTTTTATATTTTTTAATCTGAATAACAAAATTCTCTTATTCTTAGCTAAGAAATTTTATCAGTGTGGTAAAGGTTCTTGTTGGCCTGATTGTGACATTTTCTTCTTTTGCTCAGTTAATGTAGTGAATTGCAGTGATAATTTTTGGATGATGATTGCCCTTACATTTCTAAGATAAACTTTACTTGACATTAATTCTTTTCATTTTGTTTTTTAATTTTACTTAATTTTAAATCTGTGTTGAAGTGTGATTGGATTACAGGTTTTCTTTGCTTCGCTATTCCTTCCTAGTTCTTGAATGGGTTTAAGTAAGTCTTAACTCACGTAGTTTATTATACCTTTCTATTTTTTTTCAATTATTTCCTCGTCATTTCTCCTTCCCAGCCTTTCATTGTTGGGATTATCAGTTTTTCTTATTTTATTCTTTTTTTACTCAGCTGGCTTGCATAGCATATTTTCTATTTTGTTGTTACTGTTACTTTTCACTCTTTCAGTTTATTGAGATAAAATGCAGCACTGTATAAACATTTAAGCATATATTGAGAAATGACTACCATAGTAAGTTTAGTTAACATCCATAATCTGATATAAAAAAATGAAAAAAAATTTTCCTTCTGATGAGAACTTTTAGAATCTATTCTCTTAGTAACTTTCTTGTATACTATACAGCAACGTTAATTATAGTTAGAATGTATATTACATCCCCAGCACTTTACCTTATAAATGGAAATTTGCTCCTTTTGACCACCTTCATCCAATTCCCTCACTCATATTTTAACATAATTTTTAAAACATTTATCAACACACCTGTTGCTACTCTCTAAATACAAGAGGAGCTTAAACATCCAATTTCCTCCATCTGTCTCTTGAGCCCCTCATGTTGATAAAGATATAAATTTCCTTCTCTATTTTGTTCAAAATGGAAGTTTGGTATCTTGTGGAAACTTTTGTGTTTTTCCCCAGGTAATTGTGAGGATTTTTGGTTTATCCTTATCACTCAAAATTTGTGTGCTATGTCTAAGTGTGTTGTTCTCGGTTATTCCATTTGGCACTCACTGACTCCTTTCAGTGTGAGACTTTATGCCTTCTGGAATCATATTTTCAATTATGTCAAATTCTGAAATACCCTGTTTTCAGATACTGCCTTTCTTCCACACACACACTCTCTGTGTTCTCATCTCTTGGAAATGCTAATAGAGGGATGGAAAATAGATCTGTCCTCTGCACCTCATAACTTTTTTCTCTCAGTTATCCCCCTTTTCTTGTATTCTGGGGAAATTATCATTCTTCAGTGCTATTCTTTTAGTGTTGTCCTAATATTCAGTCCTCTATTTCAGTAAGTACATTTTTTTTATTTCCAAGCTTTCTACAGTTTCATTTTCAGGATTTAGATATCCAGGATTTAGATGCTTCTTTTATATATATCCAGATGATTTTGAAGAACATGTGAAATATAGGTCCAGTTATAAACATGTAGTATGTAGTAGACCTGAGTTCAGATCTTGTTTCACTACCATTTAATTGTGTTATGACTGGCTTACTTGATGTCTCTGTTTAAGCTTCACTTTTTTAATTAGCAAAATTGTTATAAAAATGCCACTTTGGGGCCTCCCCGGTGGCGCAGCGGTTGAGCGCTGGGTTGCAAAGCTGCCCGAAGCCTCTGCAGCGCCTGTTCGCACCCTGGCAGCTCTTCGGCCACTGAAGGAGGGTCCCACATGGCGCGCAGACCTCTCCTGCTGCCCGCTGCTCCCCTCAGCAGTGTACTTCGGTTCTTCTGCCTGTTCTGCTCCCTGCTCTCACTCTGGTGAATTCTCTCACCCTCCCGCGCTTCTGACTGTACCCAGTGCTTGCATAAATAAATAAATAAATAAATCTTAAAAAAAAAAATGCCACTTTGCTATAGTGTTGTGGGGATGAAATTCCCACAACATTAACAAACTTGTTATATATGATAACCAGCAACTTTAGAGGATTACTTCAACTGTTACTAATTTAATTCAGCAATTTCCTTACTGTAGTCATAAAAAAAATGATATCTTACTCTTCTGAAAGCAAGTTATCATGCTGCTGTAGTTGTTGAAATTCATTGGAGAAACAAATCTTTCATCACGGGTTCTCCTACTGGCTTCTCAAACTTGAAAATCAACAGATTTTCTTTAAGATTTATTTATTTATGCATATAAAAACTCGGATACAGACCAGAGGTGTAGCGGCTGGTGGGAGGATTCACCAGAGACAGAGTGAGGAACAGAATAGGAGGATTGACTGGTAAGATAGGAGAGGTTTGCTGTACCATGGGGGTTAGCTCACTACTGGCGGGGGCGGGGGGTTGATCAAACTCGTGCTGCAGTGGCTGCCTGTTGCTTCATGGTTCTGTGACTTAACTCCTTGCACCACCAGGGAGGCTCTGAAAATCAACAGATTTTCAAGAGAGGTATGTTTGGCCTACTCTTGATTGTGTTTCTTAGAGTAATTTCTTTTTCAAATGTTTTTCCCTGGTCAGTGTTTAGTCCCTGTTTGTGTGCCTGAGTGTGCACATCATTAAATCCATTGGGGGGTTCACTAGTTGGGCAGGATATACCATTGGTGCAGGTTCTCTCCTGCTTGCCATTGACTGTGCAGAGCATTGACTCTTTCTGAAAGGAAAAGTTACCTATTTTGTGAAAGAATCACTTAGCAACATAATATGAAAGGGTAAACAGGGGTTTGGGAAAATTATATCATGCTAGACTGAGACTGAAAATATTACCCATAAAACACACCCTTCTTCAGGGCACTTAGGATGGTATAGTTATTCCTGAATAGAACCTCACGTGCTGGTGACCTCTTCTGAAACTCAGTGTCTCCAGAGCTTTTTGTATGTGCAATATTCAGATTTTTTTTTTAAACATTTATTTATTTATTTATTTATACAAGCACTGGGTACAGTCAGAAGTGTGGAAGGGTGAGAGAATTCACCAGAGCCAGAGCTGGGAACGCAGCAGGCAGGTTTACTGAAATACACTACTGAGGAGAGCAGCTGGCGCGGCAGGAGAGGTCTGCGCGCCATGTGGGACCTTCATCCGGTGGCCGGGGATTGAACTGGCGCTGCAGAGGCTGCAGGCAGCTTTGCAGCCCAGCACTCAACTGCTGCACCACCAGGGGAGGCCCCAGATGGTTCTTTCTTATCAAAAATTCCTAGAGAAGGGATTTGTGGCAGTTACTAATTTTTTTTAAAATAAGAGAAAATACATTAAAACTCATTTAATAAATTATCTGGAGACAACCCAAGCTGAACAGAGGGCTGTTTAACCGGAATTGCTATTCCTTATGGAATCCCAAAATTTCTGAGATACATTGGAGATAGCTAAATATAATTACATGTTAGTCTTTTATCTAAATATTTTATAATTACAAGTAAACTGTCAATATATTAACTTCTTTCTCTCTAACCTCTTCCCATCAGTATGTTTGCAAGTTCTTTTCAAGAAAAGGTTAAAATTACCATCAATATGGTATAATTATTTCAGTGTCTGATGTAGAAATGTGTAAATAGGCTGATTTTAAAAAGTACCTTTTAAATTATCAACCATTCAAATAAAAGATTATATCTATTGAAATATGACTAAGAAATCTACTCTTCTGGAAATCCTTCCTGATACCTCTATTTTACTTCTTATATTAAGAGGACCATTTTAAAGACTACAAAGCAAAAATGTCTGTTAAGTTATCTTACAGAAATTTGTACCATTTGACCACCTTCATCCAATTCCCTCACTCAATACATTTTTGACATAAATTTTTGTTAAATGAGCTACTGTGTTTTAGTTTTTTTTTAAAATAATAAATTTTATTTTTATATTCCCCATACAATTGCAGCCCCCCCATTCTGACCCCAACCCCTCCCCTCCCGCCCCGCCCCCCTAAAAGTGTCTCTGGTTCATAGTTTTTTGTTGATTTTGATTTTCACTTTCTTATAGTTATTCATTTTCTGTGTTTTAGTTTTTGTCTTCAAAAGAAGCTGGTGTATTTACTACCAGTGTACCAATACCTGTGTTTACTGGCTTATTTAAAAATTTTAAGTAAATTTGCAATTCATGTATTAATTTTTAATGTTACCTCATTAAGTAATAAACAGATTTACCAAATAAAAACAATGAAAAGATTCTATTCCATTTTACACCCTTTCACTGGAATAAGATCATAATTAACAACCTACATTAATGCAACTGTTTTTCAACATTTCAAAATTGTGATCCTTTAATATATGCATAGATTAAATTCAAACAGCAAAAAGAATCAAATTATGATAAATGGAGGTGAAATGTTTTCCATGAATTCTTGAAGATTTAGTCAAATCACCTGGTATCTTTGTGTAAACTTAAAATTTCTTGAGGTGTAAATAATGACTATATATAGTGTTTGTAAAAATATTGCTTTGGTTTTCTAAAAATGAAAATACAGATAAAACATATAGTTTTATTAACTGTTTTCAGTGGATTTTAGAGGAAATACAGTTTTAGTTTTCTGATACCACTCTAATTGAAAATCTCTTCATTGTTTTCTTAAGTAGTAGGGATAGCTTCACAGTGCTGTGCTTAACCCCTTGCGCCACCAGGGAGGTTTTAGACCATATGTCTTTTGGGTTTGGAAAACACAAATGATAATAAAAATAATACCTGTAACATTGAGCACTTGCCTAGGATTGATTTCTCATTCTTTAAAAAAACCGTCGTAAGAATTACAAACATTGCATCCCTATTATGTAAATAAGAAAATTGAGACCCCAAAAGGTTAAGTAACTTGTCCATGATCACATAGCTAGAAATAGAATACTCCTGATTCTAACCCAGCATTGTCTTACTCCAAGATAACATTGAGTTAAGTGATATTTGGGTACAGGTTCTTTCACCTTTGCAATGTAACAGTTTTACACTTATCTTTCAGAAAATGTAATTTTGAGTGTATATTTATCTTTATTATTTATTAAAGTTTAATCTTTTCTTTGGAAAAATGAGGATAAAGGATCATGTCATACATATTTTGGCACTTCTTACACCTAGCACAGTGTCATGCATAATAATCACTCTAATTATTTGTTGAAATGAATAAAGGAAACTCCTCATTAGGAACTTCATGAATAAAAATGGGTAAAAGGTATGTAACAATATTTAAAAATCCAGCTTTTAAGTTTAATGTGGTTTAGAAATGAAACTGAATACAGAAAAATATCTCTAGATCCCTTGCTGTGTTGTCCTTCCACATTACAAAAATATAAACTTATTTTTCAGGAGGAATTACATAAGGCTGTAGAGGGCAGTATAAGCCAACTCAAGTGGACTTTTGGAGTTGGTGAGGTACTGTGCTAGCTGCTAGTGTCTGAATACCCAGGTTTTGACACTCTGGGTATAGAACTGTCTCAGGCTTAAGATTAGAGGAGGAATGAAAAGTGTTATAGAACCAAAGAAATGCATAAGCCTACAAAGAAGTTGGCAATTAAATACTGTTTCTACCTTTTTAGCCTCAGTGGCAAAACTGGGACTATTATCTGGATAATCTTGGCCTAAAAAACACTTTTGTCTCAATGAACTTGATGATAAAATATATTGTAAAGACTTTCCTCTTTAGGTGTCTAATTTTTTTTTTTTAAATTTCTAATGACTTCATCATTTGTATTCTTTTTTTTTTTTTAAAGATTTATTTATTTATTTACACAAGCACTGGGTACAGTCAGAAGCACGGGAGGGTGAGAGAATTCACCAGAGCCAGAGCGGGGAACAGAACAGGCAGAGTGATGAAGAACACTGCTGAGGGGAGCAGCGGGCGGCCGGAGAGGTCTGCGCGCCATGTGGGACCCTTGCCGGGTGGCCGGGGATTGAACCGGCGCTGCAGAGGCTGCGGGCAGCTTCGCAGCCCAGCGCTCAACCGCTGCGCCACTGGGGAGGCCCCTAGGTGTCTAATTTTTATACAACTTCAGTTAAAAGTAGTAAGCTACTCAGTTATCCTCTCCATTTTGTCCATTCCCTTTTACTACTTCATGAAGGTATAGACTGTTTAGTTGTGTATGAAATTATGAGCCATATGAGGTCTAAAAAATACTTAGTATCTGTTCATACTTATTTAGCATTCCTTCATTCTGTAGCCAGTATTTATGAACAGTTTAATTATCCAGGGTTTGCTTGATACCACTTTTCTGGTGAATAAGATATATGTTAGACTATATTTTACAGTGAATGGCAAAGGTTTGTTTTAAGGGGGACAAAACTTACCAACTTACAGATAATTCATTTTCTGGTAGAATTTACCATCAGTGGTGCCCCATACTGACCATCTGACTTGGATGGCTATCTATAATGTGAAGAAGTAACATACAGGATTATGCAAGTTATAATAATTCTTATTGAAATACCACATCCACCAATTTCTTTTAGGTTTGTGGTTTTGACTTTGTGTAAGTACAGTTTCCATGGCCGAACATTTTGTAAATAAAAATATTTCTAATATTATCTGTAGATATAATAGTGGTCATTTTACTAATTTCTTTCTTTCTTTTTTTTTTTAATAAAAAAGATTTATTTATGCATACAAGAGCTAGGGTACAAGGCCAGAGGTGTGGGGCGGTGAGAGGATTCACCAGAGACAGAGTGGGGAGCAGAACAGGCAGAGATTGACAGAAGTACACTGCTGACGGGAGCAGTGGGCGCATCAGGAGAGGTCTGCTGCTCAATGTGGGTTTCTCCCTGGCTGGCCAGGAATTGAACTGGTGCTGCAGTGGCTGCAGATAGCTTCATAGGCTGTGTCTCAACCCTTGCACCACCAGGGAGGCCCATTTTACTAATTTCACTTAATTATGTTTAATTTAAATCATTTTCATAGGTATATAGTATCCAGTAATATTATATCCCTGGAATTTTAATAAAAACGAAAAGGCAAGTTTTCTAAATGTAGGTAAATGAAACATTAATGCCAGAATTACAGGAGTGCTGCCTTCAAGAGAGCTTGTTTGACAATTTAAAATGTGATGAGAACCAAGTAATACAATGTTAGTTCAGAAAAAGAAGAATATAAACAAAAACACCAAATGTTGTATGTATTAATATCATCCATGCTCTTGATTTCTATAGCAACACATTGATAGAGTGGAGTTGCCATTGTTATCTTTGCAGATGTAGGGAAACTGAGGCTCAGGCAGATATGCTGAAGTTGAGGTGACTGGTAAATCAACAGTGCTACATACAAGTGGAATCCAGTCCATGTATGGGGTTTGCTTAGAATTAATGGCTATTTTATTGGCAGTTGGAACCCAGTCCCATGTGTGGGGTGTGCTTAGAATTAAGTGGCTATGTTATGATTTTGTTGGCACAAACATAAGTGATAGCTTCGATATATTTAAGAATCAAAATGCTACCTCTATTTTGTTGAGTGAATAACTGATTTTTAAAAAACCAGAGAATGTGTTATTGGAAAGTCTTAATAGCAGTTTATGTTTTCCACTTATTAACCTTACTAATTGAGTAATTGACTGATATTGGAGCAGTTTTTAGTTTTCTTTTACTTTAGCAGTCTTTTCTACTTTTTTGATTTAAGGTGAACTTAAATTTGTTGGTGTTTTTCATACATATAAAGGCCAATATATCAGGATTTATAGAATTTTGAACAAGAGTGTGTTAGTAGGATGAATTGTGAGCTGGATAAATTTGTGATGCAAGTTTGTTTTCTGACATTCAGTATTATTTAAGTACAATCAGTATTCCGAAGATTGATGTATCATCTATCTGTGTAGCTATTTTCACCTTCTGAGTTTTATGTTTGTTAGTATTAGGGTCTGGTTTTTTTTTTTTTAGATATATTTATTTATTTATACAAGCACTGGGGTACAGTCAGAAGCGCAAGAGGGTGAGAGAATTCACCAGAGCCAGAATGGAGAGCAGATCAGGCAGACTGACGAAGTGTACTACTGAGGGGAGCAGCGGGCGGCAGGAGAGGTCTGCGTGCCATGTGGGACCCTCGCCCAGCGGCCTGGGATCGAACCGGCGCTGCAGAGGCTGTGGGCAGCTTCGCAACTGAGCGCTCAACCGCTGCGCCACCGGGGAGGCCCAGGGCCTGGTATTTTTGACTAAAGGTACTGAGTAGTATTTATGTTAAGATTTTTTGCCTCCCAAATCTTTATATAGAAAATCAATTACAAGAAGAAATTTATGTTTTTATTGCACCTCTGAAAGGCACATGAAATTTGTTGCCTTAAGTCTTATTAATACTAGAAAGACTCCCCGACACACCTGTTGGTTACTAAGTCAGAGGGGGTGGACCTGTGTATGATACTGATGGTGTGAGTGTGAACTACACAGTTTAATTCACCTAGCAAGTTAATGCACATTTTTTTTTAAAGATTTATTTATTTATTTATACATACAAGCACTGGGTACAGTCAGAAGCGCGGGAGGGTGAGAGAATTCACCAGAGCCAGAGCAGGGAGCAGAGCAGGCAGAAGGACCGAAGTCCACTGCTGAGGGTGGGCAGCGGGCGGCAGGAGAGGTCTGCACGCCATGTGGGACCCTCCTCCGCTGGTCGGGGAGCAGCCTGGGATTGAACCTGCGCGGCAGAGGCTGCGTGCAGCTTCGCAACCCAGCGCTCAACCGCTGTGCCACCAGGGAGGCCCAGTGCACATTTGGTTTTAAATTTGGTCTTATTTGTCAAAACGTTTCCAAGGAGGAAACAGTATTATAGAGTATAGAATAGAATATAAAGATACTCTGCTTTTGTTTTTCTGGGAGAAGAATTTGAGATTTACTTTAACTGTGTGTGACTTGGGGCAAGTTATTGAAACTCTAAATCTCAGTTTTTTCTTATTTAAAATGGGGCAGTAATAGTACCTGTCTCATTGAGTTATGAAAGGAATCGAGATATATGTAATATGTAAATAGCTCCTATATTTCTTGGCACATGGTATTTTTTAAGTAATTGACAGTAATAGCAATAGTTCTTGTTGCTACAATAAACTTAAATGAAAAGTAATCCATGCTTAAAGAATGGGTAAGAAAGATCAAATAAGTGAGCTTGGCCCCTGGTTGACCAAGGATGATTCTACCTGAGAGGTCTGGTATGTAACAGGGTGATCCCCAGGAAAGGGGGAGGTTCCCTGCCCCACCCAAGGGAGAGTGGAGCTGAGCAGGAAGAGGAGAAGCTGCAGAAGAGACTGAGGGAGGAAGCAGGATGGAGCCAGAAGGAGACCTGGAGGAGGCGCATGGAGCCTAGAGACACGTGAAGAAACTGCGCTTGTCTTTTGGTTGTGGACTGGGTGACACAGATGTGGGTGAGACCCATGGGGAGGTGACCATGGCAGCTTTTATCTTGATGTTGATTTTGCTCTTTTCCTTCCGGGCTTGTCTGGTTGTTTCTGAAACTTTTCTGTGGGTCCCCACTGGAAGATGCTTTAGACTTGTGGCAGGCTGTGGGGCCTTGCTCTGCGCCAATCCCATTTGGATGGACTTTTACCCACGAGGGGACGGGTAACTTTGGGTGCTTGATTTAGAAACTAGATTCTTTGCCTTTCCTGTATTGTTTCCTAGTTTTATTAAAGTTCCTTCCCATTAAAGTCTCATATGTTTTGTGTTGATGCGGCGGATGGCAGAATCCCATGTAGAATAGGCAGGTTTGTGGGGTTTGGGCTGCCCCTCTCCCTGTCCTATAACAGTAAGACATGGTGTTCTTTACCCTGAGAAATTAAGGTTTTCAAAGATATACCAATGAGGTGCAAAGTAGGAGTTAAAAAAAAAAACAACTCAGGATAACTTTAGTTTTTATTTGCCACATTGGTGTTAACATTCACCATTTTAAAATGCTTTTAGGTAAAGTGCTTTTCCCCCCTTGTTTTCTTGACTAAGTAATTCAAGTTTTCAATACTAATCTGTTTGTTATGAATTGCTATGAAGTTATAATTTGTTTGAATGTTCTCCCCAAACAGTTGAATGACAAAATTCCTGCTGTTGCTCAATTTAAAAGAATCAGCTCTTCTTTAAGATAAACAGTATCTAGAAGCGTGGCCAGGTACATTCACTGTACTGTAAGAGGGGGTGGGGGGGAGCAGTCAGGAAGCATGTAGGTGGGAAGGGTTTCCTGTTTCCAGGCAACAGCGAGGAGCTACAGAGGGAAAGCAACTTGAATATAAATTCATTGAGGAGAGGACATTTTACCACACTGCCTTCTAGCCGGTGGGGACACAGACAATTTTGGAAGAAGAGGGTAGAGTTGAAACTTCATTTGTCAATGGGTAAAGTTATTAGAAACCTATTTATTTCTCCTCAGGTTTTGTGCGCACACACACAAAAAAATCACATGTACTAGTGGCCAGTTTAGAATTTTATAGTATTTTGAAAATAGTAGCAACTGCATTTGCCTCCTTTCTCATTTTCCAGAAGCATGGGGCTTTATGTAGCTTCATTTTCCTGTCTGTTTCCTGAGAGAGCAGAGGGGCACTTGGCTCTTTCCCCATCTGCCTCCATCTGCAGGAAGGAGGGAGCACAGCCCACTCTGTTTACAGCGAGGTTCTGCTTCCTCTTGAAGCCAGCCTTGAGGTTCACTGTGGGCAGAAGAGAGAAGATGACTGTTCCCGGGGCCAGGGAGAGTGTGGGCTGGTCACCTGCTTGTGCCCTGTTCCCCATCTAGTGAAATGCAGGAGAGTGATGGCTTGCCAAGAGTGGATTCACAAGGCATTTGCAGGAGGCAGCTACCTGATCCTGATGGGTTAAGATCTTGAGACTTTTGGATTATTAAGAAAGGTAGTGGTTTAAATATTGGTCCCCAAAGATTTTGTCACTGATGCAGTAACTCTCATTTTCTGCTCCAGCCCTGGAGTGGTAGTTGTCAAGTTATGGATTGGTAAAAAACCAGAGAAGCACTCTACATGCTGAGAAGAGTTATCTGTATAGAATGCATGCCTTCCCTTTTCTCAGTCAGCTTCATATTGTATTTCCTCTAGACTTGTTGAGGTGAGCTGCTTTCCTTTTAACATCTTCTTTTTATTGTTTCATTATATTGGTTTTGTTAAATGGTTTTTTTGAAATCAAAGTTAGGTGATAGGTTTCATAAAGGGGGTGAGTAAGCACCCTGGGATATCATGCACTGAGATTTGTCCCCTGCTCAGACTAGAGCAGGTGCTGTTGTCGAAGGTGGGTTGTGTGCTGGACGAGTTGTGTGCTCAATCTGGAACCTTTGTAACCAACTTGTTCCGGAACCTTAGTTACCTTACACCCACTAGTGAGTAGCAGGGTCACAGAAAGAGCTTCCCAGATGCTTAAGCAAACATGAAGGGTCCAAGCTTTATATTAGTTCTCCCTCTTCCCATGTATCTAAGGATGAATCACCCCCTGAAGAGTCTAATCTGTCTCCTTATTGTCCTGTCTGGAAGGGTCACATTATTTAAGTGTAACTCCGGAGAGCCTGGCAGGTCTTTTCAAACAAATGTTGATGGATGCCCTGCAGTCCCTCCCATACTAACAGATTTCTTTATGCTTCTTTTTACATAGACACTTAACCTAGGTTGAGAGTGTCTCTTTTTATGAACAGAGAGAAGAAATTAAAGTTTAATCCTCACAGTCTGTTCACTTTGGGTAGCTGGATTTTAGTCAGATGTGGAGTTATATCCTCTTTTTGCCTTCATTCTGTGCGTGTATTCTCAGCGTCCTGTGGGACATTAAAAAAGAACCTATTGTGGATTGAGTATCTTTTTGTTTTACTATCATTTTCTATGCAAGTAAGTTTTCTCAAATCTAGTTTTAAGAATACAAGGTGGCATGCCTCCCTGGTGGTGCAGGGGGTTAAGCACAGCACTATGAAGCGATCCCCATCCTCTGCAGCACCAGTTCTATCCCCCCAGCTGGCCAGGGAGCTACCCACATGGCACAGCAGACCTCTTCTGACTCGCCCGTGGCTCCCCTCAGCAGTGTACTTCAGTCAATCCACTTATTCTGTTCTCCACTGTGTCTCTGGTGAATCCCCTCACCCCCCATACCTCTGGCCTACATCCCAGTTCTTGTATGCATAAATGAATAAAAATAATAAATCTTAAAAAAATAAGGTGGCAAGTTCTGGGTATTTTTAAATTATATAAGTGCATACATATTTATGGCAGTGGATACCCTCTCCCCCACCATTTTGGATTGTATTTGAGAAGCTCATTTTAAATCAGTGTAGATTTTTCAAAACCAGTTATCTTTTACCTAAAATATGAGTTAAACTTATGGTGTAATAAAGACAGTTAATTGGATCTAATTCATGTTAACCACTTGGCATCAGTTATAGAATCAAATCTCAGATATAGGAAATTATGAAGGATTGTTACAAAAGTAGACTATGCATCATGCCTTTTTAAAATGAAAAAATAGTTTACTTATTATTTTTGCTGTTTTATTGAATTTTTAAGACTTTGCTTATGTTGTGCTAGCATTTTATAGGTCTTGAATCCAGGGTTTTTTGGTTAATTTTTCCCCCTTATTTTTACTATCTCCCTGTTTCTTTGAATGTTCAGTATTGTTATCTTGTACATGTTTATATGATAATGTATTTTTTTTTTATAACTGATTACCCTCAGGATCATCCAGAATGCTTTTGTTTATGTTTTTTTTTTTTTTAAGATTTATTTATTTATACAAGCACTGGGTACAATCAGAAGCACGGGAGGGTGAGAGAATTCACCAGAGCCAGAGTGGGGAGCAGAGCAGGCAGAGGGACCGAGGTACACTGCTGAGGGGAGCAGCGGGCTGCAGGGGAGGTCTGCGTGCCATGTGGAGCCCTCCTCCAGTGGCCAGGGAGCGAACCGGTGCTGCAGGGGCCGCAGGCAGCCTCGCAACCCAGCGCTCAACCGCTGCGCCACCGGGGAGGCCCTATGATAATGTATGTTAACACTGTGTTTTATTTTACTTAAAAGGTAAGGTTTTGATGTAGGATAAGACAGTGTTCATTTATGAATTGATTCAGTTAGTCACACTTAACTTTAGTTGAATTCTTAATTAGGTAAGTATTTACCAAAAATATGATTGATATAATAGATGTGCTCACAAGAAAAATAACCTATGGTTTTTAAATAGTAAATGGTCAATATTTTAATTAAAATATTAATTTTGTGATTTCAGTCTTTTGTGATTATGCAAACAAATGTTTAAAACTGAAAGATCTAAAGTGTAACTGGCATCTGGTCTGAAGCAAACTTTTTCAGTTGTTAATCATAGATAATTGTTGAATGAGTTTTGTTATATATATTCAGCTAGGAACAAATTCAAATCAGCCTTCTAATTTTTCATAGGCGATTTGCCTTAAAATACCTTTAATCATACTTTTCATGTATTGAACTTTTGTCTACTCTTAAGTTCAGAAGTTTAGGGTGGGTAAGAGAAATGTAAGACCTTTTACCCTGCATTCTAGGAAAAGAATAGCCTTTTCCCCATTTCTTTTTTTGGTGATGCAATCTCTTGCAGAATTCCTAAACTTGGGTATTCCCCTCCTGTGATCCTTTATTCTGTGCCTTGCTCTTACCAAAAATATGAAGTAAAGGAACTGTATTTTCTTCATTCTTGTGTCATCCAGGGCCTGCAATGCTTTGCACATACTAGACAGATAATAATTGTGGAATTAAGCAGAGATTTTTAAAAAGTAGCTTTGAGAATGGAATTATATGCCACATTATAATTAGTGGTTTCCTAATTGGTCTCCTCTGCTATGGGCATGAGCTGATGTTCAGTTTTTGTATGTTGCATATATACTTGATATTTAATACCCTTGAGTTGGCTGTTTCTTTTACTTTGCAAGCAGAATTTAAAATAAAATTAATTGATGTGTATACATAAAGAATAAAATTTATCAGCAGCAAGGCAGAATTGTAAAATTTATTGAATCTAATTCTTAATCAGGCATTGTATCATGTGTGGAATAGTGTGATATTTTTCAGAAAGAATTACTCTTCATGGTGTGTCATTATAATTATTAACATGTTTTTAATAGGAACTTTAATAGAATTTAGATTTTATCAATTTGTATACAGTATTGCTACATCTGTAGTGGCATCTGTATAAAACATGTTTATTTTATGTTTACTTAGTGCGATATTTATATTAAGCCAAAATATTTCTTTTTTGAAAAAAGAAAAAGAACTTAAAAAATTCTTTATTTTAAAGACTTAGGAGAAGAATCATTTTTTCTTAGCTTGCAGGTCATCAGGTATTTTGGCAAACTTTCTGTTCAACAAAATACATTTACTTAGAAATATTTTTAAAGCACTTCCATTAGAAACCAACTATTTAGCAAAACAGTTGCGTCTTTTTGATAGTATTTGGCAGAAATTTGTGCGGTTTTACCTTAAGAATTTTCACCACTCATGGCATATCTGGAAACTATATATGTATATTTTTTAAAGATTTATTTGTTTGTTTGTTTGTTTATTTATACATACAAGCACTGGGTACAGTCAGAAGCGCGGGAGGGTGAGAGAATTCACCAGAGCCAGAGCGGGGAGCAGAACAGGCAGACTGACGAAATACACTGCTGAGGGGAGCAGTGGGCACGGCAGGAGAGGTCTGTGTGCCATGCGGGACCCTCCCCCGGTGGCCAGGGAGCAGCCAGGGATTGAACCGGCGCCACAGAGGCTGCGGGCAGCTTCGCAACCCATCGCTCAACCGCTGCGCCATCGGGGAGGCCCTGGAAACTATATTTTTGTTTTTGCTTTTTTTCCTGGAATTCTCCTCTTTATTTTTAAGTCATGTTGTATTTAGTGTTTTTTTTTTTTATTTTTATTTATTTTTTTTTTTTTGGTTAAAGATTTATTTATTTATTTATACAAGCACTGGGTACAGTCAGAAGTGCAGGAGGGTGAGAGAATTCAGCAGAGCCAAAGCGGGGAACAGAACAGGCAGAATGATGAAATACACTGCTGAGGGGAGCAGCGGTTGCTGCAGGAGAGGTCTGCGCGCCATGTGGATCCCTGGCGGCCGGGGGCAGAGGCTGCGGGCAGCTTTGCAGCCCAGCGCTCAACCTCTGCGCCACCAGGGGAGGCCCTGTATTTAGTTTTATCTTGTATCCAATGTTTATAAAAATAAGATGAAATACATGTGTGTGTGTGTATACACACACAACTGTATTTACATATAGACACACATATATATACACATATACATACATGTGTATTTTTTTTAACATTGAAAGATTATTTTAGCCTGCCAGCTAAGTAGCCATGTTTGAAAACCCACAGCTTCCCAAATGCCAAATAATTAATACTAATTTTAGCACAACTTCTAGACATAAATTGCAACAAAGAAGAGTTCTTTCTTTATGTTTTTTGTTCCCTTGTTTTTTTTTTTTTTTTTTTTTAGATAGGAGTGGAGAACAGTTTTTTCCCTTGCTAGGGTCTTACTCATAATATATTAGTATAAGTATTATTGTCTTTCTAGCATTTTCCTACTGTAAAGCTGTTGGCATGTAAATTGTGCAGTACTTTCTATGCTAATGTTTTTTCTGGGATTATAGTGTACCAGTATAATGCTTACAAATTTAAGTTATAAAACTTTTTTTAAGCAATTTGAATAGTTGTTAACTTTAAAAAATTTTAACTTTGGATTGTAAACTTTATGCTGATATGTTTTCCTGCCTTGTTAAATAATGATGTAATCTGGGCTGTGAAGGTATGTGTGTGCTTTGCTTCCATATAAATGCTGTGTGGCTGTTCTTTAGAGAATGATCTCTGCTTCAGTATTTTTTTCTATTTCCTTTTTCTTACCTCACTTCCTTTATTGCTCTTCCCAAGGCTCTTAGTAGCCTAGTTATATAATTTGCTAATATTAGATAATGAAGTGTATTATAACAGTGATCAAAGTAAAAATCAGTGTGATGTGAAGTTTACAGGCCTATCTTAAATATATGGGATTTGTTGAGTATTAAAAAATAAATCTTGCCTATTCAGGGGACTTACATATTTTTTAGATTTACAGTCTGTATTTTTCCTCTCTTGATTTTTCACGTTATTTCTGTTTCCTAATCCCCCCGCTCCCCACCATTCCTTATATCTCTTTGACCCTTTCTCCTTAGAAGCCTCACTTTATTATTGTCTGATAGTTCTTTTATCTTGCTTTGGTGAGTTGTCAACTAAGTAAAGTTACAGTTTTTGTTTTCGTCATTCTGAATGTTTTACTAAACATAAGTCCCTTGAATTTTTTCCCATGTTGCTGTAAATGACAACATTTTGTCTTTCCTTATGGCCAAAAAAGTATTCCATTGCTGGACATACCATCTCTCTTGACCCAGTTCTCTGTCAGTGGCCATATATATAGGTTATTTTCATGTCCTAGTTATTGTAAATAGTGATACAACAAACACTCTATAATCATACCATTTTTTGAGTTGATGGTTTAATGTTCCTTGGATAGATGCCCAAGAGTGGGATTGATGGGTCATATGATATTTTTATTTTTAGTTGTTTTTCCCAACAGTTTTGTCCTCCTCACAGTCCTATAATGGGTTGCAGTCACTGTTTTGATAGATTCTGGGCTGGGTGAAGCCTTATACGAGTGAGAAAAGGTTCGTTTGGCTGGTGAGGCCAGGGAAGCAGGTGCCATTTGTTTAATGTAGGAAGGCTTCCCAGGAGAAGAAGACTCATGGCCTAATGTCATTTTTGAACCAAAGGTGATCCAATCTACTGCAATCCCAAATGCAACTACCAGTTATGGGTGAGGAAATTGAAGCCAGGAAAATGGAATAACTAGAGACAAGTTTTTGACTTTCAGAGACGTGAGCTCTTAAGACTGTGAATATCGTATTTGTGTGTCTTTTTGCCTCTTGGTATTAGTATTTGCTGTTCCAATACATTTCAACTTATGGAACATCTTCTGAAATATTGGTGGTCTTGGATCAGCTCTTGGTACCTGCAGCCTGAGGAGATAGATTACCATTTTTTATTTTTTTTAAGGTAAATTCAGATCGCTTTCCAGAATGGCAGCGTAGTTTACATTCCCACCAATAGTGTAGCATAATTATTTTTTCTCAGCATTCTCTCCTGCACTTGTTGAAGTCTTTTTAATATGTAGCATGCTCATTATTGAGGTGATGCCTCATGTTGGATTTTACATGCAGTTCCCACAGATAAAGTGATGAACATTTTTCCACGTTACTGTTGGATATCCCCTTTCGTGAATTTTCCGTTCAGATCTGCTGCCCATGTAGCAGTTGGTTTGCTTGTTTTTGTTGTTAAATAACTTTTGTATGTTGTGGTTCCTAACTCCTTGTTAGTTCAGTGTGTGTGAATATCCTCTCTCATTCAGTAAGCTGTCTTTTTAATCTACTTATATTTTTCTTTCTTGCTTAATGTGAGTTAATATCAATGGTTTATTTTTGCTGTTATTTCCCTTGCTGTAGGGGTCATGTATCACAAAAACATACTTATCATTGGTGTCATGAAACATTGTGTTTTCTTCTATTTTATTGTGATAGGTCTTATGCCTGTCTTTAGTCCATTTACTTTTGTTTGTGGAGTTAGAGAGTGATCGACTTCATTCTTTTACATGTGACCATTCAGTTTTCCCAGCAAGAGTCTTTCTTTTTCCCATGTATAGTTGTAGCTTCTTGATCAGGATTTAAGTATTGATAAATGTGTGGATTAATTTCTGCACATTTGATTCTGTTTTATTGAACCATGTGTGTTTCTATTCCATGTAGTTGTAATTAGTGTTGCTTTATAGTATAAAGATAATGTGATGCCTCTGTTTCTCCCCTTTTTTCTTTGGATGGCTTTTACTATTTGAGACCTATAGTTTGATACCATTTTAATGTTTTTTTTTTGAAAGATTCATTTATGCATACAAGAACTGGCATACAGGCCAGAGGTGTGGGGATGAGAGGATTCACCAGAGACAGAGTGGGGAGCAGAACAGGCAGATCTCTGAAATACACTGCAGAGGGGAGCAGCAGGTGAGACAGGAGAGGTCTGTTGTGCCATGTGGGTAGCTCCCTGAGTGCGGATTGAACTCGTGCTGCAGTGGCTGCTGATAGCTTCATAGATTGCGTCTTAACTCCTTGCGCCACCAGGAGACCCCCATTTTAATGTTTTTTGTTCAGTTTTTTTGAAGATGCTTTTAGTACTTTGATGGGGATTGAGTTAAATTTATATATTGCTTTTGGCCCTCTTTTGTATCTTAAATAGAGTCTCCGAAGCAGACTTTCTGATTAACTGGGATGTTACTTGCTATATCTCCTTACTTTCAAAAGGATTGGAAAGCATCTCTCAGGTCAACTACTCAACCACTTACTTCATAAATAAGGAAAAGTAGCATGAATGGTTTACACCTTTTTACCAACCGCACAAGATACGAGATATTTTTGAAGTAATTAATGCTTCATTTATCATTTTAAGAACAAATTGAATTATTGAAAGTAATTTTCAAATGTTAATTCATGGTTAAGTAATATTTATTCCAATATGTATGACTATTTTCATTAGAGTCTGATTTCTGCTGAGCCTGGGAGGATTAATGATTCTACAAAATCATTTTCAGTTTTCATACCTGGAACTATTTTTTTATAGGACTTTCATTAAAAAAGTGCAAGTCATTTTGATCACTTTAAATTATACTCAGTGTCTCTATTATTCATTCTGAACTTCACCTAATTTCATAGTTCATTTGTTTGTAACATCTGAGTCAATTTATTAAAATATTTTTCTTGAGTTTTATACACCTTTTAGAATCAAAGTTTACAATTATCAATTTAGTTTCTGAAACTCAATCCTCCCTCCCTCTCTTCCTTTAAATGTTCATGTGTAGAGAGCTGTGGAGTAGGCACCGGGGATCACAGCCTTTACAACTTTACATTCTAGTGAGGGCAGTTGACATCAAACAATCAGCTATGCAGTTATTTTAATTCAAATTATCAAAAATGCTTTGAAAGCAGAAGACAATATTAAGTGGAGGGTTGACCAAACCTGTTGTAGCAGGGCAGGCTTTTATGAAGAGGTGAAGTTTCACTTGAAATCTTGATTAGTAGACCTTTGAGAATAAAAATGCAGAGAGTGTGTAGAAGCAAAGTCTGGAGAAGGGTAGATGGCATGGCCTGAACCAGTGCAGGGCTGAGGACTGGCTGAGGAGGCAGGAGGGAAACCAGGACAAGGCCAAATTAGTACTCTAGTTGGGGAAAGAATAAGGTGTGAAAGACAACCTAACACTGCATTTAGTAATGTGCAGACCATTGGTAATCTTATAGAGAGTCATTTTTGAGAAATGGAAGGAGAGCCATATAGTAGTGAGGTAAGAAGCAGGTAAGAAAGGAGAAAAAGGTGGTTATTGCTGTTGATAAATATTTTGAAAAGTTTTACTAGGAAAGAGGGAAGAGAGAGAGCATGGTACCTGGAGGTAGAATTGGGAGCTGATTGGTTTTTTATGCTGAAATAAGTAGGCCGTATCTTTATATCCAAGTGGGGAAAAAAAACTTACTAGCTTCTTGAAAGGTTTGTACTATACATATGAAAGTAAGTATATGTAAGTCTTTACATTGACTTTTTTTTTTCAATTCATTTTGTTATTTAGAAGAAGCACTTTTCCCCCTGATTATAGGGTTTTCAACTAACTCAATATAGCAAAATTGTGATCCTGTTTCTTTTTCTTAGATCTTTATTTTCTTCAGAAAATATTTTATCAGAATTTATAATTTATAATGATGCTAAGTAGGTGTGAGGCATTCAAAATAATAAATATATTTCCAGACTTACGAAAGCTGTGCTATATTAGACTCTCTATAATTAAAAGGTGAATTTGTTTTAATTAGTTGTTAAAACACAGTAGGGGTGTGCAAGACCACAAGATACTTGGTTATATTTACTTCACAAAAGAGATCAGTAATCCTAAATGAAGAGTCCCAGACTCTTCAGATTTCAATCTGCAATTACTCTTTTTTTTTAAGATTTTTTATGCATACAGGTGCTGGGGTACAGGACAGAGATGGGGGTGGTGGTGAGAGGGTTCACCAGAGAGAGTGGGGAACAGAACAGGCAGACTGTTGGTTAGAGTCATACTTTTTAATTTTGGCACATTTTGGTGAAAGAACAATAAAAGATTGGGTTTCAGATTTATTTTCTGATACTTTTTTCATATAACAAATGTTAGGCAAATGTTGTCATTTTAAGAAAATCCAGTGGAAAAATCAGAAGATAATAGCAAATGGGGAATAATTATTGGGTCAACATAATTCATCCACATGATTTTCTTAAACAGCAAAAATGATCTATTTTAATTTTGATTTTTTAATATTTACTTAAATGTAGCTGATGAGCAAAGAGATTTCAAATTTTTAAGTTTTAAGGATCACTAGCTTTTGAGTATTAATTTGGAATCAATCAACTTTTATTAATTTCAGTTTGTACTTGCATGTCCTATTACAATATACATCAGCTGATTTCTTGAGACTTGTACTTGTGCTTCTTTAGATAGTGGTTTCTGAAACTTGAGTCAAGTAATGGATATATTTTCTCAGAGGCTAGCTAGTTCTTAATGAGAATTTAAAAAAAATCATTTGGATGATAAATGTAAAAGAAAAAATGTGATTAAAAAGAAATAAGAATTTTTTTATAAAGAAAAATTAGGAGTGGCCTGGTTACTTTATAATTGAACATTACTATTGGATCTTTATTTTTTTTTTTAAATTTATGCATATAAGAGCTGGGGTACAGGCAAGAGATGCCGGGAGTGAGAATTCTCACCAGTGACAGAGTGGGGAACAGAACAGGCAGACGGACTGAAATACACTGCTGAGGGGAGCAACGGGCACGACAGGAGAGGTCTGCTCCGCCTTGTGGGTTGCTCCCTGGCTGGCCGGGATCAAACTCAAGCTGCAGAGGCTGCAGATAGCTTCATAGTGCGGAGCTCAACCACCGGTCTCACCAGGGAGACCCTGTTGGATCTTTATTATAAAGTTTACATTTATTTTAATAATATTGTCACAGTTACATGTACACATTAGACTTCGGTCCACAGAATTGTCTGTGAATTTATTTTTGTTGTCAAGGTTAAGTTTGTTTAAGAAACAGTGTCCTTGATTATTTAACAATGTAAGCAAGTTATTAAATACTTCTGAGGGTTTCACATTTTATCTTGCTTTTTCTCTAAAAATATATCAATGTAAGCAAGTTATTAAATACTTCTGAGGTTTCACATTTTATCTTGCTTTTTCTCTAAAAATATATTCACCACTTCTGTTTTGAAGTTTTTAAATGAGCCTTTGAAAAAAGAAATGAGTAGTTTGGGTCAGCTTTTGAGAATTTAGTCACATACTTGAATGATATGGATCTTCTTGTAATTTTACATAATCTGGGCTAGAAATTGCTGTTCTCACAATTTCTAAAGAACTAGTTAATAATTCATGTTACACAGTTTTTCAATTTGCTGTTTAATGTTAGAAATTAAATTTGGACCCAAAATGAGAACCTGTGTGGGGAGATGCTTGCAGGACCAGGCAGGGAGCATGGCTTGTAACCTGGGCATTGGGTAAGAGGATAGGAAATTGTGGGGATAATGCCTTAACTGGAGGTGCGTATCTACCTAACATCACTCAGATTAATTTTCACCCTGACTAGACAGGCCAGACCCCAACACCTGTTTGCATACTTAAGGCTGTTAAGCTTCAACTTAGTTGTGGGAACAACCTGGTTGGGGGAGTACAACTTAGAGGTGAAATGGTTCTTCACTGGAGGCAGGTGTTTGTCCATCTGTGCATCCGTTCATCCATCCATCCATCTTCATTTGTGTATATGTATTATTTTTTAATCACTGAAGTACCTATTATGTGTCAGGTTTTAGATATAAGATGGATTCTCTGCCTTCAGTAATTCAGTTTCACAGCATGTTGGCAGAAAAACCACTCTGAAAATAGTACAGAAACAATCTTTTTTTGTGTACATATCACTGACTTAGTATTTTTTTGTAAGATTTATTTTTTTTTTAATTTATACAAGACCCAGGGTACAGTACAGGCCAGATGCGCGGGAGGGTGAGAGGAATCACCAGAGATAGAGCGGGTAACAGAACAGGCAGACTTAGGAAATACACTGCTGAGGGGAGCAGCGGGCGAGACGGGAGAGGTCTGCTTGCCATGTGGATTGCTCCAAGGCCGGCAGGGATCAAACTGGCACTGCAGAGGCTGCGGTTAGCTTCACAGCACTGCACTCAACCGCCTGTGCCACCAGGGAGGCCCAGACTTAGTATTTTTGCATTTTCTTCTTGTCTATCTTTTGCTCTTCCTATGAGAGTGGAAGCCTGTCTAGCCCCGTATCTACTCAGTGCAATCTTGGTAAGTGCCCTGATACTCCATAGGTGTTAAAATAAGTAATTTGGAATAATTTGAATGAGTAAATGTTCTGATCCTTCATTGGACCTTATTGAGGGAAGGGGACAACAGCTGGATATTAAAAGATGGTCAGTTTTTGAGGAAATGGAGAAAAGAGGAAGTGACTGATAAAGGTAGCTGTATGAAAGCAAGGTCACAGAGTAAGAGAAGGGGCTCAGAGTGGTGGGGTGGGTGGGGTAGAAGGGTAGAGAGTAGGAGGATCATTAAGAAAGACAACCTAGATTAAGTGGCTTTTTCATCTTGGAGAGAAGCCACGACTTAATGCATGATGTAGTTGATTGAGATGCAGGTGAAAGGAGGGAGGAGTATGGCATACATTGCACTTCTGTGCCCAAATTCCCCAATTCCAGTAAAAAATAATATTCAGCCATTAAATTTATGTTAATGTGTTTAATGACATGAGGAAATGCTTGTGCTATTTTTCCTTAAACTAACAAAAATGAGTTTAAAAAAAATGGGGTAAACATTGAGTTATAGCATGACCTAAAGGGAGGGTATTTATTTATGTGCCAGAGTTTGGGGTTATTTTAAAAATCACATACAGTCTCTGATGAATGTTTGTGAATGTGAGAAATTAAATTTCCCAAATTAGGTATGGGAAATAGTGTAAATAATATTTACAAAGAACGTTTGTGTTGCCAGAAGTAGCGATGATGTTATACCCACTTACATTTCTGCCATTTACCTTGTCCCATGAAACTTCCATTTGTGCTTTTTTACATATCTCATTAAAATAATTAGACATCATTTTATGGTATTTTTCCTATTTTTAATGCAAACTTCATTTTAATGAACCATTTTATCATTTGAGCTTATTAATTATACTCAATGAGTAATTTTTTTTTCCATTTGGTCATTGTTGTGTTCTTAGGAAGATAAGGAAGTGCACTTGATTCCTAAGTCTCTGGAAAGCTTGTAAAAGAACTGAGAAAATGTATTAGATAGAAAATAGAGAACAGTTGGAAGTCAAAGCAAATTAATCCTTATTGAGAATTATTCACCAGGTTTTCTGCCTCCTGATTTACCAGTTTTTCCTTATTTTCAGATTGCTTTCTTGGTCAAGTTATTTGGTCATCTGGATAATTATTTGAACATAAATACATAATAGAGGAATGACCATTGATTCATATACCCCAGCTGCTTCCAACTCATTAGCACTGGTTTAAGTGATCAAATGATTCTGTTGGCACTATTTCAAGAAATTCCACCAGAGGTAGCATGAAAGCCGAAGTCTTGACTTTTTTTTTTTAAAGATTTATTTATGTATTTATACAAGCACTGGATACAGTCAGAAGCGCGGGAGGGTGAGTGAATTCACCAGAGACAGAGTGGGGGACAGAACAGGCAGACTGACAAAATACACTGCTGAGGGGAGCAGCGGGCGGCAGGAGAGGCCTGCACACCATGTGGGACCTTCACCCGGTGGCTGGGGATCGAACCGGCGCTGCAGCGCTCAACCGCTGCCCCACAAGGGGAGGCCCTTGACTTGGTTTTTGAGCAGTGCCACATAGCAGTTCTTCTTCAGAGTTTTGGAAGTGTAATTGTGTCTTCATATTCTCTGGGAACATAACAAAGACTCCAGTAGAACCTGACTATTGTTCAAGTGCAGAGATATCTCAGAATTTCTCTGTGGTTGTCTTGAGAATTTTGGCCTTTTTAATCATAGAAAAGGCACAAGTGTATTTAGAGAAAGAGCAAGTTCTAGCAAAAGAAATTTTGTTTTAAGTGTGATTTTCACAATTGGCTAAAGATTTTGCATTATGCTCCTTGAATTTTGCTTATTTTCTTTATGCCTTTGTTTTACATCATTTGGGGATCTAATATGATTCCTTCATCCTTTCATTTTTTTCCCTCTAGGACTGTATGAGTTCATATGAAATGTTGAGTTTTACAATTTTGAATGTGAAGTGTTCCCTTAAAGTGAATCTTTGTAAACACCTCTGAAAAAAATTTCATAAATAATCATTCTGTGACTGCTCTCAGTTGAGTTATGCCAGCTATAATTTAAGTATGAAAACTTTATAAATCAAATAATTAGTTATATGCTTTATAATATGGTTAAAAGGAAAATTATATTTTATATATGCCTCTGTTATACTTCAGTTTTCTACAGCTTTTATTTTACCAGCTCCTCTTATTTCTTAAAATGGACGTTAAGCACTTTCCAGAGCCCCTCCTAACTACAGACACGAATACTTTTCTTTTAGTGACTAAGTTGGGCTGCTTGCCTCTGTCTTCACATCTGAGAGCATATTTACTTATTATTTACTCTATAATCCAAAGCCACACTATTTAGACTTGTGACTAGCACTTAGGTTTGGAGCAGTTAGGAGGAATTAAGCTGCTTTTGGAGTATGATGTCAAGGGTTCCTCTCCTCCATGTGTGGTCCCATCAGAAGTCACAGCTTTACCTGGCCTAGTGTTGCTTGAACCTTAGTTATTGACCTTCATGACCTTGTCTCCTAACACAACCTACAATACCTCCAACTACCAGGCATTATCCACTCTTAAGAATTGGCCAGTTTCCTAAAGGTTAATGCAATTCCAGATAGATTTTTCCCCTCATAGTCTTAAGGGCAGAATTACAGATTAAGTGTAGAATCATATCATTAACTTTCAAGGTATGTGTATATATCCCTTCTCATTGGTAAGTTCCAAAAGAAGGCTTTTTTGCTTTTTAAAAGTTTTAACACCCATTTATAAGGCAAAAAAGTGAACATAAATAATTTTCCAATGAGCCCTGTAACAAATTTTTCATTTCTCAGAGGACAGTGAAGAAAGTTATAAAAATAATCAAGAGTAAAATGGATCAAAACCATGTTTAAGGAATTAAAGAGAACAATGAAAGTCCATTAAAAGTGACTTAAAAGACTTTCTTTAAGATGCAGAAGTAGTTGTTAAAAAGGAGATAGGAGAGAGAGGAGGAAGCATTTCAGAAGCATGTAGAAATTTTACTCTCTGGATTTTAGATGGCTAGATTACATTGATGAACAAACAGTTTTAGACTTATCAGTACATGTTAAAACTACCTGATTGCAGTGATAAAAAAATTATTTCATATCTTGATTTTTCAGCATATTAAGTCAGAAAATAAGATGCTTGGCTTCGGACGATCTTAGTGTCTTTCCCTATAAAATGGGAATATTTACCTCTGGTTTTCTTTGAAGTGAAGAGATACTATAAAAATATTTTTCTGATTTTCCATCACTAAAAAATTTCATGAATTACAGACCTATCTTAGATTTCTGCTTACCTGGAAGGGGCTTGCAAGTTCAAGTCTTTTAAGTATGAAACCTTTAGCGCAAGAGAGATGTTAGTATATGGTAGAAATAAACATTTTCCTGGGGAAAGCTATTAGATTAAAAGGAATATGTAAAGAAATAAAAAAAACACAGATTGATGATATATGTAACCTAATTTGAGAGACTGTACTTCTACAAATATAATTTATTTTGTAAGGAACTATAAAATTAAATGAATGTTACACTTGTTTAAAAGGTAAAAATGCAGAACCTACTCATAACATTCTTTTTATTTAAAAGGGTCTTAATTCTAAAAGAATTGTTTCCTTGGTACAGTACTATAGGTCATTGAAATGTTTTTACTAAGATTGCACAAAAGTAAAAGGGAAATTTTTGAATATATGTGGTGAGTGAAATCTCTAATAAATGTCAGTTAATTTAGGTAGTTTAGCCTTTATAATCAATTTGGTACAAATCCAAGGTAGTTGTGATTGTGACTTTATATTAAAGAGATGGACCCCATTCGAAGTTAACAATTCCCCAGGTTAGTATGATATTTGGGAAAACTTAGAAGCCTTTGAGCCTCTATTTCTGATTTTTTTTTAACATTTTTGGGCTAAAAAGTTTACTAACATCAGGTGTTCTTTTCAAGATTGCTGATTTAAAGAATATCTTAAACTGATTTTTAATTCAATGTTGAGCAGAACTTTTAAAATTTCTTTTTAAAATTTAGAAGTTTTTTTTTATTATTTATAGAAGCACTGGGTACAGTCAGAAGCGCAGGAGGGTGAGAGAATTCACCAGAGCCAGAGCGGGGAACAGAATAGACAGACTGACGAAGTGCAGTGGGGAGCAGCAGGTGTGGCAGGAGAGGTCTGTGTGCCACGTGGGACCCTCGTGGGCTGGCGAGGTCCCAGAACCGGTGCTGCAGAGGCCTCATGGGGCTTCCCAGACAAGCTCTCAACTGCTTGCCCACTGGGGAGCCCCAGAACTTTTAATCTTAATATGTGCTAAGAGTCTAATAATGCAAGGAGATATTAGGGAAATTTGAAGCATTTAAAGGTAGATCTTTGCATGTAATCTAAAGTTTTAAAATTTCATTTGCTGTGTTTACCAGTACAGAGAAGCAAAGATTTTATTAAAAAGGGGGCATGTATAATTTTCGGGAGCTTTCCCCCATAACTTTTTCAAATAAAGATATATGTTTAAATTTATCCAAATTGTGATGAGTTTGGTAAATTTCAGGAATAACCAGATAATTTATTGATCCCCTGTTTTCATCACCTCTCCATCCCCCCACCACACACACACTCTATGGCCATCAATTTCTGTTAAATTGTCACCATACAGTTTATGGAAGAGTTCTTTTTTTTTTTTAAGATTAAGGTAAAAAGTTCTTTTAACCCTTCATTTTTCAAAGACTCCATACAGGAGAAATAGAAGTATATTTTGATGGGTTTTTTTTTGATGATAATCATAATTTTACATTTCTAAAAAGCGAAATTATCTAATCTTAGAAGTGTATGGATATTTTGCTAAATCTTTTAACAGCGTTGTTCAGGCATAGCCTATATTTGGTCAGTGGCAGTTCTAATAACAGCAGTCAATTAATCAACCAAAATAAGTGTTTATCTGACACTGACCTTGTGCTAGACACTTCGCTGGATATTATTTAATGACTAAAACCCGTAAACGAGGCAATAAATTTGAAGTGATCATGACCACAAGGCATATCGTTTTCTGAAAACCGAATACAGGGCTTATGTTCAGTAAAGGGAGTACTAAAGCATCATCCCAAGACTGTTTTCCTTTCATTTTTCCAACCAGTTGCCAGAGGAGTAATCACTAATCCACTAAACCCTAATCACTTTTGATGATCTAAGATTATTATTATTTAAAGAGAGAGGTTTCTCTCAAACCCCTCCCCCCACCTCCCCCCCTCTGGCCTGTACCCCAGTTCTTGTATGCATAAATAAATAAATCTTTGAAAAAAACATAGAGAGGTTTCTACAGTAAGCTCAGTGGCAAAGGAAACCTCTGAAGGAGTGGACTCAAAAACAAGCTTGGAAACGTACAGCTGGTCTTCCAACATTTGTTGAGTGCAAAGCAATGCAGTAGGTGCTGGGGTTGTGAAGAGAAATAAAACTTGGATTCTCTTCTGTGGGAATTTACTGGGTGATGGGAAATCAGACCTGTAATCCCAAATGGAGTTGTCACCTGTGCTCCTGTAGTGACTTAGGCAGAGCGTCATTGAGCGCATAGGAAGAAGGCCTATCTCTCCATGACGGAAAAGGGCAGATTGTGATTTCCACTAGTCCCTTTAAAGCGGAAAAAAAAATCCCAAAAAAAGTAACAAAAAAATGAACAGACTTTAGATTTAGATGAAGCATTAGAAGAAAACATTGTGGATTAAATGCCCCAAACACAGATATTCAAAGGAACTCAGAAAAAACATTGCATGAACATACGATTTTAAGATTTGGCAGAGGAGTAGAATTGCCATTTAGTAGTTGGGAGGGACACTTTGCTAGACTGATCTTTCATAGGCAAAGGCTTTTCATTATGCTCCTATCAGGTCATCAATGAAAATTGATTAAAGTGATCATGTCCCAGGGTCAGATAACAATTATTAAGTTGACCACAAGTTATATCACAGGTCAGGTTTTGACTTTTTATTTTTCCTTTAGGCATCTGATAAAATCTTATAAATGTGTCTGGTTTTTACAGGGTGTCTACTTTGTTCCCACCTATCTAGTAGCTTGTATTTTTTTCACATTCCCTATTTCAGAGCTCCATATAGTTCTACCATTATTCTCTTCCAGAGACCAGCTTCCTTACTCGCTTCTTCCCTGAAGCCCTTACTCCTGTCAGACTCACTTAGTCAAATTCCCAGCAATTATGTCTCATCCCCAGGATGCTCTGTAGACCTAAGGCCCTCCGGGATAACTGTGGAGAAAGGTTGTGATGGAGATGGTGGTGATGACGGTGAGAATAAAGCTAGTGCTCTCATTACAGTCATTCTCAGAGAGGCAGTACAAGTGGAACTCTGAGCCCTGAAGTTAGCCTGCTTAGCCTTAGTGCCAGCTCTTTCATTTCTTAGCTTTGTGACCCCAGGCAAATTGCCTTACCTCTCTTGGGAAAAGTTTTTCCTCATTGATAACACTGGAATAATAATGGTATGTACTTTGCCTTAAGATAATTGGGAGAATTAAATGAATTAAGACTTGTTGCATAATAAGAGCTTAAAAATGTTATTTACGGGGCCTCCCCTGCTGGCACAGCGGTTGAGCAGTGGGTTGCGAGGCTGCCCGCAGCCTCTGCAGCGCCAGTTCAATCCCCGGCCACCGGCGATGATCCCACCAAAAAAAAAAAAAAGTTATTTACAAACTCAAATTTTTTTTTTTTTAAGATTTATTTATTCATGCATACAAGAGCTAGGGTACAGGCCAGAGATGCCGGGGGTGAGAGGATCCACCAGAGACAGAGTGGGGAACAGAACAGGCAGACTGACTGAATTACACTGCTGAGGGGAGCAGCGGGCAAGCAGGAGAGGTCTGTTGCACCATGTGGGTTGCTCCTTGACTGCCTGGGGATCGAACTCATGCTGCAGAGGCTGCGGATTGCTTCATAGTGTGGTGCTTAACCCCTTGTGCTGCCAGGGAGGCCCTACATACTCAAGTTCGTAACTGCTGTTGTGCAGAGGACACTATCTTTTTTTTTTTTTTTTTTTTTAAGATTTATTTATTTATTTATACAAGCACTGGGTATAGTCAGAAGTGCGGGAGGGTGAGAGAATTCACCAGAGCCAGAGCGGGGAGCAGAGCAGGCAGAAGGACCGAAGTACACTGCTGAGGGGAGCAGCGGGCGGCAGGAGAGGTCTGCACGCCATGTGGGACCCTCACTGGTGGCTGGGGATCGAACCGGTGCTGCAGAGGCTGCGGGCAGCTTTGCAGCCCAGCCCTCAACCTCTGCGCTGCCTGGGAGGCCCGACGCTATCTTAATCCCCACTATAACCTCACAGGTGCAGTTATTACCTTTTACAGGTGAGGAAATTGGAGTCTAGAAAAGTTGAATAACTTGCTCAAGGGCACATGGTTTGGATTCAAACTGATACTCCAGAATGCCGACTTTTTAAACTAAATCCTGATGCACCACAGGAATCATGGACGGGGGCAGAAATGCTGTTGCCACAACTTCTCACTGCAGTTTGTGTTGATCATACCAGCAATGTCAGTGGGGCAAGTACATGTAATAGTAAACTTTGCTGGACCATCCATCTGTAGGATTGAGTTCTAGTTTGGCTTTCATTGTCTGCCTTGTGTTCTTGGGCAAGTCAATTACGTACTTTTGAGGTTCAAGTTCATTATCTGTTTCCTGGAAATAATAATTGCTTAAAGGATCAAGTGAGGCTATAATAATAGTAACCACATCATAATTCATGAAATACGGTTCCTGATCACCATATGGACGTTGTAAGTAGAGTATCAGTTAATTTTATAAAATCTTCTTACCCCTTTGCCATTATTGGAATTTTATTTGCTACTTTTGAAAGTGAAAGGTTTATTTTGTGCCTCTGGGAATGAATCTATGGTTCTAGGACAGTAGGTGAACCAGTAGCTTGGAAACTGAAGCTTTAGCGAACCAGATACCTTAATAATAATAATAAAAAAATCGTATAGTAAACAAATAATAAAAATAACATGTACCTGTGTACCTGTGGCTAGGAGGGGGGTGTCTGATATTAAAATGAATGAGACTCATGACTCTCCTTTCTGTGAATCTTTTGCTGTATTATAGTAGATTAAAGTTTTGAATGGAAAATATAAAGTACATTTTTGTACTTTACCTAGCCGCCCTGTAATATGTGGTGATCCAGAACCCATATCACCTCTGGAAATAAATATAACAAACTTGTGTTTTATAAATGACATCCATCTCTTAGGCCATTTTTATTAGACTTGAATAAACAGATTTAGTTAGATTTTTTGGCTGATTTCCACATCGTATAGCAGTTAAAATGGAGAGCACTGCTTCATGCAGACACCTGTGTTGAGAAGTGATGGGAGGAGTCTGACCACAGGGGAGAAAAACCTCAGAACCCAATAAATTTTCTTGGTGTAGAATTTTTAAGTAAAGAGTGTTTGCTTTTGTAAACTCATGTCTATTTTGTGAGAGAATTTAAGAAGATGAGATTAGCTTCTTTTTATTGGAAAGACAGTTGGAGCTCAAGGGCTGCTAGGCTGTGATTGGTACCCAGAAGTTGAGCCCACATTCCCTAGTTTGCTGGCAGAAATGCAGAGAGCCAAATGATCAGGGTCCCCGGTCATGGGCATGTTATATGAAGACTCAGCAGGATTGATGATAGTATTAATTGTCTGGGAAACACTAATAAAAAGTTAAATCATGGGGCCTCCCCTGTTGGTGCAGGCGGTTGAGCGTCGCACTGTGAAGCCTTCCATAGCCTCTGCAGCGCGGGTTTGATCTCGGCTGGCCGGCAAGAACTCCACATGGCAGAGCAGACCTCTCCTGTCTCACCTGCTGCTCCCCTCAGCAGTGTATTTCAGTCAGTCTGTTCTGTTCTCTATTCTGCTTCTGGTGAATCCTCTCACCCTCTCATGCATCTGGCCTGTACCCCGGTTCTTGTATAAATAAATAAATAAATAAATAAATAAATAAATAAATAAATAAATCTTTACAAAAAAGTTAAAACATGGTGGTGTGATCTAGGAAGATAGAAAAGAATTCCCCATTTGGGGGAATTTTCATTTGTAATAGTTTAAAAGTAGGAGACTAAACTATTGTATGCAAAAATTACAGCCACACATAACTGGAAAAGTAAGCTGATTACTAAGGTTCTAGATTGCTGGGATTTCTGTTTGGTTTTTTAAAAATTTCTGTAGTGAAGCTTGAAAAAGATGCTTTGGGATTAAAAATAGGTAAACAAGCATAATCCTTAATCTTTTTTATTTTTGCTCTAGGAAAAGAATTTTGAAGACTTGATTCCTCCATATATTTTTTTTTTTAAAAAGATTTATTGATTGATTGATTGATGCATACATACAAGCACTGGGTACAGTCAGAAGCGCGGGAGGGTGAGCGAGTTCACCAGAGCCAGGGCGGGCGGGACCCTCCTCTGGTGGCCAGGGAGCAGCCCGTGATCGAACCAGCGCTCTGGAGGCTGCGGGCCGCTGCCCAGCGCTCAACCGCTGCGCCACCAGGAAATCCCCCTCCATATATTTCTTTATTGATGTTTAAAGTTTTTGTCATAAGTTTAAATCATTTCCTAATGGTATAATTGTCATTGATTATAAATATTAATATTTCTTAATGAAATTGATATGCCCTTCATAAATACATTCGATTCAAATACCATAGCTGTATAATCTCTACCACTAACCATTTACACTTTGTTCTTTAACAATCTTTTTTCTCCATGAAATCTTTATTATTAACTTTTCTCTACTTAATTTTATCCTTGTGTATTATTATGTTTAAAAAATCTATTTTTATTACCCTCTCCTACTTCCGGTGACAAAATTTAATTTACTATAACCATAAGACCTAGATTTTCCCCCTCCCTTCATTGAGGTAATTTACATTGGTTTACAACACTGTAAATAATTAAGGGGGCTAGTTTCACATTGGGTCAGATATATGTTACCACCTCACCTCCAGCATCCAAGTACCCACTTTACCACCCACCCTTTCTCAGAGACCATTATGTCCCTTTCCACCTTTGTTCCCATTCCCCTCTAGTAGCTTCAGTAAAACTAAGAGATTTTTAAAAAGTTATAACAGTGGGGGGTGGGAATTGTATGGGGAATATAACCAAGATGAAAATGCATACATTGTGCAAAAATGAAAAACGATGTAAAAAATATATAAAATAAAATTAAAAAAGTTATTACAGGGCCTCCCTGGTGGCTCAGCGGTTGAGCGCTGGGTTGCGAAGCTGCCCGAGGCCTCTGCGGTGCCGGTTCTATCCCCGGCTGCTCCCTGGCCACTGGAGGAGGGTCCCATATGGCGCTACAGACCTCTCCTGCCGCCCGCTGCTCCCCTCAGCAGTGTACTTCGGTCCTTCTGCCTGCTCTGCTCCCTGCTCTGGCTCTGGTGAATTCTCTCACCCTCCCGCGCTTCTGACTGTACCCAGTGCTTGTATAAATAAATAAATAAATCTTAAAAAGAAAAGTTATTACAATGAGTATTAGTAGACAATTGATCAAAATAACGTGAATTACACATTTTGGTACCTAATAGTAGAGAAAAAATATAGTTTTATTGGAAATTTATCTCAATGCTTTATTGGCACTTACAGTTTACATATCATTGGATGGATTTACTCTTTGCAGAAAGTGTTCAGCTTATGTTGCATTCTCTTTGATACACTTTGAAATTTTGTTTACATAAATAAGTTGAGGAAGATAAATAATATTAATTTAGCAGTATTAGTCAATTCTTTGAACTCCTTCGGGGTTATATTCAAATTCACAGTCATCTATCATTTGAAACTATATTTAATGATTTACCAGCTGACAATAAAATTAGGTCCTCGTCCAGTTTTATTCCAAGTACAGTATTGACAAAGTCACCTGCGCTGCAGAAGAGAAGTGAGGAGGGCCATGTACTTCCATGTACACATATTTCTAACCATCCTCTGGTGTCCTGACCAGAGTTTTGTTTCCCTACCTGAAGCAGTGCCCTAGAGGGACATTTGTGATGGGTGAGCTGTGTGCCTTGATTTTTTTGTAAAGTGGGTGCAGGAAGTTGGAAAAACGGGGAGGTAGGAAAAGAGGACTTGTTCTCTAAGGGCAGTTTCAGGCAGTTCAATTTTAGGAAAGGGAGTTTAGGAAAAGTTATCTGAAAATGGACTTACAGTGCCCCGAAGACTCTTCTTACCCTTATTAATGGACATCCAGGAGTTTGCCCACTCTAATTAAAAAAAAAAAAATTTTTTAACACCCCAGTATTTGTGTGTGTGTGGGTGTCCTTCATAGTGAGAACGCTGCTGACCAGAGTTCAGCGTAAAACTATGTTATATAAGGGTATTTATTTTGTTTAAGGGTAAATGCTTAATTGCTTCTATGCATCTGTTTATAAATTGTCCTTTTCTGAGTATGAATCTTCATGATGCTAATTCTCCACACCAGTATTAACACTTGAACTGTCTGTAACTATTTTTTCTATATATCTTTTGTTTACTTACTGGCATTTACTAGGACTTTGGCAAACACATTTTAAATAACTTAATATAAGGAATTATTTGCACTTTTAAATAAACAACAAGCAATTGGGCAGTCAGATTATTCTTTTATTCCTAGCTTATTTCTTTTCAGTGTCAACAAAATTGCAACAGTATAGGAGACTTTAGCTGTAATTATATTAACTCTTTCCTTTTACAGAAAATGAAACCAGAGAGGTTAAGGCGATTGTCTGAGGTCACAGAGGTGGTATTAGAATAGTAGAACCTATGTCTCCTATCTTCCATCATTACAGCATTTTCTGCCTCACACCTTCCACTGCCTTTTTGCTAAATTGCATTCCTCACCTCAATCCTATTTAATATTATTTCTCCTGGGGACTGACTAGGTTTTGTGTACTCAGCATTATTTTTCAAATAGAGAGGCATTTGCTTTTTCATTGAAGACTTGTCTGAAAACAAAAATACTCCTTATCCCTTGGCAAATACTTCCTGCAGCTCAGTAGGACACAGCTAGGCGAGCCGGGGGGCCAGGAGGCCCCAGGGCAGTGGCACTGGGGGAGGGAAGGGATGTTAACAGGTCAGAGTAGAGGTGGATTGGCAGAGCGGGGGCTGGTGGGAGGTGGGAAGCTTACATCATTTCCCTGCAACTGGGCTCTGACGAGTCTGTAAGGCCTCACTTTCCCCTGTTTAATAGTTGACCAGATTGACAGAGCTTCGTAAAAGAAAGAAAAGGTATGACAGGACGGATGCTCCCCTGGTTAGGAAATCTGTGCTATAAGATGAAACTGTCAATAAGTAACTAGAAGCAGCCGGGACGTCTGGGCTGCGCTCCCCCCAGCTCAGTTCCTTTCTGCTCCGCCCCATCCCTGCTCTCTGCTGCTCAGATCAGCTTCCTGCTTCTCATGAAAGCTGTTCTGCTATAAAGCTGGTCTGCTTTCACTGAAAGAATTATATTCATAAGTCTGAGTCAGGTTTTGTGGAAGTACTGTGGGATTGATTTTCTTTGAGGTGACGAAGGGAGAGGAAAGAATTAAAAAAAAATGAAAGGGGCAGACTGAAAAAGCAAAATCATCATGAATTTTGTTGTCACATCGTGCCGGTGTTTTAACCAGCGCTGTAGACTGCCGCACTGAAAACATTTCTATGAGAGGTATGTGCTTGAAAAATGGAGAGGTGACTATTGGCTGTGGAACGATCCGTCCGCCTAGCAGCTGCTCAGATGGCTGTAAGGTCGTAATTCTTTTTAGTGTTTTGATACGGAAAGGACAGTCCTTACTTGAAACGTGGTTACAGTTAACCAGCTTTTGGTAAAATGTGAAATGCGTGTTTCGTCCCCACATCAGGACTCCTGAAATGCTCAGTCAGGCTGAATACGTCTAATCAAATCCACAGTGTTATTCCTGGCTCTTTTGGTGGTGGTTGTCTGTAAACAAGATGATGATCTTTAATACCTCTCTCATTATTTATGAACCACAAGACGAAGATTAATGAGAGAAGCTTCAAGTAGCCTAGAAGAAGCTTCAGATTCATTACGGAGCTTTTTGCACTGACAGATGGCAAAAGTAAAAGGAAATGGTTGATGATTTACCATAACCTAAAGTGAAAGTTTTAAAGTTTAGAGGGTACGTTATATCTCAGTGGAAAAATCTGGAGGGTCCACTAAAATTTAGATGTGTAACCAATCCCACCGCTGTGAATGCTTGACTTATATATAAGGCCAGACGGCTTTTGAACACATACGGATGTATCTTTTCAAAGGAGATTAGGGAATAATGTGTAAACATTTCTACTCAGTTTTGAGAAGAATAAGATTACGAATAAGAATATAACCAACTCTGAAGGAAATGTGGAGATCTACATAGGTTATAAAGAGCCCAGGTTATTCTTTTACAAAGTTTTCTAAAATCTTTAAATTAGGAAAATATAATAGATACATTATCTTGTACATTGGCTAAATTACTAGTGGCAGAGATTATACTACAAAGTAGTTTCTGCTTGATTTTAAGAATTATTTCATCATGGAAGAAAAAAGGAACTCTTGAATGTTAGCATGTTTTAAATTTCTTTCACAAAATTTTGGAGTTGTTGAAGTTTATCAACATAGAAGTGTTTTCTACAACAACAGTAGTGCTTAAATTGTTGAAACCTCTTTTATATGAATGGATTAGGCTAGTTTTATTGTAATTTTTTTCCTTTAAAGAGACTGCTCTGTTTAAACTTCATTTCTTCTCAAATATTTGCAAAGAGAGGTGATCTTCATGATTATGAGGATAATGCTAACAAGTTAAAAATATAAAAGGTTGGAGAATGGAAAAGATGTGGAAAGTAAATCTGATACCAGGGTCTAAGAAGGCATTTCTGCCTCCACCACACACAGACAAGTGGCCACCCTGATTGTATTTACCTTGGTCATTCTCAAGCATAGCTGCATGTTAGAAACCCCTGGGGAGCTTTTATTACCCACTATTGCCCAGGCCCTCCCTCAGAGAGTCTAATTTAATTGTTGGGGGTGGGGCCCAGGTATGGGTAGATTTAAAACTATTCCCAGGTGTTTCTAACTTGTAGCCTGAGTTGACAACTGCATTGCCTGAACATCTCCACTTTTGAAACAGCCCAATCTGTTTTGGGTATTGTTTGTGTTTACACCAAATCTGCTTTGGTATGTGACCTCATAGGTCTGAACTCTTGTCACTAGCATCTCATCAGCTATTTAATATCATCTCTCCCTCAAGACTTAGCTTTTTAGGCTAAGTTCCTTCAGTGTTCAGGACTTGTTTTTTAAGCCCTTTGCCCTTCTAGTCAATTTCGTTCTTGCCTGTCTGTCAGTATCACACTTAACTAGGGTGCTCTTGGGACTGAGCCCATCATTCTAGATGTGTGGTGCCCAGCACAGGATGCAGAGAGTATAGTCAAGCTGTAACCTCCTTGTTCTGGACACTGCACTTCTGTTATTGGTGGCTAAGATTACGTTAACGTTTTTGGCAGTCATGTCACACTGTTAACTCATGTTGAGCTCCAAGTCACTTCAAACTCTTAGTTCTTTTTTACATGATCTGTACTTAAGACAGGCCTTTCCTATACCATGCTTGTTGATTTTTTTTCACTATAGTATGGGGATTTATATTTATGCTTGTGAAACATAAGAGGAAAATCTGATGAGTTATTCCATCCAGAGAGAGTGATGTATCCAAACTGCATGCCAGAAGTTTACTGTATACATATAGCAACACTTTGAAAGAGTGATCTAGACCATTCATTTGAATTCATAGTTAAATTTAATCTTGTTAATTCAGACCATCTTTCCAGCGTTATTTCCAATTTATTATTCAATGCTTGCTGTTCAAAGTTGAGAGTCTATTTGACTCTTTGCCTCCCTTTAATGTCTGTATTTAGTACTCGGGCCAAACACCTTTCAGAAATCAAAATGCATTATAGCCTTAGCATTTCCCTGAACTATCGGTGTAACACCTTTATTTTAAAAGGAAATGTGTTGGATTTGCCATGGCATTCTTGTTTTTTTTTTTTTTTAAAGATTTATTTATGCAGACAAGAGCTGGGGGGTAGGCCAGATATGTGGGGGGTTGAGAGGATTCACCAGAGACAGAGTGGGGAGCAGAACAGGCAGACTGACTGAAATACACTGCTGAGGGGAGCAGCTAGGGAGTCAGGAGAGGTCTGCTGCACCATGTGGGCTGCTCCCTGGCCTGCAGGGGATCGAACTCATGGCTGCAGAGGCTGTGGGTTGCCTTAGAGTGTGGTGCTTAACCCCTTGCGCAACCAGGGAGGCCCGGCATTCTTGTTTAATGACAGATACAGAAACAAAAATCTTGTAGATGAGCAGGTGACTTGTCTAAGATCATACAGTTTGATCCTATTGAGGCTAGAACCCAAATCTAGCTCTGCTGGTGCCCTCTCCAATGCAGTGTGGATTAAACCACAAGTGTTGATGCCATTGGTCATTTAGGATAAGACTTTAAAAAAAATTGAAAGGAAATAAAGCCTCTATAGATTCTTCATTATCTCTTTAGGATATTTAATAACCTAACATATAGTCTATCAACTCATGATTTGTTATTTAGTGTCTGCCCAAAGCAATGAAAAGCAGACTGCAATAGCAAGCATATTCCTAAATTAATAATGACTGCAGAGAATATTGTCCTTAGGAGTTTGGGCACCTGAGCTCATGTTTAGTACTAGGACATACTTAGTAAATACCTGGCTGTTGCACAGCTTTCTTCAGTGTTATTTCCTTTTTCTAGAGGAATCAGATTTTACGTCTTCCGCTGCCCCCTCCCAGCTTTTCCTTTGGCCACTCAGTTCCTTGAAAGTGTTGAAATCGAACAGGTTTTTCAAGACTATCTACTTTAGAAAAGCATCAGTGATGGGGCCTCCCTGGTGGTGCAGGCGGTTGAGTGACGCGCTGTGAAGCTGTCCCCAATCTCTGCAGCGCAGGTTCGATTCCGGTCGGCCGCAAGAATCCCACATAAGCATGGCGGACCGCTCCTGTCGTGACCACTGCTCCCCTCAGCAGTGTATTTCTTCAGTCTGCCTGTTCTGTTCTCCACTCTGTCTCCAATGAATCCCCTCACCCTCCTGTGCATCTGGCCTGTACCCCGGTTCTTGTATAAAAATAATTTTTTTTTTTAAATTTATACAAGCACTGGGTACAGTCAAAAGTGCGGGAGGGTGAGAGAATTCACCAGAGCCAGAGCGGGGAACAGAAGAGGCAGACTGAAGAAATACACTGCTGAGGGGAGCAGTGGGCGAGACAGGAGAGGTCTGTCGCGCCATGTGGGAACCTCGCCGGCGGCCGGGGATCGAACCGGCGCTGCAGAGGCTGCGGGCAGCTTCGCAGCCCAGCGCTCAACTACTGCGCCACCAGGGGAGGCCCTAAAAAAAATAAATCTTCAAAAAAAAAAAAAGGAAAAGGAAAAGCTTAAGTGATGTAGTAAGAGCTCAGATAACCAGGCTTATTTTTCTTAATTTTGACATAGGAAAATAAACTCCTTTCCTTCCCTTGAAGAAAAAAAAAAAAAAAATTTTATAAATAAATAGATAAATAAAATAAACGCCGACGGCAGAGATTCCCTTCAGCGCTGACCCTGCCGGACGTTCCAGGCGTCACGCGGGTATTATTAAAAAAAAAAAAAATAGATTTTAAACAGTTTATTAAAAAAGAGGAACTTCCGGGCCTCCCCGTGGCGCTGCGGTTGAACGCTGGGTTGCGAAGCTGCCCGTAGCCTCCGCGGCGCCGGTTCGATCCCTGGCTGCTCCCCCGCCACCGGAGGGGGGACCCGCATGACGCGCAGACCTCTCCTGCCACCAGCTGCTCCCCTCAGCAGTGTACTTCGGTCCTTCTGCCTGCTCTGCTCCCCGCTCTGGCTCTGGTGAATTCTCTCACCCTTCCGTGCTTCTGACTGTACCCAGTGTTTGTATGAATAAATAAATAAATAAATCTTAAAAAAAAAAAAAAGAGGAACTTCCAAAGGATGATAACCTAGGAAAAGTCTGTATACACCTGGCCCAAATGCCCATATCTTCATTAGGGGCCATTAAAAACTGATGCTAATGACAAGACTGACCCTAATATATTACATACAAGACCTGCAGTCACCAGTGGTTTAGTTAAGTTCAATATATTGTACTTACTAACGTAAGAACATGTATACCTTAAGACATTTTGGAAAGGTTTTCAATAGCAATGGTTGGAACAAAATGGCTTATAAGTAAATTTAGTTAACCTGACTCTGCTACTCCTGCAGCCTTTTGGTTAATACAGGTTTGATTGTATGACCTTCACAGTGTGGAAACACTTTGTTTTATTAACTGGAGGCTGGCAAAATATCAACAGCAATACCCTGCACTTTAAGAGCAAGCATCTTTTGCCCCCAAATTCCCAAATGTTTATTTTCTATTTTGTAAGCATATTTTTACTTCAATTAATAGTGGTTGTAATAGTGAAGTTGGTAATTCCTCTTATCTCATACCTAGAAATCCATTTTATGACCCTTCCAAAGCTTATAATAATGCTTTTAACCAGATGTTTTTAACAGGAAATGAAGATCCAATGTATACAAAATCATGAGCTGTATAGAAGCTTACAGTTGAGAATTGTGGTATGACAAATATATGAAGGTATGATTACTAGTGGAATTAGTTCATTCTTGAGTGGTGGTCATTACAAAGTATCTCTGTTTAATTTATAATCAAATAAGTTATATTGGGGGAAAAAACCCCATGAGGCTGGGAAATATAGATTCACTACAGATTCTTGTAGAATTTTAAAATGTAAAGGTCTAAACCTGTAGCCTCTCAAAATTACTATTCAGAGACTGCTTATACACATACACATACCGTTTAAAGTTTCAAAGAGATATTTTACACGGCACATCCAAATAGTCCTTTTTCTGTATTTTTTCCTTTGGTATTGTTTTTGTTATTGCTAAGAGACTGGCTAGGGCTCATCAAGCATTTGAATGAATGCAGGATAACTAAACTATAACTATAAAGGATCAATTTTTTGCATCTATTTCCAAAGCATTTTTGAAAATTTTTTTTAAGATTATTTTTTATTTATACAATAGCTAGGGTACAGGCCAGAGGTGTGGGAGGGTAAGAGAATTCACCAGAGACACAGTGGGGAGCAGAACAGACATAAGAACTGAAGGCACTGCTGAGGGGAGCAGCGGGTGTGACAGGAGAGGTCTGCTGCGCCATGTGGGAATCTCCCTGGACGGCCGGGAATCAAACCCATGCTGCAGAGGCTGTAGACGCTGCATACAGCTTCACAATGCTGTGCCCAACTTGCTGCGCCACCAGGGAGGCCCTTCCAAAGCATTTTTTTAAAGCAGTGAACTTAACTCTAAAAAAGTTTGTGTATATATGAGGTTGTCCATAAAATCTACAAAATGGCAAAGAATTGCAAGAAAGTAGTATACTAGTTGTATATAGATAGCTAAATGCTATGTATAAGCCAAATGGTATGGCTTATAAACAGCAAACATTTATTGCTCATAGTTCTGGAAGCTGGAAGTCTGAGATCATAGTGCCAGCATGACCAGGTGAGAGCTCTCTTCCATATCTCCTATCTCAGATACCTTGTTATCCTCACATGACAAAAAGGCAAGGGTGTTCTCTTTGAAAGGGCACTAATCTCAGTCAGGAGCTCTCCACCGTCATAAACAGAGCATCTCCCAAAGATCCTACCTTCTGCTGTCATACTGGGCATTAATTAGGATTTCAGCATAAGAATTTTAGTGGTTATAGGATCAGGCATTCGGACCATAGCATTCTGCTCCTGCCCCTCCCTTCCCCATTCATATTCTTCTCAGTGCAGAATACATTCCTTCCTTACTAATATCCCCAAAGTTTTAACTAGTTCAAGCTTTGAATAAAAATCTAAAGCCTGAAGTCTCATCTAAATATCCTCAATGTTAGATATGGGTGAAACTCAAGGTATGAATTATTCTGAGGCAAACACCCTCTTCAGTTATAAACCTGTGATAACAAATTGTTGCTTCCATAATTCAATGATAGAATAGGCAGAGAGGTAAACACTCCCATTCCCAAAGAGAGAAATAGGAAAGAAGAGGGTGATTTATTTATATACACAAGAACTGACATATACTGCTGAGAGGAGCAGCAGGTGAGACAGGAGAGGTCTGCTGTGCCTTGTGGGTCAGCTCCCTGGCCCTGGATCGAACTGGTGCCGCAGTGGCTGGCGAGTGCTTGATAGCTCTGTGTCTTTAACTCCTGTGCCACCAGGGAGGCTCCTCAAGAATAGTCTTAATTCAATGTTCTGCTCGCCAGATCCACTGTAACAGGGACCCGGTCTTCTGGACATACTCAGGGTATTTTGTCCTCATGGCTTTGTTGGACACAGCCCATGCAACAGCTTTCCCAGACGGAATCATTTGCCTGGAGTCGTGGGGCTGCAGCCCTCAGCTCAGTTGAGCATTGCGCAAGTGTCTGTGGTGACTTCACCCTTGTTCATATGCACCCTCTGCTTAGGTCCTGTGTCTCTACTTCTAGATGGAACCATTCTTTGAAATCTAGGTAATGGAGGTAGCTCTTTTCCCACAGCTTGACTAGGGAGAGATCCAGCTTCACTGTTTTGCTTGGGGATTCTTCTAGCATTTTGAGACATAGGCAGTGGTCTTCCATTTGAAACTGAGGAGGAAGTCCTGATGATTTCTGAATTACCTTTAGGTCTTGAAGAACACTGTATGCATTCTTGGCAGAATAATTATGATCTGGTCCTATCAGGTCTAAGTCAGACAACCACCTTCATTCATTCCAGTGACCTCCTCAAGTTCAAATTGTGACTTTTTCTGCAAGTTGGTTGGCTAAATCCTTGATTCACACAAAAGGACTTTACAAATGTCTCCTGGCCACACCCTTCATTTCTTCCAAGCATGCTATCTCATTTTCTGTTATATAGATATACCGAGAATTTCCCAAATTTTAAATTTCTGCATCCGTTTGCCTTTTACTGTAAGCATTCAGAAGTAGCCAAGCTACACCTTTAAAACTTTGCTTTAAAAAAAGGTTCAGCAAAATACCCAATTTCATTGCTCACAAGTTCTATCTTCCACAAAACAGACATATTAACACAATTCAGTTAAGTTCTTTGCCACTTGATGACAAGGGTGGCATTCCCTCCATTTCCCAATAACATGATCTTCATTTCCATCTGAGCCCTAATCAGGGTGGCTTTTCTGTCCGTATTGCCATGAACACTCTGTTCATGAGCACTTAGGTAGTCTGTGGGAAGATTGAGGCTTTTCTTGCAACTCTTCTCCTTCTGAGCTCTCATTAGAATTGCTTTTAACCATCTCTTCATGGTAATGTAGACTTTTACTAGTGTGCACTTAAAAACTCTACCATTTATCCAGCCTCTACCCATTACCCAGTTCCAAAGCCACTTCACATTTTTAGGTATTATAACAGCACCACACTCTAGGTGCTATTTTCTAACCTAGTAAATTCAGACTGCTATGATAAAAATATCACAGACTTGGTGGCTTAAACACAGCATTTATTTCTCACAGTTCGGAGGCTGGATGTCCACCATCATAGCCATAGTTCATCTCTTTTTGCTACAGAGAAAACCTGGGGAAAAGGGACTGACCTGGTTTGTGAGTCCTCATCTGTACACTCAAGAATACAGGACAAGACCCCAAAGCAGATTTACTTTGAAAGTGAGAAAAGGGGTAGCTAAGAGAGAGAATAAAATTGATTGGCACATGTCAAGTTGTTATCTGTCCTACCAGCAGATAGCACTTGTTGAACAGAGAATACAAGCCGCAACCCCCCAAAAAGAACTTGGCCAGCCTTTGTTCAGACTTCTGAGGTCCACATGTGGCTCCACTCTGCCCTAGTTCCCAGCAGTCCTCATTTAGGGAGGTAGGAAATAACCTTTTACCATTGAGTTGACTATGAGCACCATCCACCAATCCGAAATGGATCTTTGTCTTATCAAGTAGGCCCAACTACTAACTATAGAAACAAATACGTATGACCTATATATTGAACTGTTGGTTTATACCTTAATTATTATCTTTGTGTGAAGCTTAGAATTATTATCTGTATTAAAACTCTTCAAATTTATTTGAAATTATAGGTATTCCTTTCATTACTTAATAAACTTAGGGGTTATCTAAGTCTGAGGAAAAATCCCTCTTGAAGGGAGTGATGGATAAGAGCAGATGAGAGATACTGCGAGTGGCAGGAAGAAGAGTGTAATAACTCACAGGTGAGTCTCTAGGCGAAGCAAAAGACTATTATGGCTGGAATTCAGAATAGAGCAAAAAGGTGGGATAATACAGATGGAAAGCAGAATATGTGATTTTGGTGCTTTGATGAGATTATGGCAAGCTAATGGGAATGGTAACATTGGCTGGTTTTAAACTTGGGAATAGAGTGAATTTCATTTTGTAAAGATCATTTCGGTTGCTACAGTAGGGACGTTTTTAAGGTTTTTCAAACCTCAAGAACCCTCATGTTGTCCTTTTTATAGTCACATCTACTTGCCTCCCACCTCATTTATAACACCTGGCAACCACTAATCTGTTATTCATTTCCACAGTTTTGTCATTTCAAAAAGGTTATAGAAACAAAGTCATGTATAGTCATGTATCTCTAGTGATGGGGGTGTCTTCCAAGAAATCCATTGTTAGGTGATTTTATCCTTGTATGACCATCATAGAATGTAATTACACAAACTTAAATAGTATTGCCTCCTGCACACCTAGGCTGTGTATAGGGTCTACTCTCATATATACAGTCTGTCATTGACCTAAAAGTCATTATGCTCTGTGTGACTGTAGTATGCAGTTTTTTGAGATTACTTTTTTTTTCACTGAGCATAATCCTCTAGAGATTCATGCAAATGGTGTGTATGAATAGTTTCTTTTTATTGCCAGATATGCTATATACTATGGTGATATTGATTTCAGTTTGTTTAACCATTCACCTGTTGAAAGACATCTGGGTTGTTTCCAGTTGGTGCTATTACTAATAAAGCTGCTATAAACACTCATGTACATGTTTTTGTATGAATTAGTTTTCATTTGTCCTGGATAAATGCCCATGAATGCAATTGCTGCGTTGTATGATAGTTGCATGTTAAGTTTTTAAAAGAAACTATGAAATGTTTTTCCAGAGTAGCTGTATTATTTTACCTTCCCACAAGCAATATATAAATGATTTGTTTTTTCTGTATGTGCACTGGGATTTAGTATTGTCACTGAAAAAAAAAAAAAAAACCTGGTTAAGTAGATGTGACCTCTCATTTGTTTAATGTTTGCGTGAGACACCATTTATATATTTTTTACTTTCAACCTACCAATATGTCATTATATTTGTTTTTTTTTAAGATTTATTTATTCATGCATACAAGAACTGGGATGTAGACCAGAGGTGTGGCGGGTGAGCGGATTCACCAGACAGAGTGGAGAGCAGAACAGGCAGATCTACTGAAATACACTGCTGAAGGAAGCAGCAGGCTAGACAGGAGAGGTCTCCTGCACCATGTGGGTTGCTTCTGGCCGGCGGGGGATTGAACTCTTGCTGCAGTGGCTGGCTATAGCTTGATAACGCTGTCTTTAACGCCTGTGCCACCAGGCAGGCCCTGTGTCATTATATTTGAAGTGAGTTTTTTGTAGACAACATATAGTTAGAGCATGCTTTTTAATCCACTACCAATAAGTGATTTATCTATCCTTTCTTTACATTCTCTATTTATAATTGTCTCGAACCCTTTACATACAGTTAGAACTGCATTAGATATTATTTGTTTTACTCAGCAAGCATTTTAGAAAATTCAAAAGAAGAAAAGGCTGTTATATTTTCCATTTTTTGTCTGATATGTTCTTCTCTCTGATATTCCAGGGTTCCTTCTGTATTTCTTTCCTTTACTTTCCTTTCCTTTTTTTTTTTTTCAGTTGAACTTATTATTCACCCTGTAAGGTTAGGTCTCCTACCAAAATCTCTTGTGTTTTTATTCACCTGATAGTATCTCTATTTCCTCATCCTTCCTAGAGAATATTTTCACTGGGTATAGGATTCTATTGATAGGTTGACAGTTCTTTCCTTTTCGTATTTTAAAAAATGTGTGACTGCCTTCTGATTTTCGTAGTTTCTCATGAGAAATCTCTTGTCATTTGAATTGTTTTTTTCTTGTGTAGGTAAGGCCTTTTTACTCTTGGTACATTCAAGGTTTGGGATGGGAAAAGTGGACGATCAAATTTTACATGTGTGACTGTGATGTGTCTTGATACATATCTTGTTAAATTTGGCAAGTGTTCCATTACTATTTTTTTTGAATATTTCATTTTTTAAAAAGATTTATTTATTTATTTATACAAGCACTGGGTACAGTCAGAAGCGTGGGAGGGTGAGCGAATTCACCAGAGCCAGAGCAGGGAGCAGGACAGGCAGACCTACAAAATACACTGCCGAGGGGAGCAGTGGGCGCGGCAGGAGAGGTCTGTTGCACCATGTGGGTCCCTCGCGCCGGCGACTGGGGATCGAACTGGCGCTGCAGAGGCTGCGGGCAGCTTCGCAGCCCAGCGCTCAACTGCTGCGCCACCAGGGGAGGCCCTTGAATATTTCATTTTTAAACCTTGCTTTCTTCTCCTTCTTTATGAAAACCAATACAATGAAATGGATTTTAGAATTTTTGTTACTGTTTCATAGATCTCTGAGGCTCTGTTAAGTTTTTTCAGAAAATTTTCTTTCTTTTGTTTAGAACAGGTAATTTCTATTGTTTATTGTTTCTTCCCACTGTCCTGTCCTTTCTGCTGTTGTGTTCATTCATTAATTTTTTGTGTTTGTGTTCTTTAGTTCCAAAACTGCCACTTGTTTCTTTTTTTAGATCTTCTGTTTCTTTGTTGAGATAGCTTATGTTTTCATTTATTTCAGGCATATTTGCAGCTATTCATTGAAATATTGTCTTTATGGCTGTTTTAAAATCTTTACCAGGTAATTCTAACATCTCATCTTTAATTTATCCTCTGTTAACTACCTTTTTTAATTCAAAGTGATATGGTACAGGTTTTGATATGAGAAGTGACTTTTTTTTAAAAAAAGATTTATTTATGCATACAAGAGCTGGGGTACAGGCCAGAGATGCAGGGGATGAGAGGACCCACCAGAAACAGAGTGGGGAACAGAACAGGCAGACTGACTGAAACACACTGCTGAGGGGAGCAGCGGATGAGACAGGAGAGGTCTGCTGTGCCATGTGGGCTGCTCCCTATTCGGTGGGGGTTCGAACTCTTATTGCAGAGGCTGCGGATTGCTTCATAGTGTGGTGCCCAACCCCTTGCGCCACCAGGGAGGCCCGAGAAGTGACTTTCTATTTCTGGGCATTATGTTGTGAAACTTTGGATCTTATTTAAATCTTGCGTTTCAGTTGATTCCTCTGACACTGCTATAGCGGGCAGAAGGGATGGTGCCATATTATTACAGCTAGATGTCAAAATAAGTGTAGGATTTCCTACTGATTTCCATTGACACACAAGGAAGAACATTGTTCCTTGGAACTTTTGGACAGAGATGGCAGTTCCCCCCCCCCCCCCAATTCTCTTCCCAAACAACCCCAAGGTGAAGGGATAGGAGTGTCACATAACTAACTGCTTTACATATGTCTTCACTGAAAACTAAGAGTTGTAGAAAGGGATGGCCTCATTGCTACTGGACAGTGGTCAAATGATCTCCATTGACTCTATGTGTGTGGAAGGAAAGAGAGGACAACTTGTTACCACCTAATATAGTGAAATTCTTAGCTCCTTACTTGTCCTTCTGTAATACCACCCTCTATAACCTCTGTAGAGGGCAAAAATATAGGTTCTGCACTTGGCCTCAGTTGGCATTGGGAGTTGTGGGATCACACCTTTTGGTCTGTCACGTTTGGCTTCTGTAAAATAGTATTGTCTCATAGTTTTTTGGTCTTGTTTAGACCTGCTCCATTGGCTAAAGAGAGCTGGCTTTTATTGGGACCATTTTTTTTCTGTGCTTTTGTGGCATTTGTGAGTTGCTGACTAGGATATGTGGGATGAAAAGAAAATCCAGAGGGCTCACCATTGTGCTATACCTTGGGTCCTGAAGTCCCTAGCTAGTGTTATACTCCTTCCGCCCCCCCCCCTTTACCCCCACTGCTACACTTTCAGAGTCTTCTGATTGTTTTATATGCTATGATTTTGGTTGTACTTAGTGAGAGCACTGGGGATAAATGATAAGTCTGTGCCATCTTTCTGGAAGTGGAATTCCCTCACCTATTTTTTAAAATGTGGCAAAGAAAATGAATGATACTATAGAGAATTGAATGCATTGGTTTTTTTTTTTAAGATTTTATTTATTTATTTTTACAAGAACTGGGGTACAGGCCAGATGTGGGGGAGGGTGAGAAGATTCACCAGAGACAGAGTGGGGAACAGAACAGGCAGACCGACGGAAATACACTGCTGAGGGGAGCAGTGGGCGAGACAGGAGAGGTCTGCTCACCATGTGGGAATCGAACCATCACTGCAGAGGCTGAGGACAGCTTCATAGTACTGAGCTCAACTGCCTGTGCCACCAGGGAGGCCCTGAATGGATTGTTTATAGAGAACTGAGCTTGGAATTTTCAGGTGGAGTTAACATTGGGATAGGTCTTCCAGAGACAGAGGGAATCATCTCAGGTAACTTAGGTATCTTTCAGATAGAAGACCTGAGTTGCATCTAATATTAAATATATGATTACTGTGCAAACATACTTTCCTTGGCAACAGAACCAATGCAAGTTAGCAACACCTATTTCACACAATGAGATAAATCAAACACTGTCAATACAAACAGCAATGAATTTTCAACATAAGCTGATGATTTATTTTTCAGCAACAATTATATTTAGCATCCCCTTAAAGCATCGTGGAGTAGATTCAATAAAGAGAGACAATTCTTAAAAACAAAAACAAAAACAGAAGACCTGAGTTGCTAGGGGCTAATGGTGACATAGTATGCCTTGATTTTCTTTCCATGTACTATTTTGGTCTTGGTTTTGTATGTACAGAAGAGCTGGAAGCATATTAGGTTGGATTACACCTTTGTAAATCATTTTCAGTCCTGGTGAGGTTTAGTTGGTTTCATTGGCCTTTAGTACAATGGATCAAATGCCCTTTCATTTGGTAAGTTGATATAATTAATTTCTTATAATTTTTTTTCATAAATATTCTAAAATTTAATTTTTTTGATCTTAAACTTTGGGTTTTAAAATGGTTGTACTTTTTAGATTAACTGGCAATAAAATCGATTTCTGTATGTCTAGTTCTATCAATTTAAAAACAATAATAGAGTCTGTGCACAGTTCAGTGTTAAAATTTAGAAATTTTCATACCCCCTCAAATTACCTTATTCTGTAATTTTGTGGTCACAACCTTCTTTCATCTCTAACCCCTGGCAACCACTGTTCTTTTCTTCATTACTCTGCATTGTCTTTTGGAGCATGTTAGTATAAATGGAATCAGATGATATATAACCTTTTGAGAATGGCTTTTTTCACTTCCTGTATTGCCTGAAATCCACCCAGGTTTTTTATTTTATTACAAGCCCTTTCTTGTGGTCTTCCATTATTATATATGTAACAGTTTGTTCATCTGCTAACTGATTGGGTTGTTTCCAATTTACGGGAACAACATAACGTGGAATATATACATATTTCATATTTTTATATATTATGTAGACAACCATGTGTTTTTGTGTGAGCACAAGTTTTTTATTTCTCTCAATTAATACCTAGAAGTGGGATTGCATGGTTATATCATAAGTACACATTTATATGAGGAATGTCCAAACTGTTTTTCAGAGCAACAATACTACCTCTGTGTCATTTCTCTCTCCCTCTTTTTTTAAGGTTTATTTATTTATGTATACAAGAACTGGGGTATAGGCCAGAGGTGCGGGGGGTGAGAGAATTCACCAGAGACAGAATGGGGAACAGAACAGGCAGATCGACTAAAATACACTGCTGTGAGGAGCAGTGGGCAAATCAGGAGAGGTCTGCTGCGTCATGTGGGCAGCTCCCTGGCCGGGGATCGAACTTGTGCTGCAGTGGCTGCGGACAGCTTCATAGGTTGCCTTTTAACCCATTGTGCCACCGGGGAGGCCCTCATTTCTCTTTCTATCCTTTTTAAGGGAGTTTGTCTTTACTTACTGGAGCATTTTTTTTTTTTAAAGATTTATTTATTCATTTATACAAGCACTGGGTACAGTCAGAAGCGCGGGAGGGTGAGAGAATTCACCAGAGCCAGAGCGGGGAGCAGAGCAGGCAGAAGGACCCAAGTACACTGCTGAGGGGAGCAACGGGCGGCAGGAGAGGTCTGTGCACCATGTGGGACCCTCCTCCAGTGGCCGGGGAGCAGCCGGGACTCAAACCTTCGCCGCAGAGGCTTGGGGCAGCCTGGCAACCCAGCGCTCAACCGCTGCGCCACTGGGGAAACCCTATTGGAGCATTTTAATGAAGCATCTTTAAAATCTCTGTCAGATAGTTTTAATTCTACATCGTTTCAACATTGGTATCTGTTTATTGTCTTTTTCTGTGCAATTTGAGATTGTTCCCTATTTCTTCATATGCTAATTTTGGATTTAATCTTGGACATTTAATTATTATGAGGCACTGAGTCTTTTTAAAAATCTATGAGAAATGTTGATATTTAGTTTTAGTAGGTAATTAATTCAGTTGAGTTCAGAGTTTAAGTTCCAAGCAGCCCTCTGTGATTGTGGTTCCTGTTTTTAAAGCCTTTTGAAGTGTTGATTTTGGCCCCCTTATTTGCCACCCAGTGGCAAGCCTTGGAATTGCAGCGCTCTGTTCTGTGTTCTTTAGGATCAGATCAGTGCATGTGTAGACTTAGTGTGACCAGGAGTTCATGGATAACTCCTCTCGCCATCTTTCCAATAAATACATCCTTTCTTTAATTTCCCACCTTTGTTTTGGTTCTTTTGTTGGAAAGCTGGGGCTTTCATTATCCTGCTCTACTGTGCAGTTCCCATGATTGTGCCTGTGTCTGCGGATAAGTGGTAGGAGAATAAAGAGAAAATAAAAGAAACGGGGTTTGCCCCACCCTTTTGGGACAGATGTTCCACCAATCAGAGATACAGGTTTCCCTTGCTCAGAATTTTTGCTCTTGTGGCCTCTGATATTTACTCTTTTTGCTACTACAGTAATGTTTGACGTCCTGAACATGAGAGAATGAACAAAATACTTCAAAATTTGTTGTTCTACTCCTGTATCCCCTATTTCTTAGCTAGTGTGACTATATTCTTTCCATTATTTATAGCTGTATTTAGTGAAACAAGGGGCCATACATTATTGCCTCTTACCCAGACAGGTACCCATTGGGCTTGGCTTTAGTGTTGAAATAAAGAGCAGAGGTAGATCCAGGTTTTTGTAGAGTCTGAAGGTCATACAATTTGGTTGCTACTTTTAAGAGAAGTAATAGAAGTTATGAACGCAAAATTAGGCACATTTAAGATGAGGCCTAGATGAGACTGAAAGCAAAGAACCCAGAAACTTAAGCTTCATTGATTTTAATAAAAACTTGCCTATGGGGAAAAGCTAAAAGAAATATTGATTATGGGTTGGGTGCTATACATGGTGTTTATTCATGGTTCCTTTTATTATTAAGGAAAATAAAAATGCAACCTATTTTGCGCCCATTTTATATATGAGAAGAACAGATTTAGAAGTTAAATCATGCACCTGTAAGGGTCTTTTGCACTCAAATTTTCTGCATGGTCTTTCTACTTCGCACATGAAATAAGTAGGTTGGGGATTAGGAGAAGCTATATAGAAGTGGTAGTTAGGAGCAAGTCTCGGAAATCAGCTTGCCTATGTTCAGTCCTTGCTCTGGCATTGATTGTATGTGACCTTGAGAAAGTTTCTTAACCTTTGTTTACTTCTATACATTTGTAAAATGGGGATGAGAGCTCTACCTCATGGGGTTATTGCGAGAATTAAACAGTTAGAATAGCTTCTGGCATATTATAAGTACTTTTTATCCATCATATGCCACTGTGCATTCAGATAAATACATTTTATTTGTGGTATTAGCAGCCTTCTTGAGCTATAAGGACTTGGGATTTTCCCATGTAAGTTATATTATAGATTTGGAATAAAGGCTGAGGTATCATCACTGGTAAAATAACCTACACATTATGTAACAAAAAATACTTGACTGTTAATAATTAAGAAAAATTAAGGAACAATTATTAAGATAAAATTTATTAAGATGTTACCATATTTAATGAAGAAAGTGAGAAGAAACACTCTATGGGTGATTGGAAAACTGGACTATTTGTAGGTTAAATGTCTTGTGGAAATGGACAAACAATAACACAGAGAGCTAGAATAGTTCAATAAAAAGAAAATTCCTTGTAGACATATTTAAAGTCTAAGGGTGGGTCTAAACGAGTCCGAACCCAGATACTTTTATAAAATGGAGACATAAGTAGTAGTATTAATTTGTATTACTTATTTATTGAAGTGTAAAAAATTGTCATGAAGTTTAAAATCATAAACATTTATTATCTCATAGTTTGTGGAGGTTAGGAATTTGGGAGCGGCTCAGCTGGGTGACTTTGGTCGCAGTCAAGATGTTGGCATGAGCTATAGTCGCGTGAAGCTGTGGAGGATCACTTCAAGGTGCCTAGCAAATTTGTACCTGGCTGTGCGAGGGTTTGTGCTGTTCCTTACCATATGGAAGGACTTCTTGAGTGTCCTCATGCTATTGTAACTGGCATCCTCCAGAGCGAGCAGTCCAAGAGAGACCAAGGCAGTTGTCACGGTGTCTTTTATGACCTACCTTCAGAATTCTCTGTCATTTCTGCAGTGTCCTGCTGGTTACACAGGTCATTCTTAAACAGTGTGCAAGGGGATTACTCAGAGGTGGAAATCCTTGGGGGCACCTTCGAGACTAGCTACTGTCTTATATATAGCTACCGTCTTATATATAGGATTATTCTAGCAAGTAAATGAAATTGTTCCAGTGATACCTCTGGAGGCCAGTAGGTGTTTCATGCAACACCTATAAAGTTAGTGTGTTTTTCATGGATATCCTGGTCAGTAGAAATCAGCTTCTAATTTTCCCCCAATGCAGAGTAAGGTTTATTCTATCTGTGAGAAAGAGATGAACACTGATAAAGAAAGTCTTGAGATTGTTGTAATTGTTAATTTGTTTGGAAACTAGGTTGGTTTTTATTTTAGGGATAAAGTGATAGTAGCCATTAGAGTTTGATGCAAGAATATTGATAAATGCTGTAAGCAAGAATTCTGACCCACAGTGAACTCAATTAATTTTAGTATTACCATCTGGCACATGATCATTGAAGAATAATGCATTTCAAGTCAGGTGCATCCTTTTTGTGTGTGTGTGATTGAATGTCATCTTAATGTCTCCTTTCTCAAGGTTAAATAGGTTCAAATATTTTTCCTTTCTGTTGATAATAAGTATGGCTTACTTTGAAGAGGATACTTACTAAATTACTGAGGAAAGGATAGAAAATAAATGTATTACTTTTAGTTTGTGGAATAGAAAGCAAGAAGAGAACTCTTCCTGTTTCTCTTTAAAGGGTAATACATAAATATTTGGCCACTGGAGGGCTCCATATTTTAAAAATTACACTAAAAATATAAATGCTTACTATAACAATTTTCACTAGTACAGAAAGGTATAAAGAACTTCATATTGCTAAGTAAAGATATTGACTATTAAGCAGTTGTTGGTTATAAATGAAAATTGTGTGCATGTTCAAATAAATTGTATATAATAGGGGTTTGTATCCTTTTTCTTATATTGGAGTAGAAATAAAACATCTAATTTTTTCATAAATAAAATATCTCCCAATCCAGATGTCCAATTATGAAACCAGTTACTTGAAACCTCTCAATAAATAAAGAAATTGAGAAAGATTTTCTTCCATTCTTTCCCTATATGTACTATTTTTATGTGAAAACCTGTTTGTTGTAGGGTCCATTTTACATTATTTCTATTTAATGTAAAAATACTGCAGTTATCTCAGTGAAAGCTATGGTATAATTAATACAATTCACAGAACAACCTGAACATTCTGAAACTGAACCAAAATCAGAAGTAGATGTGGCATCAAATAGTTGGCAATCACTGATTTTTTTTTTTTTCAGGGCTTTTTATAGTTAGTATTTCTTTGGTCCAGATGTGCAGTTTACATTACTTTGCTCTGAAACCTGAACCTGGGGGCTTATTTTCCAGCGATAAAGTGAAATGGAAAGTCACAAAATTAAGAAATTAGGAGCTCTTACATCAGATATCAATACCGAGAGAAGTGTCTTTTTGTTTAGAAAAATTCTACAGCATTTCTACTTCCTTGATCTTTTCTACTTGAAATAAGTGTTTTGATTTCCTTATACTTTTGAAGTATTTACATTTTAAATGTCGATCTGAACTCTGGGAAGGCTGCAATTTCTAGGGTAATTAAGTATTTTTTTTTTCCTGATAAGATGTGGGTGTCTGTACTGAGCTTGTGGAGCTGAGACTTGAGATTGGGTCTTTTGGGTGATCTGAGGAGTTAACTTCTACAGTTGTTCAGGAGCTTTCGTCCATTAGCATCGTCTGTCACAAATGAATGTCACAAATGAAGACGGAATACAATTAATTACTAAGGAGGAGGAAACTAACCCACATCAAAATGTAACAAAGTAAACACAACTTCTGTAATTCATTTGAAAACTATTAGGTTGTGTGAATGTATAAATTCCTACTTTTGTTTTTTTTTTTTTTGCACCAAAGGACCAGTTACCAACATATAGGGATAAAGAAACCAAAAAATCATGAAAGATGGTCCTAAGTTAGTACTAAGTATGCATGTGATGTTGAACAGCATTATGGAATAATTTTCTTTAATCCACCATCAGGTAAGTTAGTCTCACAGAGGGTATAACCTTCTCCCACTAATACTTCCTGTCCTGTTTACCATCCATTCATATATGGATGCTCATTCATATGTTAAAGACAATACCCAATCATTGACTTTGGGGCATGAGATACATTTTTAGTTTTCTTTCTTTCTGCAGACACACCATTCAGTGCCTAATTTATTTATTTAATAATGGCCATGGCACTGTAGCCTCGTGGGCATATAGAGAAATTCTACCCTTTTCATCGTGTAGGCACCTACTCTATTCCTAATACTAGTCAGCTACGTTGCAAGCATTGTTTTTACTTGTGAGATATGGGAGAGGACAAAGGCGAGAGATGACTGATGCACACCTCAGCATCTATTCCTCCTGCCTCTTGACGACTGCATTGCTTGTTTTGAAACTTAGTTCCAGCACCTTTTTACAGATTCATTCAGATATGGCATAAACTGGTATAAAATCCCGATCAAGATAGAGGTGCAGTCTCTCTCAAGTTTCAAATAAGTATTTTGGTTTTAGAGCATCTCCATGATTTTATTAAATATTTTGTTTGGTACATAGTGTAAGTTTTATTCTATAATAGACAATATGCCTAACTAATCGGATTCATTATTACTTCCTTTAACTCTGTACTTTAATTTGCTGAGCTCATCAGCCACCAATACTGTCAGTTTTTAATGCTTAATTTATGCCACTTCAGTGCTTGTGTCTACCCAGTGGTTTTCAAGTTTGGGTATAGCTTAGAATTCCTTTGGGAACTTTTAGTACTGTAGATGCCTGAAGTCGACACTGCAGGTTATGTGATTTTAAGTGATTTCTGGTAGAAAGTGCCTGGGCATCTGCCTTTTAAAAAAGTATCATGTGATTGTATTTCATAGTCAAGCAAGCTGCATTGTAGATACTTTGTGAGGTCCCTACAAGTTCTGATTAAACAAATGTCTCAGAGTAAATACAGCCACTCTTTATATTTGCATATGTTCTTACCTACCCTGAAGAAAAAAGCCAAACCTGATACTATTTTTGTTGCCAACATTGCCTAAATTATTTTGAACTGAACTAATACTTAAATTTCTGGAGTGGGGAGTAGGACAAGTGATGTTAGCTTTCAGATTGGGTTGAGATTTTCAAATTGGGTTTGCCCCATCCCCATGAGCCTGCCATTTCTGCTGCCCACCAAAGAAGTCAGCTTATCTTTCACTTTAAAACCAGTTCCAACCGAAAATTGAATATGATCTGGCCAAAGAACATAATGCAGTGAGTGAAATACACTTTAGGGTATAGAGATGTTTTCAGATGTGTGGAGTTGTAGACATAAGGAAAAACCATGGAAGACTAGTATGTATTACAGATAGTCGTGTGCTGTAGGGAGAGGGAACTTCAGGATTAGCAGGTTCCCACAATAGCTTGCACCAACTCCTGAAAATACTCAACAGCGTCAGTCATGCCTAAGGATGATCATCCCTCATGCTTCTTTTCTAACTCTTCTCACAATGATGAAGGAGCTGTCAAAAGGCAGGCTGTGAAGGTTCCCTGAGATTTAAGTCCTTGAATCCTTGCCTTCCCTTGTCTTACCTGAGGACCCTGGATGACACCTCTCAACCATAAGTTTTACTTACGTTTGGATGACTCACAAAATTCTGCTGTCTGCGCAGGGTTTTTTCTGGTTCATTCCTTTTAACACTCCATGTATAAGAGTTCATATGTTGGATCATGGCCAACCTGAACAAACTGTTTAGCTACCTCCTCAACCACCCAGACATTCACCTTTTCCATGACAGTAGGATAAAACTTGTCACTCTGCCCAAGATTCTGAGCCCTTGGGCTCATTTTGTGTTCACCCTCTATTCATTCAACACACAGAACTGTTACCTAATCACATCTACATCATAAATGCCCCAGACAGGCTGTGGTGATAGTAAGCCACTTGGGTAAAAATAGTGAATATCTTTAAGTTAATAGAAAGAAGGGCCTCCCCGGTGGTGCAGCAGTTGAGCGCTGGGTTGCAAAGCTGCCCACAGCCTCTGCAGCACCGATTCGATCCCCGGCTGCCGGGTGAGGGTCCCACATGGCGCGCAGACCTCTCCTGCCACCTGCTGCTCCCCTCAGCAGTGGACTTCGTCAGTCTGCCTGCTCTGCTCCCCGCTCTGACTCCGGTGAATTCTCTCACCCTTTTGTGCTTCTGACTATACCCAGTGCTTGTATAAATAAATAAATAAATCTTAAAAAAAAAAAATAGAAGAAAGACTCATATAGAATAATTGTGTGGTGATGTGTTAGGAAAAAAATACTCAAGTTTCAAATAAGTCTTTTGGTTTAGAGCATCTACATGATTTTATTAAGTATTTTGCTTGGTACATAGTGTAAGTTTTATTTATTTATTTATTTTTGTTGTTTGGGCTAAAATCATTCTGCTTGTTTAGAATTAGCTGTAAAAAAGCTAAAATGGAAAAACTAATAACTTAGGATACGTTTTGAGGTTTTGGTTTGTTTTTAAGGACATTGTCTTCTTTCAGTACTGGTCTCTTCATATAAATATTGCCAGTGAATACGTTCTTCTTGCTACTTGTTGATTGCTCATAGCAACCTCATGACATTTCAATCTCAGATCAATTTTCTTTAGTTACCAAAGAGTCCTTAACTATTTTCAGTTGCTACATTTCTTACCTGTACCTAAGAATTGTAAAATTTATTTTAATTTCAACCATACAGATATCAGCAGTACATTTTGAAAATTTTATGTATTTAAAATCTTAAAATTATTTTCACATATATAAGTTTATGAAAATCTATTTTGGGGAGGAGAGGGTGTTACAAAGGAAATTGAAAATGGCTTCAAAATATATCTCATGAAGAGTTTGACTAACATGTCTTAATTATAGCTCCTTCCATGAATCTCCTGTGGAGTCTTAGAAACGCTTGTTTCTACTTGTTTATTATTGCCTTTAAGGTTTTGGAGGTATATAGTATATCTACCTGAAATTTATTTGAAGTTCATTTTTATTGTGGAAATAAGGTTTGTAAAGCTAGGGTTGTGGGGATTTGTTTTTTTGCTTTTATGTCTGATATTTGGAATGGTCTGAGTAGAGTACACACAATAAAATGTGTGGTTATGACCAGAGATCACTGGGCAGGTATCATAGTGATCTGTACAGTAGAATTTTAACTGAAAGGGAATGTCCTCTGGCAGGGAAATGATGACAAAATCCCGTAGGAAGTAAATTTTAAGGTATATTAATCCTACCAAGATATTAAGCTCATGATCTTAAATTCCTGAGTGCATTCTCTACCCTGTAAGTTCAGCTAAAACTATGCTGGAAGGCAAATTTGTTAAGTTAATAAAATAAAAATGTGGACCGAAGTCCGTAAGATACAAATTAGAAAATAAAATCCCCAGTCAAATGTAAGTATCTGACAAATCCTTTGCTCTTTTGTAATTAGTAGCCTAATCTTGTGGGATGTTCATAAAATAATGCTTAAAAAAACATGTATATAGAGAAACCTTGTGGTTGAATAATTTATCCCTCTTCATAATTTTTACTCTGGAGATTTTTTTGTGGAGTTGGTGAGTATAAATGTGGCTAGTGAAAAAAAATGTAGCTAGTGGTGACTCTGTATTCTTTTTTTTTTTTTTTAAAGATTTATTTATTTATTTATTCATTTATTTGTTTGTTTGTTTGTTTGTTTATTTATACAAGCACTGGGTACAGTCAGAAGCGCGGGAGGGTGAGAGAATTCACCAGAGCCAGAGCGGGGAGCAGAGTAGGCAGAAGGACCGAAGTACACTGCTGAGGGGAGTAGCGGGCGGCAGGAGAGGTCTGCGCGCCATGTGGGACCCTCCTCCCGTGGCCGGGGAGCAGCCGGGGATCGAACCGGCGCTGCAGACTTCGTAACCCAGCGCTCAACCGCTGCGCCACCGGGGAGGCCCCAAGACTCTGTATTCTTAATATATAAAATGAAAAAAAAACCTTGATTTATCAGTTACTGTAATTTATTTACTTGAATGTCCACGAAGTATTTTAGATTTGAAAGAATAGTTATGAAAATACCTAATAATATTTATTTTTAATTTCTTATGTTAATCCAGTTTCAATTCAATGCAACAATGTCAGTATAAGCTTAATGTGATCATTGAATTGCATTAATACTAAATCTTTAGGTTGTAAAGATCTGTACTTTTTTTTAATTAAAAAACTGGCATCTGATCAACTCCCCGTTCTTAAATAGTTTGATACTAACATTCACCGTGACTTAAAGTGCAAATAACCTAAATTTTTCTTTGATACATCACTCCACTAGCATGTTTGTCAGTTAGAGCAAGAGGATAATCGAGCCCTGGTCCCTAGGTACCATGATTGCTGGGCAGTGAATTCTAAGCCTTTGGCTTCCTTTTCCCATTGCTTTGATTTCAGAAAGTTAGAGATTGTTGAAATGTTTAGATTTTAGGTTCTAAGGCTTAGAAATCATTCCCCAGTATCCCACGTGAAACTGCATGAACCCCTGTACAATAATAAATAACATTTTTGTTTGCACATTCCCATGGATGGAGAAGCATTGGACAGATGTGATAATTAGATAGTATCACCTTATACTGACCACCATAAATTGCTTTTTAGAAACATCTTCTATTAGATTCCAATTTTAAACTCTGAATTTACCATATAAAATTATGTCTGATGTGCTTCATTATAAGACCCCAAGCATATTTGAAAAGAGCACTTGTTCTTTTCCAGAGTAACATTTTCATTGTCAACTGTTCTGCCCCCAACAGGGTTGCTTAGTCCCTGTCCATAATCTCTTAATGATCCGGGGTAGAGACATTTTGAGTTCCTTCTGACAGATAGTGCCAGGTGGAGTAGGCTCTTACCTGCTTATACAGTGTAGTTTCTAAGTTGAATTTCTTTTTGGGTATTTACACTGCTCACTAATACTGTAATATGTTATTTTACATGCTTTTTCAGTGGTGGGCATCTCTTCTCTACATTTAGACTTTAAAATTTTTCCCATTGATGTTAGTAAGTTTAGACGTTAGGCATTACCTTTTAGTGATTGATATAAACAGGTAAAGATAACATGATGCTTAGAAATCTGTAGGTGTTGCTTTCATGTTACTTAATCTTCGTCCAGTTGGAGATTTTTCACTTACACATAATGCCTGTTAGCGTGCAATTTTTTACTTTCTCAGTTAATATTTCAGACATTCTCAATCATTCATGTCAGAGCAGGTTTTGATGTGGAAGATGGTGAAATGGAAACTGCTGGCTTTTGTAGTGGGGTGAGGGGAGACTTCAAGGAGGGGAGAAGAAAGTTTGAGAACACCAAACCTTACCTTCATTTTACTAGGACCAGTTCTATAGTGTTTTTCTTCTTCTAACTTTAAATCCTTATGTCACATAAAAACAAATAGTTCTGCGTGTTTGTTGAGACTTTGCTGAGTAGTTAAGTGTTCATGAGATAGAAACCACAGATTTTCTTGGAACCTATACAGTGAAAATTAGATGGATTGCAGCTGCTTTATAATCTCTAAAAATATAATCATATAGTATACTGGATATTGTCAGATTTACATTAACCTTATCAAAGCCTCTCTTTCTGCCCCAATTCCCATTATCTTCTTTTCCAAGAGTTAAGTGACCCTAGTACAGGATAGTAGTGAATATGGAATGGGCAGAGTTTGAATCCTCAACTCTATTTTATTCTGAGAAAAAGAAACATAACCCAGAAAAAAAAAAAGTGTTATTTGATTTCTTTTTTACTCAGTAGTACTTGTCCCCTCTGCTACCTTGGCACATTAAAATTGTTGGTTTGAAGGAAGGGAAATGGGAATGGAATAAAGAGAACCTAATTAGTTAATTAAAATTATCTTGTTAGGAACAGAATTGAATTCTGTTATATATTTTTAAAAAAAGATTTCTTTATGCATATGAGAACTGGGGTGTAGGTCAGAGGTGCAGGGGGTGAGAGGATTCACCAGAGACAGAGTGGGAAGCAGAACAGGCAGGTCTACTGAAATACACTGCTGAGGGGAGCAGCGGGTGATACAGGAGAGGTCTGCTGCTCCCTGACTGGGGATCCAACTCATGCTGCAGTGGCTGGCGATAGCTTTATAGCGCCAAGACTTAACCCCTACGCCACCAGGGAGGCCCAAATTGTGTTATAGATTTTTACTATAAACTAAGTAGACTTGAACTTCAAGTCTGTTGAAGTCTCTTTCTTACACTATCTTTGAAGATTATCCAAAATTCATTATATGAAACTCTTGAGACTAACTAGATTGATTGAAGATACTAACTAAATTCATTGAAGATATATTACTATTCTCCTTGTTTCTGTTTTCCCATCAAAGTAGAATAATTGAAGTTTACTTTTGAAGCACACTTTGATACATCCAGAACACTGTAAAAGAATCATTGCTATAACTAATGTTTGGAAATGTAACCTAGACTTGAATTTATGTGTAAGTAATGATCCTTTCTTCATGTCCATCTTACTTTCAAAGTAAGAAATAAGTACTTGTTTTGTTGCTTTTAAATTACAGCAAGCTTTCTTTGGGATCTGAGAGTAATAAAGTTCATTACTTTGAAGCTAGAGTTTTTGGTTGTGAGTGGATTTTCATATATGAACATATCACATACATACAGATAAATATATAAAATGTTCAGTTTTTTGGAAAGAGGATTGGTTCAAGTAAGCTGATGTGAAAGAATTAATGAAGAAAATAATTACCAATATATTTTATGATACCTAACTCTTGATTCTTTGTGATTACTACAATATATAAATATAACTCAAGTTACAAAAAAGATTCTCTTTAGAAAACTATATTCAGAATAGTTGTGGTGTCATATTATAATTCTTTAAAAATGGATTGTGTTGTTTCCAGAAGTATGTATGATAACTCTCACCAAAGCAAAAGTATTTTCAACCATTCCACCACTTCCCCTCCCTTCCTATATCTAAGACATTTTGTAATTTCAGGCATGCAGAATGAATTTTGTGCCAGTGTCCACTTAAATATAACAGCATATACATAACAGATTTCAAGACATTGGAGATATCCTTAGGATTGGTTTTGGAAGTCAGATTAACATTAGCCAGTTTTTAGTGTTTTTTCCGCAAACAAACTTTCATTATAGGGAATATAAACTGAAAGAGAAATTGGTTGAAAATTTAACATCTTGATTTACTGAATGTCATGATGTGCCAAAAATTTTTAAAATGTTTGTTGTAATTAGGATTTGAAATAGATTAAAATAAATCAGTACTCCCTTTCATTTCTTTTCAGAAGGTATGTTTGTGGTTCAATACTTTTGTGTTCTTTTTCTCTTACTACAACAGAACTGTAAACTATTCTACTTTATTTTCTTCTCTGCAGGTTCTAGTAATAATATAGGATAACATTCTGTTATTTATTTTGTGTTTTGTGACCCAATTCAGGTTTCATATCCATTCCTTATCCAACTGTACTGTCCAAAAGGATGGAATAAACCAACTAGCGTGGCCTGGGTGATATTTCTCTCTGAAGGCTGTGTACAGATAGGTCAGCCCCACTCAGGGGACATGGACTATGAGCAGGGAGGAATATTTCCCCCCAAAGTAAAGTGTTTTTACCAGAAAGTACAGGACACATGCAAACAGGCAGACAAACAAATATATGGCCATTATTTTCTGTATAAGAAAAGCCAGCATTGAAAAAAATACATACTTTTGTTGTGATAATTTTCCCATTTAAACAGGGGAACTATAGTGAGTATCTTGAAGGTGACAAAACCTAGTTTTTAACTTGGAAGGCGACAAAGCCTGCTTTTGTAAATTATGAAAATAAAAAATTTCAGAATAATTAATAGCAGTACTAAAAACCATTGCTCCTGGATCTCTATGGAGCTGCTCCAGGGTGTGTCTTTTACTCACCTTGGATAACTTGTGATTGGTGACCTTGGAGGCAGTGTAACCCTGAGCTGTGAGGGTCACTATTGTGGAACTAGTGATGGAGTGTAAAGCTTGTGTCTACCAGTGGGAATACTTGAAGAATATTTCCTTTGATTTTTTAAAAATTGGCTTAATTTGTGTCAGATATTTCATACTACTTTAAGCTTTAACTACTGTAGAAGTAGCAGTAGCTGCTTTATTGAGAATCAGTTACCAGTGGAACATTGATACTATACAGAGGTTCTTGTAGGGTGTTGCTTTGTTTTAAGGGGGGATATAATTTTAATTGGAATAGGTATTTCTGGTGGGAGTGAACATTAAAGGGAGAATTATTGTTTATAGCTTCTTAATTGGCATTTGATGGTAATTCTGTAATCAATATATGGTGACTCTTGGACAGCTTAGAGGTTAGAGGTGTTGATCCCCATGCAGTCAAAAATTCACATAAAACATTTGACTCCTCCCAAACTTAATTAATAGTATGCTGTGTTGATTAGAAACCTTACTGATAACATTAACAGTTATTTTTTATTTTTTTAAGGACTTACTTTATTTATACAAGAACTGGGATATAGGCCAGATGTGCAGGAGGGTGAGAGGATTCACCAGAGACAGAGCGGGGAACAGAACAGGCAGAATGACCGAAATACACTGCCGAGGGGAGCAGTGGGCGAGACAGGGTTGCTCCGCTGTTGGCGGGGATCGAACCAGCACTACAGAGGCTGTGGACAGCTTCACAGCGCTGCGCTCAACCACCTGCATCACCAGGGAGGACCAACATTAACAGTTTATTAATATATTTTATATGCTGTTATATTTATATGCTGTTAATACTACTGTATTTTTGCAATAAAAGTAAGTTATAAAAGTAAATGTTTTTAAGAGAATTATAAGGAAGATAAAATACATTTACAACATATTTACAATACTGTATTGATCAATACCATACATTTAAACTGTCTTGTAGGAAAATTTGCATGTAAGTGGAGCTGCACACGTCAAACTAGTGGTGTTCAAGGGTTACCTGCAATTTCAATATTGTTAGAATGAAGTAAATTCACATTAACTTAAAAAAGTTAATGAATATAATCTTTTTAGACAAATTTTAGGTTCACAGCAAAATTGAGTGGAAAGTAGAGTGCCCACTTACCCCCTACCCCTACACATAGACAACCAACATTCACTTTTTGCTCCAGGATATTTATAGAATTATTAAGAAATGCAAAGAAAAATTTTGGATGATCTCTTTTACAACTCAAAGGTGTCTATCCCTACTTTCAAACTAGAAAGGGGAAAGTGTTTGAGAGCCAGAAATTATTCTCTGACTTAACCCTGGGAGTGAAAGACTAGCCCCTAATTTATGATCCATTTGCAGCTGAACATTACTTCTGTGGAAGACTATGGGAAGAATAGAGATCTAATGTAATCTGGCCTGGAGCTTCCTGCTGTTCTCTGGATGGCAAATTATAGCTCACACCCAATTGGGACTATTCCAGAAGAGTTGTGTGCTATATAGATCACGAACATGGATCATGGCTGGAGCCCCAGTTCTGACCCAGATCTGCTTCCAGTTTGTGTGTGGTCAAAGGGGTTGGACTGAACAGCTACTTACTCTCAACATCCTCCAACATTTTGTGATACCATGATTTAATGGAATGTCTAGTAGGAAAGTACACTAATCCTTCAGTGGCAGCAGTGTGAAGTAATGGGAAAAGCACTGCGGAGACCTGAGATACTGTCCCAGCTTGATCACTAACCTGTGGAATGCCTTTTGACAAATCACTTACCTTTACAGGGTCTGTCGCTGTTTCAGTGATGGAAATGTGATTGGACTTTACCTGTTTCCCTCTTAGGAAAGGTTTTTTTTTTTTTTTTTTTTTTTTTTAAGCTTTCTGATTTTAAATATATCTGATTACCATGTGGTATTGTTTATACCAGGAATAACTACTTTGTGAATAAGTAACTTCAAAAGTAAGTGTATTGACACTTACCATAAATCCCATAAATCACTTTTGAGGAAAGTGTTTGTGTCTTCATATCAGGAATATGTTCTCGTAATTAGTGTTTCTGAAGCTAAGAGTCTTTCTGCTGCTGAGTTATTTGCTGAATATACATTAGGCACACCTGGAAGAGACAGGGACTCTAGATGGTGTAGTTTTCATTTTTATAAATAATGCAATAGATATGTACTTTTTAATGATATCACAAAAATTTAAACTGTTTATAGTTCTTTAAATTGTCTCTGTACAGTTTAATTAGTAAGAGAGTAATGGGAAAAACCAGTTTCCCTTCTTGTAATACAGTATTTTCTGTTTAATATTATGTAAATTGTTAATGACTGATTTCCTTTTTTAATCAAGTTAATTAATTTATTTATTTTTTAAAAAGATTTATTTATTTATTTATACAAGAACTGGGGTACAGACCAGATGCACGAGAGGGTGAGAGGATTCACCAGAGACAGTGCGGGGAACAGAACAGGCAGACTGACGAAATACACTGCTGAGGGGAGGAGCGGGCGTATAGGAGAGGAGTGGGCGTATAGGAGAGGTCTGCCATGTGGGCCCCTCGCTGGCCAGCGGGGATGGCCGGCCAGCGGGGATCGAACCGGTGCTGCAGAGGCCGTGGACAGCTTCACAGCGAAGCGCTCAAACTGCCTGAGCCACCAGGGGAGGCCTTATCAAGTAAATTTAGATTAAGTTGTGTATTGTAAATCACTGCTGATGTGAAAGCAGCCAAGGGAAGCCTTTCTTACTTACCTCAGAGGACAAAGCGATCCTGAGGTTCCTCTGTAGGTTTTTCACCCTTCCTGAAAGTACAGGCCAATCCTAAACTGTGTGGATCAGGGTTTACTTGGACTCAGGTAAATGCATAGGCAGAGTATCCCACAAGGCTGGGATTATTTTAACCTTTTATTTTCCTGCTCATTACTGAGTAGCTTGATAAGCTAATGAATCTTCCCAAAGTACTTGGGGATCTGTGAACATTTCTGATGTAGCTGCTGGCAAGCATGTTTTTATACCTTTCCTGGAAGTGAAACTCCTGCTTTAAATGTGCAATATCCCCTGCCTTAGAAGGTCAAATGCATATTTATATGGTTCATGGGAGTATAAAAGAGACATTCTGTGCTTCCCTGCCAAGTCATCTGACTGGAATAATGCCTGCTCATTTTCCACCTCTACTTATGGGAACTGCAGAAATTCATGGTTCACTATGATCCCTGAAAACAGTCTTATGACAAATGCCCATTATAGTAAAATATCCATATTTTCAAATCAGGTAATGTACTTCCAAGTTGGTAGGAGTAAAAATTGGCTGCTCAAACTGTCAGAATTAAATATTTGATAGAAACACCTAAATTGTAACAACTCACAGTGAACCACCATTTGAGAAAGTAACTGTTGATTGAGCATCCAAACACTGTTGAATGTATTCACACAATGTAAGTTCATCAAACAATTTTTTTTTTTTTTTTTTTTTATAGAGGCATGCTTTATTTATTTGTTTGCTGGTTTGTTTGTTTTGTTTATACATGCACTGGGTACAGTCAGAAGCGCGGGAGGGTGAGAGAATTCACCAGAGCCAGAGCGGGGAGCAGAGCAGGCAGAAGGACCGAAGTACACTGCTGAGGGGAGCAGCGGGCGGCAGGAGAAGTCTGCACGCCATGTGGGACCCTCCTCCGGTGGCCGGGTTGCAGCCGGGGATCGAACCGGCGCCGCAGAGGCCGCGGGCAGCATCGCAACCCAGCGCTCAACCGCTGCGCCACCGGGGAGGCCCTCATCAAACAATTTTCTACCACTTAATTTTGATGAGAAGATTGCTATATTTCTTGACCATTTATGATACATTGTCTCTCTATGTGACTTCTGTGTATCTCTGTGATTGCCCATCTAGGTCATCAGCTTCTAGAAAACACTAACTCTTCTAATAACCTTTTGCAGTGTTAATACATAGTTAGGTTATTAATTTCTCAAACTGTATTGTTTAGTTTGCATCTCAGTTCTGTTGGCACATTGGTAGGTTTAGTTGGTTGTTGCCTTCTCTCTCACCTGTGGAAGACAGTAGTTGATTACCTCATTAGTGAATTCAGTAGACTGTATAATAAAAGGATAACTTTATATTGTCTTTACAAACATAGCTTTTCCCTATAGCTTCAACAACTGGCTCTCCAGGCAATAAAAAGATAGTATCTCTGCTTTCAGACGTAGGTAAAGAAAAGTATAAAGTAGGTTGTTTTTAAAAGCATTTTTTATGATTGATCAATATTGGGTACAGAAGGGGGGGGGTGCGGATTTCCAAATCTTTCATCTTGTTATTGTAAGAGGTTTATGTAAAAGGAAGAATCCTGGAGTTTTTTTATCTTAGCTTACTAATTTTTTTTAAAGATTTATTTATTTATACAAGCACGGGGTACAGTCAGAAGCGCAGGAGGGTGAGAGAATTCACCAGGGCCAGAGCAGGGAACAGAACAGGCAGAAGGATCAAAAACACTGCTGAGGGGAGCAGTGGTGAGACAGAAGTCTCTCGCGCCATGTGGGACCTTGCCGGTGGCCGGGGATTGAACCAGCGCTACAGAGGCTGCAGGCAGCTTCACAGCCCAGCGCTCAACCGCTGCGCCACCAGGGGAGGTCACTAACTAATGTTTTCTAATACCCTCCTGGGAAGTCCAAACAGATGGACAAATCTGTAATTACTTAGTAGTGACTTTGGCTTACTGTTAGATATCTAGGGAAATCTTATGACTTGTTTTGCCTTCATTACTCTGTTTAAATTTCTTAACCAAAAGACTCTGAGGAAATGCAGGAGTTGGTGTGGGAAGTTGACTAAGAGGTACTTTAGATTTGCATCTTTTTTTAAGAGATTTCCATTCTTGGTATAGCTGACACTTACAATTCCTCTTAAAGGTTGGTGCCTAACCAAAAATGTCTGTGAGATAGTTTAAGCTTCAACTATAAAGACAGGTAGGGTAGATGATTTTTAACACAACTGTTATCTTTATACTTCATATTGTCACTTTCTTTCATTTTATTTATATATAATATCAAGATATTAAATGTAGCTGTCTTAGTCTATACAGAGATATTTAATTTCAGCAAATAGTTAAACTGGACATCAGACTACAAGCTTTTCATTTCTAGGAAAAATATCTTTTGGCCTGTGGTCTACCACGGTGATCTGAGGTATGGAATTCATTGGCCAAAATTACATAACAGCTAGTATGCATTTTCAGTACTATTTTATTATGTGATTATGATTGATGCTACTTTCGCAATTAAAATAATAGAGTACTTGGATGGGTTGGGGGACATTATGCAAGCACAGGATAGGGAAACCTTTAGTTTTAAGTAAGAGTCTGGAGTTTATACTTAAGTTTATTTATAAATCACATTGTTTTATTTATAAACATGTAAAAGAGACAGTAAAAGAGATAATTGTATTCATGTAAAGGAGTAGTGGTTTTAAAATAGAGAAAAAAAGCTTAAGAAAACCTGTATTGTAAAATGGAATACATACTGCTGGTAAAATGGAGGAAGTCAGTGGAAGATTTAGTGAGTGAGCGGACAGACCGTTAGTTTGTGACCTGGACTTGTTTGGTCTCTCAGAGGTCATGCTGACTCTTCGTTTAGAAATGCAGCCTCTTTCAAAGCATAAACATAATTGAACATAATAATTTTAAAATTTGATTTCTGAGATTCTCCATTTTGTTTCTTTCAGTTGTAAAAGCCATGAGTGATCTATTTTCAGAAGGATGAGGGGAAAAAAATCTATTTCCTTTTCTAGCATTTTGACTATTTCATTGTTGTTTCATGCTCCATAAATGGAGCGGCATCTGTACCATGCATTGTACTATGCCCCACATTTTTTTTTTCATTTGAATGTAATTGTTCCTCAGCAAATAATTACAGTCCAGAATGGCTTTTATTGAGCTTGATTGAATTAGGGTTATGTATGAAAATGAGTTAGTTAAAGCTTAATCTATTACCCAGAGAATTGATGAAAACATCAGAAAAGCAGTCATTCATGGGGATTAAATATATTCTTCCTTGTAAGTGGGCAACCTGGTTGCCTTGGAGTCCCTTCTGCACTGAGTAGGGAGTAGTAACATCAGGGTGTGAAACATACAGTGTTGGCATAAAAGGGGATTTTACCATGATGTGCTTCTGAATGTTATACTGGACATTAACACTAATTGGGAGTCTGCCTCATTGTAAGAAGTGGCAGCTCACCTTTTTTTTAGTATAATAAGCTTTGAAAAGCATAGCACTCCAAGGGGCAGTGTATTAGCTATGCCACAACCCGGTTGCTTTGAGATCTTTCAGTGGTTGCTTAGGCGAGATCTTTAAGATAAGGTTTTCACTTGCCAAGTCAGATGCCCAATTTGCTTTAAGAGGCAAATAATAGATATTTAATACATAGCTGTCCACCTGCCATGATGAAATTTCTCAGAGGGTCTCCTGAGCTGTGCCAGATCTGTCCTGGTTAAGTGTGCATCCTGTGAGATGCAGGAGGACTTGAATAGAGAAAGGAAACAGGTTCTTAATGAGGGAGAGACAGCTAACTCATGAGGGAAGTCAGGAATCCAAAGCCCTGTGTGGGTGTGAGATTGATAGGGAGCCAAAGTGGAACTTGCAGAGCAAAGACAGTCATGCGAGGCTGAGATGAAAATTTGCTCTGGTTTGGTCTAAGGGCACATTCAAGTTGCCATTCTGCAAGGTTGTGTTTTCACTTTGGGCATTTCCTCCTGCTTAGCCATCTGCCCTGTGATGCCTTACATAGCCATCCATTTGCATTCAGTCAAAATACTTGGGGAAATCCTTATAACTTTATTTCAGAAGAGCTTATGCTGAAACTGCTTTCCTGAAGCTACTCATGGGCATTTGTCCAGATAAAATCTGGAGTCTCTAGGTTTGGGTATCAGAGAACTCAAAGGGAGTCATCTCAGGAAGTATCTTGAGACTTGAAATTGACCTCTGCTTTGTGGCTGATTCCCTGATTTCTCTCTAGCATAGTCTGTCAAGTACATTTTTTTTTTTTGTCCTAAGAGTTTTAAAACCCATATTACAGCATAGCCCATCTCTTGCCTCTCCCTCTGCCTCATTATTCATAGATCACAGGTGATTATTGAAAAGTAGTAAAAGTAAGGTGTAATTATGATCCATGTTATTGGGTATATGTTTGATTATAGAAACAAATCTGTAAAGGTTTATTTTTCATCTCCTAAAAGGAATTCTGTATGTAGCATATATTAGCATATTTTATTTCTTAGGTAGTTGTGTTTGCTTCTTAAACTAAAAAGTAAACAAATATTTAAGCCAAAATAAGAATTAAATTCATATTATGAAAATTAATTCTGTTACCCCTCTCCCAATTTTGGCAATACAAATTAAACTTTTTTTTTTAGTTTATTCCAGTTTATTTGACAGTTATTTCTAGTTATTTATTTCATGATTTTTACTCATTTATTTTACAGTATTTATTTTAATGGCACTTCTTTATTACTGGCATTTATAGACTTACATGAAGGACAAGTTTGTGAATATATAGGATATAATGTTTTTGATTTTCTTAAAACAGCATTTTAAGTAATGCTGGTTTCCTATTTTTATGATAGTTAAGAATAGACTTATGCCATTTATTTAGTCAGTTTTTCAAATTGTATGCTTCCTTAGTAAAAACATAGGCATTTAATTTGAAAGTATTTATATGTGTCCTTTATGCTTCAAAGAGCTGGATTTGTTCTTTCATCATTACCCTGGCTCTAAAATGTGCGGATGAATGAGTTGCATCTTCTGTGGAGCCTCAGGAGACCATTTAGTATTTTATTCTAGCTTTAGTTTTCTTCAGTAGCACTGGGTGACAACTGAATCATCTAAGTCTGTTTTGGATTACTCAGATGAATCATACATTTTTTGATGTTTAATGTGTAAGAGCTAGTTCTTCTCTGACTAGGGAAAAAAAAGTTTAACCAGGCCATAAAATAACTAATAGTATAGACAAAGCAGTAAGCCAGTAAGTGATAGCTGATTTCTATCTAGAGTATGTTACAGCCTGCTGATCATAAAGCAATAGGTCAAAATCTGCTGGGGGCAGGGAGGACAGGAAACTGTTCTCAACTGAGTGTGAATTTACTGAACATCCTAGAAACTAATCTAATTTACTGAACATCCTAGAAACTAATCTAGGATTAGTTTAACTCTCGACAACTGATACAATTTAGGTATATGTGTGTTTGTGGTGTTATTAAAAAAATGTTCCATTTAATTTGTGCGTACACTTTTTTACCAAAAAGATAAGAAGTGATTGCCATTAATTCTTTGTAACTTTAATCTCAGAATTCCCACAGAATAATTTTAGTAACTGTCCTTTTGTTAAAATTGACAGTAAACATTTTGGGACATGTTCTCCAAGTAGTGTTAAGTGTAGGGATATTCAGTAATTTGCCTCGTTTTGATTGTTTGGCTGTTCATTTTATTTGGAGATTATTTTGTTAAAGAAATGTGTCAGTTTTGTTTGAAAGGCCTCTGTGGCTCACTGTTTTAACCACTCTGCTATGGGTCTTTCATAGAATCCTGCTGCATCACAGAAGCTGGAAGTTCTGATGTTCCATTGAACTCACAATGGAAAGTCTTGACTTGACCGGTAAGAGTAGCACTGTGAGTGCATCTTACTTACTCACCTGGAAGCAGTGAAACAGTCAAGAGCTATGTCCTACTAGAGCTGGTCTCAACTTGTTCCATCTGATGGATATAACTTCCATATTGATCAGGGAATTGTGATAATTGAGTATTTTTTCTTGTCAATTTATTATTTTTTAAAAAGTGACATTTTCATCTCCAACATCAAGTAAGTTAAGTTTTCCTTTAAAGTCATAATTTAAAAAAATAAATTACTGAATAATCTGATTTACTTCTCCACAAAGATGGACTATTTGTAAAATGCCAGCCCTAATTCCTAAACATATAGTGGTTTTATATCTAAATAAATATTAAGTGGCCTACTCCCCAAAAGTTGTTTTTTTGTATTGCCTTTGACTTTAATTGAAAAATGAATCAGTATCAGATTGTTATGGAGTTTTTTTTAACCTATTTAAAGTAATAGAGGCATTTGTAATGTTGTCATGAAACTTTTGAATATGAAAATCATTCAATGAAGAAAGAGTTGAGATTTAAAAATATACATGGAACAAAGTATAGCAAACAGGATATCACAGATACTGTAACTTTGTTCTCTTAAAGTTGTTTTCTACTTTTTTTTAGGAATTGTCTTAAATGGTTAAAATATGATAGTAATACTTTAGGATTAATTTTTGTAATTAATTTTAGTAATACTTAAATGCATGGCGTTTCCTCCATAGGAATAAAATATATTTCTTCCATGAAAATAAAATCTGTGATGGTTTTACTGATGTCTGAGCTCTTTAGGGTAAATTGATGATTTAAAATGAATTGATATAAATGAAGCTGTATATGGTAGTATACGGTAAATATTGTTTAGTTGCAATTTTTGGGACATGAACTTATTTTTCTGATTAATTAAAAATTAATCTTAAATTTTTTCTGTTTTTAATTATTTTTGTTATGTTCTGAATTTGCTAAATATGGATGCATATGTAGAATGTAAAATAGGACACCTTATTTGACCTCTTCAGTAAACTAAATTGTTAATCAGCATTTATATGTCAGTCTTGACTAAGTAGCCATCTGATTAGGATTTGTGAATGTTAATTAGATTACTGCATAAAAATATTCATTAAAAACAAATGGACAGGAATTTATATTGCTATAAAATTGAAGAAAACTTAATTGATTTTGGCAAAGACTATTTACTTTTAGCTTATATGTATGTTCATCTTAGATACAGTATTAACTAAGAAACAGAAAAAATGCCATACAAAAGTGGGAGTAATTTCAGGAATACATCCTGGAAAATGTTACTTGACAAAAGGTCCAATAAATCTAGAAAAATGCTGTATTAGTCAGTTTAGACAGAATTATGTTTCATTTTCCAGAGTCTCCAAGTCTTAGTGCTTTATAGCAGTATATTTCTCACTCCATGTTCATGTTCCTGGTGAATCTACTGCCACTCTGCTACATGTCTTCTTTGTTCCTGGGCCAAAATTGAAGGAGCAACCTCTCTGCGATGCTGAAGTCTTGAGGGAGAAGGACAAAGGAATGAAGGTGGATCCTCAGGCCTTTAAACTACTGCCTGGAGGTGGTCCATGTAACTGCCTTTCATGTTTCATTGATCAAAGGCTGTGAAAGGGCCAGCAATTATGTCATGTGGTAGGAGTAGGTGGGAGAAAGGGGAAGGGTGATAGAGGGAGGCGCTGTGCATATTTTTTTAAAGATTTTTTTTTTTTATTTATACAAGAACTGAGGTACAGGCCAGAGGGGTGGGAGGGTGAGAGAATTCACCAGAGACAGAGCAGGGAGCAGAACAGGCAGACTGAGTGAAATATACTGCTGAGGGGAGCAGCGGGCACAACAGGAGAAGTTTGCTGCACCGTGTGGGTACCTCCCTGGCTGGGGATTGAACTCATGCTGCAGAGGCTGCAAACAGCTTCACAGCACTGCACTCAACCCACTGTGCCACCGGGGAGGCCCTTAACTATCATATCTGTATGGTCCCATCTGTGGCTCTTCTAGAGAGACAGTGCGCATAGAGTATTATAGCTTCTAAGATGTCCTGTGGTAAATGAATAAAAAATTTGAACATGAAAGTCATTTTGTTGCTTTATTAATCACAGTGAGCTATGTTAATTCTCTGACACATTTTAGTGTGAATATATTTCAAAAGTTTCCTGATGTTTACCCATTTTTTAAAAAATGTTTTATTATATTTTGAAAATTAGAACTTTTTTCACCATGAAGTGAGGATTTCTGATACATAAATAAACTTGTAGTTTTGTTTTATAAGCTATTTTTAAATGAATGAAAATTACTACAGACTTCTCTGCAGTTTGCATATACAGTTAGTGACAGGAAATAATGATACTCATAATAATTTCTTACCTAACTGTAATAGGTTACAGAACTTTGACAAATAATATCTTATTTGATAGAGGAAGAAAATGAGAAAATGGGTAGTTGCTTTTTCCAGTAGTAATATAATTTTACCAGATAATGGTAGCCAAATGCTTCTACTTAAGATCAATTTCAAGAATCATTCTACAGAGAGAGAATGCAGCCAATGTGGAGAGGTTAACAATTGTATCCCTGAAGTTTTATAAGGTACTTTACCTGAGGTCATAGTCACTATACAGTGATATTGCATTGTTGTTTTCTAAGCCATCTAGAAAATTGCTAGGCACATAGGTCTCCTTAGCCAATATTGATTTGGTTAATCCCGCAGGTATTATAAAACATTGCTACCAAACTTATGTTGGTTGGGGTGATTTAAAAATCTAGTAATATAAAAACAACCTTTTGTTTGATATTATATAATTCTTTAATATTTTGATAAAGGACCATCTTAGACTTCTGAAGATTCAGAGAAACTTTGGCATAAATGCTAATTTTGGCATTTTTTTTAACTGAAAGAATTCAGGTGATTGTTCTCTCTGAAAGTTTTGTTCTCTTAATATAGGATCATGATCTCTACCTTGTGGGATTGTGATAATTAAATGAGCTAATTATAACAAATGTCCATTACAGTGCCTGGCACATAGGAAATACTCAAGAAATTTTAGTTAAAAAAAGAAATGTGAACAGAATTTAAGTGAATCTTGAATGTGTTATAAAATGCCTTTAATAGACGTCTGACAGTGCTTGTGTGTCTAAATGTGTTTGTGAATATATACAAATAAACACACATACCATACTTATCCAAGGGTTTTAAAAAATTGTCCTGAATGTGTAAGAACCTACGTATTTTTCTGTAGTTCTACTGAAAATTGAGGATGGCTTGATTGTTACCACTGAAAGAAAGGGTGAATTCTATAGAAATACTAACTACCCTATGATCCAATAATTCACTTCTTGCCACTGAGAATGTAAAGTCCTAAGGACAGAGTGATAGCCAAATGTGTGGATATCTAGCTTTTACTCTGAATATTAGTGTTTTAGCTCCAAAGAAAGTTCTATGTAATCTTGGGTATAAGAGGAAATAGTGCCACAGGAATGTTCTTCCTTATGTGTAGCAAATGCTTTTTGCTTTCAAAAGAATCAATACTTTTCTTTCAAAATGTTTGATACTATTTTTTTTTTTTAAGATTTATTTTGTTTGTTTATGCATACAAGAATTGGGCTGTAGGCCAGAGGGTGGGGGTGTGTGTGTGTGTGTGTGTGTGTGTGTGTGTTCACCAGAGATAGAGTGGGGAGCAGAACAGGCAGGTCTACTGAAATACACTGCTGAGGGGAGCAGAGGGTGAGACAGGAGAGGTCTGCTGTGCCATGTGGGGTAAAGCTTCCTGGCTGGGGATCCAACTCATGCTGCACTGACTGGCGATAGCTTGATGGTGCTGAGACTTGACCCCAGTGCCACCAAGCAGGCCCCTGTTACTATCTTCTAGTGAGTATATAGACCGGTTTGAGGACTTCTCCATTGCTTTCAACAATTTTGTACTCCCAGAATCAGCTACTAGATACTAATATCTTTTATGGTTCAAAGCTTTATGCTCTTTCTAAAATGACAGTTTCATTTGATTATGTAAAAAAGTATACAAAAATAATTTTTTGTGTGAATTACTCTTTGAACTGTTACATGCTCATTTCCTTATAAATGGATCATATTTGTAATTATCAGTTACAAATAAATCCAGTAAAATTACTTGAAAAATCTATGCTCTTCATCTTTAGATATTCTGTAATCTTCTTCAGCTGCCGTACCGAGTACCACAAACTGGGTGTCTCCAAAAACAGATACCATTTTCTCACAGTTCTGGAGGTTATATGTCCATTATCAAGGTGCCAGAAAATTCTGTTTCTGGTGAGGATTCTGTTAGCCATCTTCTTGCTGTGTACTCACATGACCTTTTCTGCCGTGTGTGTTTGTGTGTCTGTGAATTGAGTAAGCTCTTTATTCACCATTTCCATGGGATATGGCCTGATTCTTTAGGATCTTACTTAATCTACTTACAGGGTCTATCTACAAATACAATCACTTTGGGATCTGGAGGCTCAGTATAGGAATTTGAGGGCAACCAATTCAGTCTACAATAGGAAGTAATTGTTCTCTTGTTTCAAAGACTGAAGTGGAAGTTTAAAAAAATTACTTGCTATGTTATTTAATATATAAATGAGAAAACTTGATTTATAGTCATCTAAATTTCTAAAAATATCTTTGAATCTTTGAGGTAGGAGACATTTGAAATTACTGAATTAATTTCTTTCATTTTGAAGTCACTGTGCATGAAAATGAGTTTCTTGCAAGTGAAGAAATAAAACCTAAGAACTTGAAAATCAGAGTGATTTGTGTAATGGAGGAATTAGAGCTTGGCAAAAATTGATTTCCATGTGTATTTGTTGTTATCTAGGAATAAAATGTATTTGAAACTGAGGTTTGAGGAATAAGATAATATTCCTATGGGTTATATCAGTTTCTGCTTACTATAATCTGTTGAGACAATTTACACTTTTCAAGGCAGTTTTCTTTTACTTTTTGAAACAATTGAATTCAAACAGGAAAATGGCATATATTTAAGATTTTGGTAAACAGAAATGAAAACATATATTCGAAATAATGAGGGCAGAAAGATAGTTCTAAATCTGTTAATATCTACCTGTTAAGCTTTTCCTCTCTTCTTTCCCCTTCTGCCTCCTTTCCCTTCATTAATATCAGCTCTTAACTAATAGTTGTTTGGATTTCTCAAGTAATAGTCTAGATACAATTCATTGAATGTATAGTATTTTCTACTCTACAGTAGTATACTTTCCTTAATTTGGTAAATCAGTTGATAAATGTTTGGGATTAGTAATGTGTAAATAGTGCAGTCACTTACTGGATATTGAATTAGGTTAACTTTATGAGTTTTATCTTTGAGCAATTAAAAAGCATGTATGTGTTCTGTGTCACTAGAAGACTTCCAGTTTCTGATGTTTTATATCTAAAGAGGAAAGGAAACTTTTAAATTTAAATACTTCTGTGTAAAATTTAAATTGATATTCTAAAATTTCTAATGTCACCTGGGTGTTAACTAAAGGTAAGTTATGGGAGCTGTGATCAAATTTTATGGATGTCACTTTGATTGATTAAAAGGTATTTTAAGTCTTCTATTTACTTTTGAAATCAGTCTTCCCAGAAAGTATATACAGAATGACAAACTCAAATGCCTTCTGTATGATGAATTTTATCAGTGTATTTATTCTTAACAGTAGGATCAATTTACCAATTGTGAAATTCACTACTTAAGTACAATATAAATATATTCAAGTCAAGCCTTAATATTACTCAAAAATGCATATACATTATTTTTGATTTATCTCTATTATAGAGATGTTTCCCCAGAAAAATAAATGGGTCTAATTGGGCAAAATTTCTTACAACATTTCTCTTAGAATTTCATACATTATTGGTATGAAATGCATGCTACATTTCTTAATACTCTCTATATATGCATGTAAATGTATGCATGAGGGTTTTTTTTTTCATATAATCTTGTCAAGAAACGAGGGGTTAAGTTTACACTAAAGAGTCTGTTTTGTTCTGTTTATTCCCAAAACCTAGAAACAGCATCTGACATAGAGAAGTTGCTCAGTTAACTTTGATGAATTATTATTACAGGAGTTCTAATTTCATTAATCCTATATTCCATTGAACCTGGTGTTAATAAGCACCTCCTGGTTTGCCTGGAGATAATTAATTCTTCCCAGACTGAGTTCAGGGAGAAGAATGTGCTTCAAAAGTAAAGGTCTCTCTGGTGCCTTTAAGTTTGCAGTTAGTCCTATGATCAATAAATGTTAGTGATTTAAGTACTTAAAATTAGCAATAAAAGATTTCTGGGTATCTGTTAGCTCATTTGTAATGTACACTGAGTCAGCAAATGTTTGTTAAGACATGTAAACTTTCTGCCAAGTGCTTTTCTAACATTTCAGTCAGCCACTCTATGAGTGGAATATGTGTGAAAGTTGTGAGATTTAAGGTCACTGGATCGAAATTGGTTCACTCTGGGCTTTAAGAAATGGTATTCTGTTTTTGGATTCAGTTCATAAGTGCCTGAAAAGTTGATCGTTAGTTGGCTTCAGATATTTTATTCTGGGACTAGAGTAGTAGGTGGGTATTTCAAAGGATATGTTTGTATTCAAATTAATCTATGAATCCGATAAATCAGAATACTATTATATTTTGACTTTATATTGACTTTTTTAACCTGCTTAGTTTAATTTATAGTTCTGCCTGTCATGGTTAATATTACTAGTCTTTAAAAGCAGATGAATTATATAATTATCTCATTGGTCCTTAGCATTTACTGTAAGACCATTTATTACCAGTGTCTTCACATTTATTACCAGTGTACTACACTTCAGGTACTGTTTTAAGGTATTATAAACATTACCATAGGCACTTAGAGTGCACAGGTTTCTTGAGAGAGCAATCCAGATAGGGGAGTAGTTGCCTTCTGAACAAGGCATATATAGAAAAAACCAAACAAACTACCATTTATGTTGTAAATACTACTCTAAGCATGAAGAATTGCCACATCAGAGACAGTGAAGCCTACAAAATATGCAGTATATCTATGTGCAGAGTAGTAGTATAGGTTCATCCGTTAATCCAGCACTACCTGGAACTCTGTCAAGGTCCTCAAAGTAGTTTTTGAATTCCTAAAATGATTTCAACATTTTTAAGGTTGTCAATTGTTGTATTACATTATGAAAGAGACAAGAGAGTATAGTTTGGAAATAGTAGCCATGGTCAACCCCATTTTAAATACCAAACCTCTTGCTATAGCAACCTTTTTGTCCTGTTGTTTGATGAAGCATACAACAATTCATTTGGTAAAGTGAGCACTTAAGTGAATAACAAAGTTTTCAGGTTTGAAAGTTTAGTTGTTTCTATTAAAATGGTTGGTATTGCCTTTCTTTATTATTCACTGAGAGTTTTTACTTTTCAGAGAATATAAAATAAATCTTTCTAATAAGGCTATTACAGCTTGTTGAAGGTAAAGGTGTCCCAGTTACGTCTGTTTTTATGAGTTTTTACTTATCAAAATTATAGAATTTTTTTTCTGATTATTTCTTTTGTAATAAAGTAATTCATGTGAAAACATGATAGACTTTTTACTTCCTATTGCTTGTAAACATTCTTATTCTTGCCTTGAGATTGTCAACTGCATAATACTTACTCTTGCTTTTGGGGCCTTAATATGAATAGGCCTACACTTAGAAATTTCCTTGTAGAACACAAATTTAAACAGATCACTTTTTCCCCCTCCACATTGTTTATTGAGGTAAAGGAAGTTTAACATCTTATATCTGCTTTGGGGGTTATAAGTTTAAACCTCTACAAATTTATGTTTACACGTCCTGACCATGGACCCGTAATCTTCCACTGTGTTCCATTGGGATCCTTCTCTCCCCCATCAGTTTGCAAGGTCAGATGCTTTTACTGGTTTTGTTCTGACTGACCCTTTGTTATGTTTCTCTGTATTCTTCATGTGAGACCATTCGGTATTTGCCTTTCTCCTAACTTATTTCCAATAACTTCCTCTGTAGTTCCATTCATGTTGTTACAAATAACAAGAGTTCATCCTATTTTATAGCTGAGTATCCACATTTTTCTGACCCACTCCTCTGTCCTTGGGCATTTAGCCTGTTTGCATAACTTAGCTATTGTAAATAGGGTTGCAGTGAACATAAGAGTATACATATCCCTTCAAATTAGTGTTTTTGTCTTGTTGGGTACATACGTAGAGTGGCATTGCTGGGCCATAAGATAGATGCATTTTTAATACTTTGAGCCACCTCCATACTGTTTTCTGTTGGGGCTTGGATCTGTTTACATTCCCACCAACAGTGTACGAGGGTGCCTTTTTCTCTACATCCTAGCCAACATTTGTTTTTTTCTGGTCTTTTTGATGTGGGCCATTTTCACGGATGTGAGATGGTATCTTATTGTGGTTTTGATTTGCATTTCCCTGATGATAAGTGATGGTGAACATTTTTTCATGTGCCAGTTAGCCATCCGTATGTCGTCTTTGGGAAAGTGTCTACTTAGCTTTTCTGCCTGCTTTTTGATTGGGTTGTTTTCTTTTTGTTGAGTTGAATGAGTTCTTTATAATTTAGGTTGTTAGCCCTTTGTTGGATGTGTTATGTGCAAATATTTTCTTCCATTCAGTACGGAGTCTTTTTGTTTTACTGATTATTTCTTTCTCTGAGCAAAGCTTTTGAGTTTGATGTAATACCATTTGTTTATATTTGCTATGTGGCTTCTCTTGCCATTGGAGTTAAATCCCCCAAAATGTTTCTGAAGTCAGTGTCGTGGAAAGTGTTACCTGTTTTTTTCTTCAGTGTATTTTATATTTTGAGATCGTCTCTTCATGTCTTTAATCCTAAATGGATCACTTATTTTGAGCTGTAGCTTGGTCAGAAGCATGGTCTGTGGAGTCAAAGCCAAGAAACTCAATTCAGCTGTTTATTATGATTGTGATTTGGGAAAGTTACTTAGCTTTATCTGTGAAATGGGGTGAATATTGATCCTGTAAGTTTGTTATGGGGATAAAAAGAGCTGGAGGGTACAATGCCATGGCAGGGACACTTCCAAAAATGTGTTTATTCTCAAAATGGGCAGGAGGTCAAATGTGGCATTTGATTTTTTAAAAAAATTTATTTTTAACTCTTTGTGAAATGGATTTTCAGGTAAGTTGTTAGCTCCGTTCACAGCAAGGAAAATGACTTCCTCCAAATTGTGTATCTATTATATTGAAAGTCTTTATTGAATACAGAATGGGTTTTAAGTTACTAGAAAATAATGACGTTAACACTTTATGTTGTTAGGTTTTTAAAAATATTTTCTATACAATAATAAGTGATAGATGTTTGATTTTAATTATACTTCCAATTAATTTTGCAGCTTTATTAAGACCTAATAAATAAGGCACAAATATTAGAAAATATTAAGACAATAAGTTGTCTGTCATTTAATAGTTTATAATTACTTTTGGAATGCTTTTGTTTTATACTGTTGGCGTTAACAATATTTGATAATTTTCAAGCAGCAAGTACAGTGTTTACACATAGTAACGGCAAAATTTTACAATTATCACATTTTCTTCAAAGACTACTAATTTTAACAGGGAAGTATGTTATGAATTCTTAATTTCAAAGTATAAACTATTTTTGTGAGTTGATTATCTCAACATAATAACAAAAAACGAAAAGTTTAAACACCTAATTCAGTCATGACTTATCTGCTGGTTTATTCATACACTGGAAAAGAAAAGCAACATTTTAGTTCTGTGGTTTAGTGTTTCACAATTAATTGATCTAAGAGAAGAAAGTATTCTCCCACATTGCAGAAAATGCTACCTCTTAAAATATTTACTTTCTAGTGATTTTCATGCACATGAACACAAACCAACTCAGCTTGTTTTGTCTCTTACATCAGTAATCTTTAATAATCATAATTAATAAACTTGTTTTGAAGATAGGTTAATACCATCTGTGGAAATACTTTCTGTTCCTTCTAAAGCTGCTCTGTAAGCATGTGATCTTTTAATAGCAGTTTTGCCTTTTCCTAGTGACCAGTCAAAAAATATAACATCTTTGGATTTTACAGATTTTACATGTTGTACTTTTCAGTTATAAGTGTGTATTGAAACTAAACTTTTGTGGTCTGCTGATAAGAATCTTTGCACTCTGCCTGATTCTCCCTCTTCTATTTGTCTGTAGCTTGTTCCTAATTCTTTTTAGAACTTGAACTATTTGCTGTAATCTCACTGGAAAAAATTTTTATTTAAAGCTGAATATACTTTCAGATCCTGTGTTTATCTTATAAGCTAGATACTAAAACTACTATGTACAAGGCAGTGTGTTAGATGCCTTCAGGGTCCTGATAAAATAGGTCAGAACTAAATAGGCAGAAAAAAGAGAGATGGACAAAGATAACTCATTAAGACTTAGGAGGAGCATCTGTCTTAACATCCAGGTAGGAGTATCGAGGAGTGCTGCATGGAGGATAAATACAACAGACATCTATCTAGAGAAGGTGAATAGATCCTTTTTGCCAGTTGGATGGGATGTATGTAAGGGTAAAATGGGAAACTTTGGTGGAAGGCCAGATATAAGAGGACCTTGAATGTTAGGGTGATTTTACTTTTTTTCCCCTTAAAAGGCAAATGAACCATTGGACATTTTTTTTAAAATAAATTTTATTTTTATATTCCCCATACAATTGCAATCCCCTTATTTTGACCCCAATCCCTCCCCTCCCCGCCCCCCACCACCCATAGAGTGTCTCTGGTTCATAGTTGTTGATTTTGATTTTCACTTTCTTATAGTTATTCATTTTCCTGGTCCCTTATTTAAGTTTTCTAGATTCCTGCTATGAGTGAGACCATCCGGTATTTTTCTTTTTCTTTCTGGCTTATTTCGCTGAGCATGATCCCTTCCAGCGCCATCCATGTTGCTGCAAATTGCATGTGTTTATCTTTTTTGAATTCTGAGTAATATTAACCATTGGACATTTTTGAGTAGATTGTATAACTAGGATAGGTTGGAAAGAAAAAAGGATAGGCACTGGAAAGGTTGGAATAGGGGGCTTTTTAGTATCCTTTTAAAGGTATTTGGAAGTTGTAAATGGTCCTCCATGAGCAACATGAAGATTTTATTCTTGGATATATCCTAAAATATTTTGGATTGCGGTATCCAACTAATAAAAAAAAGTTGTTTTTCGGGCCTCCCCAGTGGCGCAGCGGTTGAGTGCTGGGTTGCAAAGCTGCCCGCAGCCTCTGCAGCGCCGGTTTGATCCCCGGCTGCTCCCCGGCCACCAGAGGAGGGTCCCACAAGGCGCGCAGACCTCTCCTGCCGCCCGCTGCTCCCCTCAGCAGTGTACTTCGGTCCTTCTGCCTGCTCTGCTCCCCGCTCTGGCTCTGGTGAATTCTCTCACCCTCCTGCGCTTCTGACTGTACCCAGTACTTGTATAAATAAATAAAAAAAATAAAAATAAAATAAATCTTTAAAAAAAAAGTTGTTTTTCAACTTGTAGGGCAAAAATTAATGCTCAGTTTTAAGGATTTCTTCAATGAAGAGTTTCTTAAACATTTGATGCCTACTACGATTTAATTGATATATGTCTGTGTCTATTGTATTTTAGTGATTGTGAATTTTAGCTTTCACTGTGTTTTTGAGAGAATACAAAACCTGTTCTTTTACCTGAACCAAGCTACTAGTAGAACTTGGCAATTGACTAAATTGGTGTTGAAGGTGTAGAGGTGGATTTTATGTTCCTTCATAAGGGAAAAAAAGAAGTGTGTTTGGGGAGGGTGGTGGTGGTGGGGTGTTAATAAGGAAGTTAGGTACAAGATATTAAGTATAGGTTTTCATGTACTACTACTGTCAGAAGTAGAGAGAGACTCGTAGAGACTGATTTGTCTGGGAGAAGTCTGGGATGGATTAGATTTTAAATGCAGAGAGAATATCCATATAATTAAGTTTAGGGTACTGTTATAAATTTGGGATGAATTTGGAAGAGATTTAGGCTGAAGATAGGTATAGCTTGAGAGAGATAGACCTTAAACTCTGAAAATTGGTAAAAGTAGAAAATCTTTCAAAAGAACATTTGAAAACACTCGCCTTTCTTTGTGATGAGAAGTCTAAAGGAAAGAAAAACAGTTGTGTCTGTGCTGGGAAAAGCAATATAGTGCTGAGGAAGATGGAAAAGAGTTTTTCAACAAATTGTTGAAAAATAGAGACATCTAAATGTTTGGGTTAGGTTTCCCTGGTCCTTTGAAGAAAGCAGTTTTTGTAGAGTGGTTCAGGCAGAGCCAGGTTTCTAATATATTACCCGTTTCATTGCCCAGCTTTTTATTCTCTTCAGTCAACCCTGTATATGTTTTCATGGAGCAATTTATGATTTTTAGCCATTTCCTGGGAGCATAGAACTCATCTGCTATAAATGTACTTTTAATTTTCTTTTCTTAATATGTTACCTGACATTACTTCAAGTCAGAACTTAACCAGGTGCTAATTTCATTTCTTCAAGTGCATGGAAATGTAATATATCACCAGCAAACATACTAATGTCTCACTCGTAGGACTTTTATTATAACTGGCATTACAAAAAGATGACTAATGAATTCCCTATCATTGCCAGTTCTCCTTTTGCTCTAAGTACAGTCATATTTTATTTATTATTATTATTATTATTTTAAGATTCACTTATTTATTTATACAAGCACTGGGTACAGTCAGAAGCATGGGAAGGTGAGAGAACTCACCAGAGCCAGAGAGGGGAGCAGAGTAGGCAGAAGAACCGAAGTACACTGCTGAGGGGAACAGTGGGCGGCAGGAGAGGTCTGCGCGCCATGGGTCCTCCTCCGGTGGCTGGGGAGCAGCCGGGGAGCAGCCGGGGATCGAACCGGCGCTGCAGAGGCTGCGGGCAGCTTCGCAACCCAGCGCTCAACCGCTGTGCCACCAGGGAGGCCCTACAGTGATACTTTAAATAAAGATCCTTAGAAAGCCCTCCAGAGTTGTAGGATCTTCTGTATATGAAGTTTCTGTGTTAGGATTTGACACATAGCCACTTTTGGTTCCATTTGTACAGAATAGTAGTCAGGAGGGCACATAAGTCTCACTCTAACTATAATAATGATTGAAATGGCAAAAACTGAATATGTTGTTATTTGCATTTTATGTGCTAATTTCTCCCCTATTCTTGGTATATATTTTCCTGATCTTCACAGTAACTATTAAGTGTAGGTGTCATTATTCCCATTTTACACATGAGAGAACTGAGGCTGGAACATTTGAATACATTGAGCTTCCTATTTAAAAACAGAACTAGGATTCAAATCAGCTCTTTCTGACTTTCAAAAACTATGTTCTTTCCATGGCTTATGCAATTTTATAATGTATTTGAAATTTAAGCTTTAATCCTCTGGATGGCAAGTACTCCAGTTTGGGAATGCCTGACTATCTTCTTGCTAAGGATAAATCATTTTTAATTTGCTTGAACACATCACGCACCATATTGATATAGACTTAAGTCTATATTTTGTATTATAGACTTAAGTCTATATTTTGTATTATTATATATATTTTAATTTTATTATCAATTCTATGAGAAGTAGATGTATTTTTCCACAATATTTTTTTATGAAACTTTCAAACATACAACTTTACACACTCATATACTAACCACCTAGATCTAGCCATTAACATTTTACTGTACTTATTTTATTACATATCTATAATCTATCCACCATCAATTCCTTTTTGGATGTATTTTTAAAATTTTAGATATCACTAAAACTTCCCTAAATACTTCAGCCTTTATATTATTGACTAGAGTTCAGTATTTACATACAAGTTTTTTCTTTTAATGTTAAATTTACATGCAGTGAAATATGCAAATCTTAAATGTACATTCTGAGTTTTGGTAAATCTCTATTTGTAATCTGAATATTTATCAAGATGTGAAATGTTACTATCGGTAGGTGTCGTTTTATTCCAAATTTGTGGATTTTAAAAAGCATGTAGTTAGTAAAACCTATCCAGTCACTAGAGGGCAGAGCAGTACTATACTTTAGGCTTTATTTGAAAATTTCTGTTGTGAAAATTGCTGAACATGAGAAAACATGTTGATTCACAACTGAGTAGAGATTTCGTTGTACTCTTATTGCCTTAACTTTCTGTGAAATCCGTTAACATGCTTATATTTGTATCAAAGGAGCTTTTCTGGCAATTGCATTGATTGCTTCCAACGGGCATGATAATTTAGAAAAATATAAGTATCCCTTAAGAGAAAATACTAATGCTTACCAAGAGTGGTGCATTAAATCATTTCTACTATATGTAGTACCCTGAAATTGAATTGCAAGTCAATTATGAAACAAACAAGTTTGAGACAAGTTTACTAGTACTGAGATTTAAGAATTTACTGAAATGGTAGAGCATCTATTCATATTTCAACTAAAAATGTTATATCATTAAGACTGAAATTACAAGATTGTAAATGCAATGAACTAATTCTGGTTCTTTTCATAAATGTTAAAATTTTGTCAAGTTGCTGTTCACTTGATTCCATTGCTATTTGAAAATTTCCCGTAATTCTCATATTTCCATTCTGATAGATTTTTGACATCAGTGAAACCCTGAGATAAATCATTCCTGTGACCAAACTGCATAGTTCTGTCCCTAAGATAATTTTATTTTGAATATGTAATTTGAATCTTATTTTATGGAACAGTTTGGGTTTTATAGATGTCATTTCTAATAGAGACAGCATAAGTTATCAAAAAAGCACAGGTTTTGAAATTAGAAAATTTGAGGCCCCAATTATCATGTTCCTGCTTGTGATCTTGGACAAGTTACATTACCTTTCTCAAATAACCATTTTCTAAATTGGAGAATTGGGAAAATATTTTCTTAGTTTTGTTTGGGGGATTGTGTGTGTTTATATCTCCAATGATGAGACTATGTAAAGATGACTTCTAATGGTTAAAGGTAGAAGCTCAGAAAAGCCTTAGAAATAACTTTGAAATGGTTGATTATATCATAAATTTCATAACATGAAGCCACCTTTTACACTAAGTAGTAAATAATACCAAAGCTGAGGTTTCCAAACCAAAACCCAAGTTCAGATTGTTGACTTTCTCCCTGTCTTTGAGTGTCTTTCACTGCTTAATCTTTCTATAAGTACTGACTCTTGCTCCTCTTAATCTTTATTCTACTCTCTATTTATTTCTATGTCCCCTCTCTCTGTGTTTCTCCTGACTGTCTTTGGTCTCTCTCTGTGTTTTTCTTGTCCCAGGCACCCTCAGGAAGACCCCAAGCCTCTAGCAGTACCTGGTATCATCTCCAGCATGTTTATAGATGTGGAAGAGTCACTGGGATATTGAGACATACCAAGGCGAATTGTTCCACTGTAGTAAGTCAATCAGCATTTATTAAGTGTTTACAGAGCTTAGTTGGTGATACTTTGTGGGGGGCGGAGGAGGGTGAGTTAGGGCATGGCCTAGAAGAAATAAACTTATAAACTCTTCTCAGTGATTCTGGCAGGCTGTACACACATGCAAACTAAGACAACTAAACGAAAATCTGACAATTACATAAAGGAGTTGTGTTGTATGCATGCAGAAGAGATCCAGAGTTAACAGAGTAGACAAGATCAGGTGGTATAAATTGGGATTTTGTATGAGTTTAAAATTAGGTTTTGAAGTAAAACTGGAGGAAAGATGAGGAAAGAGCGGGTGGAAGTGAGGAATTACTGTGGGGCTTGGCAAGCCTATTCACTTGCTTGTGCATGAATCCCTGACTGGAGGGCGTGAAATGAGAATGGTAAGAGTGGTAAGTCTCAACCTACGAACAGCTAACTTTCCTTAAACTCCCAGTGTTGGAGAAATTCAGGTTATGAAAATAAGGCCAGCCAAGTTAATACTTTTCTGTAAACACAGTCTGTATCTATTGCCAGCTTTAGAATTCATAGAGTTTAAGAATAAATTGTGATTATAAAATAGTAATGAATTACTGTGACATAAAATGAATACCGACTCTTAGAGTATGATCCATAGGTACATTTGAAACACTTAAGATAAATGAAAATAAAACATTAAATTTCTAATGAGTCAATTTTGTTTTCATGTTGGTAATTAATTTTGCTGTTGTAGTTTAGACAGCCCTACCTATGCTTCATGGCTTTTCAAAGTTGGATATGGTTCGAATCCATCCTCTGTGAACTGTGAAATGTTGGGCAGCCTACATGACAATGCTGAATTTTATTTTCTTCGGAAAACTAAGGGTGAAATATTTACCTTAAGTGTTGTGTGACTGAAGAATTTTATAAAGTCTTGAGTGCATCAGATACTTATAACTTGCAGATACTTAAGAATCCCCTGAAAATAGCTTGTTGAATATAGTGTTATTTCTGAGAGCTTTTTGAAAATAGAAGTAATCCTGGGCCTTCCTGATGGCGCAGTGGTTGAGCACTGGGTTGCGAAGCTGCTCGCAGCCTCTGCAGCGCCGGTTCAATCCCCGGCTGCTCCCCGGCCACAGGAGGAGGGTCCCACATGGCGCGCAGACCTCTCCTGCCGCCCGCTGCTCCCCTCAGCAGTGTACTTCGGTCCTTCTGCCTGCTCTGCTCCTTGCTCTGGCTCTGGTGAATTCTCTCACCCTCCTGCGCTTCTGACTGTACCCAGTGCTTGTATAAATAAACAAATAAACAAATAAATCTTAAAAAAAAAGAAAATAGATGTAATCCCATAGTATTTAGAAAATGCTGTATAGACAAGGAATATAGATAACAAGTGAATAAAAAACAAAGGATGACTTTAATGTGAACAACTGAGTACCTACCTCTAACTTAGGACATACAGCAATGTCTAAGTCATTTCTTCTGAGCTTTACACTCCCCCCCCTTTTTTTTAAACAAATTGAGAGTGGTAGACTAGTGATCTGTAAGATTCCTTTTGACTTCAACATTTTATATTCCGTCTTTAGTTGAAATGACAGTGTTTCTCATTGGATGTCTGAGTACTACTACCAAAGTCTTGAATCCTTCTACTATAATGTGTTTTAGGCCCATAGCTGTATCACAGTAACCTGTCAGCAATTGTCTCCCATAGCCCCAGCAAGTGGGGCATACATCAGATTTTCCTTCCACTCTGTTATTTAGGGTTAATTTGTCCTGGACGAGTCCATTAATCTTTCTTTGGGAAGGTGTCATGACTGCCCTTGGCTTTCCATTTTCATTTACCAGGCACCCCAGACTTTGGTCAATGCAAAACCCTGAGTTCTGCCCTCTTGCTGCTCCTCCTCTTCCTCTAATCCCACAGAAGTAAGTAGGGTAGTTTGTTCTATCTTTCATTATTTGCTGTACAGTTTAACCCCATGTCTTTCCTCATACTCCAGTTGCCATATTAAAGTCCATGTTCTATCTACTGTTGGGTCTTTTTGTAGAGTCAGTGGGTTTGTCTTCATCTAATACTGGAGCAAGTGATCCATTCTTTAACCCTCTAGATCAACTCCAGATAAATGACGAGTGAGAACCTCAACTCAGTCTCTTGCTACCTTCCCTCTGTCTTCCCGTGATATTGCAGACTCCCACTTTAAGGCAGATTAACCCTACAACTACTTTCTAGGTTTATCTGGCTCTCTTGGAATTCTCACATGACAGTTACCTAAGCCTGCTTGCTACTTGTCCAGAATTCATTTTATGAATGCTTCTGAATTCTCTCCAAACGCAAAAGTGCCAGACAAAGGCCACACAAAGCAAGGAATCTGACCTCTGTCTTAGCTTTCTATAAATTGTAATCACTGCCCAGTCACTCCTGAGCACCCTGACTAGAGAGCTGTGTATTTTACCATAAAGCAATATTATGGTAGATTCTTTTTTTAATAAGAAGAAACAAAGAAATCTAATCTTGTCCTGATGTTATGGACATACTTTGTCAAAATCTCATTAAGATTAGCAGATTTTAGGTCAAGAGGAGAATAATGTTAGAGAAGAATTTTGTAACAATAACAACAAAAAAAAAAGATGGTAAAGGGAAACTTTAATGAAAGATTTAGCTTTATGACATTAATTCTAAATAAAATTTGGAATTTTAAAATTCCTCTTAGTTTTTCTTTTAGTGGCAAATATTTATTATGAAAGCCCACTTGTTAACTTCCTACCCCCAACCTCCATGCACATAAAACACCCAAGATATACTGGGCTGTCCAGCCGTGAGGAACAAGAAGCCAGACGATTTGTGATAATTCACCCCTCCTAACTGCTTACTTGACAAAACTCTGCAAAAACATATTATGCCAAATGTTCTATTCTTGAAAGAAGCAATTAATACTATCCTATCTCTAGGAGAGCAGATTATTTTTTATTCCTCAGGAATACAAGGAGAGAAACGTTCTTTTATGCTTATACGGGAAAAATGGGAGGAATTACCTGACGTGAAAACTTTACTGATAGGAGAATGTTCATTCCGACTGCCCTTATATGGTGTCTTTGATTAATGTGAAATGTTTAACCTGTTAAGTATTTGCATTAATATTTTAAATTATCAGTGATAGTTTCCTTTTCAGTACTAATTCACTTAGTATTTTATTAATTTAGACAGGCTTGAAAGTGCCTCAGAAAATCTTACAGCACTCATTTAGTATTCGTATTTTAGTTCAATAGCATTTGAGAGAGAACCCTATAGCCTCTGATTTAATTGCAGAAAATACTAAAAATAAACTTGTTAGCAAGTTGGATCATCCTTAACTATAGTATGCAATTTATAAATTGTGTAAATATGATATAATATATTCCTTCAAAGGAAACTAGAGAATGCATTTGTTAATAGATTCTGTAGTGAATGGGCCCAACTTGGAAAAGGAAATTTTATTTTATTTTTTTATTTAAATTTTATTTTTATATTCCCCATACAATTACAACCCCCTTATTTTGACCCCAAGCCCTCCTTTCCCCGCCCCCCACCCCCCATAGAGTGTCTCTGGTTCATAGTTGTTTGTTGATTTTGATATTTTCTTTCTTATAGTTATTCTTTTTCCTGATCCCTTATTTAGGTTTTCTAGATTCCTGCTATGAGTGAGACCATCCGGTATTTTTCTTTTTCTTTCTGGCTTATTTCGGTGAGCATGATCCCTTCCAGCTCCATCCATGTTGCTGCAAATTGCATGTGTTTATCTTTTTTGAATGCTGAGTAATATTCCATGGTGTATATGTACCACTTCTTCTTGATCCAGTCATCTATTTTTGGGCATTTGGGTTGTTTCCAAAGTTTAGCTATTGTAAATAGTGCTGCTATATACATGGGGGTGCAGGTGCTCTTTGGAATTGATGTTTCTGTGTCCTTTGGGTAAATACCTAGGAGTGGAATTGCTGGATCATATGGAAGCTCTATGTTTAGTAGGTCAAGAAATCTCCACACAGCTCTCCATAGTGGCTGGACCAGTTTGCACTCCCACCAACAGTGCAGGAGAGTTCCTGGAAAAGGAAATTTTAAATGCTAAATTAAGAATAACTTTTGAACTACACTTGTAAATTTTACTTATGTTTTGTTTGCATTTGTGATACAGCAAAGTTAGTAATATATATAAAAGTAACATCATAGTTGAGATTATGCAATTAGATGTATAATTATTTGAAATAAAGATATAGTAAAGAGAATCTTATTGAAATAGTTCTGAATAACCTCATTCAAATTAAGAATTTGCTGCAATAACAGTATTCCTTTTGTCTGGAAATGTGTATCTGGATAAACAATGAAATATTCAATAGATATGTAATTTTGAGGGGAAAAGTGAGCAATTAATCTTTTTCTGAAATTAATTTCCTAGTATATTACCATAATTATATTGGCAGCAAAATTCATATTTCTAAAAGGCTGAGTAGGTTTTACTAATTCTGAAAAATAAGGATTTAAAAAATAAGGATATAAAATAATAGAATAGAAAATGGAACTTTAATATGAGTATTTATTTTGAAGAATTGGTACTTTTCAAGAAGCTCACCTAGACATCATAATATGGCTATAGATTACTAAATATATGGTTTTCTTTTGTGTATATGCCAAACTTTTTTCCCAGCAAATCTCATAATCTGTACATTTGTTTTGTGCTCAGTCGATGGACACTACTCTCTTTTCCTCTGCTGGCCAACCACTGTGTCTCAATTGAAGGATGGCATCATTGCCCTGAGGTTAAGGTCTGTTTGGAGCTTAGACAATTCTTGGCTGTTGTTTTCATCCATTTATAGTTATTTGCTGTTACTTAACCCTTACACTGGCTAGATGGCAGTGTTGCTTTCTTTGAGCCCAGTAAACACAAGTTTTCCGTATTCATCATTTAGTAGCCCACCAACTGCTAAGAACCACTCTGGACCTAGGAAGTTGGCACTCTGGGACTCTTGAGTCAGAGAACTCCTAGATCTCAGTTCCAGGGTAAGAGTGGGTCTGATTTCACTGAATGGAGTCTTCCAGTCAGCAGTTTTCTCAGGATTACAACTTAAGACAGATTCTCTTCAGCTTTTATTGGAGCTTACTCAAAGGTTGATTTGAATGTTTCTTTTTCCTTTAAACTTTCAAAAATGTGCTAGAGATTTTTGTTGATTTGTTTGAAGTTATTTGCATTTAAATGATTTCAAAGACAATCTTCAACAGTAGGTTCTGGCTCTCTTATTCTTTGTGTTTACTAATATTAGTGAAGTCCTGGTCAGATAGTTTTTTCCTATTTCTTCCTTTACATTTTTATGGGGGTTTCAAAGAAGAGTAGGGATACCTACTGTTTTTCACTTCCTCTTCTCCATGTAGAGTTTACAGGCAAGAGAAAGATAAACCTTGGTTAAGTTTAAAGGATTTAAATCTGTGATTTTCAGTGGGGGTTTATAATTAAGAGTCACTGTTATAATTAAGAGGCTGTGTATCATGATGATGTACATGTGTCTGGAGAATTGGTTAAAACATTAAGAGCTTGAGTCACAGATTTAAAATAATCATTTGTGATGATAGAAGAGGGTCACTAGGAACTTTCTGGGTTCCTGGGAACCCAGGGAATGCTCTAGGGAATTAAGAAATAAGGAGGAAGGAGATGTTATTTTGCATAGAATTAATAGCTGACTTGGATGAAGAGGAACAGAAAAGGAGCATTTTAAATAGTGTAAGGAGTTGGGCTTTAAATGCACTTTCTGAGATGTAGTGAAAGACAAAGGGAGTTTGGGGCCTGCTCTGTATGTGTTTGAGGTGGATAAGACAGGAGGGACACTCAAAGAAAAGGTGCACAAAGGGGGAATACTAATATGAGAAATTCTGAGAATAGATTGTGAGGTGCCTTTGAAGAGTTTGGATTCAGGGAGTGAAAGGTGTTTTCAAAACTTGACTTGGAATAAATCTGACGAGATTAAGTTTGGAAATGGATATTATCATGTAGAGTGTCTGTAATCACCTCTTGGAAGGTGACTTGGTACCTACGAGCTTGAAAAAGGAAGAAAATAAATTACTTTTTTGCTGCTGTCAGTAAATATTTAATGTGGCATGTGAGAGACTTTTTTTTTTTAAGATTTATGTTCTTCATATTTTTTTATTTTTATTTTTTTAAGATTTATTTATTTATTTATACAAGCACTGGGTACAGTCAGAAGCGCGGGAGGGTGAGAGAACTCACCAGAGCCAGAGCGGGGAGCAGAGCAGGCAGAAGGACCGAAGTACACTGCTGAGGGGAGCAGCGGGCGGCAGGAGAGGTCTGCGCGCCATGTGGGACCCTCCTCCGGTGGCCGGGGAGCAGCTGGGGATCGAACCGGTGCTGCAGAGGCTGTGGGCAGATTCGCAACCCAGCGCTCAACCGCTGAGCCACCGGGGAGGCCCGAGAGACTTTTTTTTTTGAAGATTTATTTGTTTATGCATACAAGAGCTGGGGTGTAGGCTACACGTGTTGAGGGTGAGAGGATTCACCAGAGACAGAGTTGGGAGCAGACCAGGTGGATCGACTGAAATACACAGCTGAGGGGAGCAGTAGGGGAGACAGGAGAGGTCTGCTGCACCATGCGGGTTAGCTGCCTGGCCTGGGATCAGACTAGTGGTATAGTGGCTGTGGATACTAGTGCTACAGGGCTGGGGATAGCTTCATAGTGCTGAGACTTAACCCCTCGAGCCACTAGGGAGGCCCATGAGAGACATCTTAAAGGGGTTACTTGTTTTCATTCTTATCTTGTGAAGCAGGTACTAGCCTTCTGTTACAGATGAGTTAGTGAACAACTAGTTAAATTAGACAACTAGAAGTGGTAAAAATTAATAGATCTATCTGGCTGCCAAACCCAAGCGTGCCTTACTCCCTTGCTCTGACTCATGAAGCATGGGAATGGAGAAAAGATGAACTTTTTTATTCCTTATTTGATTGGTCACATACCCCATTTCTTAGGAATTATCAAATGAATCCAAATTAGCACTGTATTCTTGCATATTCTTATGAAGTTGCATGTATATTGGTATACCTTTGCTTGTATTTGACATAAATTGCATATATTAGAGTTTGCACTTTCTCAACCATAGCATTTGAGAAAATACTCTTCTGATAGTTTAATGAAAAATGTCAGTTGATAAAATTTGGGTCATTATATTTAAATATCAATTTAAAACAAATAGGAACAGGTGATAGTTTTATCAAATAATTTTATAAGAAATAAAACCTATATCCCAGTTTCCTAGAATGAAAATTATAGGATAAACTGGAATGTTTAGAAAAGGAGAATTTGGGTTGATTTTCTTACTCATTGAGAGGTAGAATACTATCAATTTTAGTATCTGTAAGTTGTTACAAAAATGTTGGTACATGACTGAATTAATAAGTGAAATGAAGCTTGTTTTTTAATGGAGGGATGATATTGGTGTCATTACTCAAGTGGTAATTATTTTTCAGTATTAATAATATATCTCACTGAGGAGAGATTGAGATTGAAGTAGTAGGTACTGACATCAAATGAATTGCCCACTACCAGTGCCAGCAACCTTTCCACCTCATGCCCATTAGGAGGTTTTCTTTTTTATATCAATTAAATTATATCAATTATAATCTTTATATGTCAATTATAATCTTTTTTATATCAATTATAATCTGTCACTTTCCCCTAAAAACAGTTTACTCCCAAAACTGTGGTTAATTAAGAAATATCTATTTAGGGCCTCCCCGGTGGCGCAGTGGTTGAGCGCTGGGTTGCGAAGCTGCCCGCGGCCTTTGCTGCGCCGGTTCGATCCCCGGCTGCTCCCCGGCCACCAGAGGAGGGTCCCACATGGCGCGCAGATCTCTCCTGCCGCCTGCTGCTCCCCTCAGCAGTGTACATTGGTCCTTCTGCCTGCTCTGCTCCCCGCTCTGGCTCTGGTGAATTCTCTCACCCTCCCGCGCTTCTGACTGTACCCAGGGCATGTATAAAACAAGCAAACAAACAAACAAATAAATAAATAAAAACATGCCTCTATTAAAAAAAAATTAAAAAAAAAAAGAATTCATAGCCTTTAAAAAAAAAAAAGAAATATCTATTTAGTTATGCTCTGGTTAAATGAAGTTTACAAATACATTTCAGGTTGCTTTTTATCCACAAACTATTTTAACTGGAGGTCTTTGTTGTGGGAACTTTTTTTTTTCTTGAATACTAATTTTCATTTCTCTTTGTATAACCTGCATTTCCTTCAGCAAAAATAATTTTAGGCTCCCAAACAAGAAGCAGCTGTCTGAAATATGTTCATTGACTCAGCTGAGTATCTAGTTGCCCGACAAAAGTTATTTGATTTGGGTAGTGTAAAGAAGTAAAAATAAGCATTCAGATTAGATTTTGGCTGCTGTAATAAGAACTTCAGTCTGTAACTTGAAATCTTAAAATCCACATGTAGTGTAATTTTATGTTGATGTTTGGAGAGATTTGAGCCTAAACACTATGGAGACTGTAGAGTATATTCACTATTTCCCTACCGAATTATTTCTTTGATTCTCAAAGGGAAAACATTGAATCATCATCTCAAGATTAACTTGACAAGGGATACATCTCAATTATGTTTACAAGATAAAAAAATTGTAATTTTATGCGTATGAATTATTTGGTGAAAAATTCACTGAAGAAAATCCAGAGAATGAAAGGGACAGAGCCAGAAGCATAGTGAGAATGATGTCCCAAAAGACTGCTTGGAACTGTAAAATCGAGTGGTATAAAACTATTCACACATTTTTATTAGATCCTTATAGAACTACAAACTCTTTTGAAAGACTGCTGCTAAGAATATTTAGGGGAGTATAAAAGTCTAGATAAGTCTCTGGGTTAACTAAATATCCACAATAGAAGAATATTTAAAAGAATAAATTTGTTGCACTTAAAAATGCAGGTTAATTTTATGAGTCTGTTTTCTGAGATTGTCTCGACAATGATATATCTTCCAGGTTTCTACTTGTGAGTTCATTCCTAATAGGCACAGAAAGATGAATAAGTTGGGAAAAGTCCTAAACTCCAAATAGCCATTGATAAAACTCATTATGAAGGCCTGGCAAATTGGAACTACTTCCTCTTGCTGGGTGGAGTTTAGAACTTAGAGTATAAATCAGTGTAGTCACTATTTTACAGATTATTTTATAATTCTTAGGTTATTTGAGAAAGATTGCTGTTAACCTCAAATCACAATTTGGAAAGGAAGTGCTGGGAGGATTTGACCTATTTATTAGTAGAAAGGTCCTAGCTTTGTAGGTCCTACTTTGTATACTGATGATACAAAGTGGTACTTTAAGTGAAAGTGGAGCTGGGATAATATAACTACAGTTTTCAAGCATAGTTGAATGTGGCATTTCATGAAAAGAATCTAGGTAGAAAAATGTTTGTGAATCCAGGCAAAAATTTCATGGAATGTGTACAGTGTTTTTGAATCTATTTTATTCTTTACTGTCACCAATTCCTCAAGATCGCATCCCCTAAGTATGAGGTATAAATTGCTTAGTGGTAGAAGTTGGGGACATGTGGGGCAGAAGAAGAATAGAGACTATGGTATACTTTTAATTTAGTCTATAAGTTAATTAAACCTTTCCATGAGAATATCAGATACACATCAGATATATTTTATCCGAAGTCTGAATTCCTTCTGGATTCTCATATTTTGTTTTGCCTTGTTTTTCAAGGTACCTAGCAAGGTAGTGGATAAAATTTTTATATTTTGTGAAACGTCAATGATTTGCATTTTTTAAAAAGATTTATTTTTATACAAGAACTGGGGTACAGGATGGAGGCATGGGACGGTGAGAATATTCACCAGAGACAGAGAGGGAAACAGAACAGGCAGACAGATTGAAATACACTGCTGAGGGGAGCAGCGGGCAAGGCAGGAGAGATCTGCCCCCGCCATGTGGGACTCTGCTTGGCCAGCCGGGAATCAAACCAGCGCTGCAGAGGCTGTGGACAGCTTCATAGCGCAGTGCTCAATCCGCTGTGCCACCGGGGAGGCCCTGCATTTTTGCTTTTAAAAAGTATTAAATGAGTAAATTTCAGTTGCTTTCAGAAATGTTACCTTTTAAACTTCGCAATGATGATGAATGAAAATGAAAAATTAACACCGTGGATGACGTTGTACTAATCTTAGCTCTTTCAAATTGAATGAATTCTGGGACCTTCAACGTTTTTCTTAGTGTGGGCCTGAATTTCATCATCTTTCAATGAGGGAGTTAAATTGTTCTAGTTCTATAAATGTGAGTTTGAATGAAGAACAAAGGAGGAGTATTCCTAAATCAAGTTAGATGAGGTCAAGAAGAAAATAAGTTCCATACTCAGTAAGTTTTTTTGGTACAGTTTTGATGAGAAAGAAAAGAGAGTAAGTTGGTAGAAAAAATAATGCTTATACTCATTTCTCCTGCAATCTGAAAGAAAACTGTTCCTATTTTGGTATGATTTGATAGGTTATTTTTTGGATCTGGGAATGCTATTACCATTAATTTATATTCAGAAATTTTTTACTGTTTGCACATCCAAAAAAAATTTTTAGGAGTCATGCCAAAGAGGAATATTCTACTTTGGGATAGCAGGGGAAATCTGTAATAGAAATGGTATAGTGAGTTGCAGAGCTATGGGATGTAATGAGAATGAGATTTGTTTGATTAGAAGAAAGTTTTTTTTTGGAAATAAGATAGTGAATTTTCATTATCTAGAAGTGCAATTTCTGATAAAATGGCCATTTAAGATATGTTTCACATAAAACTGTAGTCTATATTTTAAAAACCCAGCATTTTTTGCTTTACTATCTGCCAGCCCCTTCCCCTGTAACCACACCACCAGAACGGTACTATTATTCCTCTTTAACTGAATTGTGTAGTTTTCTCACAGAATTCAGAGCTAGTTAAAGTTTAAAAAATTGTTAGACTGTTGGGGAATTATAAGATTTGCCTTTTTACAAATTGTTCTTGATAAAGGAGATTTTTAGTAAAACCCATTATCAATTCCTTTCCCTGGAAATAGCCCTTATTCACTATAATGTTTGTTTGCTATAAACTCATTCAAAATTAGAATAGCCATTACATTAGGTTTATTTTTAAAATAACATTTTGTTGGAAATACATTTTCTAATTTCTAGACTTGAACTTCCCTTGATTTAGTAATTTCTTTTAATCTAAAAAATGCACAAGCAGTTGTATAAAAGAGGTGTCGTGTTCAATGACAGTGTTGAAGTTACTTTATTTACATTGGAGTACAAAAAACTGTTTTATAGAGTGCTATAGTCACAAAGTATGTAATCATTTTCACCCTTTAAAAACAATGCATTCAAACATACATCTGATGTAATTTGACTTAAACCATTACTAATATGTACAATTAATATATATATTTTTCAAGGTTAAAAGCCTGTAAGCAAATCATCTCTAATGCCTTATAAGTTGGACATGGTGTTAGAAGAGCCTGAAAGTGAGACTTTTACATGTAAATATCCTTCAAAATTCTCAGACCATGTAAGCAGTATTTAAAACCATGCCTGTTAATCCCTTCAATAATTCCTAATGCCTTTGATCCAGAAAGGTATATGTGAATGTTTTTTCAAACATGTCACATATTGTGTAATTTATAGATCATTGCCTTACTACCTTCTTAATTTTTCACAAATTTTTTCCAAGCTTATAACAACATAAAAAGATCATCTTTGTAGTGATTTTAAATATATCATTTTGAAAGGTCCAGATTGGAAACCTTTGCACTGGTAACGACTTTAGGACTCTTGACATTCAGCTGGATGACTGATCCCAGTGTCTAGTTGCCAAGTAAAGGGAAGACATTGAGCTGTGTGATGTGTAGAATTGCTTTGAATCACTCCTGTTTCTGGCAGCAGTTGCAGCCTGGTGGCAGCAGTACCAAATCTGTGCAAATCTGTGCACTTGCCCATTTGAAAGCTGCTTTTCTTAGGCTCCCACAGCAGTGTGTATAGAGGAGGAGCCAAAAGTAAGATGTCTACAGAGACTTTCTCAAAAGCAGTTCACTTAAAACCTACAAAGAACCCCTTTTAGATTTGGCCCTATCACTACATTCCTCAGATTTCTGTTAAAACCTTTGCTGAAGAAGTAGATTTAGAGGTAGGCTTGAGAAGTTTTGTTGTGTTGAAATCTGCTGTCGAGTGGTTAAAGAAATAAAGCCTTAGCAGAAATTAAAGCTGGTGGAGATCCCTTTCCAGGGCTAGGTGGAGATTCAGAAGTTAGCTGATTTAGCTAAGGCCTGCTGCTCCTAGTTAGTCAGTATTTTTAATCCAAGTTTTTGAATTTCACTTTTGTGTCTGTTTGCTGTGTCAGAAAGTGTGCTTTTGAGTAGTAGTAAAAGATAAAGAGCAAAATAATAACAAAAAGAATATTTTGCACCATAGCACCACAGTTAAATGTGTATCAATTGCCCCAAATCTTATATGATGACATAAAAAGTTTCAGACCTGAAAGAATGTGTGGTGTGTATAAACACTTTGTGAGAAGTGGGAGGATAAAAAACAGTGGTTTTGAAGGAACCAGCTTATTTTTCCTCAAATATTAAGGGTGAGTTTGTGAACATCTTTTTATTGGACATCACTTTTCAAGCATCTTTTGAAAAAAGGAGTGTCCTCAATGCAAACTTAAGGATAGTATTGGTGAGAAGCAGAAATGACTCCTGTCCAAAAACTGTCTCCACTTTAGTAACTCCTACATCTGTTCCCTGATCTCCTGAACCCCTGTCGAAATCACTGTTGTAAATTTTACCACCCTATAAATTATATAAAATGAGGGGTTTTGGACCTTCCTGGTGGTGCAGGCGGTTGAGCGCAGCACTGTGAAGCTGTCCGCAGCCTCTGCAGTGCCGGTTCGAGCCCCGCCGGCCACGGAGTGACCCACATGGCGCAGCAGACCTCTCCTGTCTCGCCCACTAGCTCCCCTCAGCAGTGTATTTCAGTCAGTCTGCCTGTTCTCCTCCCCGTTGTGTCCCTGGTGAATCCTCTCACCCTCGCACACATATGACCTGTACCCCGGTTCTTGTATAAATAAATACTGAAAAAAAGAGGGGTTTTATTTTTAGAAGAATAGGTCCTTAAAATAAGTTTTCCTGTAAATTTAATATGACACCAGGAATAGCAATGTGAAAATGCAAAATTTTTCTAAGGAAGCCAATTAGGATAGGTTACAGAATATTCTTTTCAAAGTAAAAACTTTTAATCAGTGAGTCAGATGTTCTCCAAATAAGTTGATACTTTGTTTTACAATGTGGGAATCTGAAAATATCTAGATAATTAGAAGCTTTAAAAAAATATTTATAACCTCTTTCCGAAGGCAAAAATTGAGCCTTTAAGTAGGAAAATTTAGATGTGAATTTCTTCTGATTAAGTGTAGCCCCCAACTTTTATTTGAATTACCATAGACTAAAACTATAAATATCTGATTGGATATATCTGCCTTCAACTTTGCCTTGATTATGTATTTATTCCACATTAATTCTTTTCATTAATTTCATTTTATTTGGTTAAACTAGTGTTACTGCCACCCCTTATGGTAAAAGAGGGCCATTGCAGCTTGCACAGGCAGGGACATGGTAAAACTTGATTACTGCTAAATCCTCTTGGTTTCTAAATATCAGATGTAGTTTATTTAGGCCAGGTTAATTTGTTTTCATATAGTGCAGAGCAGTGGTAACAATAATTATTGTTCTGATATAATGATACTAATCTTTTTTTATTATCAACTGAAGTGAATGATAAAAGCATGTTTGCTAAATTGGATCTCCTTTCTAACCTGTGCATGCTGTTATTACAGGCCCTGGAGCACTTAAGTGATAATTGGGCACTTCCTTATTCTCTGTAATGGTGGCAGAGGTTCAACTTGAGATTTAAAAATCAATATTACCAGTCAGAGATGTATTTTTAAAAAATGATATGTTATCTACCAGCTCAGCTCAATAATTGGTGAGGGAATAATACAAGGGACAGTATTTCCTCCTATATACCATGTGTTTATGTATCTTACCTATTTATATGAGAAACAGTTAACAGTTTGAGTTGTGTAGTAGCAATTCAGTGTATGCATAAATTATGGATTGCTCACTCTATATGCCTAACTAACATCCACCACCACACATAGAAATTTTTTTGTGTGTGATGAGAAATTTGAAGATTCGCTCTCTTTGCAACTTTCAGATACACAGTAACTATAGTCATCATGCTTTCATTATACCCCAGGACTTATTTTAGAACTGGAGTTTTGCACCTTTCAAAAAAGCTACCCAGAGTAGCTTTTTTCCAAAATTATTTTATAAAATGTAAATGTAAGCAGAGAAACTTTATAAAAACACCCACTAGATGGCGCCTTATAATTGTTTTTAGAATCAGACTTGCAGCAAGCTTTCTTAAGGAGAGGGTGTAGTTGAAACAGAAAATTTATTTTTCATTTTTGGAAAATATATCATTTTTTAAATTGAGGTAACATTGCTTTACAACATTGTATGATATTTAGGGATATAGATTCACACAGAAAAGTTTTCTCTCTGAAGGTTGGCTGATTATTAGTATCTAGATTCAAATGAACTTGAAAATAATCTTGAAGTCAAAGTTTTTATCATCTTGTTGAATGGCCCATTCCTCATCAAAAGGATTGCTTCTACAATATCCCTGACATGTTCTCAGACACATTGTGACTCTGGTAACCTGTACTAGTCACATTGGGAACCCAGTTTTCCTAACCACTTTAAATTCTAATCCCATAAAAACTACAGAGTTGGTCTTCAACATAAATAGTAATCAACTAGAAAATAATGTAGGGTTTTGTTTTTGTTTTTTGTTTTTTTTTTTTGTTTGTTTTGTTTTGGCCAGGTGTAGGACATGGTGCTTGTAACAGATATAGATTATATATTTTGTGTGGTTCCAAAGTTCTTTTTTTCAGTTAAGGTTCTAGGTATCATTGTGAAAGATTTTTAGTATTTGAATGTATTGTCCAAATAGTTAATTGTCAACATGCTAGTAATATAATTCTTAACAGTGTGTATAAGGTTATGAATGAATTGGTTACTCTCTGTCCAGCCAGTTAGAATTTTAAGTACCTTGCTGTTTATGAGTATGTATATGATGCCTTGATGTTTTTTCTTATTTTGGTGTTTCTGAGTTATTTGAACATTAAGTTAAAGTTATAAAATATGTTACCAAAAAAGGAGGAAAAACTCACCCCAATCCTGTTGTACATAGATAATGTGAACAATTTAGCATCCCTTCTTCCAGTCGTCTCATTGGGTCTGTGTATATAAAAGCATGTGTATTATGCCATAATAACCTTTTTATAACCCATGTAATCTGTACCCTTCTTTTTTTCAAACTAACTACTTTATCTCAAATATTTTTTCTTGTCTATAAATGAATTTTCGTAGAATTCTTAGTCATTATTTTTTTAGTCATCTCATTATGTTTTATAACTTCCCCCCTTTTTTCTAACTATAGAATTTTGAAATTCAGAGGTATTCCTTTGCTTGTACCATTTACTAATGAGAGCCCTAATTAAAGAAGCATAGATTAACCTAGTATAGTCTGTTTCTGAGTTAAATATGTAGAATGAATTTGTTACTTTCTGGTTATATGAGTTTAATAATTAGTTGTAGTTAATTTTAGGTTAATTTCAAGTTGATTTGAATGTTCATATCTTGTGATTAAATATATTGATGATGATACTAATAACAATAAGCCTTCACATATACTTATTCTCTGCAAGGTACATAAACGAAGGCAGTAGTACTCTAAGCACTTCATGTAAGTATAAACAAATTTGTTTCATCTTCACAATGTGATAGTTGCCATTATTACCTCCTTTTACATATGAGGATGCCAAGACACAGAGAGTTTAGGTTACTTGCATGAGGTTGCACAGTTAATAATGTGTTGAATCAAGATTATTATTGGTATTGATTCAGTAGATTTACTTTCTTCTTTTTTCTTTTAAAAGATTTATTTATTTTTCTACAAGAGCTGGGGTACAGGCCAGAGGCGTGGGAGGGTGAGGGAATTCACCAGAGACAGAGCAGGGAGCAGAACAGGCAGACGACAGTGGGAGCTACGGGAGGTCTACTGCACCTTGTGGGATTCTCACCAGCTGGCCAGGATGGAACCCGCACTGCCCGAGGCTGCAGACTGCTTCAGAGTGCTGCACTCAACCTGCTACGCCACCAGGGAGGCCCTCACTAGATTTTCTTTTCTTTTTTTCTTTTTTTTAAAAGATTTATTTGTGGCCTCCCCGTTGGCGCAGCGGTTGAGTGCTGGGTTGTGAAGCTGCCCGCAGCCTCTGGAACGCCGGTTCAATCCCGAGCTGCTCCCCGGCCACCGGAGGAGGGTCCCACATGGTGCGCAGACCTCTCCTGCCGCCCGCTGCTCCCCTCATCAGTGTACTTCGGTCCTTCTGCCTGCTCTGCTCCCCCTCTGTCTCTGGTGAATTCTCTCACCCTCCCGCGCTTCTGACTGTACCCACTGCTTGTATGTACAAACAAACAAATCTTTAAAAAAAAAAAAAGATTTATTTGTTTATTTATTTATTTATTTATTTATTTAAAAAAATTTTTTTTTTTATAGAGGCATGCTTATTTATTTATTTGTTTGCTTGTTTGTTTGTTTGTTTGTTTATACATGCACTGGGTACAGTCAGAAGCGTGGGAGGGTGAGAGAATTCACCAGAGCGGGAAGCAGAGCAGACAGAAGGACCGAAGTACACTGCTGAGGGGAGCAGCGGGCGGCAGGAGAGGTCTGCGCGCCATGTGGGACCCTCCTCCAGTGGCCGGGGAGCAGCCAGGGATCGAACCGGCGCCACAGAGGCTGCGGGCAGCTTTGCAACCCAGCGCTCAACCACTGCGCCACCAGGGAGGCCCTATTTGTTTATTTATTTATACAAGCACTGGGTACAGTCAGATGCGCGGGAGGGTGAGAGAATTCACCAGAGCCAGAGGGGAGAGCAGAGCAGGTAGAATGACAAAGTACACTGCTGAGGGGAGCAGCTGGCGGCAGGAGAGGTCTGCGTGCCATGTGAGACCCTTGCCTGGCGGTCGGGGATCGAACCAGCGCTGCAGAGGCTGTGGGCAGCTTCGCAACCCAGTGCTGCGCCACCGGGGAGGCCCCACTAGATTTTCTTAATGTAATATGAACAGCTCATAAAGTTTATAATATAGATTACAGTTACACTACATGATGTGGCAAATGTGAAAATGACACAAAAAATAGGTAATTTTTAACTTGTGTAGAATTTATACCATGGCAATAATTTTTATGTATATCACCTGAAATTCAGGCTCATGTAGTTTTCTACACTTCAATTCAGGGTAGGCTTTGTACAGGATAGCTGTGAAAGCAGACACTCCATGACTCTTCAGCTCAGATGCATTTATTTAGTGAACATTTGCTAAGCACCTTATATGTGCAGGCACAATATGGCTGGCCATACACAGATAAATAAAATATATTCCCTTTAAGAAATACATACTAGCATCACTGAAAAGATCTCCAAAGCATCAGGCAATTGTTACAGTGTTTGGTTACTTGCTTTAGAACTGTCTCTTTAGAAAATGGGAAAAATAAAGCAATTTAGTAAATGAACAAAGACAAGATGTTCGTTCAATTCAGACCTCTTCTTTTCTCTGAACTTATCCTGAGGGGACTCCATAAACACTTCTATCACTATGATGTCACATACTTAATATACCTCGATGAAAAGTGAGTCATTAAAAAATTATTCTTCCCCAAAACTATATTTGTAAATAAGTGGTAATTATGTTACTTGATGCCCTTATCTAATTGGAACAGCCCAGCCTATGACAGGAAGGGTTCAAAACTGGAATTTTAAAACAGAAAGACTGGTAGCATTGAGTAACGCCAGTAAAAATCAAGTCTGAGTCCCAGGGGTCAGGAAGACTGGGAGGAACAAGCATATAACAGGAACATAATTCAAGATTTCAGATACTTCCTACTGAGCTCATGAGTATTACGGTGACCAGAAGGTAGTCAGACACTTGACAAGAAGTCCTATTTCGGGATGATGGAGGGACAGGGCCAGATGGGCGGGGGGTTGTCTTTGGTTCTTAGGAAAGTCTTGAACAGTTGTTCACAAAACAGAGTTGCAGGGTGGCATAAATGAACACTTCTGGCTTCTCATTTTTAATTAGAAATACCCCCAAATCAGACTCAACATCTCAAGGGGTACCTATTTAAAGGAAAATAGCCTGAAATTCAAATAGCCTTTCAGAAACCCTAAGATTTGTAAAGCAGGGACCAGAGAGTGCGAGTGGCAGTAGCCATGCAAATAGCAAGGGTGAATAAAATAATATTGTTGATTGGTTTGCAACTGGTGACAGAGCCAACTCGTAAAAGTATTTGCATTTACTGTACCTGATAGTATAATAGTATATTATTATTGGAGGAAGGAGTAGAAAGAGGCTGGGTTTTCAGTTAGAGACACTAAAACCACTACATGTAGCATTTATAGACCATTTGTCACTCTTGAATTACTAAACCTTGCTATTCCAGTTTTTAAAGACCTCTTCAGTTGCTGACAGGTCCTTTAGGACCTGCTGCTCAGGTAGATAAGAGAAACACTCATGTTTCAGCTTCCACTCTAAGTGATCATTCTGTTCTTATAATTAGAAAAATGTACAGATTTACAATTACAGATAACTTTTCATTAATTGAACAAATTGGATCTTTGTTGCTCTTCTGAAAGTTTTTAAATTGTACTTCCTGTCTCAAAAATATCTTAGCAGCTTCACATAGCTTGGCTGGTCAGAGACCCTAAACTTAAAAACACATTTCTCACCAGGCTTTGGAGTGTGCATTTGTGTGTGTGTCCTGTGGTGGTAGCCTTGCTCAACGGGAGTAGCAGTACACTCCCTTCCCGTGATGCTTTTTATTTACATTTTCTGATGGCCAAACAAGTGAAAGTTTATTCTTCAGAAGAATGATTAGAAATGCTTTTTACAATCCTTTTAAAATTATTTTTTCTATTTTTGAGGTAATTGGTTTACAGCACTGTACATGATTTAGAGGAAGAGGTTCCACATCTGAGAAGGCATGATGCTTTTTACAATGATAGCTAAATAGTGTAAGCCATGATAATCATGGGAAGAAATAATGATTTAGAAACCTGTTTTAATAAGATGAAACCAAGTTAGATAGTTCATATGTAAAAATACCAGTGGACTAGAAATATTAACTGATAAGATGTATGACATCAGGATTCTAAGTGGTCAGAGGGTCACATAAAGAGAATGTTCAAGCTGACCAAGCACATCTTAAGAATATAGTATAGGGCCTCCCTGGTGGCACAAGGGGTTTAGCACTGCACTATGAAGCAATCCGCAGCCTTTGCAGCACAAGTTTGATCCCAGGCCGGCCAGGGAGAAACCACATGGTGAAGCAGACCCCTCCTGTCTTGCCCGCTGCTCTCCTCAGCAGTGTATTTCAGTCTGCCTGCCTGTTCTGTTGCCCACTCTGTCTCTGGAATCCTCTTAATCCCCACATCTCTGGCCTGTACTCCAGTCTTGTGTGCATGTGTAAATGGATCTTTTTTTTTTTTTTTTTAAAGAATATAGTATAGGTGAACTTTGCATATTCCTGAAAATGGGAGCGAAGTAGTTAATGTAGTCATTGAGGGAAAAACACAATGAAGCTTATTTCTTAGGGAGTTTTAATTAAATTATCTGTAAATTGTGCATGTTTATATTTTGCATTTACTTAAAACATTAATTCTCAACTTCCACAAGGAGTGTTTGGAAACTTGTGCAACATAACTAATCTCAGTGTTCAGGAGATGCAGTAGCCTACAGTTGGGCATGAAGGTGAAAGAATGGGGAGGGAGCCTTGATATATGTTGACTTAGCAGTGAGTGAAAATCTTGATTAGTAAGAATTATCCCACCCAAGTTGACAAAATTATCCTCACTGAGGTATTCCTGGCAGTGGAATCAAATAAGCAATTGGATTTTGGTCTCTTGAGAATGCATGCCACGTACATCAAGAGTGAAGTGTAGAGGGTAAATGGTACTGTAATGCTGTAGAAAATTTGGAACTCTCAACCTTCACAATTTTATTAAGGAGGATTATCTTGTGAATGGTGTTTACTGAATTGCTTAAGTGCTGGTAAATTTTACATCCCAGTCTCACAGTAAAACTAGCAGTAAGGGGGATTGCGAATAAGAATTTCCAGAATTTAACATCTACTTGCTGGCTGTAGAAGTCTAGATCATAGAAGAGGCTGCACCTAGAGCTGCACATTAAGCATGTTCTCAGCAGCTGCTGGTAACACTAGCATGGTTATCAAACACGAGCACAGTGGCACATGCCCAACATTCTTTGTAACAGAGTGCAGTGTAATGAATTCCAAAGGATAATTCATAGTGAGAAAAAATGAGGTGTTGTAAATGTACTTACGGTACAACTAATTTTATTTTTATTTATTTATTTAATATTTTATTTAATATAATTCTTACATCACTTTTCATATTTGCACAATGTTTGCATTTTCATTTTGGTTATATTCCCCATACAATTGCACCATCCCTTATTTTGACCCTAATCCTTCCCCCCCCCCCCCACCCCTGGTCCCGTAGTGTGTCTCTGGTTTATAGTTGCTTGTTGATTTTGATTTTCACTTTCTATTAATTAGTCATTTTCCTGGTCCCTTATTTAGGTTTTCTAAATTCCTGCTATGAGTGAGATCATCCAGTATTTTTCTTTTTCTTTCTGGCTTATTTCGCTGAGCATGATCCCTTCTAGCTCCATCCATGTTGCTGCAAACTGCATGTGTTTATCTTTTTTGATTGCTGAGTAATATTCTATTATGTATATGTACCACATCTTCTTGATCTAGTCATCTATTTTGGAGCATTTGTTCCATAGCTTAGCTATTGTAAATAGTGTTGCTATAAACCTAGTGGTGCAGGTGCCCTTTGGAATTAATGTTTCTGTGTCCTTTGGAGTGGAATTGCTGGATCATATGGAAGCTCTATCTTTAGTAAGTTGAGGAATCTCCACACAGCTCTCCATAGTGGTTGGACCAGTTTGCACTCCCACCAGCAGCGCTGGAGAGTTCCTTTTTCTCCTCAACCTCGCCAACATTTGTTGTTGCTAGTTTTTTTAATATGTGCCATTCTCACTGGTGTAAGATGGTATCTTACTGTAGTTTCGATTTGCATTTCTCTGATTACAAGTGATGTTGAACATTTTTTCATATGCCTGAGGTACAACTAATTTTATTACCCCCCCACCTCCCTTATTTTTAAAAAAGGTAAATGTTGAATAAATTCATGAAGATGTTAGGACATGGGTGCCATGGGTAGAAGTAAAGAAAGGAAAAACTTAAATTGTTTGAGACTGCTTTTAAGGATGGACTTTTTTGTGTTACCAAAATTATAGATGATGCACTGTGATTTCTTGAGCGCTCCCTCATAGTGTTCCTAAGTTTAGGGGTTTTTAGGGCTGTTCATTCATTCATTCATTCATTCATTCATCTTTCTTTTATTACATTCTTTGTAGTACATATGCTTCATACAGTATGTAAGAAAAATATGTAAACATGAGGATTTCGACTCATGGTGACAGTATAGTAGCTGTGTGAATAACATATTATGGAGATAATACCACAGGGGCCAGTGAACACAGTCTTAACACACCAAGTCTGGCTTCTCATTACCATATGGAAATCATGTAAAGTTACCTGAAAATGAGACAGAATAGTGTGTCTACTCTCCCACTAGACTCAGAGTATTGGGTAATAAGCTAGGATGACTGTGGTATAAATAGACAATGGAATTTAAAATTCACTCTTAATTAGAATATGATATGTTGGGAATCTGCTTTATTTCTATATATAGTTAAGTAAATGCTTCACTTCTTAATACTCAAACTATAAAACCTTCCACAGTAATTGAATTACATACAAAAAGGGTCATTTGCTGTAGTTGTAGTCATTATGTAGTGAAGCAGTTAATTTTGAACAAGTGTGAAAAGATGTCAGTCACATGGTCACAGACAGGATCAGAAAGAGAAAATGACTTTCCACTGCAGCATATTGATTTAGAATCTCAGAAACCTGTTGCTCGTTCTCTCTAAATTACATATAAAATACTTGATTTTAAAATATAAAGCATAGCATTTCTTTTTTGCTTATAAAATGTACATGTCAAAAACACTGAGGAGAATGTAGACAAGTAGAAATCACTGAATGCATATACTACTCCATGTCTACTGTGAACATTTTGTTGTTTGTCCTTCCAGTGTTTTTCTAAGCATACTTTTACAATCTTTTAAAATATCAGAATCATGGAATGTAAATATAAGTGTAGTTAATGAAAAACATTTTTCATTTATGTCTTATCTGATTTCAATGCCCTTTCTTATTAGAGTTTTCTTCCTATTTTAGCATTTTATTTGTATTTCACAAAGATAATGGGATTCAGGGTCTGATGTGCTGTGGAGTTGTACATTTTAGAAATGTATACTTCTTTATGTGTTCCCTTTATAATTGATATTTTGCTGGAGAGGAGAAGCTTTGGGGGCACGTAAGGGTTTATTTATGACATTAGTCTGATGCTGACCGAGACAGTGACACTTTTGATTATCTTTCTGTAATTCTGCTTCCTAGGGCTTGACCACAGATGTGCTGAGTCACTGTGTTCACATGCTGCTAAGTCATCAGGCTGTCAGTCAAGAACATATGAGTACTGACTGTAGGATGAATCTCAAGTTAGATTTGGTTGGGGTCTTTTTCAAAGAAAACAGTATCTTATGAGAGAATGGGATACTTTACCATCTGAGAGCAGATAACACAATCTTCAATATCGTATCTGTCTACCAGGTCTACACTTTGTCAGTGTCTGTGTGCACTTATGTGCATATGTGTGTTGACTTTAAAAGCATAGCTCTTTTCATTTGAAGGTAGTTTTTCTTGCCTACAAAGATTCTATCATTGTGTGATGGGGGACTTTTAACCTAGGATTGTGAATCTTCCTTAGGTTTCAGTTAGACACCACTGTTTCTCTCTAGCAACTGAATTTTAAGGACTATTTGTTACCAAAGATAAGAGCTTCTTCCATTATTTTACCATGTCCAATGTCTGTTTCCTCCTTGCATCAAGAGATCCACAAGCACTGACACTGTTAGAGCTAACAAAAATGTTTTTGAATAAATGATATCATGCAGTGGTATTTATCTTCTTAATTGTGAAAATGGATCCAGGAGACAATTGGAGATATTTTGTTTACGAATAGACTTATTTCATTACTGAAGTTCTATATTATTATTAGACTTTTGCTGTACTAGAAAATGTCACAGGTCAGGAATACATCTTATTTTTAAACCGGACACTTAGAAATTCTGTTTAAGAGCCTGAAATATTTTCCCACAGTTGTAATATATGTCTTAGTGAATAATAATGCTGTCCAAGGAGATGCTGGATGTCTCTGCCAGGTGGTCAGCTGGTTGCTGTTTCTCCTACCATTGTAGCAGGCAGAAACACCCTGGGCAGCATCAGTGGTGGAACGTAAGCTGCTAGTTGTAGGCTGACAACTGAAAGCTAATAACTCACATGATTGAATTTCAGGGGACATTTTTCCCATAGTTGGGAGCAGGATGCCTAACTGAACCGTCAAGGTCATCTATGAACAGTGAGAAAAATGCTTTTTCAAGATCAAAGACAGATATTGTATTTGGAATGTGTTCAAGAAGAGTAACTTTGCAATTACAAATATACTTTAAACTGTGGTATTTTGTTATCTGCCTTCAAAGGAGAACTGCTTGTTGATAGTTAGGCCACTTCCTGCCTTTCATCTTTTTTTCTGATTGTGACAACACAGGAGAAAAAAAAGCAGCACAATAGTAGTGGTGATCCTTTTTTATGAATTGTTTAAAACATGGGCAACTAAATTAGGTACTTTAGAAAGTAAAGTTGGCTCTTGTAGAAATGCAGTTCTAATTTTGTGGTAGGGCTACTACAAATGGATTCCAGATAACTTCCTGCCAGATCAAAGCAGAGGTCAGCATTGTATTCTGTAGAGAAATTAGAGAATGGAAAATGAGAATTTATAAGCTTTAGGATATTATAAGAGGACATTATATAGACATTTATAAGAGGACATTATAAAGACTGACAGGAGGCTGTCAGAGTGGAGATGTAAGTTTTAAGAAATAGGAAACTGTTCTGACAGGAGAGAGTATCCTACAAAGTAAAGAACACTGATTTGTCAGCTTGATAGGTTCTTGTTCTTGAAATCAGCATAAAACGACCATAATCCGCTTAACCAGAGGGTATTTAATCAGGTACTTGTTGTAAGGAATGTTAAAGGTGGCCATTAGGGACCACATTAGGCTAGTTGCAAAGTCACACTCAAACGACCTAACCAATATCATTTTTTCTAAATGAGATTGAGGGATGGAAAGGAGGGAAAACTCATTCAGAATTGAAATTCATCCAAGTTTGCTGAAAATTACATGTAAAAGATACACTATTCCCATCCTTTCTTAGCCAGCATTTTTCTTCATCACACATCTCCAGTGATGCATCTGTAAGAGGACAATGCAGGTTATCCTGCCATGAGTAATGGACCCTGATTTCCACTTTCCTGATTGCATGCTATCTGCTAGTAGTAATGCCTTGTAGAAATTCTCCCTATGTCCTAGAGCATTTTAACTAATGTTCTGTTTTTGGCCAAAGTTGCAATTACCATAGAATCCTTCATTCAACTTTTTGATTTCTGTCATTATTTGATTTCTCAATGCAGGTGTTTGTTCTCTTAACATTTTGTGACCACAGGGTTTTTTTTTTGTTGTTGTTGTTGTTGGCATGTACTTATTTATTTGAGATATTTTATCTTTTCAAATAGCAAGAATCCTTGACAATTGTAAATTATCCTCAAAACAGACCATTTCTTCCCTGTTCCAATTTGTAGTGACTTCTCTCATTAGGATAACAGAATAAAATTGCCCTTTAGAAGCTTTTTCTATATTGATCTTGTTCATTTCAGAGGTTGAAAGTGAAGAAGAAAGAAACCAAAGACTCCTGTTACACCATAAATAAACCTGACAATTTAGAATTTTAAAAAATAGCAGTTAATCCATTTGTGTCTTAACTAATAATGTAACTTCAGAGCAATCTAAGATGTGCAATTTAGTTTTAAAAAAAAAAAAAAAAAAAAGAAAGGCAACCGTTTGCTCAAAAGGGACCCACATCCATACTAACTCAGAGAATAAGAACATTGAGTTTTATTTATTTTAAAAGCACTTAGCTTTAAATTTAACCTCTTGAAGCTTTAGTTTTACAGATCTTTAAATTGATGGGGTTTAAACTATGATTTCTAAGGTCCCTATCAATGCTAATATTGTGCAGTTTTAATAGAGAAACAAGACTTACCTCATAGAATCCTGTGTCTAGATAGCCATGAAAGTAAGTAGCCTTTTGGTTTGCCTCTGTTTTAGCAGTAGTTCTCTAATATAACTTGTCCTTTTTTTTTATACCTTTAAGAATAATTCCTTTTTTTTAGTTTATTCTTTTTTATTTTTCCCCTATATATATTATTTTATGTATTTTTACATCATTTTTCATTTTTGCACAATGTATGCATTTTCATCTTGGTTATATACCCCTCCTTTTTTTTTTTTTGATATTTGGGACCAGACCAGTAATTTCTTACTGCAGTATGTTTAGGGAGCATTCCAAATAGGTCTTAGGAACTATGGCTAGAGAAATCCAAATAGCTAGCTATTGGTAATTGCTCAGATCCTGTAGTGTTTATGATTGAAGTAGTTAGGGCTCCTGCATCCCTTCCCAGCCCCCAGCAAACTTTTCTTTATCCTATCCAGTTAACCAAGAAGGGAGATTAGCATCAGTAGAGGAGAAATTACAATTTAGGTTTTCATGTAATTCTTAGGTAACAGTGATAAATTTCGGATGAATTGTTTTGATAAGAACAAAATTTTATAATTTTTTATATGAAGGTAACATTTTTGTTAATATTTACTTGCTATATATAAATCATTAAATGAGCTCAATAATTACTTAATAATATAGCACTGTATAAACTACCACTTACAGTCAATGATTTAATTGTACTTCAGGTTCATAATGCTAATTAAAGTGACCTGAGTACTTTAGCATGTCACTTGAAAAAGAAAATCACAGGTTAAAACTGACAAAGGCTTTTATTTCGGAGAACTTCATTGGAACCTTTTAAATTTAATTCTATTTTTAAAAATGTACTACAACACTCTCAGAGTTTATAATTTTTCAAATGCTTCTTGAGCCACCTGTATATGGACAAGCAGTGTTGACCAGCAGTGTAGTGTGGCAGGTGGACCACCTGAGACCTGGCTGCCCAATGTAGTAGCATTCCTACTTGTGTTACCCTGGGCACATTTGCACAATGTGGATAATTATGGTTCCTATTTCATAGAGTTGTTTTGGAGATTAAATGAATTAATGATTATAGTTAAAAGAGTGCCTGGAATGTCAGCAAGTCCTGAAAGAAAAAGATAGCAGGCATATTTAGCCCCGCTTTTCTGTTTTGTTAATAAACGAACATTTTATTTTCGGTTTTAAACTACACATCTTCCCTACTTGAAATATAAAATGAAAGTGCCTCTGTTTCTGAAAAAAGTTTTTTTTTTATCATTTTGAATTTGTAAATTCTCAGTATTAAGTACAGCATATTCAAATGGACATAAGTTGACTAGATTTTTAGTGCTATAAACCTGTGGTAACTTTCAAGTAGAAAAGGTTTTTAAATTGGTCTGGAACATAGGTGTTGAAAAAATAGTGACAATAGATGCCTGAACTTGACAGAATTAATGGTGTATCCCTTTTAGTTGTCAAGGATGTATCCTTTGTCTACTGTCCATGTATGGGGCTCTTGAAATTCCCTACTAATCTTTTCATCATGAGGGGGCTTTTCAGTGTTCCAGGTAGTATCTCTCTTGGCACATGAGTGGTTTGGATTGTTTAGAAGTGGCCCAAGATTTAAAGTGTAGATTTGGTCACATTTATTATCTGTTGTGTAATATATTGCTGGTATTCAAGTTTTCAGCATTCAAGTTTTCAGCATCATGGGCATAGTTCTACTGCTCCGTATGTGGCTTGTGTGATTCTTTTTTTTTTTTTTTTTGTGGGGGTGTGTGTGTGAATGTCTGTTTTCTTTATTGAATTTTTAATAGATGCAAAAAGTAGGGTTAAGGTGTCTTAATCCTGTCCAATCTGCTAGAGGTCTAAAATTCCTAGTCTCAGAAAGTTTAACATCTACATGATAAAGCATATATTAAGTATGCATATATTTATTAAGTAAAATAATTAATTATAAAGGGCTTGTTTTAAGGAATTTAGAAATTGACTTTTTCTTTTAAGGAAAAAGGGTGCTTTTCCATATGCTCTCTAAAAAGATGTTGGCAAGTATTCATTCAAGTGCTGCAAAAGTTACATTTCCTTAATACAAAATTCTAAGAATGCACATGCATATTTTAAAATGATAGTAATTATTAACAATTTAGGGAAGATATACAAAAATTAAAAACTGTGCTCATTTTTCAAATTATAGAACCTCATGTTAATGGTGGAAGGGGATTGGAATAAACTATGAGAAAAACAGTACTGGAAAAATGCACAAAACAACTGTTCCATTATTTAAAGATCTACCTGTGTAGGTAAGAAATAGTCAGTGGTATATAAAGACTATGTGAGGGATTGTGAAAGCTGGTGTAATGGGTCTTCATCATCCTGCAAGGGGATGAGGAGGGAATGGAGACTCATACACAGGAGAGGGGGCATTCTGCAGTACAGCCTGGTCTCAGTTGGAGATAGTGAATCAAATCATGTCAGAGAATGATAATAATGGGCCATCAAAATCATGTAGACCTATGTTAAGGAAAGAATATAGATGCCTAAGAAGCAGACTGAACCCACATTTCTAAATGTGAAACGACCTATACTAAGACATATCATTGTTAAACTATCAAAACTTATTGATTGAAAAAAATATTAAAGGCGACCCCGAAGGGGAAAAACATAAATACAAAGGCACTTGGGTCAGGCTGTAATCAGACTTTTCAGCAAAAGCCCTATAGGCTAAAAGGAGTGGAATGATAGGTTCACAGTTCTGCAGTAGAAAAACTGTCAGCCAGGAACACACTCTGGCAAAATTATCATTCAAATATGATGGAGAAGTAAGGACTTTCCTAGACAGACAAAAACGAGTGAAATTTACTACTGCCAGACCTGCCCTGCAAAAAGTGGTGAAAGAAGTTCTTCCATATGAAAAGAAAGCCAAAAACACAAGACCTTAAGCAAGGTGATAAACAGAAACACAGAATCAGAAATAAAACAAGAACAATGTGGACAAGAATAAAACATTAAAGGGGAGGAAGAAAAGGACAGAATGTATGAGTCAAAAGATGATGAACTGGTACCAGCACAAAAGAGACTATTCTAGATACAGGAAGTTTAATCCCTCATGGTAACTACAAAACAGAAATCTGGAACAGATGCACTTAGAAGAAGAAATGAAGAAATTGAGAGAACCACAAGAGAAAGCCATCGAAAATTAAAAAGGTAATGAGAAAGGCATGGGGGGTAAAACCAGCAGAAAGATAAGACAACTTAAATCTAAAAGATAGATGGAAATAAACCCCATATAGCAATAATCAACCTAATTGTGAATGATCTGAACTTACCAACCAACACACAGAATGTCACATTGGATAAAAAAGCATGACCCATCTATATTTTACATACAGGAGTCTTACATCAGGTCTGAAGATCATCTCATCCAAACTTCCAGTGTTCAAAGGCTAATCACAATTTTCCTACTTCATCTTTTTCTTTTTATTAAAGGCACTGGACAGCCTAGTTCAGCCTGTCTGGTACTGCCATTGGTCCCATTGTTTTTAATCTCTTGTGCAAAAAAATAAATAAATAAACAAAACCACAAGCCAGAGAAAACAAGTATGAGAAGCATCAAAATGTTTTTACACTTAACACCTATTCTCAGATCATCATTGATGTTTCTGTGTGAATGCCAATAAAATTTCCCTTTAGCATTGCTTTCTCATAGTACCATGTAATTCTTCTCAAGTCAAGTCTGAGGTCTTAGGAATGGCTATTCTCTTCCAGCTACTTCATTTTCCAAACCTACCCCAGTTTTAAATAACTGCACAACAAGGATCGGAATAGTTCTTTTCAGGATTTTTTTCAAAGGGCTATTTTTGCTGATACTCAGATTAACAGAAGCCAGGCCAGAGTTGGTGAAGTTTGCAGTGGTAGGGAAGTCCCAGAACCTGGAGTTCACTCCTGACTGAGTCCTCAGTGACACAGATAAGTTTAGCTATTAGTTAAATGGTTAACAGTGGAACAAATCAGTGTCATCAAGGTAAATAAAGAGAATTGAGTATATTCTCCATTGTTTTTTTTTTTAAACAACTTTTTTTTTTTAAAGATTTATACAAGAACCGGGGCACAGGCCAGATGCGTGGGAGGGTGAGAGACTTCACCAGAGACAGAACGGGGAACAGAACAGGCAGACTGACTGAAATACACTGCTGAGGGGAGCATTGGGCGAGACAGGAGAAGTCTGCCGTGCCATGTGGGACCCTCGCCAGCTGGCCGGGATTGAACCGGCGCTGCAGAGGCTGCGGACAGCCTCACAGCACGGTGCTCAACCGCCTGCACCACCAGGGGAGGCCCTCCATTGGTTTTTGTAATTGCCAAGTATCTGGGTGCTGAGAATGTTTTATATGCAATCTACTCCCTGATGGTTTGTACTACATTTGTTTCTCTTATTACATGTTGTCTAATTCAAAATGTGCCATTGTTGGTCTGTGTCATCTGTTATAACCACTTTCATCTTTCTTAATGCTAGTCCATTAGTAGGTCCTCAAAGGTGATTTGGGATCAGGAGGTCTCCCCACAAGAACTAGGTAAGGATGTAGGAGGAATTTGCTTACCTCTCAAGTCAAGAGTTGATAGTTATCAAATCCAAACAGCTGGGTGTTCTCAGGCAGCAGAATTCTTAGGCTCTTTAGTAAGGCTTACCTTCCATTGTGAGAAATGCTATCATGGGATATAAATAATGGGCCTGACATTTGCTGTTAGACTGTGATTTCTCATACAGAGCAGTTTTTTTTTTTTTCCTAAAATGGGAATGGTCATCCTTATTTCATTTATTTTAGTCTGTACCTTTTTCAAATTATCATCCAAAATAACCTTTATAATCTCATGTGATGTACTACTACATATTTTAAAATCAAGTAAATACTTGGGCATATGTGAAAACCTTTTTTTTGTGTGTTGAATATGTTCGGAATTTTTGCTTGAATCTACAAATATTTACAACAAACATAGGAAGATACATACTGTTCTGGGATTATATGGCAGATATGTATAGTGCCTTCCTTTACACATTGTGTTGCTTATGAGAAGTGACATGCTTTCACGGTATCTGTTAAACTGTAACCTGTCTATTGTGTTCAAAGCAGAATGCTGAATTTAGTTGAGAAATCATGTTGTTTGTTCCACCTCTGCCTCTCAGAATAATTAGATGGAGATGCATGTGCTTTCCATCAATAAAGCATATTTGTTTTGAAAGACACAGCACTCATGGGCTGTCAGTCACGACGACTTCGAGAGCACTTTACAAGCTGCAACATCAATATTTACAAAATGCAAAGTGAACAAAAGTACTCTGCGTCACAGATACATATGCTCTCTTGTTTCCTTTCTCCCCCATGTATTGACAGTCTATATGATTAATTTGAAATATGAATGGAAAGTTGGAGATTCTTTAGCCTAATGTAAAGACTGAGAAACCAACTAAATGCTAAAAAGACTTGTAAAATGGAATTACTTTTCTTTCTAAAATACATGTATCAGTTAAAAACAAAAATCAATGATATGGTTAGATGGAAGAAAGTGTCTGTGTTTTGGGATTAAAATCCGGAACCTTCAGACTCTATACCTGCTTTGTCCGTGAGGGCATTGGAAAGATGTGTAAATTTGAGGATCCACTTACTCATCTGTAAAATAGGCATAATTACAGCCACTTCACAGGATTGTGTAATATTAAATACATTAACATATATAATAAAAGTAAGTTTATAATGCAGTGTATAATTAGGCAGTAGTAATTAAGGTAGCCCAGAATGTTTTAAAGATAGTTCATTTTTCTTATTAGAAAATGCATTTAGGGGGGCCTCCCCGGTGGCGCAGCGGTTGAGCACTGGGTTGCAAAGCTGCCCGCAGCCTCTGTGGCGCCAGCTCGATCCTCGGCTGCTCCCCGGCCACCAGAGGTGGGTCCCGCATGGTGTGCGGACCTCTCCTGCCGCCCGCTGCTCCCCTCAGCAATGTACCTCGGTCCTTCTGCCTGCTCTGCTCCCTGCTCTGGCTCTGGTGAATTCTCTCACCCTCCCGCGCTTCTGACTGTACCCAGTGCTTGTATGTATAAATAAATAAATAAATCTTTAAAAAAAAAAAAAGAAAATGCATTTAGGACTCAAATTCCATATTATAAAGTGTTTTATTATAAAATTCAAAACAAATTTCTTAGATGTCAGCAAAAAGAAAATGAAAGAAAAAATGGAAAGGGGATATGGGTGACACTACAGTTCCTGTCGGTGTTGATTATGTAATTCATGTGACAAATCAGTGTGGAAGTGCTGACATTTCTACCTGGCTGCCCGCTCTCCATAATGCTGTGTGTAAATAGAGAGAGATGTGGTTGGATACTCGTTGCAAAGTACTGTGGAGATTTTCATGTAGGAAGGTATTGAATTAATGAGACATGATCTCTGTAAGAATCTTGCTTAGGGGAAAAATGACATTCAATGGGAAAATTCCTGAGTTTGACTTAATACTTGGATGATTGCTTACCCCTAGCGTCAGCTAACACCATTCCTTATTGATGTAGAAGAGCTTAAGTGATTGTGCAAGCTTGTATGGTTTATAATTCTTTGTAGAGGAACTTTTACTTTCTTTGTAATTATGTATTATCTTTTTTTAAAAAGGAATTATGTATGTATGTATGTATGTACTTATTTATACAAGAACTGGGGTACAGGCCAGATGTGCAGGAGGGTGAGAGGATTCACCAGAGACAGAACAGGGAACAGAACAGGCATCCTGACGAAATACACTGCTGAGAGGAGCAGCGGGCGAGACAGGAGAGGTCTGCCGCGCCATGTGGGACCCTCACCAGCCGCCTGGGATCAAACTGGCGCTGCAGAGGCTGTGGTCAGCTTCACAGTGCCGCGCTCAGGGAGGCCCAATTATGTATTATCTTTATAGTTAAATGGATGCTGGATAAAATTTTGGCCAGCACAGGGAGCAAATTCATGCAAATTAGGCTATAAGAAAAATAATTCAAGATGTCTCAGTAAAATGTGTATTTTGTAGGTAATGTCCATTTTCACACTGTGTTTTAAGAGAAAAATGAAAGGAAGGATTAATGGATTTGACCCTATCTATATTCTCACTTTGGTAGTTTTTAAAAAGGAAAAAAAAGTCAAGTAAATATACAAAAAGGAAGTCGTTTTTTTAAAATTCCATGAACTGAAGAACCTTTAAACACAAATACCATACATTTAAGACACCTAGTAAACACACACTTTCAGTACTTGACACTGAGGTTAAAAGAATATTCAGCCCAAATATCTAAAAGGAATATAATACATGAGAGGAATACATAAGGAATGGTTAATGTTCTGAACAGGGCATAATGATGAATCAGCAAGTAGCACTTAGATTTTCCATCATGTGTGTTTAATTGAAAAACAGGAATATATTTAAGAAAAATATTTTACCAAGTGTGAAAAAGTATAAGACACATGACTTTCTCCTTATCTGTAGTTAAACAAGAAAATGGAGGGCCTCCCCGGTGGCGCAGCGGTTGAGCGCTGGGTTGCGAAGCTGCCCGCGGCCTCTGCGGCGCAGGTTCGATCCCCGGCTGCTCCCCGGCCACCTGAGGAGGGTCCCACATGGCGCACAGACCTCTCCTGCCGCCCGCTGCTCCCCTCAGCAGTGTACTTCGGTCCTTCTGCCTGCTCTGCTCCCCGCTCTGGCTCTGGTGAATTCTCTCACCCTCCCGCGCTTCTGACTGTACCCAGTGCATGTATAAACAAAACAAGCAAACAAATAAAATAAATAAATAAAAAACATGCCTCTATAAAAAAAAAAACAAGAAAATGGATATATTTTCAAGTATTATTTATAAAATGCATATTATATTTAAGATAGGTTTCCTAACATTTGGGAATATAAAGACAAGCAACATCCTGCCCTCATGTGTAATGTGTAATTCTAGTACATGATATTTTAACTCAGTTCTAGTGTGCAGAAGTATAAGGCAGGTGTTACAGAAGCTAGCATACTGTAACAGGGCTTCCCTGGTGGCGCAAAGGGCTAAGACACAGCACTATGAAGCTATTTGCAGCCAATGCAGCATGATTTCGATCCCCCGCCAGGGAGGTGACCCTCATGGCACAGCAGACCTCTCCTTACTCACCCGCTGCTCTCCTCAGCAGTGTATTTCAGTCAATCCGCCTGTTCTGCTCCCCACTCTTGTCTCTGGTGAATCCTCTCACCCCCACACCTCTGGCCTGTACCCCAGTTCTTGTATGCATAAATAAATAAATCTTTAAAAAAATAGAAAAAATAAATACTGTCACACTAAAATAAGAAATTGTTTTTTTATGTTGGGGAAAAGAAAAGCTTTTTGCTTTGCAATCATTAAGATTGAGAGATTTGTTATTAAATGAACTAAATTTAGCTAAAATTATTTTTCACCTTTTAAAAGAATAGTAGCTTGAAAAAGGGTTCCAACTGGAGATTTTTTGGTTAACTGAACCATTGCTTCTGTTTTCCTTTTTTAAATTTATAATTAGAGATCAGGATGATGGAAGTTTCAGACCTTTTCATCATTTTTAAACTTAAAAAATAAGTTATATAAATGAAAAATGGTTCTTTTAAGCTTTTGCCATTTTAGACAAAGGTTAATATATTTACTTTTTAATAATGTGTGATCATTCTTAAAACTTAAATTTAAAATATAAAGGGCTGTAGGTAAACTGATGCACAGAACATTAAATAATCTGTGTTTGGTAATGGGTACAGGAAAAAGGGATGAATAATTTTTTCTGTTGTGAGGTCAAAATTATTAAGAGCCCTTCCCCTCCTCCCCATTCCCTACTCTTTTATCACATCTGCTGTATAGAAACTATTTCCAAGTAAGTAAATTTGGCATGTGTTTTAGTTTGGTAATTTGATTGTAGTGGTCATTTTGAGAGTGAGGATGAAGCAAAGATTCATGAGCTGTAAAAGTAAGCAGGGGCCAAGTTAGGAAGTTCTGTGTGTGGTATGAAAGAGTAAGTCTGGGCATTTTCCTGAGTATATGGCGGGTCTACAAAGAGATTCATACAGGAGGAAGTCATGAGCAGATATTTATAGCGCGGAGAATTGAAGTTAGCACAGTTTTAGGTAAGCCCACCAGATTTCCGAACCTGTATGATTGGGATAAAAAGGAGTGATTTATAAACAAAAGGTAGAAGGGACAGAACTTGGTGAAAGATTAGCTATCAGGACAAGAATCCAGGTGCAATGATACGAATTTATGGAAAGAAAAGAAAAAATACAGGTACAGTTGACCCTTGAGCACTGTAGAGACTAGGGGTGTCATTCCCCCTCATAGGAAAAAGCTGTTTACAACTTTTCACTCCCCTAAAACTTAACCACCAATCAGGGCCTCCCCGGTGGCGCAGCGGTTGAGCGCTGGGTTGCGAAGCTGCCCGCGGCCTCTGCGGCGCCGGTTCGATCCCCGGCTGCTCCCCGGCCACCAGAGGAGGGTCCCACATGGCGCGCAGACCTCTCCTGCCGCCCGCTGCTCCCCTCAGCAGTGTGCTTCGGTCCTTCTGCCTGCTCTGCTCCCCGCTCTGACTCTGGTGAATTCTCTCACCCTCCCGCGCTTCTGACTGTACCCAGTGCATGTGTAAACAAAACAAACAAACAAACCAGCAAACAAATAAATAAAGCATGCCTCTATAAAAAAAAAAAAAAAAAAAAAAAAAAACTTAACCACCAATCAGATTGCTGTTGACCAGAAATCTCACCAATATTTTGTATATGTATTATATATTGTATTCTTACAGTAAAGTAAATAGAGAAAATGTTAAGAAAAATCCTAAGAAACACACCTATAGTATTGTACTGTATTTATTAATGCTCTGAATTTATGTCACCTATTTACAAGAAAAATCCATATGTGAGTAGATCCATGTAGTTCAAAATCATGATGTTTAAGGATCCAATTATATATACTTTCTAGATGTTTATATGAAGAGAAAAATGTCTAATTTCTGTGCACGGGGCTTTGCATACTCTCCAGGGATCTGGTAGAAGCAGAGGCCTCGCCCAGACAAGGTATTTTCTCTGAAAGACTAGAAATCAAGGGTATAAGCATGAATCATATTGAGGTGGAGAAGCTGTCGCCTGTGGCATGCTTGGAATTAGTTATGAGTACTTTCTAGGAAATTGATTCCGGGGTTTAGAACCGAGAAGATTAGGAACCAAGTCAAGTCAGTGAGAGCAAGGTGGAATCTATGAATCAGGCAGGCCAGTTTGTGTGGGTGCATGACTTGGGGTTAGTTTCCTGACTTGATGACTGTAGGATAGTGTGTGTTTAAAAAAAAAAAAAAAATTAACCCAGGAGGAGAGGGATTCAGAGAGGACTTTAGACTTGAGACTGTGAATGGGCCAAAAGAAGAGGTAGTAACTAAAAGAGATAGTTGACAGTTCATCAATAGCTCATCAAAGAAAGAAACTGGAAGACTAATTGCCCGGGGTAGCAGGAAAAAAGATTAAAAGCACAGATTGGCCATGCAAGGAGTTGACTTTGAATTTGTGCTTTTAAAAGATAGAAGAAAAGAGGTTTGAAATTGGTAGGGAAGGTGGGACAGGGCGAGTTCACATATGAAGACCTTCCTGTTAAGCACTAGGCAAAGGTATTTTCTTTGAGTGACTAGGATTATATGGTGATAAGGAGAGGCTGGAGAAGTGATTGAAAACTTCAGCTCCGGGGACAGAAGACATAGGTTTGACTCCTGGTTTTGTGTGCTGGCAAAACGCTTTGGGCACGATTAAACTTGACCGTTCTCAGTTGCCTCACATATAAAAGATGATCAGTATGGTACTTTTCTATAATGGCTTGTGTAGAAGATTTAAAAAATTAATTCATGTAGTGTTTATCATATAGTGCAGTGAAGTCTATTGTTAGGAGTCAATATTGTATAATGGCCAAGAGGACTGTGGAGGCAGACCATCTGAGTTCAGATTCAGCAGGTCCTCAAACAACTTTGTTTTGTTCAACGTTGTTTCATTACAACATTGATGAGAAAAATCCAGGATTACTTTGAATGAAATGATGTTGTTTGAGGATGAAAGTCAGTTTCCAAGAACCTATAGTAACTGAGGACTTGATGTGTTCGATCCACTAATTATGTGCTAACAGCGTGACCTTGGGCTTTACATAATTTATATACATAGTGCGTAGCTCACCAGGTGATCAACAAATATCTATTCAGTGCATTGACAATAAATAAGGAGATTCCATGAGCTTGTCTTCTTGCACTTCAACTTCTTGCCCTTGTGATACTTAAGTAAAAACCTTTCTTAATTCATAAGATAAAAAAGACAAAAACTGTTTGCTCTCTGTGCTTAAGTTTTCTCATCTGTGAAGAAGAGAATAATAATATCTACTTCTTAGGCTTGTTGTGAGTTGGGAGAGTAAATATAAAGCTCTTGGCTTCTGGCACATAAATGTAGGCATTATGTTTATGTATATGTATATATAGCTGTCATTTTTCTTATTATCCTCACTCTTCATCTGTAAAGGTTGAGGAGAAACTGAGATTTTGTAGTGGATACTGGACTAAGCAAGACTGCTAAGATAAGTAAAAGGGACCTCTGACTAGCATTGGACCAAGATGAGATTAGAAAGTTTCTATAGTAGTGTCAGACCCCAGAGCAGCCGGCAACCTGGGGATAGCCTTACAGGAGAAAAATCATTGGATGTGTTCAGAGTTGGGGTTTATTAGAAGAGCAATTATGAGAGCAAAAGTGAGCCAGTGAGCTGAAGGTAATTTGCGTCATTGACAAATAACCAGGAAAAAAAAAGAAAAAGCTACTAGAACACGTTTTTAGACTAGTACTGATAGCTGTTTGGAAATCACTTAGATTTCATTATATTTATTATATTGCTCTGTCAGTTGCCTGTTTTGTTCTGTTTCTCCCTCTTCTGAACAATCCTTCTTAGTTCTTAATTTTTCCTTCTCTGTATATTTTCTTCTCAAGTCTTACATCTCTTCTGTCTTTTACCAAAACAACATAAAGGAAAGCATTAGAAAGCACAGTATTGTTTCTGTGTTCCCTTCCTTACATGTTCTCCAACCATCTATTTCCTGTCTAGCATGGGTTTGTTTGCTCTGACAGATACAGAAAAAAGCATCTGTCATGTTTATTACTCTCAAGGGTCTCTGTGGGAGGAATTCACATGAAAGCATTGTACACATATTGTACAGAAAAATAATAATTGTTATATAATCTAGTGTTAAAAATATGGCACAGCCATTAACTGTGGATGGTTAAAAAAAAAGGTGCTCAGGAAGGAAAGAGACATGAGCTGCGGTAAGTAAAGACAGCATTTTAGAAATGGGAGTTCACAGAGGCCTTGCTCAGAAAGTGAGAATTGGAGTGTGGAGGATGGCCCCGGGAAAGCAGAGGCAGGAGAGGGCAGAAGCACATGACAGTTGCGATGAACGGGACAGACAACTGCCTGGCAAGAGAGCAGAGACGGGTGATGAATTGACTGGAAGGTAAGACTGGACACTTAATTCCCACAGTGCATGGCTCACCAGGTGATGGATAAATAGGTGTTCACCTCCTGTGTTTCAGAGTGTTTTCAATATGATAATTATGTCCTAACCCATATAATAATGCATATTAAAAAGGTAAATGTTTTATAGTAGGCCTATTAAAGAACAGGAATTTGGTGACTTTCTTAGGAGAAATGTACACTACCATAAAATTATAGAAAGCAGAAAGTTCGACTTTTGGGGGGATAAAAGGGAGAACATGCCTTGGCCTGTTACTGAATTTCTGTGTAGCAGCTTTTCCTCCCTAAGCAACTCCTTTTTGGTCTTATCTTACTCAACGTAGCTGTTGTCTCTATATGTAGCCTAGAGCAGAAGGCATTTTGAGAATATGTTAAGCTTTCCCAAGGCTAAATGTCATGGAGTGTAAGCATTAGAAATCTTTTTTTTTAAGGATTGATTTATTTATGAAAATAAGAACTGGGGTACAGGCCAGAGTTGCAGGCGGTAAGAGGATTCACCAGAGACTGAGTGGGGAACAGAACAGGCAGATTGACTTGGCTAGGGAGCTACCCAGCATTAGAGGTCTTAAAATGTGTATTTCTTCATGATGTAAGGCTCAGGGACCAGAGCTGCCAGTACAGCTAAATAGTAGGTGCCTTGTTGCTATTCATGAAGAGCATATAGATAACATCTTGACAGAGTTAAAGTTTCAACTTGATAAGAGCTACTGCTTTTCAATAAGAAATGTGTTTAAAGACACACTTTGCATAAAGAGTGAGTGAATTGTTTCTAAAATGAGAGTTTTACTTTATTGAATATTTTTTCATTTAATCTATCTACAGTTTAGAATCACCATTAGAATTGCAATAAATAATAATGGCTAGCACTTTGTAGGGCTTTTATCTGCAAAGAGTTTGAGTTAATCTAATTGGTTTATGAAGTCATCAGAGGTGTGTACTTTTTGCCGCCTATGAAATCCAATGAAACCCTGTTAGTGTTCACTTTCCAGCCTTTCATGGTATTTCTATGGCCCATAAGCTATTTGTTCTGTGGGAAATGCCTGGAAAGTAGACAGAAGGTTTTATATTAGAGCGCCTTGTCCTAGGTAAGCATTTGGGTTCTAGAGTTAGACTTCTTGGATCTAGTGTTAACCCCACTGTTACCCTGCGTGACACTAGGCTCTTCATCTAGGATTCATAGGACTACCTGTTTCAGAGGGTTCTTAAGAGCATAAATGAGATAACAGCATGAGCCTAGCAAATATCTTTTCTACTTACTAGCTGTGTATTTAAAAATTATTGTGCACACGTATTTCTGGAGAGTTATAGTTAAGTGTTAGATGAGAAAATTACAAGCCAATAAATACCCATTTCAGGGATTGCTATTACCAGACTCATACTACGCCCTGGGATGGAAAGGAAGAAACTGTGGCACCTCCCTTCTAGAAGTGCACAACGTGTTGCAGCAGGGAGTGCACAGATAAGACTGTGAATCGCTCTAAAGTGCTTGACCTGAGCCTCCTTGGTGATGCAAGGGGTTAAGATGAAACTTACGAACTATTTGCAGCCACAGCTGCATGAGTTCCATCCCTAGCCAGCCAGAGAGCTACCCATGTGGCGCTGCAGACCTCAGCAGTGTATTTCATTCAGTCCACCTGTTCAGTTCCCCACTCTGTCTCTGGTGAATCCTCTCAACCCCCACACCTCTGGCCTGTAGCCCAGTTCTTGTATGCATAAATAAATCTTTGGGGGAAAAAAAGTGCTTGACCTAACAAGGTCAAGTGTAATCAAAGCTCATGAGCAAAGGTGGATTTTAACCAACGGTTCTCACAGGAAGCTTTAGAGAGGAAGGGATATTTGACTTGGCATGGGAGGATGGAAGAAGTTTGATGGAAAATGGAAGAATTTTTTAGGGTGAACAAGTCTTCAGAGTTGGGTTTTTTGCCCAACCTCTGTGCAGGATTCCTGAACAATAGAAAACAAGAGGTGTCTTGAAAATTATAGGACTCTCTTGGAAGAGAGCCTAATTTATGTGGAAGCTCTAGCTATCACTTTGTCAATGTGTCTTTGGGCTGCTCTCTCTTCTCTGTTGACTCAAGAAAACCAAGAGGCTTTGTAGTCTCACTTTGACCCAGCAAGACCTTCCTTGTGGTTAGAATATGTAGTGGTCTGACAGTGAGATTTCATGAGCTTCCCTCTCCTTTCGCTGTCTCATTGGGTCTGAATTCCTATTAATGTGGTTTGATGGGTGTAGGGTCAGGAATGGACCACTGAGCAGGTGTTCTGATCCCATGCAGACCGGGTAAAGGAGGAGTCAGAGTCCTCAGTGGGTTTTTGCAGGTCTTTTATTGGGGTTCACCAGGCATATGTCAGGCAGGGGTGCTGGGGGGCCGGGAGGCTGGCAGCCTCCCAGCCCCCAGCAAATCCTCACTCTATCCGGGCTCTCTGGCATTCTCTGCTTCTTGGCTTCTCTCTTGGCTTCTGCTGCTGCTGGCGTCCCCATGACGCCGCCCTTAAAAGCACAGTCTCAGCCCAGGTGAATCCCATCTACCCATGCCCACACCCTATTCCAGGTGCCCGCCATCAGGCATGCATTCAGGACCTCAAGGATCCATCATCTATCCTGATGGCGGGAGGGCAGAAAAGCCTGACGTTTTCCCTTACCCTACAATGGGGATTTCATTAACCATTTTAGAAATAGTTTGAACTTAACCCCTGTGATAGTTAAAGTTATACAGTGTTTTAAAGACTGAAGTGTACTGATTACTTAAGTTGTAAGATAAGTCTAAGAGGATCTTAAGTACAAAATTTGTGAGTGTGCCAAGGCACTATTTCTGACTGTGTATCTTTTAGATAAAGGACTGGAAACTTTTCATCTTTCTTTTTTAGTTTCTAAGCCTGGAGATTGGTTATATCACCTGGAAAGTGTATCGACCACTGTTGATGGGAGGTGTCTGGACTTCCCTTGAACGGCATCTGAGACTGGGTTTGAGTCAGATGCTGTCTGTTAAACCTATTTTCCCTCTAAAAAACTTGTGGGTAAAGAGGATTTGCTAACAATGAGTGGGAAACTTCTAGGTGCAGGCACTATGCCAGGTAGTAAATCTAATGTGTTCTCACAGTAAAGCTGTTATTATACACATTCAACATATGATGAAAGATAAGCAAGCTTAACCTTATAGCACCTAGTTAGTGAAGGATTCTCCTTTAGGCAGGATACTAAAGCAGGCTGTCAAGCTCCAGTGTCCTTTTTTTTTTTTTTAAATTGGTTTTAAGTGTGGTGTTTGCTTTCTACTGTTTCTATGATACTCCTTTAAATTACTTGAGATTGATCTCAGTAAAGGTCTTCTGTAGGGGCAGGAATGGCCACTGAGCAGGGTTTCTAGGATCCCATGCAGACCGGGTAAAGGAGTTCTGAAGCCCTCAGGGGTTTTGCAGGTCTTTTATGAGGTTCACTAGGCATATGGCAGGGGTGCTGGGGGGCCGGGAGGCTGGGAGGCCTCCCAGCCCCCAGTATGTCTTCACTCTGGGCTCTTCAGCATTCTCTCAGCTACTGCTTCTCTTGCTTCTCTCTCGGCTTCTCTTTTGGCTTCTACTGGCGTCCCTGTGACGCCGCCCTTAAAAGCACAGTCTTAGCCCAGGTGAATCCCATCTACCTATGCCCACACCCTATTCCAGGTGTCTGCCGTCAGGCATGCATTCAGGACTGCAAGGATCCATCATCTATCCTGATGGCAGGAGGGCAGAAAAGCCTGACATTTTTCCTTACCCTGCAGTCTACCCCCTCAGGGTTTTCTGCCATATAGTCTTCATCTAAACAATTAGCAAACAAGCAACGCAGCCATGGCCCACAATAGCAAATACATCACACTGTAACAACAAAATACAACAGAACATAAATAAGTCCAGGCAGGGCCCCAACCTAGTGGCAAAACAATTATTGGTACCAGCAGTTGAGCCACCAAATCTGCTGCCGAAAGGCACTGCTCATACGAGGGAGGAGAATCACACCGCATCTACTGTAACACGCCAGGAACCATCAGGCTTCCTGGCCTTACTTAGTGCTTAGCAGCCACCTAGGGCTTCCCAAAGTTAGCACCAGTACCAGCTTTTGCTTTCTCAGTAGACTTTTTTCCTCCGCCTAGCTGCTGGGCATACACAGGCTGCTTTTGGCCATCAAGGCCCACTGGCCACCTCCAGATTCTCAAAAAAACATAACCTGCCAAGGTCCTCCACCTTCTGGCGGGATTGTCAGTCCATCAGTCCAAGTCTGTTGGCCTCTCCCTGCATCAGCACTGGAGAGCTCTGAATCGTGGTCCTCTCTTCGCCAATGATTCTTGCTGCCTCAGGGGTCGTTGGCTGGTCCTCTTGGGTGTCTCCTTCACGCGAGGTCTCGTCCTGCAGCTCCCAGACCTTGTCCCTCTCCTGTGCCACCATGACGCCTCCAGCATTGTTGCATCCAAACACAGTCTGTTACTCCTTAGTCCCTCCAGGTCTTCGGAGGGCTCCATACCCGTCTGCATGGATCATCTTGCTGACTTACGCCAATTGTAGGGGCAGGAATGAACACAGGGCAGGTTTTCTAGGATCCCATGCAGATAGGTAAAGGAGGAATTCTGGAGCCCTCGGGTTTTGCAGGTCTTTTATTGGGGTTCACCAGGCATATGGCAGGCAGGGGTGCTGGGAGCCCGGGAGGCTGGCAGACCTCCCAGCCCCCAGCATGTCTTCACTCTGGGCTCTTCGGCGTTCTCTCAGCTACTGCTTCTCTTGCTTCTCTCTTGGCTTCTCTTTTGGCTTCTACTTGTGTCCCCGTGACGCCGCTCTTAAAAGCACACTCTTAGCCCAGGTGAATCCCATCTACCTATGCCCACACCCTATTCCAGGTGTCTGCTGTAAGGCATGCATTCAGGACCGCAAGGATCCATCATCTATCCTGATGGCAGGAGGGCAGAACAGCCTGACATTTTTCCTTACCCTACATCTTCCTCGGTGGGATTGTTGCAATTGAAGAATACAGTTCAATGAAGTTTTTCCTACTTTATCACCAAGTTGATTTACATTTAATTCAGTACAATGAGTATCTAATTAGGGTCACTCATCCTGGCATAGAAAAGGGCATAAGTAGGTTGGTTTGCTTTTACAAGGTAAATATTTAGTATTTTGGATAGGGACCTTCAGTGTCCATATTTGACAATCTTTTTTTTTTTTTTTTTTTTTAATAGAGGCATGTTTTTCTTTATTTATTTGTTTGCTTGTTTGTTCGTTTTGTTTATACATGCACTGGGTACAGTCAGAAGCGCGGGAGGGTGAGAGAATTCACCAGAGCCAGAGCGGGGAGCAGAGCAGGCAGAAGGACCGAAGTACACTGCTGAGGGGAGCAGCGGGCGGCAGGAGAGGTCTGCGCACCATGTGGGACCCTCCTCCGGTGGCCGGGGAGCAGCCGGGGATTGAACCGGCGCTGCAGAGGCCGCGGGCAGCTTCGCAACCCAGCGCTCTACCACTGCGCCACCGGGGAGGCCCCATATTTGACAATCTTAGCAGCATAATTTGATGATACTGACTCAAGTACAGATCATGAAGTAACCTGATCATTGAGTAATGTGATTTTAGTTATTCTAGAGTTGTATCAAGGGGCCAAACTTTACAACTTGTGGAGTTTTAGTGGCAAAATAATTACATGGGTAGTCCTCTGTTAGGAAAATTAAAAATTTTTCTTCCTCATTGGTGAAATAAATAAGGTGTAAGCCATAGGTTAAATCTCAAACTTCTGCCTTCTTTGCCCTGTCTTTCCCACTTTTTCTTCCATTTTTTCATTTCCTTACTTCTGGATGATAATCAGGAGCATCATTTACCCCCACTTTTGGTCTTCTTTCAACAGTTTGAAAACAGATCCATAGGGAATTAAAAAGTAATTAGATCATTATAAATTATTAAAGTATCTGGTTTATAGTTTGAGATATTTTGTAGTCATTATATCAGTTACACTTTTCCTGACTCTTTTTTCAAGGTATACTACCTGCAGCTCACTTATTTATACATCTTTCATTCATGCTAAAAATATTTATTTTGCTCCTCTTCTGGGCACTGTGCCAGGGATTGTCAGCTTTACTTCTCCTGAAGCTCAGATTACTGATGGTTCTCGCACATACCATGCACCTTGTCTGCACACCAGTGTTATACATAGTTTCCAGCCCCTGCACCCTTCCCCCTCAGAAAAAAAAAATAGCTGAATTCAGGGGGAGGAAGAAGATGGGGGTTAAACTTGAAGACATTTTAGTATAGGAAGTATCACTGTAATTTAGCAAGGGTGTTCATATGGTTACTTGTAACAGCCCTCACAACTAACTGATCTTTGGATCATTAAGGAAAAGGCCTGGTGATGAAGTTATAGGTTGTTCCAAATTAATGTAATTTAAAAGAAATGTAGTGTCATTAGCAATACAAAGTCTTTCTGGTATATTTCTGGGAAAGATTAATTTTAGAGTATTAGAAAAGATAAAATGTTTGAAGTGGCATGTTAGCTATAAAGAAAGAATTTAAGCAGTGTTTTGGGAGGGGTGGTGGTGGTGATCATGAAAGTGATTATTTTAAACCCAAAGCCACATACACCATCCATTAATTTGATTACTGATATTTTTTTCTATTTGAATATTGAATTTATGTGTATAAGTGTGTATACACACACACAGGCACATAAACTCTTCCACATATAATTAAATAGCAATCAAAACTCTTTAGGCTAAGTGACTTTTTTTTTTTTTTTAGGCACTAGCAATCATGTAGACATCTCCAGTTGGTAACAGCTGCCTGACTTAGAGTTTCCCATTGATTTCTTTAACTGTTTAAAAATGTGTTATCTTATAAAATATTGGGACCCCAGTATGGGTTTAATTACCATTCAAGAAGCTCATCCTGACATGATTAATAAGCCACAAAAATAACCGTTTCTTCTTTTCTCTGTAAAGCTTTGGTAATTTTGGAAATTGAGTTTCCTTCTTTTGCAAGATTTTATTTGTAAATAGAAAGGGAATTGTTAAATGGTCTGTTGGCTCACAAGAAATCTTTGTTCATTTATTAAGAGCACACTAGATAACTAAATCCATTTAGAGTTTTCAATAACTTCTTATACTCTTGAGGCAACCACACGAATCATGTAATTGTTTCAGATATTCAGCAGAAATTTCTTGCTAAGAAAACCACAGTAACATGTTTTTCTTATCTTCCACTCACTTTTTTTTTAACTAGACATGGCTCTTAATAAATTAATGGAGGATTTTTGTTATAATGACTGTTTCTTATAGTACAAGAAATAATCTGAATGTCCATTAATAGTAGAATGATTAAATTGTGATACATTCTTACTTGGAGTATCACCTAGTTACTTCATGAGAGTCATCAAGGTATAGTGACATAGAAGAGCATGACTGATGCAATTTAAAAGTTTAAATGGCTATGTTTACTGATATTTTTGTATATAAAAAAGTACAGAATGATATAATCCCTAAGGATATTAAAATTTGTCAAAGGACAGACAAATCAAGGAGATGATTATTAGCAGAAGAGAATTCCAGAAGTAGACTCATGCACGTGTGGTAATGTTTTTATAGAATAAAACTGACATTTCAAAGGAATGGGGGACAAGCTGAATAATTTAGTAAATGGTGTTAGGACAGTTGCCTGTCTATTTGGAAAAAAGAGCACACTTTTATCAGAATGATGGTCAGATTTATCAGATACTTAAATTTTTTTGAGAATTAAGTCATGCAAATTCTAAAAGGAAATAATGGTGAATATATATATATATTTTATTTTGAAGTGAGGAAGACCTAAACACGACACTGAATCTAAAAACAAGAAGGATAAATTTTCCTATGTCAGATCATTTTAAGGCTTGAGAACTGGATGAACCTTGAAGCTTTATGAACGTTCATGGCCTCCAGTTTCACCAGCATGGCATTGAAAGTGTATTCGCTATCACCTGCGAGCATTTGGACCAATGCAAACATACACTGATGAAAAAGAAATCACTACCTTGTGATTTCAGCACCAACCATTGAGATTGATGGCAACTACAATTTGAATATTTGTATGAATATAAGCAATATTTGTATATTGTTACTTCAAATAATGAGTGAGAATATCAAATCAGAACGAAAGTTGTGATAAAGCATATAAAAAACTAGTTTATTTCCGGAATGTGGGTTTGGAAGTGATAGAGAAGATAAACCTCATTTTATGCTATTTTCACCTTTATAATTATAAATGTATTGTTTCATCATTGAGAAAATAATTTAAAAAATTTTATTGAGGTAACATTAGTTTACAGCAGTATATTATTTAGGGGAGTAGGTTCATGCGTCCTTAGATGTTGGTTGCCACACCACTCTGAATATCAAAGCACCCATAGTCCAACAACTGGGCTCCATTGTCTCTTTACCTGCAACCCCACAACATCTCTAAACCTCTAGTAACCTCAGTTCTGCAGACATACTTGTAAGGTTTGTTTTGGTTTAGTTTTGTTAGTTCATTTCCTTTCTTTGTATTTCATATATGAGTGAAATCATCCAGTATTTATCTTTCTCCATTTGACTGCTTCACTTGGAATAATTCCCCCCAGTTCTGTCCATGTTGTTAACATATGACAAAAGTTCATCTTTTTTTTTTTTTTTTAAATAGCTGAGTAGTATTCCATTGTGCAAATACACTATATCTTCTTAATTCACCAGTCTGTCGTTGGGCACTTGGGTTGCTTCTGTGACTTGGCTGTTAAAACTAGTGTTGCAGTGAACATAGGAGTGCATATTTCCCTTTGAATTAGTGTTTTTACATTGCTCGGGTAGATTCCTAAGAGGGGAATTGCTGGATCATATGGTAAATATAATTTTCAATATTTTCGTAGGGACTGGGTCAGTCTACATGCCTACCAACAGTGTACGAAAGTTCCTTTTTCACCAAATTCTTTCCAACGCTTGTTGTTTAGGGTATTTTATGGGAACTGTTTTCATGGGATTGAGGTGGTACCTCACTGTGGTTTTGATTTGCATGTGCAAAATAGTTTTAAAGTGCATTGAAAAATAATTAGAATCTGAGGCTTCTAAAAGATTTTGTCACATTCATAACTTGGCTGCTACTTAGCTGTGTCAGCCAGTCACCCATTCAGAGGAAAAAAACGCCTAGGGAACTATACTTTGTTACCCGATTGCAGTACAAATGTAATGAAGAGGTATTTGTGATTTCTTGCGCCATCCATGGCATAGAAAGTGCTCTTTCGGCTAAGTGACCTACAGTGTTGATGTTCTGGATGCTTGGAGGCTGCGCAAAGCTAGTTTTAGAACAGTGTTTGTCATCCTATGAGACAATTTTATTTTAAATCTAAAACATGTACAAAGCACTTATGTTACTTAGGAGTACTCCAAGCTCAGATTTATCATAGTGTAGGATGCAAAATTCATGTAAATTGTTAATAATAAAATAGAAATCCTCAGAGAACATGTGACGGGCCACCTCTGAGCTGCTCTACTCCCCTAAGAGACATCACTTGTATTCTTCTGATGTAAAACTGCGAAAAACACTAACTACCCTGAGTAAATGTGTACAAGTGACTGTGACTTGTAACCATCCTAAAGTTTTATTTGGGTTTTGAGTTCTGAAGTTAAAGAGTGGAAGGAAGTAGAATTCATTAAAAAAAAATTATTAGCCCAAATTTGCCCCACTGAAATGAATGTTTAATTATGTACTTAGGATTCTCACTGAATCCAATAAATGCTTGAGCTACTAGATAGTTTAGTCATTAAAACTATAATGTGATTAAAGCTAAGGAAACTAAATTTACTTTGATTTTTCTCTATTTTCTCTTTTCCCTTCTTTGACCACAGGTCTTAGTAATGAAAGGCAGTAATAGAAATAAAGATCATTCAGCAGAAGGAGAAGGGACTGGAAAAAGACCAAAAAGAAAGTGTCTTCAGTGGCATCCATTACTAGCAAAGAAACTTCTTGATTTTTCAGAAGAAGAGGAGGAGGAAGACGAAGAGGAAGATATTGATAAGGTAATTCCTCTGTTTACTATAGAAATTTAAAATTTATGCTCATATTAGAAACTACGGTGAACATGTATGGTGCAAAAGACGCATTACTAAAAGTCTGCTTAACGTGCATCCTTTTGCAGTAAATGGCAACTCCCAACATTGAGGTTTGTCAGACTTGCTCAGATGTCACTTTCATCCGTCTATCAGCAAATTCTCAGTCTGCCACAATAAGTTGTTCTCAATTTGAAAAAGCTTCTCAACCACATCATGACTGCAGTCTTGATCCGGGCCACCACCATTTCTACTGCATATTACTGCATTCTGCCTCTCCCCCTTCCTCTGCTCTTGCCCTTCTGCAGTCTGTTCTCAGCATAGCAACAGAGGGATCCATTTAAAATGGAAGGCTGGTTTGGGCTGCTTTTCTGCTTTTGCTTCATGAGGGCTTCCTGAAGGACTTATGTGCTCACTGCTGTCTGCATCACCTGGTCCATATCAGGTGCCCAGTAAACAGCTATTGTGTGAAAGAATAAAGTCATTAAAACCTGCTTTCATTCTTCATTCAGTGATCTCATCCCCACCCTTAGTCTTACTTCTCTGTACCAGTGATGCAGTTTGCTACCCCAGATGAGGCCTCCCTTTAGAAAGCCTGTGTTGTTTAGTTCCTATAACACCCCATATCCACCTCAGGTTCAGCCTACTCAATACTAATCTTTCTGCTCACCTCAGATCTAATTTCTCTCATTTGAGCAAAAGTATCCCTTTTGTGCATGAAGGAATCTTGCCACCCAGGGTAGAAACACTTTTATAATTTGTAAATCCACTTATATCCCAGTCAGCCTTGGTTCTTCCTCATAAATATGGTCTCTGTTCTTTATTCTCATTATTGCTACTCATTATTTGATTCAGCCCTGATCTTTTTCGAGCCTGAACAAGTAGAGTGACTTTTTTTATAGGTTTCTCTAGTTTTGGTTGCTTCTAGTTTTGCTAGTAGGATTCATACTCTATGCTGTAGACAGGAATTACCTTAAAAAAGAGATCTAACAATGCCTTTTCCTTGGCTTAAAGCTATTCAGAACTCTCCATTGCATCCAGATGTGGTTTCCCTGTCCTGGTCTGGTACTAGTGTTGATTTAGTACAAAGTGTAACCGGGTCCTAAGTGGAAGATAAATAATTTAATGTTTTTAATTTAATGAAATAGTTATAATATTAAATAGTACTAATAACCTTTTTTATTAATACTAAATAGTAGTTAATAGTGGTTAATAACTTGCTCATACTTGACAAAAATGGAAGCCCATGTCTACATTGGTCACCCATTGGTCCATACAGTATGAAACCACTCACTCATAGGATTAAATGTATGTTTTGAAACATGGCAGAGCACATTCTTAGGAATTGGCCATATCTTCTTCTATAATCTCATGTTTTAGATCCCTGTTACAACCTTTTGTAAATCAGTCCTACTGAACTACATGTCTGCCTTCAAATAAACCATCCAGGGGCCTCAGAGTTCGATCCCCATATGGCCAGGGAGCTAACCTACATGGCACAGCAGATCTCTCCTGCCTCACCCACTGCTCCCCTGAGCAGTGTATTTCAGTCAATCTGCTGTTCTGCTCCCCACTCTCTCTGGTGATTCCTCTCACCGCCTGTGGCTCTGTCTTACACCCCAGTTCTTACATGCATATATAAATAAATCTTAAAAAAAAACAACAAATAAACCATCTAGCCTTAATTCCTGTCAGTTCCCTGTCTCTCCATTTACTACCTGACATATTCTGATTCATCTTCAAAATTTATCTCCAACACCACCTTTCTAGGGAGACTTACTGTGCTTCTACCCATTCACTCATGCTTCATTATCAGACTGGTTCCTTTATGCAGTCATCATACTGTTTTCAAATTTATTTGTTTATATATCCTTCTCTCCTCTAAGACAGTAAACTCCTTGGGCCAGAAGTTTGTCTTATTTATCTCTTTTTCTAGCTCTTGGTTTGAGCTTTATAATTTAGTAACTGAATCAAAAGTTATTCTTTTTTGTAGGGGAAAATATAATTACTTTTCAGCCTACTTTTTTAAAAATTCCTGATTTTTCTCTAACTTCTTAGTTTTAGAATGCTAAATAGAAATCCCTTGAAAATGCAAATCATTGCTACTGATTGTATACATAATGAGGAAGATGCATCTTTAGCCTTTACCCCAGATAATAATCCCTAATGCATTTCCAAATCAGATAGCTACGACTTCAAGATTGTTCTGTACTATTTGTATGTGCAGTTAATTGATGATTAATTAAATGCATTTCCAATACTCATTTAAACTTAAAAATCATCTTAAAAACTTCCAAATTGAATTAAGCTAGTCATTTGTCCTAGAATATCTTTCTATAACAGTTTCCAATAGACATTTTATAAAAGAACATGGTTGCCATATAGTAGTGGTGATCCTCGGAGTGTGATCCTCAGACTAGCAACATCAGCATCACTTGGGAACTGTTAGAAATAGGAAATTCTCAAGGCCCACTCAGATCTCCAGAATCAGAAACTCTGGGAATGGAACCTAACAATCTGGGTTTTATCAAGACCTCCAGGGATTCCAGTGTACATTCAAGTTTAAGAACTCCTGCCCTACTATATAATGCAGACTAACAGCTACCTCAATCCTTCTTGATTTTAACTATGAAATAAGAAGTTAGAGAAATGGTTTCAGTAACCATTCTGAGCTTCTGTCATAGTTGTACTATTTCCAAGAAATATCGTTGAATCCTATTTTAACCTTAGAAGATATTTAGCAACCCTAAGGTATTTTGGGATTCTGTGATCAAAGATGTGCCTTTAGAAATTTTAACTGCAGTCATGTGCAGGAGGTATTATAAGGAATTAAAAACAGGAAGAATAGGCCTTAAGTCAGAGCAGTACTAGGGCAGAGGTAATGAGAATTACACGAATGGAAGGGGCAGCATGAGAGGTTTGCAGAAGACCTTGAAGACCTTAAATTGAATGAAGCTTAGGAAAAGGGAGGGTAGCTTATTCCTATTACCATAGTATTTCACTAGACAAGTGAGTTTGATATTAAGGGACCTTTCTTATACTCTTGGTGGAAATGTAGACTGGTCCAGCCCTATGGAAATCAGTGTGGTTTCTCGAAAGACTAAAAATGGATCTGCCATATGACCCAGCGCTTCCACTCCTAGCTATCTATTCAAAGAATGTAAAAACACTACTTTGAGAGGAAACCTGCACTCCAATGTTTATTGCAGCTCTTTACAGTAACCAAAGTATGGAAACAACCTAAGTGCCCCAAAACAAATCAGTGGATAAGAAGATGTGGGATATAGTCATGATGGAATGCTGTTCACTGATCAATAAAGATAACTCATGTCAATTGCAGCAACACGGATGGAGCGGGAAGGGATTATGCTAAGCTAAATAAGACAGGAGAAAGATAAATACTGGATAGATGGTGTCATATATGAAATATAGAGAAAACAAACAAAGGATCAAAGACTGACTTTAAAACCACCCCTTGAAAACTGACCATAGATCTGAGACATCCAAAGGGGGAAAGAAAAGGGGGAGGGGGTGCTCACAGGACTTTGGTTGAGGACTGTGGGTGTTTTGGTTGTGGGAGTGCTACTGCTAACAGTGACTCCACCCGAGGGGGGACATCCTATATTGTCAAAGCACTAAAAAGGATGTAAAACAATAATACTTCCCGTTAAAAAAAAAAAAAAGAAAAATGTAACTACAGGATGAAGAATAGATCAGTGGTTATTATTTTGTATCCCAAAATAATGCTTGAGAAATGTCGAGCAGTTCTTTATCTGATTGTGATAGTGATTACATAAATTTATATATGTGTGTTAAAATTCATAGCACTGTATATATCTATCTCCTCAAAGGCTTGGTTTAAAAAAAAAAAAGTTTGGTATTTCTGAGCTTGAAATTAACTACGTAGTTCTTCCTTCAAATAATGTCGGTTTGGATTTTTATGGTAGAAGGCTCTACCTACTTGTGATGTGCTCAAATATTTTGAGTATTCTCTATTTTTTATTATTTAATTTCATTTTAAACATTTTCTTCTTACTGTATGCAGAAAATTACATTTTACAGATGAGAAAGAACTAATATTCATGTATTTGGTGTGAATATTATTTATTTTGAGATCTATATACATAATGGAGTTATTCATCAGGAGTTAAGTATTAATTTTATACTAGATGTTGAACTAGACACTGTGGTTGTAAAGGTAAATAAGAGAACTTTTGTCCTCAGCTCAGTCACTATTCAAGAGAAAAAAATAAGCAATTATAGCACAATGTAATATATGTTGTAATAGAGCCAATCACAAGTTGCCTTAGAAACTGATAGGAGAATACATCATGACATTGGTTACTAACCACTAACAGTTGATTTTTTAGAGATCGTTTTTTTCAATTTGTAAGTTGTTGAGTGGATTAAGAAGTACAATCTGAAAAGACTTTCAAAGAGATGTTAAATATCTGGCTTTTGTTTTGGTTGGTAATAGGTTCAGCTTCTTGGAACTGATGGCCTAGAGCAAGATGTTGGTGAGACTGAAGATGATGAATCTCCAGAACAGCGAGCCCGGAGACCAATGAATGCATTTCTCTTATTTTGCAAACGCCATCGCTCCCTTGTACGTCAGGAACACCCTAGGCTTGATAACCGAGGTGCTACCAAGATACTAGCTGATTGGTGGGCTGTTCTGGATCCTAAAGAAAAGCAGAAATACACAGACATGGCCAAGGAGGTAGGTCATAATGAGAAAGTTTTAGGGTGGCTGTGAGCAACCAATCTTGTAATCCCCATTCAGCAAGTATGAAGTATCAGCTGAATGTCTCTAAGCTGGAAAGTGAATTCTGAATTGAGTGTTAAGTGAAAACATAAGAGCCGAGTTTCAAATCCACCTTGCAAATACTGGTGTAGGTGTCAAGAACAATTACTGCCAAGAAGTTTTTTTTTCTAATTATATATACCCCAGTGATATTGAGGATGAATTTTTATGAAACATGTCTTATTTATTATGAATAGTGTTTTTTCCTTTTTTTTTTAAGTTTTTCTAGGAACTCAACTTCTGGTGTTGTGTCATGGGAAAGAGTCTTGATCTGTCTCTGATGCTAAAAAGCTTTATGATCTTATTTAAGTCAACCTCTGAGTCTCTGTTTTTTCTTTTTTTTTTTTTAAAGATTTGTTTATTTATGCATGTAAGAACTGGGGTACAGGCCAGAGGTGCAGGAGGGTGAGAGGATTCACCAGAGACAGAGTGAGGAGCAGAATAGGTAGACTGACTGAAAACACTGCTGAGGGGAGCAGTGGGCAAGACAGGAGAGGTCTGCTGTGCCATGTAGGTAGCTCCCTGGCCGACCGGCTGGGGATCGAACTTATACTACAGGGGCTTCAGATAGCTTCATAGTGCTGTGCTTAATCCCTTGCGCCACCAGGGAGGCCCCTGGGTCTCTGTTTTTGTTTTTTTTTTTTTTTTTTTTTTTGTTTGTTTGTTTTTTTGTTGTTGTTGGAATGAGGAAGTTGAACAAAGGTTTGTATCCCTTCTAGCTCTAATTATTTTAAAACTTTGTCATAAACATAATTATTAAGAGATGTGCTTTGACTTGTTTCTATTCTGCAGGTAGTGCAGCATGAATATTTAAAACCAGTAAACAAATGAATGATGGTGAACAGGATATGTGTGATGTGTGCTTGCGTGTAAACATTGGGTAGGTAGTAGTTGGTGAGAATCATTTCCAGGCAGGAAGAGTAGTCAAAAAGGTGGGGTGTTAACTCCAAAACAATAGTAGTTACTGAATTTTTTCAAAAATTGTATATCGGTCTCTCTGTGTATTTATCTGAAATTAATGTGAGTTCAGTGTGGGTCTAAAAAGTATTATTTAATAGACTAAGCCAACAAGGGAAAAGCCAACAATATTGTGGTTAACTTGAAAAGAACAATTCTAACATTTCTTCAGCATTACAACTTACAGTCTTGATCCATCCAAACATTTTAAGTTCTTTGAAAAGATGAACCAGCGGGGTGCAAAGTATAGTTTCAAGTGACACATTTTATTAGACATCACAGTATGTGAAAAATATTATCTTTAAATTTCTGTGGTTTTATTGAGTTGTTAACAAGCTACATGGAACATAAAATTTTCTTATATAATGTTAAGGGAAATTTAAATCCCGAGTAAGTGAATAGCATAGTCGCTGTGTAATTAATGATCACATAAGATTTCAGGAGTACATGTGAAACTAATATAATGTTGTATGTTAATTATATGGCATTTTTAAAAAAGACTTCAGTTGTTGACTATTGTTAAAGACGGGATATAGAAAATCAAAATTTTCCAGTAACCTACATGATTGTAAATGTTTCTATAGATTTTCAGTAGCATAGCATTAATTAATAGTAAAATTTACCCATGAAGTGTTCACAGGTCTTTTCATACTCATGCTTATGTGGTAACATAAACAGTATCTGAAACCTCATAGGGAACTGCATTAGCTTCCTATAATTAAACTTTTGAACTTGTTTTTCTGTTGCTGTTTTTTTAATAACATGCGGCCTGTCTCCTGTATATTGTTTGCCTTTCTTAAATAATGCTAATTTACAACCCCAATAGGTGGCCTCTTTTAAGAGGAGGAAGTATTATTCTCATACAGGAAATCCCTCACTAATTACTTAAGTAGGTTTATAATATTTGCCATTGTGGTGCTATAATGAGATCTGTTAGGTGGCCCCCTGCAATCTACTACAAGTGGCTAATACTTTGCGTTGTTTTTAGTTGCTTTTATGAAATGTTTTGTCCTGTGAAAAATGTGGGAGGTTCAGTTACTTTCAGAATCATCATACAATGGTTTCTAATCAAAATGGTTTCTAAATCACAATTTTCTAAGACATTGTTTCAGTGTATTTTTATTAATTGGTTTTGAAATTACATTACAGTGCAATTAGTTGTGTTAGTACCTTTTTGTATTAATATTGCAACCTTAATTGGAGTATCAGGGTAATCAACAAATACTTCTTAAGTCACGTCAATATACTAGGTCCTGTGGTGGTTGTTAATGATACATATAGTCTCTATTAGTTCCTTAAGGTGCAACCCCCAACAACTCTCTCTCCCCAACTTCCTGGGCAATCATTGAAAATTCTGTTTTATGTGGGTCACCTTCTAATTTCAAACCCCTGATTTTAAAACTTCTCTACTTAGGCACAAGACATATTCTCTCAGCATAGTATGCATGTGAACGCTTGCCTGATATTCGACAGTATCTATCTGCCATTATCAGTTGAGTGAGAAATACCTTATTTTTTCCTCTCTTTTTTTTAAAAATGAAAAACCAAAGTGAGTTGTAATTAGTAGAACTTTGGAAAGTAATTAATATAACCTTTTTTTCCCCTGTAAAACATTTCCCCCGACTCCCCTTTACTCCTGATTATCTTCTATGAGTTCATCTGTTTAGAGGAAGCACTCATTTTGGATTTGTTTTCACTTACTTGATTTATTGCACAGTGCTGATTTGGACTGTGGAAAAAAAAGGTTGAATGAAGGTATAATGTTCTCTGATGAATCTCACTAAAGCAGTAATTGGTTATAAGTAATTAAAAAAATACTATCCTGAGAATATAACCTGGGCTGTTTCCTTCAATTCAGCAATGTTGCACAATGGTGTACCGTAGATGTTCACAGGTTATGATTGCTGTGTCACTGCCCATTAGGTGGAGAAGTGTTTCACGTTTCCTTTTAGTATCTTTGTGTATGTATCCTTAAAGGACAAGAATACCAGTCTACATTTAGACCCTTCTGTTTCTGTAGCCAACTCTCTTGCAGTCAGTTATTCCTTGAGGACTTGTCCACGTTAAAATAAGTAATTACTTAGTCAAATCACTTTTTGAGGTGTGTAATTTTTATTGCAGTGGCACAGAAACATTTTTACAGGCTAATGCATAGAAAAATTTGTTTTGAAAAAACCATAAACTTAATGTTTTGTCATTAAAAAAAGTCTGATTTTCTTACTATTAAAGATATCTGGCAACAATAGTTCAGATCAGATAGTACTTTTGAATCTTATTATCTAAGTGATAACTTTTAAATTTTTATGAGGGAAAAATCCTAGAGCTAAGAAGTACAGATTGGTGTGATTTCTAAAATATCTTTCTCTCCTCTTCCATCCATATATAATGTCATTTCTGCCTGCTTATGAGGTGTTACAGCTGTCTCAGAATTCAGAGGTATAGTTGTCTCAGAATTCAGAGGTACAGTTGTTTCAGAATTCATTATGCTAGGGCTCTCTAATCATCCCCTGCAGAGTTATAAAATAAAAAATGTTTTTTATATCTTAAAAAAATCAGATAATTTCCTATGTAATCTCTCCTCCACAATTCTGGTAGTATTTTCATAACACTATTTCACACATTTGCCCTAGAATCGGTGGTCTTTCTGTAGACATTCCCAAGGTGTCTCTTAGTACTGATCTCACGGTGTTGCCATTCACTCTCACTTAGACTTTAACAATAGCTAGAAATACTGCTGGATGTTTAGATAGCACCTTCTCTCCCCCCCTAATTCCAAGCTGACAATAGTTGGTACCTTTCATTAGCATTAAGGTGCTTTAGATCAAATTCCCATTCTTGTAAATGATCTGGAAAACTATTTGATGTTGAGACCCAGCTTTTAAAACATTAATATAATATTGTCTTTTGGTACATAATAATGCCATTGTCATATACAAGGACAAACGGGGTGTGATGAATACTGTTACTAAATAACAGTGACCTATTGTTGTCAATGAAATGTGATGGTAACTGAGAAGGGAGCCAAAATTCCTAAATACCTTGTGTAAGTCAGGAGCTGTATCTGTAAAGTAGATTCATTTAGGTTATCTAATTGGTTAGAAATTTATAGAAACAAAGGAAACCATAGTTAAATTTTTACTTCAGTGGAAGATTTTGAAAATCAGTTTTATCAAGAGGTTAGTTTATCTGTGAGATAGGACTAGTAGTTTGTGATTGATGTTCTTGGAGGATAATGAGCTTCCCCTCCCACCCCTGTATGAATAGCCCCACCCTGGAAATCTGTATGAGAGGGACCTGTCTGTTTGCCTCTTCCAGTCCTGTGATGATGGATTTTTGCCCACATGGTTGACCAGCGTGCTAATTTGTTCACTCAGCTATTTGCTTCAGACTGTATCAAATTTCCCCTCATTTTTCCCTTCCTCAGCCTTCTCTGTAATTCCTTTCCTAATAACCTCATCACAACAAGTGATTAAGCCTTTCTCTTGTCTCTGATGAGCTGAATCAGAGTAAGTGATTGATGAAGTGCCAAGTTCCAAGGACAGATAGACATCCTCACATGCTGAGGCTCTCTTTGCTTTGGTCCTCACCCTCATGGGGCATTCATACACTGCTGCTGTTGACATGTGTCTTTACATGAATTTATGGCATCTTCAGGCAACCTCTGAATTCCTTAAGGACAATGATTCTTTTCTCTATTCTCACATTCTTAATCCTCTTGTGCAATATAGACTTGATTGAACTAGTGGATCTTGCCTTGGCATTGAACATTTACATGGAGTTTAAGAATATGGAGTACGAATATTGGGATAGAGTTAACTCCCAACCCTTAATTCTTCACCTCATAGGTTGCTTTCCCTTTAATAGGCCCTTTGCAAAAACCAATTTTCATGCCTGAGCCAGGGTGAGACTTATTGACCATATGTAAAAAGAAAGAATATGTGTGTGTGGCTAATTACGAATTAGTAAACAATTTGAAAAGAGACATTCATGTTCTTTTCGTCTCCAGGAGTCTTTATCATCTAATTGGATGCTCAGAAAGTATTGAGATTGAGGCGGGTGGGTGGAATATATGCAAGAAAGAGAGAAGTGATTATGGGGGAAAGGATTTATCTAGCAGATCGATGTTAGAGCGGGGAGAGAGCACGATTAAGAAACAGGAAATCTGAGTGCTAGTGACATCTGTTTAGCATCTTTCACAACCGGGACTTTTTAAAAAATCCAAGCTACAAAAAAATAATTTTCGCATGACAATATGTTAATCAGCTTGCTTAAAAATCTTACAAAATAATGTCCTTTGTCTAATGATTTCATGTGACCTATTGGTGTGCCTTTTACAGGGACACAGTCACTATGCATGTGTCTGTTACTTCCACTGCACCCTACCATTTGTCACTTCCCACCTCCAGACAGCAGGCAGGACTATTTGTCTGCTTCAACTTAATATGTAAAATCTCTGGTGCCTGTGAATGCACTGGGGAAGGGTGTCGCTTGTCACATTTGATGCCTCATATTGTGATGGTATATAGTAAATTCTGGCTTGACTCTAGCCTTGTATACCATTTTAATTATTTTAGTAAGAAAAGTGGAACTGTGTCTTACAGTTTTTTATGCTTACTTTCTTTTTATATGTAACATGTATCAATATGCAAATATATAGCTTTTAGCAAAAGGGGGGAAGGATTATTCAGAAAACGAGTTAAGATCATTTGGGCTGGTCTCACTCATAGCAGGAATCTAGAAAACTTAAATAAGGGACCAGGAAAATGAATAACTATAAGAAAGTGAAAATCAAAATCAACAAAAAACTATGAACCAGAGACACTTTTTGGGGATGGGGGGGCGGGAGGGGAGGGATTGGGGTCAGAATGGGGGGTTGCAATTGTATGGGGAATATAAAAATAAAATTTATTATTTAAAAAAACAAAAAAGATCATTTGGGCTGTTTCTAACCATTGCCTATTAACATTGCATTATGTTTTCTACAGTACGGTTTTCATATATAATTTTAAAATGAAGTGGTGAAAAAAGTCTAATTTGGACTACGTATACTGTCCTTAACACCAAGGATAAAGGAAACATTTTTTCCTATTGGGTTAAATCATAAGGTATTTGATGCTTATACTAAATTAGTTAATTTTACACATAATCATTTTCAAGAACAGACATGGGATTGAAAGAATTCTAGTAATTTAATAAAGGAGCAATAATAACATACAGAGAATACATAGAAATGTACATCTTATCAGATGATCTAACTTTTGGCAATATGAAATTAATAGCAATAAATGTATTTTAATTTAATTGTTGTGAAAGAGGATAGAAGTGGCAGAGTTGGGAGAAAGGGTTACTGAAGAAAGCCACAGAAGGAGGATACTGCCAGTACAAGCAGAAACCCCCAAGACAGATGTAAAGTCTGTGATGAATTAACTGCAACATCCCATATCACAGTTCTTTGCACTTTCACATTGTGATCATGGTGCTCATTACAAAACCCTGGCATGTTGGCAGGTGCAGTTATACTTTATAGACAGAGGAATTGAAATTGACAAAGGCTTAACAACTTGCTTAATGTCCATAACTGATTAATAACAGAAGTGTATTTCGAACCCAGTTCATCAGACTGCATCCCTATTTTCTCTTCTCTACGTGACTCTGTGTCTTTAAATGACTGAAGAGTTAGATGTCAGTTTGCCCTGCCTTGTTCCACATCTCCCATGCTCAATCTTGATTTGTTTATCCCATCACTGATTAATTTGGCTTGTTAAATTTACCTGCACTGGTTTTACTAGATCACAAAAACACAGAATTAATTTTTGATAGTGCTTAACATATTAAACATGAGCAGAATCTGATTACTGGCCCCGATAGTGACTCACATTTTGTAATGTGTACCTGATAATAGGTGCTTTGAAATAGGTGCCACGAGATCCACCACTGTTTACAGTAATTTTTGTAAAAAGACACAAAGATATGTGTTTATGGAAACTAAGACTGAGACCCAACCTTTGTCACCACAGCCCTCAATGTACTAGGGTTTGAACTTCGGTTTTTCTGTCTTCAAAGCCCTTGGCTCTTTTCCCTTATAAATAAGTTCCTCTCTCCACCAATGTCAAAAGCTTTTTGGATCCTGAAAGTTAGGGGTCAAAAGATACAAAATGATCTGCTTCTGTCCTGCATTCCACAAATGAAATTTATAGTAGATAAATTCACCTTCTATAGTAGATAATGCACGTTCTCTAAATCCCTGTGTTGAGATTGCCATTTTTTTGTGAGGAAAACCACAGAAGTTCTTAAGGGTATTTTTTTCACTCATTATTTCAATGGGGGGATGAGGTGAAGACTATTAGGGCTTTTCATATCTGTATGTTAATTGTAATATCTTACCTGCTCTTTCTTTATAGTATAAAGATGCATTTATGAAAGCAAATCCTGGCTACAAATGGTGTCCTACTACAAACAAGCCTGTGAAATCCCCAACACCCACTGTCAATCCACGAAAGAAACTGTGGGCCTTCCCATCTGACTCTTCAAGAGACCTGCCAAGCCCCAAGAAAGCAAAAACTGAGGAAATGCCTCAGCTTAACTTTGGAATGGCTGGTGAGTTTAAATACTGTTACATTTCTACCTGTTTTTTAAGGGGTGGGGGCAATATATTTAAGCAGCATTTTTAACAGTACAAAGTGAGAATGGAATAAAATTGATGAATAATATGAAGCAATGGCAGATACATAGCATATATTAAAGCTTCGGAGTATGACATACATAGATTGTGTAAAAAAGTAAAAGGTATATATGCTCAGTAGTAGATTAATAGAAACATACGTGAATTGCCAACATTGACAGTATGGAAAAAAAGAGCAAAGTGAAGATAATCAGGAACTTAGGGAATTCTGTAATGTAACAAAATAGTTTACACGCACATATACACAAGCTATCCCAGTAAGCACTTTAGTTACAAGGATGCTTGAAAGTCACAATTACATAGACCATCTGAGGATCTGAAACATGGAGTGCAAGAAAATGAACAACTCCATCACAATCTGAGATGGATGTTGACAGCTGTGTCTCAGGGAGAATTCCCATCCTGCCCCCTCCCACCTTCATTCCTGAAAGTGCCAGGCCAATTTAAAATTCCAGATGGTCCCATTTGTTATGGGACTTTAAATACTCTTTGGGTGGTAAAGGAATGCTAAAGCCTTTATTACCATGAAATAAAGTATTTATATTCACCCTGCAAGGGCTCTATCTTCCCTGGCTATTGCAGTTTGGTAATCAACAGAGGAATTTGCCAGGGTGAATTTAGGATGGAAACAGTGGTGTTAAACTATAGGGTTCCTTTTTCATTATTTCAAACAAGTTTTCTTCACATTTAGAACAGTGAACCATGTGTAACATGAAAAGTTTGGGAAAGGAGATTGAGCAATATTGTGATGACACTTCATTTTTATGTAGTAGCCAATAGGAGCATCATATACAGATGCTAAGAAATGTTGTCTAGTATAATGACAACATTCTAGGCAAACAGAGTCTTCAGGTGATGGCTTGTAGGTGACTGTAGTGTAATTCTAGGTAAACCCTTCCAAATGAAGCTTCTACATATCCCAGAATAATCAAGACATAGAGATCTGTCTTTGTTAGCTTTAACCCAGTTGCTATTAGTCTTGGTGAGTTCTCTGGAATTTCCAAGTTATATCAGAGTATTTTCTAAAATATTTTATTATGAGACCAAAAGAGGATATATGAGTGATTGACTTCTCATTGAGTTCCTTTGATACTCATTTGTCATCCTTTACTTTTTTCTCCTAATTTTAAATTATATCAGTCTGTTAGGTTTTCTGGCATCACAACTGCTACCTACAGCCAAACAATAACTATCAATGAACTGTAGAAAGCCATGAAAGCTGTCTCTTTGTGGCACCATTTCTGATAGTTTATTAATCTACCTTTTACCTAGAAATTGAAAGCACAACCTCGACTTCAGTGAGATATTTACAGGTTAGCTTTTAAAAATAGTGTTCTTCCATGTAAAATGTAGGACAGAAGGAAAACACTTTCCTCAAATTTATCACATCCTGTAAGGGCCTGTGTTGAATACTGGTGATCCGTGATCAGCCCTTGTTAAGCTTGTGTATAGTAGAAAACATTGGTTTGATATTTCTGTTATGTGCCTTTGAACACAAGAAAAACAAATTAATTGGCTTTTACTTGTAACGTGGTGCTTAGTTTTTTTAATATAGAGGCTGTTACAGGGGTTACAGAGGCCAGTTTAAGCTTTTCGTCAGCATGGATAAATCTCTTTTGTTTGTGCAGTAGTCCTTGTCATAACCCCTTTGCTATTTTGAATACCCCAAGATAGTCAATTATTTTCAAGATGGCAATGCTGCGTAGAATTTAATTTAGTACAGACTCAGTGATGGGAAAGTATGCTATTTATGTAACTATATTTTTATATTTTTAAATAGTATATGTAAGTGTAAATTAATATAATTGATGGAGGATGGTGATTTCTTGGTCTGTGTTTTAGTATATGTATAGAAACATTGTAAAATTACTTTAGATATATACTTAAATTATTATGTTAAAGTGTGTTTCCATTTTACTATACAATTGGAACCAGCACATTTTTATCTTTATTATAAAGCATTCACTCAGTCCTCCTGATCACTACAAAAGTATTGACAGCTACGAAAGTGTTGACAGGTACGAAAGTATTTAGCTGTCCCCAAAACCAAATCAGACTTTTATTTTCTGTTAAATTAATTCCCCTCTATTGATTTTTATTTTTAAATAGATTTGTGTTTATTTTAATCATCAAAAAAATTTTAGTTAATACTTTAGTAAGGATGGAATCATAAAACAACAAAGAACTTCGTTTCATCAAACCAGCCAGTGTTCCTAAGTATTCAATAAGTCTGTCTCCCTTTGTGGCTACCTTCTAATTTCTAAGTATTTCTTGACCACCCTATCATTTGGTGACATCTTTTCTTTTCTAATAACCTCTTTTTTTAAATACCACTTCAGATTCTTAATTTTTTTTTAAATTTGACTGTATATAAGATGTGGTCAGACTTTCTGCATGATTGAGACAGATTGTATACAAAAACGTGCTTAAGGACACATCTTTAAACTAAGATACCAAGCTAGAAACCAATATAAAGAAGAAAAAAATCTACATTTCATCAGGTAACATTATTCCTAATCCTTGTTTTTAATTGTAGAGAGATTCTTACAATTAAAAATGCATTATTGAGGACCTGTAGAAGCTAGGATAAGCACTGAATTAGGTGTTTTTTTCATTACAGCTCTGAAATCCACTTCATTTACGACAACTTTAAAGGATATAGGTTTCTTATTGTCTATAATACTTTCTTTGCTTAGATATAAACTGTTATAAATATACCACTTTGATGCTTTTATTTTATCTTACTGTTTCTTTTGATTATTGAAAGAATGAAAACAAAGACCTTAGTAATATAAAAAGGATTAATTTTAAGTCTTAGTTATATCAAGCAAGGTCCTGATTATACCCCTAAGATTGAAAGTGTCAGAAATACATCATTGTTTATTGTTTAAATTATATTTCTTTTTAAAAGTTTTGACAAAAACATGATTTGAACAAACTCACTAGATTTTAGAGATCTATTTTTAAAGTTTCTCTCTGTTCTCCAGATCCTCTGATAACCTGGTTCTTTTTATCAGCCTAGATTTCACATGGCAGAAATAAGTCTCTTGGAAGACAAACATAAGCACTCTTTTCTTTAAAAAAAAAAAAAAAATCCATCCAAACTCCACTCATGCATTAAGGAAAGAAGCATCACATTATAGATAATTCTTGTTTAAATGGCTATAATATTGACAAAGTGCTATGATGTTTTATGATGGGACAGCAGTGAAATTTAAGACTCACAGAAGTGTGAGTACTAAATACGTAAATGCCAGCCAGGTTATTGCTACATATGTATTGTTAAGGAATTTGAAAGTTTTCTCTAAAAAGTTTTAGATAATTCTGTTGAGTTTTTGATTGATAATCTTTGTAATAGTTTTTTTATACTCTGGATCAGACATCATGCTTGTAAATTGATTGTTTGCTTTTGACTTATTTAGATCCTACTCAAATGGGAGGCCTGAGCATGCTGCTTTTAGCTGGGGAACATGCTCTTGGCACACCAGAGGTAAGCCAGCACCCCCCCCCCCCCCCGCCCCAGTCCCTCTACTTTGCTCATGACAGGGGTTGAGAACAGTTTCACTGTTTACAGCTCATGAACAAACTTGTAATTTTTTCCATTAGGATCTGTGTGTGCGTTATATTGTGCCTGGAGTCTGGCTAAACCCGAGAGCACAGACACTGGTGCAGATTTTGAGGAACCATGAGGCTAGTAGTTAGAAATGCAATATACAGATCATTAGCATTTTTTTACCATGACTGTTTCATAGGTCTGTAGAGTGGGTCTTATGATTCATTCCTTTACTCAGTGACATTCCTTCCTTTTGTGACATTCTCATTTAGATTTGCAAGTGAAAATATGAGAATTAAAAAGCATGAAACTGTTGATCTATTATAGTATGCGAATAATTTGAAACTGAAAATCAGGAAGCATGGTGTTCTAAGATTGTTTCGTTATTTAAAGTAGAAAATGAAAAGGATCCAGGCCCTCATGATCTTGGTTTCATGTTCTTTTATTCCCTTGTGTAGTTACTGGACTGTTCTTGCTAAACATTTTTAGATATAATTTTGCTCTGCAGGTAGGAGCAGTTAACCACGTGTAATTTGCATTTGTGGAAGTCCTCTATTTTCCAGACCCATTTAATAGAGGCCAGAAGAATTAACCTGCAAGTCATGTTATTTTACCATACTTAGGGACCTGAGATGGAAATTTTTCAATGCCCAACCTGGGGATTGTTGAGGATAATAATGCAGTCTGCTCAATTTTATCACATGTATATATTTTTTACTTGATTTTTTTTAAAGTTGGGACTATGTCATACATATTACAGTTGAATCCTAATCAAATGGTGACTTTAGAAGATACTGTGTAATATAGTTACATCACAAAAGGGTTTTTTTTTTAGTTTACACTCATAGTTTACATAATTGTTGACATTTGTGATTTAACTTCATTTTGATTCCATTCAATTCAGAGTTGCAAAAACCAAAATTTGTCAATTGGTGTGCTGGTAGTTATTTACATTGTATTAATAATCTTCAGCTAAAAAAAAATAAACCTGTCACTTTGTACTTTTGCATAATTATTCAGCATGTTTGTACTTCCTAAAACAATAGCAGTCTGGACAACAGTTCATTTATAACACATGGTGGCTACTGAATAGAAAATGAGACCAACTCTCACTTGGGTGTAGAGTAGCCTAAGCATGTTTCAAAAGGTGAATGTTGGAATAATAATTCACACTTGACCTTTCCAGAGTCTCACTCATGATTTCCAAGAATACACGCTAATGTCAAAGTCAGCACCATCTTTTCTAACAAATTAGCTTATAATGGTGTTTTTCTTCCTGAGATTTATTGGCATTCTTTTTAACTTTCAGAAGCAGATATAAGCAAGTAAGAATCTATAAAACTTAACAGATAGATGAAAATGCTAGTCAAAGAAAAGAATGCTTTATTTTTCCTTTGCTTAAAGGTTGCTTCTTAGGTTCCTTCCAGTGATTTTTCTCCCTCCTTTTAAGAACAGCTGAATTTTAGACACAAGCAATTTAAACAATACAGTGGTTGACCTTTTATTTCTGATGAACGTTAACTGTTTTGAGAATTCTTAAGCTAAGGAAACAAAGCTAAAAGATTCAGAGAAGGGGGTCTATGTTAAGAAGTTTCCAGCAGTTCAGTTCTTAAGAATCATTTCTAAGAACACAACTCTTTCTTCATATTCTTAGACATCTCATCTCACCAACAGCCCACTATTGAAAAGAATCTGAAAATTCTGAAATAGTAAAGCAGTTTTAAGTTGTATACAATAGTGCTGTCTCTAAATAAATTAGTTGGAGGGTTCATGTCACATACGTGAAATGTCACTTTGTTTAGTATCAATAGACTTCATTTAGTATCTGATTTTCTATGCAGTCTTACTCCAAAATGTGGAGATTATCATAGAACTTTAGGGGCTTATATACGCAGGCAGATGATAAACATAAGACAAATATAGTAAGCAGGCACTTTTATTTCCCTAAGAAAATTGTCAGGATAAGGAGATAAGAGGAGAGATACAGAAATTTCATACTTCTGACATTTAGAACAATTACTGTGAAGTCTGTTTATACTATTAGGTAGGACCAGTCAAATAAAGTGACATTGGACAAAAAATCCTGCCAAATAGAAGGTCTAATCATAATGACTTTTTAAAAAATTATTATTTTTTTTTTATTTTTTACATCATTTTTCATTTTTAAACAATATTTGCTTCCCCCACCCCCTCACGTGTAGTCCCCATAGAGTTTCCTTCCCAAGTGCACCATCACCTCAGTCCCCTGTGCTCCTCCCTCCCTCCCTCTGATCCCTTTCCCTCCTCCTCCCCTGCGGGATGTCTCTGATTTATAATTGTCTGTTTTTGCTTTGTTGTGTTTAGTACTGTTATTATTTTTTTACACTAATGTCTTATTTGGTTTCCCTATATTCTCGCTATAAGTGAAATCATCCGATATTTTTCTTTTTCCTCTGGCTTATTTTGCTGGTGGAAGTGCAAACTGGTCCAACTACTATGGAAAGCTGTCTGGAGGTTCTTCAGTCTACTAAAAATGGAGCTACCAAATGACCCCTGCAATTCCACTCCTAGGGATCTACCCAAAGCACACATGACTTTTTCAAATGCCATGAAAGAGGGGGCCTCCCTGGTGGCACAGGTGGTTGAGCGCAGCCCTTTGAACCTGTCCGCAGCCTCTGCAGTGCCTGTTCAATCCCCGCCGGCTGCAGAGCAACCCACATAGTGCAGCAGACCTCTCCTCTCTCGCCTGCTGCTCCCCTTAGCAGTGTATTTCGTCAGTCTGCCTGTTCTGTTCCCCACTCTGGCTCTGGTGAATCCTCTCGCCTTCCCGCACATCTGGCCTGTACCCCAGTTCTTCTATAAATAAATAAATAAACCTTTTAAAAAAAATAGAAATTCTAGAAATAATTTTCAGGACTAAAAATCTCCTATACTGTGTCTTTTGTTACTTACTTTAATAAAAATGTTAAAGCTAAGTTAAAATTTAACAAATAAGCTAGTGATACTATTCACAGAGTTAAAGAGATGGTATTCAACATGTAAATATGAACAATAAGGATGACTATGGGGAAGGACAACATTCATGTTACAGACCAGGAAGTCATCTTGGCTAGAACAGAAAGGTTTGAAGAATAAGGGAAAATAAAAATTAGATAGAATAACCATAGCTGAAAGAAAGATTTGAAGGGATCCATATTACTTGAATAACTGAAGACAAACATCAAATATATGGGAAGTACATTTTGTTGGAACCAATAGACAGTAAAGTTATAATTAAACCACTTTTTTTCTTTGCCTTCCATTAATAATAATACCTGCTTGCTTCTAACTCCCAAGACAACTATGAGGATTAATTAAATAAAACCTTAAGGCATTTTTAAATCTCCTGAAATGCATTCTTGTAGGTACATAAAATTATTGCCATAAATTATTCTAGGTACTTCATACTTAACTTGAACGCTTAAATTATATCAGGAACTAGTTCTATAGGCTGCATTATCTTCACACAGAGAGAGAGAGAGAGAGAGAGAGAGAGAGAGAGCGCACGAGAGCACGAGCGCTCCTTGTCCATTGAAAGTTTGTAGGAATTTGCAGTTTTTATCTCTTTCATTTTATAGCTGAGTAGTATTCCATTGTGAATATATACCACATCTTTATCCACTTGTCTGTTAGTACTTAGGTTGTTTCCAGTTCATGGCTAATTCAGATATATCTCTTTGAATTGGTGTTTTTGTTTTCTTTGGTTAAATATCCAGAAGGAGATAACTGGATCATACAGAATTTCTATTTTTAATTTTTTGAGGAATCTCCATATTGCTTTTCGTAATGATTGAAAATTTCTATTCCCATTTCAGAAGTTAAGTCTTAATTCTCATAACAGTGAGTTAATCCATACTATGAGTTAAGTCTTATTTCCCTCATAAGTAAATATTGAACCATTAGGTGAGAAAACAGTGGCAGAAAAGGGTTAAATAACCTGCCCAAGATTGTGCAGTTGTGAAGTGACAGAATTGGGATATTGAACCCAGAAGGACTAGCTTTAGTCTTCATGTAGTATAAAGGGGCCTTTGTGGTTCAGCCTCCACCCACTTGACCTCAAGTTGGGTCACTACTTTTATGGTGTTCTGTGCTGCATCCTTATGGGAACACTTCATGAATGCTTCTTGGGGGAATCAGGCTCTGTGCTAAGCACCTCCAGTGATTATCTCATTATATCCAAGAACCCTATGATCTAAGTTTATTGTTATTTTGTTGTTGTTATTGTCCTCCTTATTTCATAAATGGAGAAACTACACTACTGAGTTTAAAATAGCCTCTCCACAGTTTCCGAGCAAGGAAGTCCTAACAGTGGGGTTTAAACCCATATATTTTCCATTAAATGATGAGATAGGTGACATCGGAGGTAAGGAAAAAGTGGTTGTAATCAGTATTTGTTAAGTAATGATTATGTTCACATTTTAAACTGAGTTTTAAATAAACGTAAACAACAGGGTTAAATAAAATTGAAGTTTTCATCTTTATTATAATATTTGACATCAGTGAAATGCAGGAAGTTATTTTCTTACCTGTTGGTACATGAGCTAGTTTGTGCATTTTTAAGGCTACTACACTTTACTACTCCTAGGTAGGTGCTTATTAAATTCATTGAATTCCAGTCCACCCCCATCTCGTTAAAACTTTTATTATCTTCTTGTAGTTTTATAAGTTAATTTTTTTTCTTTTTATGTGAGGAAATCTACTGTATTTAAATTTTACATTAATTAGAAAATGGGCTCTTGGGGCTTTCTCTCTTTTGGGATAGACACCGCCCCCATTTGTGTCATGGTTTTCTTTTCATTTTGCCTGGAGCTGCCTCTCCCCAGCCTAAGGACTCATTCTCTACCATCTCTGAGCAGTGGGGCTCAAAGCCCAGAGAATCAGGTCCTTTTCCCAACTTGATTGCTAGGCATCTATCTGGAATAGTTCCCAGATGGCACTCTTCCCAGAATAGTTCCCATCATGGCAATGATGGAATTATATCGACTCCTGTCTCCCAGAAATGATGGAAGGATAGTATAGAATGTGGGCAGCAACTGAGATAGGCTAGAAAGAGGAGGATGGAGATCAAGAAGATGAAAGAGAAAGGTGATTATTGCTGCTGCTGTTGAGAGCATGCTACATACCTCTTTTCTGGAGAATGCACTCGATTGCATTCTGGTTCCATGGCATCCTGTAAAGAAGGCATGAAGGTAGTAAGCATTGTTATTTACTTTAATAGGTGAGGAAACTGAGGCAGAAAGATGCTGTGATTTGTCTTATCAGCAGTTATTTGTGGAAGTATCCTGGTGTGTGTTCTGGTCTCTCATGCAAGTGCTCTGCCACAGAGCTCATCGTGAGAAAACCCGACTCACAGTGTGAAGTCAGTACCTGGTAGCCCTTCTGCCCTAAGAAAAACTAGAGACTTAGTAGTCCTTCCAGCCAGCTGACTTCACATGTATTCTGATTTGGGGGAGCACTCGGCTTAATGCAGTGTTACTTGGTTATACTCCCCAGGGTAGCCCAGACTTCTTCCCGGCTGTCGCCCAGTCCGAGTGTGAGCTAGCCAAGCGCAGTGCTTTAGTACTCGGCTCTCAAGACTTAATCTAATTTAGGTCTAATTAAGAGTTGCTTCATTTTAGTCCTTCAAAATGTTTTGAAAGACTAACTTGGATGTAATATGTTTATGTTTAATTCAGCAGTTTAAACTCAAGTTCATTTTAGAGCTTCATTTAACATCTCATAGTAAATGTAGATTAAATGGTCATTCAGGTACTCTTGTCACAGAGTGATACATGATAGAAGCTGCCAACTATAGGAAGGCTGGGTCAGACTGGACTAGGCTGAGAGTCAGTTCATTGGGCCTTGGAGTCATATAAGATCTTTGCACTCCAACTCTGAAACAAAATGCTCCACCCTCAAACCCTTTCCTCCCACAGAGTACAATCCTTCTTCACCTCCAAGCCCTCTTCTTCAAATTCCTCATTTTATAAAAGGCTCTAACCTATCTTAGAAATACGGCAGACCTGACCTCCTTCCAAAGAACTGCTGGTACTTAGCAAATGCCATTTCTCATTTAATAGAGGCCCCATACCTCAGCTGATTTCCTTAATTTTCCAATTGGTCTTCTGCCTCCAGTCACTCCCTCGTTAGGGTCATCCTGTCCTCCAGTGACAGTTACCTCCCTGCACATTTCTTCACCACTGCTCTGACTACAAACCTTGATTAGGTCCTCATTGCCTTCTACCTAGGTTCCAAACTTTTTAGCATAGAATTCAAATTTCTCTCAGTCCAAATCACTTCCCACTACACTCCCAAGCATCTTACTATTCATCCACACTGGAAAGTCATTGTTTCCCAAGCACACAATATACTTGTTTGCCTCCATGCTTTGCCTCCTGTTATTTCCACAACTCTGATTCTAGGCATATCTCAGATGCTGCTATCTTAACTTCTTCCACCCCTCCCCAGAAAAAACGAAGGCTGCTTCTCCGTCCTTCCACAGGCTCTGTAATCTTCCATTATTATGCACTTAAGTTCTTAATATGTGCTACTGTAATGCACAATATTGCACAGAAGTGAAATGTAATCTGCTCAAAAGCAGTCTTTGTCAATAGGTGCTTGTTGAGTATTTGTGGGAAGAGTGGGTAATCCATAAATGTTTATATGAGCAAGAGCAGTAGTATGTAGCTCAAATACAGCCAATGCACTTAACCCCTGTTGTTGAGTAAGTATTCATCACAGTCCAGATGCTTGAGGCTGTGTCTTGTACTGTTTGAGGTAGGAATGCACTCTTGATAAAACCTAACTTATACAAACCACTTATAGTGCATCTAACTGGCTTAATCTTGTTATATCAGGAGACTGGATCAAGTTTCTATCTCTACAGTTTTCAGAAGTGCCGAAAATACTACTTCATCGCAATTCTTAATTACATTAATCTTTTTCCTTCCTTGGATTTTTAGAGTTATAGCTAAATCAAAGGGAAGATTAGATGTAAGGGAAGTTGAAGATGAGGTTAACAAAACTGCTTTTAAAATCCCTTTAACTATTTTCTTTCTTGGGTATATAGCAACACCTAGTGGCCTTATGGGTTATTTCAGAGACTCATTCTAGAAGCAGCTTCTTGGGTATTTTTCTCCTTTTATTTAATCTCCGCTTATTTGGTATCTTTTCTCTTAATTAATGATCAATATCTTTGGTTCTATATTCTATTAGAAAACAGTCTGGCTCTAGCTTAGGAATGGTTGTCAAGGGATTATCCATAGAAAGCATGTCCCATCTACTAAATAAATAAATATATATATATTACGATACATAAAAGATTAAGATATATATGTATATCTCAGGATATGTACAAAGATACCCACTTAAATTGGCATTGTATGCCTTATTTATCAAGCACTCAAGAATGAATTTTACATGATTACATTTTACATGTCATTGAACCATTGTTATATTTTGAGATTTTAGAAGGAAATATGTCTATCATGGTATCACTTGTATTTCTGCCTTTTAATGAAGGATATCCTTTGTAATTACCCTTATCTCAACAATTTAGGATTATAGTTATAAGTTTTAATTACTGCATTGAACTGATGCCTTCAGGGGAAACTTTGGGACTAGTTTGCCCTACTTTAATTTGCTTGTTATACATTATATTGCTTTATAAAACATTTGCATCTGTTCTATACAGTTTTTCTGTCCTTGTCTCTTCTTGCTGCTGGCCTTGTTCCTTTTACAATCCTCTTCTTATCCCTCATCCTGATCTCTCTTGATTTGCCGCTTCTGTTCTAATGTGATTATAGAATCAGGTTAACCGCATAGTTTAGTACCCATTTTTCTTGGTTCCTAATTTTGTGTTATTTTTCTGTGTTATACTTCACTAAAGATGTGTGTTACATCCACAGTACATTAAGAGTAAGTAGATTTTTGAGAGAGGATCTCATCCAGTGGAGTAAAATGCATAAGTTTACTGATTCTGTTACTGCTTCTGTAACTAGTGGGCAGCCTTTGTTGTGTGATTTCTGGTCATTGAGATTCGTCATACTTACAACAAAGACACGGAGAATCAGGCCAGTTATAACAGGTATTCATTGTGCATCTGCCTTACAGTCAGGTCCATGATGAGCATAGTGCACACATAGACTCCTTTGATTGCATAGGGAAATTGATAAAATGTGGGCAGGATTATTGATAATGCATTGATAATTACTCACATTTGAGTTCTCATTCAAATAAAAAGTTTTATTTAAGAACAGATCATAATGAATTACAGAGGGTCTTCCATGTCACTTTTTAAAACTTTATGACTTGATGAATAGCTATGGCCAAATCATCTAAGAGGCACATAAAATAAAGTTGACAAGTTGACTTTCTTATTTTTTTTTAAAGATTGATTTATTTATCCATACATATAAGAACCGGGGTACAGGCCAGATGCAGGGGAGGGTGAGAGGGTTCACCAGAGAAAGAGCGGGGAACAGAACAGACAGACTGACAAAATACACTGCTCTGGGGATCGAACTGGCTCTGCAGAGGCTGTGGACAGCTTCATAGCCCTGCGCTCAACCGCCTGCGCCACCAGGGGAGGCCCAAAGTTGACTTTCTTTTTATACTTAATAAGAACTCTGATTAAGTCAGAGGATAACTAATCTCATAAGTGGTAACCATTTCTTATACATTGTGGGAGCTGAAACAAGAATACATATTATATATACTTCATGCAATATAACTACCCTAAATGATAATACACTTAATTGTAAAATCTTTTATACATTTCTGTTATGTGTACAACCTATCATCTTATTAAAGTTTTGTAGACACTACAATTTTCATTTAGTCCTAGTCTTGATTTTTAATCAAATTTTGATTATTTACCAGGATATCCAGGGGTAAGAAACACTAGATTTCTTTATAAGCAGAGCAGTATTGAATAATTGTTTTCATTACTGCTAAATTACAATGGGAAAGACATTATTTTGTATAAGTATTTCTTCCAAGAAAGGAATTTTTTTGGTGGCTAGTTACTTCAGGATTAGTTGTCCTCCTTTTTAGTGTGTCTTGTGTCTACTTGGCTTCAAATTCTGGGGAAGTACAAGCATGATTGGGCCATTTGGCACACCACTCCTCCATCAGGTGACAGCAAGGGACTGAGGCTTGGCAGCCAAACCGCAGGGGGCAATTTAATTGAAGTTGCTGCACCTTCTCGATGGAGCTTATCACTGGGAAAAGGTGGCCTAAAATTTACTCTTTCAAATCCAAAGGTGACAATTAAAATTTCAAATGCTTACTCCTGCCCAGTGGCCTGTGACACTGTTAGAGAAACACATCTTTAATATCTAATGAAGAGGTTCAGTGAGAAAGTCTTTTTAGGAGCATAACCTGGCTAACTGTCAGCTCTTCCCATAGGATTCAACCATCTATATCATATACAACTATTAAAATTGCATTGGAAGAAGTTTAATACAGGAAAATTAATGTTTGTTGAAAAGGAATATTCTGCAACTGTAGTATAATACCTACTTTTCTTGCAAAGTTATCTACATATGAAACTGGAAGAACATACATGGAATAGGAAAATCCGTTATCTTTAGGAGGAGATTGTAGATGATTTTTCTTAAATATTTGTCTTTTCCCCCCTCATATTTTCTACGGTGAACTTGGATTATCATCAGAAATAGATCATTAAAAAGTGTTTTGCACTTGTGTTTTTCTCTTAAAGCAAACATCACTATTTCCCTACGACTCCCTAACCTTGACATTCAGGAAAAGAAAGAAAAGGAAAGGAACAGTCATTTGGGGTTTAGAAAACATGTTGCCTTCTTTTAGTTACTCAACAAATACTTGCTGAGTATCTACATTGTGCTCAGGCAGTGTTGAGGATTCTGCATTAAACAAAGCCCCTGGAGAAGATGGACAATAAACAAATACTTATGTCTCTTGATAAGTGCTTAAAGTCATGTTGTAAAGAATATGGGGATTATTGAATGTTGAGGAGGGGAAGTGTCATTTGCCTGTCTGGTCCTGGGTTTCATCATTTGTCAAAAGGGTTAGATCAAAGGAATAATGAGATCCTTCCTTCTCTACCATTCATGGACTCCTGTGACTTTTGAATTACAGTCAGCGTCTTAAGTGCTTATGTCACCCAAGTGCAAAATGGGTCAATTTTAACATTGAGGTAAAAGAGGAAATGTGAATCCTGAGAATTCTTAATAAATAGCAAGAATTAAAAAAAATGACTTTTGTTACTGTAAATAGCGATTGCAGATGAAGATAGTAAGGCATTAAATGTCCAAAAGAGTAAATAGCACAAAGAAAAATATACATTAGAAAAGATGCTTCTTTTATGTAAATACTAACCTTTCTATTATTGGTACTTTGTGTATAAACACGTGAAAACAAGAATTTTACTTTAGTTTTGTAGTTTTTCCCAGAGGTTCATATAATCAAATCTCATTTGTGTTTCCCTGTGGTAGGATAAATATAAAACATTGGGGGACACACAGAGCATGGAAGAAGTGGATTTTCTTTGGATTTAGTAGCAGAAGACTTAAAAGATCAAAAGGGCTTTATTGTAGAAATTTCTCTTAGGTGAATATTAGCTTTTCTAAAGTGCTTTACCTTATCCATCTCCTATTTATGGCATTATTTAGTAGTTGCATGGCCTCTTGTGTAAAATTTTGCAGAATATAACTACTTTTTTCCACAGTATTGTCTCAAATTGGGGGAATCAAAACCATTCTTTCCTCAAATAGAAACATTTTAGGTGGCATTTATCTTCTGTTACCTTGCAGAACTATTCTTGTGATGTCTCATACCATCTTATTTTGTTACAGATATCCTCTGGCACTTGCAGGCCTGATGTTTCAGAATCTCCTGAGTTGCGTCAGAAGTCACCATTATTTCAGTTTGCCGAGGTAATATATTGCAATTCATCCTTAATGAGGAAATTGGAAGTGAGTTTAAATTTGGACTGATGACAGTAACATAAAACAGTGAAGAACTCTACTTAGCTCAATTAGCCATAAATGGGTAAAATAGAATTAAATTTTAGAAACGTTATTTTTGGAACACCACAGTCTCTTAATTAAAGAAAAACTCTATGTGTATAGAAGCTTATATTACTGTGTCATACTAAATATTATGCTTAAGCCCCATCACTAATTTTTATTCATGGATAGTAAAGTATATAAAATGAACTATTTTTAGAACTTTTGTCATTTATCAGGTGGTAATTTACCAACTGTTAAAACAGAAAGCAGAATCACTTATGGTTATTGGCTCCACATTCCTTGTTATTTTTTTAACTACACTTTCACTTTTTCAGAATTAAAACTGTAGCATGACTTTGGCAGCTTCCAAAGTCTTATGTTTTGTGGCATAACTCAATATGGTTATAACATTGCTTACAAAAGATGATGTAGAAAAACCGCACTATCTTTGATTTCAAGTCTAAAGGTCATGACTGCTTCCCAAAATATCATTTAATCCTAGACTCTAATACAGGTCCATCATTGATGGATTTTTTCCTAAAATTTAAGCCTCATGGCCTTCCTTAGTCATTTGAATGCTTCCCCAAAAACCAAAAAGTGACTTCCAGCACTGTCATCCTATTATATACTCATTGTGTTACGCTTTTGCAGGAGGAAAGCATATTTTTAGTTTCTACTATTTTTCCCCTTTATTGTTCTTACCTAGTGCTTTTCAACATTTTATTGGCAAAGCTACTTTTCACACTGGCATATTAGGCAATTCCTTTTAAGACGTTGTTTGTAATGTGCCTAAATACTTGCTGGTATCACCAGAATACTGTATTTATTTTGTCACATGGTACTCTTATCTGTTGCTTTCCTTTCTGCCCTCTGTAAGATGTGCAGGAATTCCCATTACTATTTTTTTAAAGACTCTTTTTTTTTTTTAAAGATTTATTTATTTATGCATACAAGAGCTGGGCTACAGGCCGGAGGTGTGGGAGGTGAGAGGATTCACCAGAGACAGAGTGGGAAACAGAATAGGCAGATTGACCGAAGTATACTGCTAAGGGGAGCAGCAGGCATCAGGAGAGGTCTGCTGCACCATGTGGGTTTCTTCTGGCCGGCCGGGGATTGAATTCGTGCAGCAGAGGCTGTGGACTGCTTCACAAGTTGTATCTTAACCCCTTGTGCCACCAGGGAGGCCCAGGAATTCCCGTTATTTTGCATAGTGTGTTCAAGCATTTAATATAATGAGAATTCACTTTGCCCTTCCTTTTCAGTAGTCATTACAGATGTATTAAATGATATTTAGTCCCAGCTTTCCTCAAAGATGCTTAACCTATGATCCCTAAACCTATGAAGACCTAATGAAAACTCTTAATATTTCAGGTGAAATTTTGGGTATATTGGCATATGTACATATTTGTGGGTTCTACAGCATAGCTAAGATTAGGAGATCCTTGATGCTATTTAATATCTGTAGTCTTATAGTTCTTCAGGAGCTCCTTGTTCATGTAACTAAATGAATATCTCCTTAATCTCAACATCAATTTTTGAAAACAGTTTTTTTTTAGAAACTTGTGAAAGCTTTTTGAGAAGTCTAAATGGCTTGTATCACTGGTTCTATTTTGTTCATTGATGTACTTCTTGAAGAAATATCAGTTGTATTTTGGCACTTCATATTATAAGAACTGTCTATTTTTTTATTTTATAAAGGGTTGTTAGGAATGAAAAGGTATATATGACGTAAGACCTACCCAGTTTAAAACTTCCAGAATTTGAGGGAAATCCTCAGGTGTCATATTTGTGGTTTTTCACACTTGCACGTGGTTGTCATTTGAATTGGTTTCACTGATAAGGCTTGTTCTACAATTTACCCTCCAGTCTTCAGAAACACTTGATTCTTTGTCATTCATGATTGTTGGTTTACATCTAGATTATTAAATAGGATCTGGGGAATCTCTTTTTCTTGTAACTGATAATCTAAAAATGTCTGATTCAAAAGATAACCTTGAACTTAAATTGTTCCTCTAATGACTTCAGCAGAGTATAAAGTCAGTAATTTCATCAGTCTTTCTCATCCCTAAATACTACTTTGATACCATATTGGTTTTCTAACCAACTTAATTTAAATGAAAGGATAAATGATTTTTGTGATTGAAGAGCTATGATTAAGGTCATTTATTGCTTAGTAACTACCCTTTCATGCAGTTGGTAAGTACGGTTAATTGAAGAAAAAGACTTTTATGGGATTGGAAATAGTTGAATCTGTAATGTCTAGACTTTCTGCTTTTGTTACTCACTTTCACCATGTTTTGTAACTGGACAGAAGCTTTGTTTGCTTTGGAACCAAAATTGATAATTAACCTTGTTCTCAAAACATCCTTGGAAAGTATTTCCATGTGGCCCTCAGAGGAAAGTTTTAATAAGGTTACCATAATTATCAAGTAGAAACAAAAGGCTTCCTAGTTGAACCAAGTGTGGTGTGGCACCATTTCTCTCCACACTCAGATACCTGAAGAGTGTGTTTGGAGGGAGGGTTCATATGGTGTTATAAAAGAAAGAAATGATGTTCATCACATTCCGTGAACAGTTTCTTGAGTTCTGGTGCCGTGCCAGGCAATGTTATTCCATCACTTACTTTCTTCCTACTATAATCCTGTAAAATTGAGATGATGATGATAATAATCATCATCATGTCAATTTACAGATGGGAACAATAGATCTCAGAGATATTAGCTGACTGCCCTAGGTTATGTAGCTAGTGAGTAACAGAACTAAGATTCAATCCCAGATACCCTGACCCACATCCGCATGCTTTTCCAACACTGTTTCACAGCTGCCTATAAGCAGAGAACAGCTTGGGGAATGTGGGGGAGTGCTGTAGAGAAAAGAGTGCCTTTACGTGCTGCCTCTAGCTTTTAATAATATTTTAAAATCACTGAAATAAGAAAATTCATCTCTACAAGTCCCCTCAACTGCTGTTTGATACATACCTGGTACCTTAACAAGAGCTAGAGAAAATAAGACAAACTCAGTCATTTTGTTCTTTCCAATCATGTTTTTGGAAACATGGCCTTTGTCTTCCTTTATCATTTATACTGCTTTAAGAGGGATTGAGGGTGATGACTCATGTCTTAACCTTTATCGGTGTCTACAGTAGAAATATATGGAGGAATCTATTAGTCTGATACGGGAAAATGTCCTTGTGTATTAAAAATTACTTGTTTCCTTTTAGATATCTTCAAGTACATCCCACCCTGATACTCCTTCAAAACAGTGTCAAGCATCAGCCTTGTTTCAATTTGCAGAGGTATGGCCTTTTTAATTTTTTTTAATGCTTATGGGCTCAGAAAATTGAGTTCAGGAAATATGTGAATGGAGTTTTAATAACGTATATTGAACTTCAGGCATGCTTCTTGCCATTACTAACATAATACGTGGGACAATACTTATTGCTTTTTGCTACTTTGGCTTTAATCATAGTCAGATCAGTTTCAGATTTTATGCCATTTTATAAGCATCATTAAAGAGTTCGTTCAGAATAGACACTTCCCAATAATTCATTTATTTCATTTTACCTTTTTTAAATTTTATTTTAAAAGCTTAGAAAAACTGCTGTTGGTTGAGCGCTGGGTTGCGAAGCTGCCCGCGGCCTCTGCGGCGCCGGTTCGATCCCCGGCTGCTCCCCGGCCACCAGAGGAGGGTCCCACATGGCGCGCAGACCTCTCCTGCCGCCCGCTGCTCCCCTCAGCAGTGTACTTCGGTCCTTCTGCCTGCTCTGCTCCCCGCTCTGGCTCTGGTGAATTCTCTCACCCTCCCGCGCTTCTGACTGTACCCAGTGCATGTATAAACAAAAAAACAAACAAACCAGCAAACAAATAAATAAAGCATGCCTCTATAAAAAAAAAAAAAAAAAGAAAAAGAAAAACTGCTGTCAACATGACTGCAATAGCATTCCAATTTATTACATTTTTCCAATAGTGAAATTAGGTGCTGTAATTCATAAATAACTCCCATGGAAAAGGCAGTGGTGAATTCAACCTGTTAAATCATCAGTGCTTAGCTTTTGATGTGATATAGCTTCAGCCAGTATATTTTTATTAGTGTTTAATCCCAGGCTTCAGTCAGGTCTTGCAGGATCTTAGATTTCTTTGGTTTGTCAGCAAGAGAGAGCATTTTCTTGGTTGGTATGATGAGGAGGCAAATCTGATATGCTTGACTTTGCCACAAAATCCTTGGTCTCAACCATATGCTCATTTCCACTGAGCAGTACATGACAAATAAGAAAGTATATACAGTTCATGAAAATAAGATGCTGTCAGCTGTAGGCCTTTCCTATCTTTAAAATTCCAACCAAAAATGCATATCATATATAAAGCAGTTTTTCATAGGGTTGAGAGAAAACGACGAGCAGGGCCGTTCTGTTTAATATTGATGTATTGAATCATTTTGGTTCATTTGAATAAAGAGTTCCGCATAAATGAAATGTAAAATGATATCCTTTTGGCAGGAGAAAATCCAGCATCTTACTTTGAAAATGAGAAAAAAATTACTTTCAGTGCTTACTTTAAAGAAAAAAATTCTGCTTCCTCTTAGGCCATTTGTGTCAACCTCCATTCATTGGTCTGCTTATTTGTTAAACTTCTCTGCCCGATGTTTGCTTTAGTGGTGAGGGCTATTCTGTAAAGCTGGTAACAGAAATATCATGTAATACTATCATTTTAGGGGGAACAATTTGCTTGATGAATCGAATAAATTAAGATTTTATTATAATTTTTCATTATGATAAACAGGCTGTTATTTTCACTGTCTGGGGAAGTAGTGTTTTTTAATACTTACTTGGTTTCCTCCAGTTAATGACATCCATGTATATTTGATAGTAATAGTTTTTTTGAGTTAAAACAGAATTTTGGCATGGTAACGAAATTATCTTTTAATGATTCCTGAGACACTCCCATTCAACTTTTTAGAAACTTTGCTTTCAAAACAATTTATTTTCCATATAACTGTAGCATGAATATTAGAAAATTAATGACTCATCTTTGCCATACCTGCTATTTGCATATGCATTAACTACTGAGAGCGTGCAACTTAATTTAAAATGTCAGAATGGGATATCTCAGCTGCTGCATTTCTAGTAGTTATCACCACTCAGACTGTGATTGTTAGGTAAACAATTCCATCTTTAGACTTATTAGGAGCTCCTGAAGCGGTGGATAACTCTGAGGGACCAGTTTAATGGTGTAATAGTTCCTGTCCTGTGATTCTGAAAAATAAGATTCTGTGTCTCAAACTAATTTGTCCTTGCAGCTCAGCATAGTTACTCATCAAAAAATGAGAAGGATTTCTTTCCTGGGGAAGAAGAGGTCTTTTCTTGGAAGTTGTTCAGGGAGATGTTTCCATGTGTCACTCCTCTACTATATGGCACTTGTTTCCTGAGGATATTTGGGTTTTGACTGTGAAACATAAAAGATTTGAGGAAACTTAGAGAAATTAATTTGAAAAAGTATTAGGAGTTATTCCAAGGCATTGTAACAAAGGGAAGAGTACATAATGGAAAAAAATACAAAATAAAATGTTTTCACTAGAATCAAATGCAGTCCCCCCTCCTACCTCTGTATATTATTTTTCCTTGTTATATTTTGCATAGGTTGATAATATGAGCCCCTTTAATTATTAACTTCCAGTCACTTTTCTAAACTGAACCAAGAGAACCCCAAATTTTAATCTCAACTATCTTAAGACCTGACCATACTGTCAGCCCAGTACTAGGCTGACTTATTCAAAGCTAAATAAGAGCTGACTAGATGAACTAATATCTACTAAAATCTGCTATAAGTGTGTATCTATATAAAACAGTAGAAATAGAATAGGCTATAATTATTATGATCATATCCTTAGAGCTCTTAAAATGATTTCTAAAATGTCCATTACTTTTGAGAAAAACATAAAGATTCTTAAAATTCTTCTAATTAGTCTATAGTAGAAGTTCTGAAAATTAAAATACATCAGAGTTACCTCAAAGTTTTGTTTAAACATAGATTACTGGGCTCCACCCCAGAGTTTCTGGTTAGACTGGGATGTGAGGATTTGCATTTCCAACAAGTTTCCTGTTAGGAAACCATGGTTTATGACCGATGCTCTATAGTTTATAATTTGGAGATGATTTGCTTTTTAAAATGTTTAGCTTTTTAATATCTTAAGATCACACATGCAAAATTCTTAGACACCATTCCTGCTCATGTCATTTATAAACCTTCATCACTCTAGGAAGAGATTAGCTAGATTTCCTCTTAGAAATGAGTCATTTAAGGCCTCCTTGGTGGTGCAGCGGTTGAGCGCTGGGTTGCGAAGCTGCCGGTGACCTCTGCGGCGCCAGTTCGATTCCTGGCTGCTCCCCGGCCACCAGAGGAGGGTCCCACATGGCGCGCAGACCTCTCCTGCTGCCCGCTGCTCCCCTCAGCAGTGTACTTCGGTCCTTCTGCCTGCTCTGCTCCCTGCTCTGGCTCTGGTGAATTCTCTCACCCTCCCACGCTTCTGACTGTACCCAGTGCATGTACAAACAAAACAAACAAATAAATAAATAAATAAAAACATGCCTCTATTAAGAAGAAAAAAAAAAAAAGAAATGAGTCATTTAATGTGTAATATAATTACCCTCAAAACATACTTTTAAAAAGCAGTAAGCCCTGGGCATGTTAAGTTAAAATACTTTTTTTCATTTACATCAATTCCTGAGTTTCTCTGCCTTGCAAACTGAGAAGGATATTTTTCCTTCTTAACTAAATCTGATAGTTTTACAACCCATTGTAGTTAACCTGTATGTAACCATGAAGCTGAATAAAGAAAAATGTTGCTTATAGATGTCTCGTGAGTGTCTGCATTTAAATGGAGAAAAATATATGTGCTTTATAAGAGGTACGTAGAAAGAAATACAGTGTCTTTACACATTTTGACCTGTCTCCCATATTGATGTTCATAATTCATCGAGATCCAGCTTGGCTCATTTGAAGAGCCATCACTCTGTTTCCAGACTATGATCCATTAAGTTGATCAGAATTAGTTTTCTCTCTGCATCTTTTGTTGTTCATAGTAGAGTGGAATATCCTTCACACTTTCAGATCTCGTTTCCTGAAGAACAATGACCAAATGTAATGCCAGGAGGGACTATTGTCTTCCATTATTTAACAAGTCTGAAAGTCATGACTAGTCTGCTTAACCCTCCTCTCTATAGTGTGGCTAATTCTTACATTTGGAGTTTATTTTTACACTGAAAAGTTATATATTTCTATTGAATACATAGCTAATCTGGATGATTTTCACAAATACACATTAAAGCTTTCCTTAGAAGGTATTTACTTTGGCAATTAAATACAGCCATAATCTTACTAATTTGAGATATTGTCACTATTGGATATAAGCAATAGATGAAAATTTAAAGCATTTTCATGATGAAATGCTCAGTATGTTATAAGGTATTTATGCTCAACAAAAACACCATATACTCACACTGAAGCTAATCAGTGTGAAAATATTATGTATTTTATTGCACATATTAATATTTCTGTTAAGGAAGACCAATCATCTCATATTTGTTATTTAATTCATTTATTTATTCAATAATTATTGGTCATTTCCTCCCTGGTTATGGTGTTTATATTCCCTAAATAATTGCAAAAGACTTCCACCATTACATTTTTTTTAAAGATTTATTTATTTATACAAGAACCAGGGTACAGGTCAGATGTGTGTGAGGGTGATTCACCAGAGAGGAGAGGATTCACCAGAGACAGAGTGGGCAACAGAACAGGCAGGTCTACTGAAATACACTGCTGAGGGGAGCAGCGGGTGAGATAGGAGAGGTCTGCCCCACCATGTGGGTATCTCTGCAGCTGGCAGGGATTGAACTGGCACTGCAGAGGCTGCAGACAGCTTCATAGCACTGCGCTCAACCGCCTGCGCCACCAGAGAGGCCCCATTACTTTTCTTTTTATCTTAACCACCTGTTTCCTTAGTGTACCCTCCCCTACCTCACACAAAACATAAAAATTAACAATTTAACAATCAGGGTAGTTATTTTTTGTAGCACCTTTGCTGTACCTCACATATTCCCACTGTGTTTTTTAGAACAAATACAGAATAGCCAAGGAAGAGATTGTGGCAGACATGATGTCCAGCATGGGAGTGTAACATCACACACTGTCCTCCACCACTCACCAGTTACTGATGAACATATTAACTATATTGCTCTTACTTGAAAACATGTAAATATCTATTAAATGGGGAAAAATAGGGGGATGAACAATGGTATCATAAATCAGAATTGTACAAGCTGTATATAAGAGCCATCAGAGTAGATGAGATTACTGAGAGATAATGTGCAACTAAAAACAAAGATGGCCTTAAACAAAACCCTGAGGAAAAACATTTAAGAGAACACTATAGAGGGAAGAACCAGCACAGGAGATGAGCAAAAAGTGGCCTTGTTGAGAGGTAAAGGGGAAAACAGGGAGTCTGTGGTCATGGAAGCCTGGAGAATAGTTTCCCAAAAGATAAGGTCAGAGAAATTAAGATAAAGTCTTGAGCCATAGACAATAAACATGTTCAGTTTCACAGTCTCCTCTCATTAAGAAACCAAAAGAGAAAACACATCTTACTACTAAGTCATTTTATGAAAATTTTATTGTTATGTGAGTCTGAAAATGCTAGACAACCAAAATAATTTGACCTCTTTCACCCTTCATCATGCCCCTTTGGAAATCAGGCTCCCAGGAACCTTGACCTTGATTTTATTTTTAAAGGTTTTTAAATTTATTTTTACGTAAAACAGGGGTACAGGCCAGAGGTGCAGGGGTTGGGTGGGGTTAGAGGATTCACCAGAGAGAGCATGGAGAGCAGAGCAGGCAGATCTACTGAAATACACTGCTGAGGGGAGCAGTGGGTGAGACAGGAGAGGTCTGCTGTGCCATGTGGGTAGCTCCCTGCCTGGGGATCAAACTCATGCTTCAGTGACTGCTGATAGCTTCATAGTGCTGAGACTTAAACCTTTTGCGCCACCAGGGAAGCCCCACTGACCATTTTATTTTTATTTTTTTTAAAGATTTATTTGTTTGTTTGTTTGTTTTGTTTATTTATTTATACAAGCACTGGGTACAGTCAGAAGCGCGGGAGGGTGAGAGAATTCACCAGAGCCAGAGCAGGGAGCAGAGCAGGCAGAAGGACCAAAGTACACTGCTGAGGGGAGCAGCGGGCGGCAGGAGAGGTCCACACGCCATGTGGGACCCTCCTCCGGTGGCCGGGGAGCAGCCGGGGATCGAACCGGCACTGCAGAGGCCGCGGGCAGCTTTGCAACCCAGCGCTCAACCGCTGCGCCACCGGGGAGGCCCCCACTGACCATTTTAAATAATACCCTATAGGTAAAAATCTTCCCATAGTCAATGAGGAAGATTGTTCTTACTAAACATATGTGGTTCCTTTTGAAAGACAAGGAACTATTCCCAAGCCTTCACTGTGGCAGCTGTGCTTTAATTCAGATGATAATCCATGCAGTCAGTTCTTCATTGAGTCTTGTCGGTGTTCCAGGTATTGCATTAGCAGAGGGTATAAGGTAGTGCACAAACACACACACACAATGTGAGGGAGCAGTAACTATGGCAGCAAAAGCTACAGCAGAGAGATCCAGGGGAAGAACTAGAAACACTGTGTAGTGCAGCACCACCAAATTCATCTCCTTAAGTAATTCTTGAGGGTTCTATGTGATTATGCTACAAATTTAATATTCTATAAATTACTAAATTTAGCAAATATCTCTTGACATTGCAATCTTTAATTCTGTTTTCAGTATATAACCAATTTTGGGGATGGTACTAAAAGTTTATTAGTGTTAATAATGACAAATGCCTATTACTAATAATTGCCCCATTTACTGAGGTAATAATATGGACTCGAACTCTTCAATAACATAAAATCTAATTTTTACAGCAGTAACAAAGCAGCAGGTATTATTGTTTCTATTTTGAAGATAATGTTAAAAGTCTTAATTATTTGCTTAAATTCACAAAGCGAAAAGTAATGAAGCAGTGTCTTGACACAAAGGCCATGTCCTTTATGTTACACAACCTTGGTCAAGGGACTGACATTTATATTTCATTCCCTCAAGTCACTGAGAGTTTATGATTATATTAATATTTGTTTCTCTTAGTCTAGTGATAAAGTAAGTAATAGAATTCAGCTTATCTGGGGCCTTCCTGGTGGTGCAGGGGTTAAAGTCTCAGTGCTAATCAAGCTCTCACCAGCCACTGAGGAATGAGTTCGATCCCCAGCCAGGGAGCTAACCCACATGTCGCAGCAGACCTCTCCTGTCTCTACCATTGCTCCCCTCACCAGTGCATTTCAATAGATCCACCTGTTCTGCTCCCCACTCTGTCTCTGGTGAATCCCATTACTCCTCTTACCTCTGGCCTACACCCCAGTTCTTGCATGCATAAATAAATAAATATTTAAAGACATTAAAAAAAAAAAAGAATGCAATTTGTCTAGGAAAAGTAGAAATGGAATTTATCAGAGAAAATACAGCTGGAGGAAAATGTTCCAAGCCTTAGAAAGACTAAGTCCCATACACTGATTTTTCTAAAGAAAAAGTAAATGATCAGGATGAATAGGAAAGGACTCTGTTAAAAATGATTGCACCTCAGAAGGACATGGAGTTTAAGAACTAGACCCTGGAGAGTTCCCTCTATAAGCAAACAACCCAGTCTCCTCTGGAGCTGACAGCTTCATAGAGTTCCCTGTGGGACTTGGGGTTACCTGTAGTAAGACAGGATTGCCTCTTAAAACTGAACCTCTTAGCTCTCTTTTAAACCAAGAATGAATTCAGTATCATGAAGAGTCTAAAAAGGTTAGTCACAGCTTTAATGATGACAAAAATTCTCTAGAAAAAAATTTGTAAGATCCTTAAGAATGTCCTCAGCTTCTTACTAAGTTTGGCTAGAAATTGAAAATGAAGTTATCATGTAAAACAATGCTGTCTGTCATTGCTATCAGCATGTGTGGTTGCTGTTTAGCTACATTTGCAGACGTGTATGCAGTCAGTGTAGTGTTGTAGAAATGTTAATGTACCATAACATAGGGCCTTAACTCCAAAATGTCATTAGATTTGTGATCTTGTCAATCTTTGTGTGTAATTTAGAGCACACTCTTAAAGCCAGGACCAGTGTTTTGTTTTTTGTTTTTTTTTTTTTAATAAAACTCTTAATAAAAGTTTCTCTAGATCCTGTCATATTGCCTATCCCATTAATAATGGGTTCACAAATACTTGTTGACTGATTGATGCTATCTTTCCACAGAGATCCCAAAACCAATCCTTTAACCGTTTTAACTAATTGCTTTGATAAATACAAACTGATTCAAAATCTCTGTATTTGGCCAACCTGTGAGTTGGTACTTGTATAGAAATGAAAATGCATATCTGGTTTTAAGGTTATAGGGTTAAATTTAAAGCCTGGAATATATAAGATAATACTTTTGTCACTAAACGACCGCGGAAGCCATACTTACTTTTTGTTACTATTTTTTGAGGTTATTTACTAACATTGTTTTCAAAATTATTGTTTCAAGCATGACACATTTAAAGTTATTTGCTACCTGAGAGCAATATTTCCATAAATTAAAGAAAGTTCCTAAAAATGACTGAATGGAAAGAAAGGTTTCTGATATGACAATATTCTTTATGTGAATTGTTTTCATTATAGATTTCTTCAAACACATCGCAGTTGGGTGGTGCTGAGCCTGTAAAACGCTGTGGAAAGTCTGCACTCTTTCAACTGGCAGAGGCAAGTTTCTGAATAATATATTGCACTAAGTTCTGCAAAGGAGGGAACAAAAAAGTTTATCTCACTAATGTTCCTTAAACTGTACCATCTCACTTGTGACTATTAAATGTTGTTATATCTACCTTTCAGCAATGAAAGTGTTAACTTAATTTAGAATAAATGAGTTTTGCTACTAAAAGTCATGAGGCTTTTGAAAAAGGAAGATTGCAAAATCTTTCACAGGTAATGTTTAAAATATTTTAAGGTCACCTTTTGTCTTTTCCAGATTTATTAAATAAGTTCTGCCTGAACCCAAGAAAATCACCCATACCATTTTCCTCTTCTCTGATTTTCTTATAGCATTTACAAATCCCTAGAAAGCACTATTTTTACATCAGGTGGCTGTGTTTTAATTTTTTTTTCAAGTGAAGAACTCAAATGACATGTTTTAAAGTCTCATCTGTTAGTTGTACATTTAATGTGATATGACATGGGAATAAAATGCTACATTCCTTCAGCAGAGTAGGAAATGTGATTTCATAAAGCCTGTGAGGGCAGATCCCTCACTTGGTAGGAGATGGGTTGGAAAAGAGAGTGCCAGAAGCAGGTGTTGATAAGGTAGGCAGGAGGAAGCTGTGACCGTTCTGCTTTAAAGGGAGCATGTGGGAAAATGTCTTCCGCACCAATGTAAAATGTAAAAATGTCATTTACACTATAGTAAAAATGTCTCTTACACTGTAGTGACAGTTTTCTCCTTTATTAAGACAAATTAGGAGCTGCAAAACAGTTGACCAAAATCTCTTCTGTTAAACTTTTTCTTTCATCTTTCTGTCTTTCTTCCAATTAATTTCTTGTGAGACTTCAGAAATGATGTGGTTCTTTTATAAATCCCTTGTAGTTTACTGAACTTAGTGGGACAACCTGTCATTTTCTAAAATTTATAGTAAGCTATAAAAATTAAAGAGTTATAAATATTCTAAAGATGAACTTTTAAAGTCCAGCCAGGTCCAAATTAGCAATATAAAAAATCCAAAGGCCTGGAACAGTAAAGAAGTATATAAACAGTAGAACAAACTAACCCATTGTTGTCTGACATTAAGCCAACTGCTTCTTTTGTAAGACAAATTCAGACCCATAGAGGACTTCCAGTAGAGGGCTGGAAAACTTATGAAGTCAGCAGGGAATAGTTCTAAAAAGAACTGGCTGAGTCACTGCAAGTTACTACTTCAGATGCAACTGAGATGGTAAAGATCTGGTAATGAGCGTGTCCTTGGAATTAGTTGTAAATTCGTCTTCGTAAACAGAATATGAGGTCATGCATTTGTCTTAGTATCTTTAAGGCTGTATAAATTGTCAAGAAAATTTATTTGAAAGAAGTTATTTTTTTTCTTGAATAATATGAATGTATGACCTTCCATATTTCTTGAGGGGTGTGTGTATACACTTATATAAAACCATACATATATTAAAAAAATCTAAACTAAATTGCCAACTAACTTTCAACATTAATATGTCTTTATTAAACAGATCTGTGTTAGAATATGTGAACCTTTGTGTACTTAGCTGTGGGGGGTGCTAAAGACATGAATTTGTCTTCTCATTTTCTTTCTTTGGCATAACAGTCATAAAAAAAGGATTCCCTATTAAATCAGCGCTCATTAAAAAGAACACTCTTCTAATTTGTAGGGATGCATCCCAAATATGAAACAGATGCTATGGTTTAACAGATGTTTGAATGCTGATATCATAATTTAAAGGGGTGAAATGACTGCAGTAAGCCTATTCCAATTATAGCAAATCAGCTTATACTCAGACTTAGTTTTTTATAACATTTGAGTAAAAATATATGCTTTTGATGAAACAGGGTTGCTAAAAAAGAACTTGCCAAGCAGATCTTCACATTATTATTTGTATCACTTGAATATGAAGCCATGATGCTAGTAGACTGTGTTTTAGAATAACGTCCTAAAGCCTTCCTAGTTTCCAATTAAACATAAATACATGCAAAATGGGTTCATCAGTATCTCCAAATAGTCACCAGTAGAATGCTTCCTCAATATTTTTATTCCATGTGTCTATAATGTTCATTTTTTTTTTGCAAAATAAAATAATTATTTTGGATGCCTATTTAAATAAGTAAATACAACAGTATATGGAAGAGGATTTTTCACTGTTGCCCAGAACTGGTGCTGTTGTCTGAAATCTGAAGGAACAGCTTTAAATTCACACATTCCAAAGGGAGAACTGCCAAGAAACTACCTTCAATTTGGGTCAGACACTTCTCTTATAATTTATAAAGACATGACCTGATCCAACTCCTACTCTTGTAGGGGTTTCTCCTTTTGTCCCCTCTCCAATCCACATGTTATCAGTGTGGAGGGGATGTCATAGACTGTCCAGTCATCTGGAATGTTTGGCTTTTCTCTCTGTTCTGAGGAGAGAAGGAGGACATTTTCTTTATTCATTACCTTGCTCCCTGTCAAAGTGGAAGTAGCCCCAAGAGAACCCCTGTTAAAGATTGGAGGTGGAGGTGATCCTTGCAAGACGTGTCTTCTCTTTCTTTGGGAAAAAGCAAGAGATGTTTTAATCATAGACTTACTATTATACACTTCACCTGTCTAACCAGGCAAAAAGAGAACTGCAGGAAACTGGCAGCAAGGAGAGATGTGGAATGACCCGCTGCATGCTCTGGTTTGGCATTGTAAAGATCTGTGAGTGTCCCAAGGGTCAAGTGAACAAATAGAAAATAGTTCTGCTTGATCAGACAAAAGGCCATGGGATAGTCATGGGAAGGGGCAGACTCTCACATTGACAAGTATGCAGTGCAGATGCGTTTGCTCAGAACCCTCTGAAAGAGCTCCTGCAAGCAGGAGTGGTGTACATCTGGTTTGCTGTCCTGGGACTGAAATACCAAAGTACTTCCTATTGTTAGTAAGATGGTGACTGAAACTCCCTGAGGAACCTGGCAGCAACACTGCCAGCATTCCTGGGCTCCCCCTGATCCAGCAACTGGAGGGCTCAACAAGGGGTGTACAAGACCCTCTTCTAGCTCTGAGACCACATCCCTTCTGAATAATTGGCCCCCTGCCTGTTAAATATTTTTGAGTATCATCTCTGCCCTTGGCACCCCCTTACAAGGTCACTCAACCTTTTGTGGTTAGTAGGAACAAACAAGAAAAAGGAAAAGACGTAAATTATTTTTACCTCTACGATTCCTTCCTCTGTCTTCTAAGCCAGACATTCTTCCTTGTAAAGTAAAGGCCAAGTATCAGCTTAAGAACCAACTACTTACCCTTTCCACCTCCATTTCTGGGGGCTACCATGCAAGGAGTCAATGAACAGGTCTCCCCCACTAAAGATAAGGGTTGTTGTTTATAAGAAATGTCTTCTTGGCAAGAAATACTGTGGGCATACACACTGCTGTGCCAGCACCCACTGGAGCAGGCAAAAAGAGAACTATGAATGCAGTCCCCACAAAGAGCATTGGGTCAGCCTGCACACAAATGGGGACCTCTCCCCATTTCCTGGGATCCCAGCACCAGGAGATACCCTGGGGAAGGCTCTGCTTCAGAAATTTGATTGGTATTTTAAACTGGGTGGATTTTAAGTAGCTGAAAGTGACCTGCAAATTATGGGATCTGTTCCAGGTATTTTTAAGGAATCTGCTTCAGCTAGGAAGGGAGATTTGGCATGGTGCTGCTGAAGTCAGGGGATTGAGGAAAACATAATCCTTTGTTTGAACTTCCAGGCAATTCACTGTTCAGTTAATCAGTTTCTTAATTGGCACAGGTAATAAAATGTATTGTGTTCCCTTTCATTTTGAAATTAATTAGTTTTGATTATGTAGAGATCATCAAAGCAGCAAAGCATACTCAGAAATGATTGTGTACAGTAGTTGCTATCGTTGGAAGACACTTTGAAGAGGGTCAGAGACATCTTAACCTTTATATTTTAGCAAATGTAGAATTTTGGCAACTTCTACACTTAGAGATCTCTAGAAACAAAATTGTCTAATGTAGTAAGGGGAGCAGTTTATTCTTTTATTATAACTAATGGTAATTATTTATTGTGGCTATTCTCTGCCAATAAAAGGCTGCTGAAGCTGCTTGCATATGGCAGTGCAGATATTTTTATTGAAATGAGATAACCTAGGAGCCTTCCTCTAAGATAAGTGGCATGGGAACACTTTCACCTCCATGCACACTTTTGGTGTTTTGGAGTGGCTCCAGGGACTGGAGCATAAGCAAAATGTTACTATTTGTCTTCTCATTTTTCTGAAATAATCTCATGTGTGATCTTTAAATAGATTATACATCTTAATAGAATTTATCTGCATGTAATTTTTATTATCTTAAGGGATGACGTAGTGTTAGGTATTTTTTTTGAATATGTTACATGGTCTCATTTATTCTGACAACTATCCTCAGAGATAGGTACTGTTGTCATTTCTTTAGAATACATTAGGAGACCGAAGGGCAGAGAGGTGTTGTGACTTGGACAAGAAGCATTAAGAATCTCAGTAGAAAGGTGGGCAGTCTGTCTCCGTAGCCCAGACTCTTAAACACTGGGCTGTTGTGTCGTCTTCTTAAGATGATATAAAAGGGCCATGCTAGTTGCCTGTTCTAGGAGTTTGCGTATTATAGAAAGCTCTATGGAAGACAGCTTACTCCTACACATATGTGTATAGCTGAATAAGATGACAGATTGTTCAAGACTGCTGTCAAAGAAATGGAACTGATATTTCCTTTTTAAAAAAATGTCTGTACTTTTGAAATTGCCAAGATACTTGTTACAACTTTAAGTGCCTATGTCAGAATATATTTTGTTAGATACTGTGAGGGTTATAGAAAATGATAGCATATGGCTCCTGTCCTCTAAGAGCTTATTCTCTAGTTGCAAAGTGATGAGATATGAAAAGTTAAGAGACAAGAAATAATTAGTACAATGATTTCACAGGCAACCATGTACTGAAATGATGAAGCTCTTCTTCAGTGATGAGTGATAGACAAAGTGAAGATATGAAACCAGGGAGGGGAGAAATTAATGTTAGCTGGAGTGTTCTAGGGACTCAATGCAGGGAACAGAGCATGAAGGTCATTCTTGATGAAGTTATTTAGGACAGTGGTTGAAACTTGAATTTTTCGGATCATATCCAACTTGCAGAGATTCTTTGTATGACCCATAGTTTATTATGCTATACACATTTGAATTAGTGGATCCTATTTTAAGTTTATATTTTAATTAATATAGATTTGTGACCTCTTAGGAAAATTTAGAAGCTCTGGAGAAACTGGACCAGCCTCCTTACCTGAGAATGACTGGTCAGAACTGTTCAGTGGCTGCCCCTGTGTGTGTTTGCTGTACGGATATCACTGTCCTTTCCTTTTCCTACTCAGCCCTGACTCTGATGCAAGCAATCAGGGAAACATCCACTTACACTTGCCCACTTCCCTCTTAACCAGGCCACTCATATACCCACTGTGACCTGTGTATAATTAAATGGAGACATAGAGGAGACAGAACAAAGGGATAAATAAAGGCTGTCAACCATGAGATTGGTAGAGAACAAGTAAATCAGATTGGCAGGCACTCTACATGCGGTGTTCGGAGATTTATGGAGTGTAGTACAAGTCAGAAAGGGAAGAAGGGGAGGTTAGTATGAAACCAAAAAAAAAAAGAAACTTGTACTTGAAAATAAGGCGGAGTGACTGAAGATTTGGGCAGGAATGTGCAGTGATGAAAACAGCGCTTGGAGGGACTCATTTGGCAGCTCTGTGTAGAATGGAGTGGAAAGCCTCTGTGGACATCCAGGTGTAAGAAGACACGAACCAGATTCAGGGAGTTGACAGTGGGTATGGGAGGCAGAAACAGACACCAGAGGGACTGCAGGGGATTCAGGTGGATTTGATGATGAAGTTGAGATGAGAGGCAAAACAAAGGAGGAGAGACAACTGCAACCCTGAGATCATGGCTTCCAAAAATTTGGCTTTGACTGTGGACCCCAAATTGGATGTTTGTGAACCAAGGGGAAGCCCTACTAGTAGTAAAAAAGGGGAAAGTTGCTAAGGGGAAGAGGAATAACTGAGGAGATCCACTCCTAAGAGTCTGGAAGGAAGGAGAGTGGCAAAAGGTAAACAGCATTTGGGAGCAGAGATCCGTGTTCCTTTAGCATGTTCCTTCTAGACAGGTGTAAATAGTCACCACTGGACTGCTGAATATTGTCTGTGGTCCCCATTGTCTGTGTCTATGAAATTATAAAACCAGTTTTGTGTCAAGGTGAAGTTGAAGAAAGGATGCTAGGTTCTTCTGGATATACTCCTCATATATTAAAAAAGCAAGATTGTAGATCAGAGGTAGACTCAAGGTAGAAAAGTTGTCATTAGTCCTATTTGTTGAAAAAAGGATGAAGACACCTTCTGAGGCTTCAGCTTCCTAGTTTTTCTTACATTTTACCTGGTAAAAGCTACTTAAAGTTAAAAGCATTTAGGTAGGTAAAGATGAATTTATTCTAGTATCTATAAAAATTAAATCTTACAGAAAATTATGGCTCACTAAAAACAGCTGAATTGTGATAAAATTATGGAAAGTATTTATTATTCCATTTGGAAAAAGTAACTGATCCTTTTCCTCCAACCACATTAGCATTCACCACCACTGCATTACAGGTGGCATTTGACTTGAGGCGTGACTCCCTTTTAGTTTTTTGTTGTGTACTAATGTATTATGGAGATGCACTAATCCTGCCTTCCTGTTGTTAACCCCAAAAGCCCAGAACCAACAAGTGTGGCTCTCATCTCAACTCCTACACTACCACCATATATGTGAATTCTATATATTTGAGGTTGTCTTTTATTTGAACGTGGTATGTTTCTTTCCTCATCTTTTTATCAGACTTGCAAGTCACTTTGAGAAAATTTTTACTCTAAAACCTTTCATTTTCTTTTCAATTGCTCCAACTTACTTTTTAAGAACCTGAAGTTAGGAAAGTACCTGATAACTTCCTTTGATGCCTTTGGGGAAGACTTTAGTAGATGGCCTTCAGAGCAAACACCACTTCTATCCCCTTTGTCCCGACCTCTCCCCCAGAGTCTTCAGAAATAGTACAACTTTGGAACCAATAGTTAAGAGAAACATTTAAACCACCCAATTAATTGTCTCATTGAATCAAATAGAAAACTGTTTATTACACTCACATTTTAGGTGAGAGGTGCTTAAACCACTGTCTTGTGACCAGTTATATTATATAATAAAGAAAATTGAATTTTCTTAGCAGCAGTGCTATTCTTTATTCTCTGAAACCATCAGCCAGTTTATTTTTTATGGCAAAAACATTCTGGTTTTATTTAATTATGGGAGACATGAACATCCTGGAAGATGCTGCTAAGTGTCATCTGTGGGTTATGTCTACACTCCGTTGGCAGATAATAAGCCAGTATGAAATGATTGTAAATATACCTTGGCTGCAGAAAATTTGTTTTGTATTAAAGAACATAGATTTTGAAATTGAAACTTCCTGATCAGTGTCAGTGGGTCTGTTTTCACACTGCCTTGTTTTTAATCTAGCTAGGTCCTTGATAACAAGACAAAGCATAATTAAGAGTGAAATGATGTGGTACATTTTGGAACTACTTACCCGTTTCTTTGTACTAGTTAAAGGACATCTGCTTCTGTTATTTCTTAATCTAGTACACCATTACTTTAAGAAACGAATCCCTATCTTAATATTTATAGAAAGGAATACATTTTAAAGAGATAAAGAGGTAAAGCGTGATGCTGCACAGATTTATTATATCTTTAGAGTGAGTCCCCCATATTAATTGTGAACCTCAGGTTTGGTCTTACCTGAAAATGGCAATTTCCTGAACCCAAGAACATAAAAAATAATTCCTCTACTGCACATTGTATCTCACCTTGTCAGTATTCCTATTGCATTATTTCTTTGTAATCATTTTGAAGAGAATAATTATTTATATATCAGTCAGTCATGTGCATTCTTAGAATCTTGGTTTCAACAATTGGTTTTTATTTTTCTTTTGGGGTTAGGTTGCTTTTTTCCTAACAGATCACTTTGAGACTATTATGACTACACAAAGAGTAAATACCTCAGTATGGTTTCAGTCGTCAAAGGTAAAATTAAAATATTGATGATTAATTTTCACTGATGCTCTTGAGAATTGTAACTAAGGACAGTGTGATTGCTGGTGTCGGACAAGCAATAGCATGGTCATAATTAGCATTGTTTTTTATAGACTTGAAAAGGAACTCTTTCTTGGTATGAATCAGAATGCATTTTAGAACTCATCAGTTACCTCAGAACTAATGAACCAGTCAATTTAACACAATTAATCTGTTGAATGCCTTCTCTTTGAAAGGCACTAGAATATTCTTAAAAGAGAACACAAAGGTGAACAGGATACATTTTTATGTCCCCCTGAGTTGCAGTTATAAAAAACAGAGTAGTACCTGAGGGACTAGACAGTAGATATCAAATACTGTGTCCAGCATTTGATTTAAAACATTAACATTTTAACTTCTTTGAATATAGACATGGGAATTCCATGCAGAAAGTGCCCTACAGATGATTTTACATCCTCACTTTTAAAGAAGGTTATTGTTCAATTTAAAGTAATAATAGAAAAATGAATTGTCATTGACTAAGGCATGTTCTGTTTCAAGGCCTGATTAACAGCAAACCCTCCATTAAGGACAACTTGACTAATTAATAACAGGCATTAATTCTGTACTTCCCACAGTGCAGTTTTACTCACTTCACATGAGTTTTGTTCCGCTGTGTCTATCCTATGCTTATCTGTGTGCATGTCCATGCATGAATATGGAATGAATTTTGTATGTACTTTTGTAAATCCTACTAAGTGTTAAACTTTGCACCCCACAGCAGATGTAAGTAGAAATGCTGGTACCCAGTAGAACTGAACTTAATTATATGTTTAGTAAGAGTTGTTTCTTGAACGATAACTGATGAAGATCTTCCTGACTTTAACTTTATTGTATATGCTTTCCCCCAACTATAGGATTATTCAACCTTAGAATGAAAAATTAGAGGGAAGCAATTAGTCTACCAGAACCATGACCTGTGTTATTAATGATAGCAGTGCAAATATTACTGCTAGTAATAATAGCTAGTTTTTATTCTATTTGGTATAAGACTCCAGAGGAATCATTGTTCATTATTCTTGTTCTGCACTAGGCACTATTTTAAGTACTACATATGTGTGAGTCATTGAATCTCATAGTATTTCTAGGACAAAAGCTATTAGCATCCACAATGGGTAGAATGAGAAACTGAGGCACAGAAAGGTTTAGAGAAAATGAACTAGTCAGTGCCCGTGCCAGTTTGAATTCCTAGACAATCTGGCTCCAAAATCCCTGCCTTTTGAAACTGTCTTTCAATATAGAATTTGCTCCCCTCTAAGAATGATTGTCTTCTGAGACCTGTAGCTGTTCCCAGGCCCTGTTTATTTTCCTGTGGAAATAGAGACTATTAATACCTAGAAACTTTGGAAAATTATTTCTGATACACTGTTTGAACTCACAGAAAAGAAATCGAAAACGGAATTATCGAAATCTCCTCAAAAAAAGGTCCTAGTCAAGTGGACTATTCCAGTGACTGTTTGCCCTGCATGCTGGCTTATGTCCCAGGTGACTGCAGACTGCCTTTCCTGGGTTCTTGTGTCCGCCAGTTGAATCTGGGTTCAGCCAGTGGGAGTCACTGGCCAGAGACAAGAGAATGGAAAGAAGAGCAAGGCCAGGAGTTCAGGGGAGGATTGAGAAGGGTCTGCTGAAGCAAAGACAGTCCCTTCCGTGTTTCTGTTTCTAGCTCCTTCCATATAGGCTTAACCATGGCTCCATCTTCCCCTGGGACCATCTCCCACCCAGCTCTACTCTGTCTTCCTGCTCCTGCTGCTGCTTCTCCCTGGGTTGGCTCACCCCCTCCTGTTTGACTGTCTCTGTTCTTCATGATCTGTGTAACCAACCTATTACCTGAATTAAATTCCTTCAGACTTTAAGCTGTTCCTTGTTGCCTAGTCAGACCCTGACGAGCATAGGCCATTCTCATTTTCTTTTTGATATGGTTTATAAAACAGACTAAGAGAATGCTGCTTGCATACTGCATCAAAATTTCAGTAAGACCTTTGACAGATAATCTTATGATGCCCTTGTGAACAAAATGAGGGCGGGGCAGTTTAGGCTGGATTATAAAATGTCTTACATTGTTGAGATTTTTAAAGGTTCAAGTCAAGCTGACGAAAGGGTTATAGAATTTTGCCAGAACATTTTGCCCTTGACCATGTCTTACTCAACATTATTATCAAAGATTTGGACAAAGACATAAAAGGCAGCTTTATCAAATGTGTCTATAACACAAAGCTAGGAAGTACTTTAGTTCCAATTTGGAAAGGATAAACTTTATAAGGAAAAATGGAAAACTCTTGCATCTAGGAAACAAATTATAAAAATTTAGAAGGAAAGAGACCAAACTTACCAGCATATTATATGGGTAAAGAAATTCTATCCAAGATTTTAATTGACCACAATGTCATAATAAATTAGAAACATGAATGGTATTTTGTCCTACCTTAGAAAAAAGGGATTGCTTCTTTGGGTGCACTAAAAGATAAATCATCCCCCCCACCATCAACTCACACCTAGTTCCACAGAGTACTATTGGAACACAGGGCTAGGGACTTAATCTAAGAAAGATAGTGCTAAATTGAAGCATCCACATTGCCCAGTAAAGCTGTATGTCACTTACAAGCTGTGATTGCTCACATCTGTTCACTTTTACCTCCTATCACTGCAGTGAAGGATGCACTGTACCTCCATTTCTCAGCTTTTATTTCCTCATATGGGTTCAAGTCTAAATACATAGCACACTGAGTGACACTGGACAAGCAAGTTACGGTGCTTGCTGGGGAACCCAACTTATTTAAGTAAAATCCATTCTCACTTCAGGACACTACACTGCATCTAGATTAGAGGGACTCAACTTTTGAAAGGTTGGAAGCCTTTACATGTGATGAGCAGTGATGGCAACTGGGACATTATGCCTTTTATAGGAATATAAAGTCTGTCTTCCAGGACCTGAATGTCTGTCACATGAGAGAAAGAATGGATTTATTTACGTGCCTTAGAGCAGCTAAGACTGGTTGGATGACAGATTTTTGCTCAGTATTTTAAAAATTCAAACAGAGCTGCCTTCTAATACAGTAATATGCTTACTGTCTTTCTGCAAAAAATTGGATAACTTACTCTCAGGAATATATTAGTAAACTAAATATCTACATTGGCAAGAAGGTTAAATTAGATAACCTATAAAATGACACTCAAATCTGAGAGCCTGATTTGTGTTTATTTTGGTTTTTGGTTGGTGAGATTTGTGATTTGTTGTTTTTGATTTGGAGTTATTTGTTTTACTTTTATAGTTTCACTTCCAGCAATGTAATTGTTTTTTTAATATAATTTAGGATTAACACATTCTATTTGTGAAAAAAACTTTTAAGAGCCTGAAACAAGGAAGTAAAGCATGACTAGTGCTGGTGTAATTACCTTCACAAGAAATATTATGCTATTTCCCAGAGTATGTCCCCAGAGTAAATGTCTGATTTGTTCCATTTCATTCCTAGCTGTAGAATCCTATCAGGGGTGATGAGGAAAATCATTTTGAAATATATTGAAGCAGAGAATAGAGTTTGCAGAGTATTATTAGGTTTGCTAAGATGAACCTGTGGAAATGCATGCTGTTGGCATACCCCAAGAGAAACCAGCACCTATAAGGGGAAAGGTCCCTAAAATGACTTATTAAAGGCCACTGGAGTGATAGTTGTTGAAAAAAAAAATTTACCTTGAGAATGCTTCTCGAGCCTTCTTTCTTGAGTAGTATTGTGTTCCCCAAGTGGCATCATTATTCACAAAAGGCTAGCATAACGAAGAAAGGAAAACAAAAATTATTTCAAAATTGACACAAAAACTGTAGATTTTCCCATGATAGTGAAACATGCAAGGAAGACTAAATGTTTCAGTTTCAGAATTAACATTTTGCTTTCATCTTAGTTTTGGTTTAATAAAGAGATGCCCTCTGTTCTCATAATTACTTGCTGAAGTTAACTCACAAGATTTCCTGAGGAAAAAAAAAAAAAAACACCTCTTCTGTAAATCTATACTATTTCAGATCTTCTCTGTGAATGTGAAGGGCTGGGTGCACTTGTCATATTCATGTTTTAAATAAAACTTGTACCGTCTGCTTACTAACCCCACCCCTTCTCCAGTTTCTTCTCAGACTTACTAATCATAACATAATTCTCACAGAAAGACTTGAGATTCATTGCAAGTACCAAATGAAAAAATGAAGTGAAAGCAAGTATCTTATATTTAATTCAACGTGTTATCCATAAAAAAATGAATTTCACAGATATTAGTGGTCTCTCGCAACTTGCAATTTGGTAAAAAGATGATTTTTTAAAAAGATAAATTCATTTCCTACTCATGTGCTTTATTTTGGGCCTTGATATGTGGGACTCAGCAAACCTCAATGCTCCTTTTCCACTAAATTGCTAAAGCAGATACAGCGAGTAGTGGCTTGGAATTCCTGTGTTGCCCTTGACCTACTTGGCAGCCTCAGCCTCCAGATCAATTCCTCAAAGGCAGAGGGGCCATTTTGATCTTTGTATCTTTAGTGTCCTCCCTGGAGGCTGGTATTTGGAATTGTGTGTAGGGAGTGTTTATGGATGAAAAACCCAGGTTTTTGTCCCAGAAAATGAATTTTACAATAAGCTGTAATTGCCCCTCCTAGAAAACAGTTTTAGACTGATGTTTTAAAGTACCTGGTAGCTGGAGAGGAAGATGGTAAATTTCTCCTTTAATGTCCTATATGTGAAATTTTGGAGTTTAAAAATGTAACCAAATTGCTGCCAGATGTGTTTTGGTATTCAGAATTTTTCACATTTTAGGAAAACGATACAGAGTATGTATTTTACACTGTGCAATTATTCCCCGCAGTTCGTATTCAAATACATGAAGATTATGATACCAAAAGTGTATGAATAGTCACATTAAGTAAGATAAATTAAGACATTAAGCAGTTTCACATTAGTTCTGGTCAGAATTTGCAGTTAAGTTCAGATCAGATTGCATTTGCCACCAAATGAATTAGAAAGGGGGGAAAAAAAAAAAAACACTGCCATTAGTTTTCTGAGAGTATGTGAATTTCAAGTTATTTGTCAGCATCTGTGGACTGGTAACATTTTATTAACCAAAACCTTCTGTAGTGATTTAATAAATCGTTTTATCATTTCTAATTTCAAGGGGTAGGTGGAAATTGTTACTGTTTCCTCACTCCTCCAATGTAAGGGGCAGGAATAGACACAGAGCAGGTTTTCTGATCCCATGCAGACCGGGTGAAGGAGGAGTCAGAGTCCTCAGTAGTTTTGCAGGTTTTTATTGGGATTACCAGGTACATGGCAGGCAGGAGTACTGGGGGGCTGCGGGGCTGAGAGGCTGGCAGGCCTACCAGCTCCCAGCAGGTCTTCACTCTATGGGCTCTCCGGCCTTCTCTCTGCTTCTGCTTTGGCTTCTCTTGGCGTCCCCGTGAGGCCGCCCTTAAAAGCACAGCCTTAGCCCAGGTGAGTCCCATCTACCTAGGCCCACACCCTATTCCAGGTGCCCGCCATCAGGCATGCATTCAGGACCGCAGGGATCCATCGTCTATCCTGATGGTGGGAGGGCAGAAAAGCCTGACATTTTTCCTTACCCTACACCCAAGAAAAAAGAAAAGGCAAACATCTAAGTAGAGTTTTGCGGTGATTTACCAAGTACTGCCATTAAGTCATCATCTCACTTAGATCTCACAGAATCGTCAACTCATCATTTTTGTTTTACAAAGTTGACAAAAGAAGGAGTGAAATGACTCCAGGTGCAAGTAGCAAAGTAAATCTCAAAATCAGGTCTTTCAACTCTGGATCCTACCCTCTTCCCAGCAAATCTTGTTTTCAAATCACCATTAAATGGAAACAAGCACCAGGAAAAGCTTCTGATAAGGCTAGAAAATGAGAATTCTGGTATACACTTGTCCAGAGTTTAATGAATTTATCATCATATGCAAATTCTTTTACTAATTTGAATAATTTATTTCGGCAACAGTGAAATGATTATTGTAAAGTTCGAAATTTGTTTCAGTTACTTCTTAAAAGGGGATATAATTTAAAAGTTTAAGCTAATTTCAGATTTAGAATAATGAAGACATTTTTTGTTCTCTCTCTTTTTAAAACTTTTTAGATGTGCCTGGCATCGGAAGGCGTGAAAATGGAAGAATCAAAGCTAATAAAGACGAAAGAATCAGATGGTGGAAGAATTAAAGAATTGGAGAAAGGAAAGGAAGAAAGAGAAATAAAAATGGAGAAAACAGAGGGAGCTAGGTTACATAGAGAAGTAGAATTTGAAAAATCAACTAAGGAAAATGTAAGAGATTCTAAGGAATTAAGAAATTTTGAGGAGCTGCAAATGGATGATATAATGGCTATAAAAATGGAAGATCCCAAAGAAATGAAAAAGGAAGAATTAGAGGAAGATCAAAAATGTAGTCATTTTCCTGATTTTTCTTACTCTGCCAGTAGCAAAATAATAATAAGTGATGTTCCCAATAGGAAGGATCACATGTGCCATCCTCATGGAATTATGATCATCGAGGATCCCACAGCATTAAACAAACCAGAAAAGCTAAAAAAGAAAAAGAAGAAAAGCAAAATGGATCGACATGGAAATGATAAATCTACACCGAAGAAGACTTGCAAAAAGAGGCAGTCTTCTGAATCTGACATCGAGAGTGTCATATACACCATTGAAGCCGTTGCAAAGGGAGACTGGGGCATTGAGAAACTCGGAGAGACCCCTCGCAAGAAGGTCCGCACGTCCTCAAGTGGCAAGGGAAGCATTTTGGATGCCAAGCCACCAAAGAAAAAAGTGAAGTCAAGAGAGAAGAAAATGTCAAAGGAGAAATCTTCAGACACCACCAAAGAGTCAAGACCTCCAGATTTCATTAATATTCCTGCCAGCAAGAACATTTCTGGTGAGGTGCCAGAGGGTATAAAAGCAGAACCATTGACCCCCACGGAGGAGGCATTACCACCCAGCCTGTCAGGACAGGCCAAGCCTGAGGACAGTGATTGTCACAGAAAAATAGAGACTTGTGGTTCCCGGAAATCCGAGAGGTCTTGCAAAGGTGCTCTTTATAAAACCCTGGTGTCTGAGGGCATGCTTACCTCTCTGCGAGCTAATGTTGACAGAGGTAAGTGACGCCTACAAATCTAAAAAAAATATGGAAATCTAGCAGAGTTCCTCCTTTAGGCTTATCTAAAAAGAAATACTGTGAAGAACAATATGGTTCTTTGTGGTTCATTCACCATATACATTTCTCATTTTGCATACTTGTTTTCTAGCACCTTTGAGGAGAGTTTATATTCGCTTTGTAGGTAGTTCTTTGCACATAGTATCCAAAGTAATTTAAGCCTTTATTGAAAAATTTATTTATCTTACTGGTATGGCTGGGTTTTTTGTCAGAAAGATCTGCATTGCAGGTTTGGAACTCTTATTGTGATTCTTTAAACTGATAGAGTTCCTGAATCAAGCCAGTATGTTTGGCAGAATCTTAACCTGCAGGCTTCAGAAGGAAATGACTTAGCCCTTTCCTCTAGGTAATCAAAAGTATAATTACAATAAAGGGCCTTTAAAATGTAAATAGTACCCAGAAACCAAATAACGTGTATACCTTTAGAGTGTTTTGTATAAATTCACCTATCTTAATATATATAGTCTGAGCAGATGATTTCCTCTGGCCAAGCTAAATTCCTACTAGAGGTGCAGGAATAATAGGTCTGGCAAGGCTCTGAATGAAGATCCTTGGACTACCGAGTTCACCAAGGATGTCATTTACATATGTCCTGGGAAAACTGCAATTAATAGTACCTATCAACAGAGGTTTCCTGCAACTTAGGCTCTTTTTCTAATGGAAAAGCTAATGTTCTTAATCTGTCTGGAATCGTTTAGTACCTGTTAAGGACAAAACAACTGATCTAAGAGACTGTAAATCACTTTTTTGCATGTTTTGTTATTAAGGGTGGTCTGAGGACTGAAATACTAATAGTTATGAATAGCATTATGCAAATTATACCTCAGGGTCAAGTTGAAACAACAGGTGATTTCTCTCCTATCCCAATATAAATGAGCACATCCTTTCTCGAATTTCTTTAGGGAAACGAAGCTCAGGAAAAGGAAATTCCTCTGATCATGAAGGGTGTTGGAATGAAGAAAGCTGGACGTATAACCAGAGTGGGACCACTGGAAGCAAGAAATTCAAGAAGACAAAGTCAAAGGAAGACTCTCTCCTTGGGTAAGTGCCTGTGAGCACAGCCAGCACTGTGCAGACCCCATATATAGTAGGATTGTCAAGGTAAACCTAGATCACTAACTGCTTATTCTTTTAGTATTTGTTAAGTACTTACTACAGTCTTAGCACATGAGGGAATACAATTCAAATATATCAGGATTCCTGCTGTTAATATGGTTGATGAGTGACAGAGTCATACACACTTTAGACATAGTACAAAGTATGTAGATTGTAGACTGAGCCATAAGTTTGAATTGAGGTCTACCATATGTTAGTTCTGTGATGCTGTGAATCCTTCCATATTAACAGGATACATTTTTGCACCTAAAGTTTGGTCATTTATATACTGTATATACTTCACTTATTATTTCTAAATGTATATGCATGTTTATAAAATAATATGATGGCTGAACACGTAGGTAAAGCAAATTGCTTCTATTGCTAACCTTGTTTTCTTTAAACTATGTTCTGTTGCTCTAAGATGAAAATAGTAGATTGAATATTTTCTCGCTAGATTATTCTCTCTCAGAACATTTTCTTTTTCCTAGAGAGAGTATTCAGTAATTAAATGTGTATTGAAATGTATCAGGCTATAGTACATATCAGGATAAAACCATTAGGAATTATTTCATTTTTTTATGTTATGACAAAAACTCAATATCAATTTCAATGTAAAGTACTTTGTTAAGAGAACTAGTACTTTATATTGGTGAGGAAAAATATCTGCATATTCACTTGTACTATTGGAAAATCCTTTGAGATTTCTCATTAACCCAATTTGAAAAGAATACATTGAGGGCCTCCCCGGTGGCGCAGCGGTTGAGCGCTGGTTTGCGAAGCTGCCCGCGGCCTCTGCGGTGCCGGTTCGATCCCCGGCTGCTCCCCGGCCACCAGAGGAGGGTCCCACATGGTGCGCAGACCTCTCCTGCCGCCCGCTGCTCCCCTCAGCAGTGTACTTCGGTCCTTCTGCCTGCTCTGCTCCCCACTCTGGCTCTGGTGAATTCTCTCACCCTCCCGCGCTTCTGACTGTACCCAGTGCATGTGTAAACAGAACAAACAAACAAACAAATAAATAAATAAACATGCCTCTATTTTAAAAAAAAAAAAAAAAAAAAAAAAAAAAGAATACATTGAATAGAAATAACTAACATTTTTAATATTCTCCATATTTTCTCTAAAGTATGTTTAAAGGTATGCAAATTTTATGCATTGGGAGTATTATATTTGGTTTATTCATAAATGTTTGCATTTCTGTTGGTGGTATAATATATTTTTGCCTTAAAAGTTACAGTGTTTTGAAGTCTGATTAATTCTAAGACTGGGTCATCACAAAATGGGAGAATGGGAATTATATTTCTTATGATGATGATTCTTCCAAGATTATTTTGATTGAGATGATGGTATTGATAATTTATTTCCTTCCTAATTTTTTATAAAGCCCAAAGTAGTTCAGGTTAGTTTTGCTTACATTATGCACCATCAATGACATGAAAATCCTTAACATTTGTGACTGTCAAGTGATACTTTCAAATAGTGCCTTTTAAGTCTACACATCAAGAAAGGAGGATGTGTCCTTGCAGACATTTTGAAGTACTCAGGAACAGAGAAGGCGCTAAGGTTTCCCAACAGAAAGTTTTCTGATGCTTCCAAGTAGAAACTCTTGAGACAGACATGTTTTCACCAGTCTTTTTTGAGGGATAAGAAAAGTGAAACAATCTTTTGAAAATTTGACCCTAAAGAGATTTGTGTATGGGTTGTTTTTGTTTTATCATTTCTAAGGAAACACATGCATATATGTGGTTTTTCTACAGACTTAAAACAATAAACCTCTGATCTTCCCTCCTTTCACTCATTAATTATTGGCCTGTCAGAGTCAGACCATCTCGGTTTGCCTCCATTAGAACGTGGTGACATAGTACGTGAGCAGCGACAGTTGCCAGTTCCTGTCAGTTCTCTCTGAGATTACTAAATATGTATTTTAAATCTTTTAATCACAGAAAGTGCGGTACCTGTTTAGCTAACTGTAACCAAGAAAAATTCAGTGTTGACAGTTGTAATTTTATAGACTTGGCCAAGAATAGAAAGGTGACAATTCCAGTTGAAGAAAGGAAAAAAAATCTTAAGGCACCTTATGAGTTCTATCTTGTATTTGCACATTTTTGTTTGGGTTATTCAGACTGAAAAATTCACAAGTTATAGATGGCTTTCTAATAGTATCTGATTCCATTCATGAAAGAAAAAAGACAATTAAGGGAGGAGCATCACTTCTACCCATGACCCTCTGCTGCTTTGGTAGACTATACTAGTAGCCTTTCCCTTTTGACCATTCTGCTGGTCATCTGGCTGTCTTGTCTATGCTGCCCAACTTTTGTGCATTCCTGCAAAACGAAGAACAGTTTTAGGTGGATCCATCTTAAGTTTTCCTCCCTTAGGTAGCAGTCTCATACGTTAGCTTCTTGTAAGTCATGGGCTCAAATCTGCTCTCTTTGCATTAAGCCTTCCATTTACCAAGGACAGCAGTTGTCCTACAGCTTCTCCCATCTGTTTGGGTGGCTTCTTAGTTAATAAGTCTCACTAAATGAAAGCCAGCAGCCAGCCCCAGGCCCAGCAGGCATGCTGCCATTGCTGTGTTAGGACCTAAGAGGCAGTCAAAACCAGCCCAGGGATTTCCCAGTTTTGCTGGTGGCATTTCTGAAATCATTTGTTGTTTGCATTAAAGTGGTGTCGCCTTTCTGCTAGGGTGTTCACTGAAAACTGGCTTTGTATTTCTCATTAAGTGGTTTATCCTTGTCCTGGTCATCGCTGAGAGAATTTTTTTCTTAATATTCAAGGATTTGTTTATATTTTCTTTCTGTTTTAACCAAGTACTAGTCAATAGATTAAAAAAAAAAGCCTAATCTTACAGAATTTCTAATACCATGTTAAGCTTTCAAAATACATATATATCAATAAGAAACCGTTTGGAAAGATATACCTTGTACTGAACTTTATGAAAAATTCTTATGCACATGGAGAAAATGGCAAATTCACCACTTCAAAAATAATTTTACATGTTTCTATTTTTCTAAGGTAATAATGTGACCTGTCATGTGAGTTTATTAAGAAAATTGTGTTGTTAAATCTTCTCAAACATTTCTAAATAGATGTGTTCCACCCTTTCACAGAATTTATCAACAGTTCCCTAATTCTCAGAGACTTGTTTTGAAATGGAATATCCTAATATATCTTGTATCATTTTCTGTTCAAATATTTACATCATGTACTGATCAGCTACCTTCCTTTCCCTTTCTTTAGCTCAGCAAAGCTGGATGAAGAATTTGAAAAGAAATTCAACAGCCTCCCTCAATATAGTCCTATTACATTTGACCGGAAATGTGTCCCTGTCCCAAGGAAAAAGAAGAAGACAGGAAACATGTCCTCAGAACCGACTAAAACCAGCAAAGGTTAGATGTGTGCTGTATCTTCCTTTATTGTGTTCAGAATTTCAGCTAAACCCCTCTCAGCTGGACAGCTCCGTCTCAGTATGTAGATGGTTAGAACTGAGGCCCTAGTGAGTTGGAATTTCAGGCTACTTTATCTCGGGTCCTGTCTCACTTCTCTCTCCCTTCCTGATTCGTTCCTTTTAATTCTCTACAGATTCTGTCCTTTGGCATTTCAATCTCTGTGTTTGCACTTAAAGGTATATAGCTTTTTTGAAAGTGTTACACATGGTCTTCTGCTCTCCAGAATTCTTACTTAGGATGTTGAGCTTTTGCTGAGCACAAACTGCTGGGTTTAATTGTTCTGTTCCCTGTGTCTGCAACGGATTAGACTTCTGTTCACCTAATAGGCAGTATAAATGAAATGAGATGGAACTCCTTATAGTACTTCAGCAAAATATATTTTTAATTGGCTTTGTTAAATTTATAAAAATGGTACATTTACAATATTCATTTTTAAGAATATCAGGTTTTTGCTTGTGTATATGAAGGAAACTTTAAAAATGAAACATGACTTGTATAGATCTCAGCACTAATGAGGGCCAACACAGTAGTTCCAAGATGGGGGTGGGAGGGTGTTAAAGAGTGTGGGAGTATTTTGAGTGGTCTCAGCACCTGGGATCACTGTTGGTTTTTTGAGGCAAGGGCTGAGTTTCTAAACTTTGTAACCTGCCTACCTTCCTAACCTGCCTCAAGCACAATGAAGGATTGTCCTGCTCAAAATAACAGTATTCCTCCCTTTGAGAAACTTGCCTTCTGGTTTTACTTTAAAGATTGGTGGGAAAAACATACCTCTAGCTTACCAGATAGCCTGAAAGACTTCATCTGGTTAGCTCTCCTATAAGAGCAATGAATGGAGAGATGAATTGGTTTGGCCAAGCTTTTCATACTTTCAGGATTAAATTTTCATCAAGATTCGATGGGGGAGTTCTTATTATTAATTACCCTGTTACAGTAATTGCCTATTGCCTGCTTTATGTCAAATCAGATTAACTCCCTTTTGTGTATTTTAGATAGATATTTATCTTTATATAAATCTTGGCTAAATTCTAACAATCATGGATAATGATTTCAGATAAATATTAATGAAGAAATACTATTTCTTGAATTTTGAAAGATTAAAGTATATACCTATGGAAAATTATGGTTTCTCCTCTGAAGAAACCTAAACCTTTGTCCCTCCAGACCTAAACATCCTTTGTGCACTAGAATTGACAGGACTGAGGAGGATTGCTTTGAGATCTATATCTCAAGATGATTCTGAAAGGCTGAAGAAAATTCCCCCTTTGTGATTAAACTCAGAGAAGAACTTAAAGTGATTTTAGAATTAGTCCAATTTTCTGTGTGGTTAATAAAAACAAGTCTAGTTAATAAAGAACTAAAAAGAAATGTTACATTACGAAGTTTTCTCACCTGGGAAAATAATATAGAGTTGTATGGAGAATCTTCCAAGATAGGTAGGAAAAAAATGAAGTAGCCTTATTGGCAGGTAGGTAGCTGAGCACCATAATGGATTATCAAATGTAATGACAATCTCTGTGCCCTAAAGTTATTTAGGAATAGGCAAAGTAGTTCATGAGCCCACAGATATTAGTTATCTTGAGTTCCTGTAATTCTGGGATTTAAAGGTGCTGATAAATACCTGACCAATCATTAAAATGGAACTTGATGGAGGTGCAGGATGTAGTCTCTTCCTTCACTTCCTGTAATTCTTGACATTTACTTGAGAGCTCTGAAGTTGATCTATCAAGGAATGTAACAACAGACTTGGTTTTTATACAGCTATAAAACCCTAAAGTTAGGATCTATTTTCTTAAAATCATCTTTTGGGTGTTAGTTTTCTGTTATTTTTCCCTTCCCATCCAAGATTAATAGTATTTCTTTTGAAGAGAAATAGCTTTTGGAGCTTTGGATTCTTTTTCATACGGTATTATCTTAACTATTCCTTATACCTCTGAAGGCACAGTCACTGGTTCTTTTTCTTTTTAAAAATATTTTATTTATTTTTGTGTAGAAGAACTAGGGTACAGGCCAGAGTTGGAGGGGGTGGTGGTAAGAGGACTCACCAAAGAAAGAGTGGGGAGCAGAACAGGCAGATTTACTGAAACACACTGCTAAGGGGATCAGTGGACAAGACAGAGAGGTCTGCTGCACCATGTGGGTTAGCTCCCTGGCTGGGGATTGAACTCAGGCCATACAGGTGATAGTGCTGAGAATTAACCCCTAGGCCACCAGAGAGGCCCTGGTTCTTCTATAGTATATCAATAATAATGTAGGTGGGAAGTCTTCTAAGACTTGCATTTTTGTTCTGCTTTCTGACTCATGGAGCAAAGTGCAATTAAATAAAGCAGAAATTAAATAATATATTCTCTACTTAGCAAACTAAAGAAATAGTATTTGTCGCTGATTGTAATTTGGCATCAGCACCAATGTACTATCCTACAAGTTATTAATGAAATTATCATACCAGCTGTGCTGTAATTGCCTGGTCTTTAGAGGATAGAGGAGATTGTTTTCTTAGACTCTAGACCCTTTGCACCTTTGCATAATGAATTGTTCGAAGCAAACACTGTGTATGAGATCATTAGTTCATTAGTAAAAGAGCATTTGTCCATGGGAAAGCTCATTTTCCTCTAATAATTTTGTCATTTATCTATATTTTATTTTCTCCTATAGTTATTCAGAATTACCCTATATTTTTTCCCAGACTTGAACTATTTTTTTTTTTAGCTACTCCATATCATATAAAATGTATATAGAAATTTTTCTAAAATAGGATTTCTAGAAGAAATGACTATGAATGCACTTACACATTTAGGAATCTCAAAAATCATAGTACTTGCTTGGGTTTATGCTTCTTTTTTCACAGTGGTCCCTCATTTATGTCTGGAGTTTGAGGTAGTCTCTTTCCCTTTTCCATTGTTCCCTCCAGTATCTCTTCCCTGTCCTTTATGTCTGTGTAATGGGTCTACAGTGATACTCTATAATGAAAATGCCACCTCCTTCCAATTGTGCTCAGGCAGAGCCTGATGACTTTAGAATTTACCTTTACTTCTATAACAAATTATGAAATTGTAATCTAACAAACAATGCAGTTCAGTTTAAGCAGCCCATTCCCACAGTGTTTTTTAGTGTTCATCTCTCAAAATTGCTTTTGTTTATTGAAATGAAAGCTTTAAAACTTAATCCAGATTTAATGTAACTTCTAGATTTGTTTTGACATGATTTTAACTACACTGTGTATGAAGCACTTTTTATGGAAGTATCAGGAATCACAGTGCTCTGCAAAATAGTAATTTTCAAACAAAGTAGGGTCACAGAGAAAAAATAAATTGGATTCAATTTAGAGTCTTTAAATTATGTCCTCGCTTGACCCTTGACTTCACTTCTCCTCTCTTTTTTCCATTTTCTCACATTGTTCCCTAGTCTATAATTGAACATTCTCTTGGTCTCTCCTATTTTGTTCCAGTCCACACTTACATTTTAAGATTGGAATTTCAGATGGTTACAGATTTGAGTTTAAAAAAGGAAAATCACAGTGGTATGCAAAAAAGCAGGTTCACAAAATGTAAGGTTGGGGACAGAATGCCTTGTTTGGGATCCAGTGAACCTGATGATAGCTAGGAACAGAGAACTGTGCCATGATGACAGCCAGGCCAACCTTCAAGCCAGGAAGCTACAGCTTCTCGGTTGGACAGAACTCTGTAGTTTGCCCTGTAATTGTTTGAGAGTCTTCATTGCCACCAAACCTTTTCAGGACTTGGTGAGACAGCACGTTTTCAGATGTCAAAGGTATACCTGATAGAATCCCCGGTTCCTTAACAAGCCATGCCTGTACAGCCCAATGAGGTGGCTCCTTCCCCTCAAAGAGCCTTAAATTGATTGTGGTTGATTACTTGAACTTATTCAAGTAGCAGATCCATGCTGAGCAGCTGCGAGCACTTTGCTGTAAATTATTGCGAATGAATTTATTGTTTTACTGGTTATTCATGACTTATGTGTCCATTACAAAAAAGACAGCCTAGTCTGAGAATAAAATCCCGGAGCTCCCTGGTGGCCAGGGGGTTAAGTCTCAGTGCTATCAACACTGTACCTTAAGTTTGATCCCTGGCCAGGGAGCTAATCCACATAGTGCAGCAGACCTCTCCTGTCTCGCCTGTGGTATATCTCAGTAGATCCGCCTGTTTTGCTCCCCACGTTATCACTAGTGAATCCTCTCTCCACATCTTTGGCCTATACCCAAGTTCCTATATGCAAAATTTAAAAAAAAAAAAAAAGTGTGAAAAAAAGAAAATCCCTGCTCTTTATAAAACTTAAAAACCTGAAAGTGTAGCACCTGGGCATAATTTGAATCAAGCATTTGTTTCCTACAATAGCTCTAAAAACACCATGGTTCACTTAATTCTTCTTACCTGCCTACCTTGAAAAAATTATCAGACCAGGCTCTTTTCTCACTATGGTTTCTAACCCCTCAAATGTCCATTTTTCAGCAAACTGTGAATAACATTAATGTTCTGGATATTAATGTCTTGATGACAACACTTTTATCCTCTCAGATTGTGGCTTGTCTCTTTTCTATGCAGTTATGAAATTGGGGTGCAGAGAAGATTGATAACTCTGAAAATACAGGCCTACCTGCCTAAAACCTTAAGGGAGTCACAGTACATGTCAAAAACAAGTGATTTAGTCAGAGGAAACAGAAAGCGGATGCAAAGACTCTAAAGAAATTTGTTAGGAAGATGAGGGAGGGATGGAATGGAAACTTGAGGTGGTAGTTTGGTGAAAGCAGTTGCCAACTCTTTGTTTTCTGAATGATTTCTTCTCAAAATTCTTTCCTCTGCTTTTGACTTCCTACTTTCTTTTTCCTGCATGGACATTTCTACATTAATATAATTTCTTTAGACAGAATATCAAACATATGTCCCATATTGGTGGGCAGAAATCAAACTGTTGGCTTCTTGACTCTAAAATTGCTGCTTTTCAGTGACTACAATTATACCTATCTCTTACTCCTTCAAGTTTGTCATTGTAGTTTTTTTATCTAAGTTGTCATATACTTAGATTCATTTTATAGCTGTAGTGTAGGGATGGTTATGAACAAGGAAGCTTAAAAATGTTAGTTTACAAAAACTCCTTGTCTAAAACAACTCTGGATGTTCTTTTTGTTGCTGTTAGTATTGACAAGCTCTATCTTTAGCTTTGTCCTTAAATTGTACTTGTTAGATTTTTCTGAATGTGGTTGGATCTGAAAATAAGTATCCTTTTCTACTTTCCTAACCCATTCCATGCATCAAATCAGTGTTCTTCTGTGAACAGTAGTTCATATACATTGTCTTTATATATAGCAATGAATACAGGAATCATTCTCCCTATAAGCCAGCATTATTATTATCTTCCTATAGGTAAATCAGTAGGCTCTGTATGGTCCCGAGAAGTCTCAAAATTGTTTTTCTTCTTTCTTCTTCTTTCTTCTATGATTGTCCATGTATCTGTCATGCAGGTGCACCAGTCCGCAGTTTCCTGGGTTGTATAAAATATGCATGAGGCATTGATTGCTAATGGATTATAAAGAATGCCTGTAATATTAGTGCAGTGTGTACACCTGATATATTTCCTTTGTGATTGTTAAGTTTATTTTCTTTCCCTTGTTGCTCACTCCCCCGCCCCACCAAAAAGAAGAAAACTAACAACGAGGCATTTTCTACTTTAATCTCAAACCACCAGCAGCAAATTCAGAATTATTTGCTGTTCATTGCTTAGAAGGATGATGTGGTGTAATGATTAAAACACACTTTTACAGCTTTGTAGTAAATAAAGTAATAATAGCAATACCTGTCATTTCTTGAGCTTGTTGTGCCAAGCAGTGCTTTATTTATTTATTTATTCATTCAAGAAATATTGAGAACCAGTCCAATACTAAGCACCTTTCTTGGCACACAGAATGAAAATAAGGAACCCTGCTACTATAGAAGTTACATTATGGTGGGGATAACAGATAATATACAAGCTTGAACAGTAAGGAAAGCATATCATGGGTTAGATGGTAAAAAATGCTATGGAAAAAAGAACAGTTTTGCTAGAACAACTAGACAAGAGATAAAAAAGGAAGAAGACTTTAATACTATGTACCAACTAGATCGAAGGGACATATTTAGAGCACTCCACCCAACAATAACAGAAAAGACATTTTTCTCACATGTACATGAAGCAAACTTCAGAGTCAACCATATGCTAGGCCATACAATTAATCCATAAATTTAAAAAGATTTAAATAATACAAACTGTTTCCTGACTGTAATGAAATGAAACTAAAAATCAACAGTGGGAAAAATTGGGGAAACTCACAAATGTATGGAAATTAAAAAACACACTTACAAATAACCAACAGACAAGGTCATAGAAGAAACCAATAAGGAAATTAGAAACGGCCTCCCTGGTGGCATAGGGGCTTAAGTCACAGCTCTGTGAAGGTATCCACAGCCACTGCAGTACAGCATGAGTTCCATCCCAGCTGGCAGGAGCTAACCCACATGGCGCAGCAGACCTGTCTCATCCACTGCTCTCCTCAGCAGTGTATTTCAGTCAATCCTCTTGTTCTGTTCCCTACTCTGTCTCTGGTGAATCCTCTCACCTCCACCCCCACACCTCTGGCCTGTACTCCAGCTCTAGTGTGTATAAATAAATAAATAAATCTTTTTAAAAAAAATAGAAAGGGCCTCCCTGGTGGCACAGAGGGATAAACAGTGCACTATAAAGCAATCTGCAGCCTCTGTAGCACAAGTTCGATTCCCAGCCGGCCAGGGAGTAACCCACATGGCGAGGCGGACCGCTCCTGTCTCACCCACTGCTCCCCTCAGCAGTGTATTTCAGTCAGTCTGCCTGTTCTGCTCCCCACTCTGTCTCTGGTGAATCCTCTCACCCCCCACCCCTGCGTCTCTGGCCTGTGCTCCAGCTCTTGTATGCATAAATAAATAAATCTTTGGGAAAAAAAATGAAAAAAAGAAGATCTCAAGATTAGGTATAGCCTAATCTTATACCTTCTTATTGAAGAAAAAAAAAAAAAAGAAACATAAAGGGAGCAGAATCAAGAAAATAATGAAGACTAGAGAAGAAATTAATGAGATAAATCTATTTAAATGAGAAAACAAATGAAAATGAAAAACCACAAATTTGAGAACTTTTTAGCTAGATCAAGTAAAAGAGAAAGCTCATTGGTATCAGAAATGTAAAAAGGAATATTACTACTAATCTTGCAGGAATGAAAAGGCTGTAAAGGAATACTGTGAATACAATTGTATGCCAATAAATTCTACAACCCACATGAGATGGGCCGTCACTAGAAAGACACAGACTATCAAGACAGACTTAAGAAGAAATAATCTGAATAGAGCTATAATTAGTCAGGAAAATGAATTTGGTAATCATTAAGCACCCAGAAAAAAAACAACAAACCCAGATAGACCACTGATGAATTCTACGAAACACTTAAAAAGAATTAATTTACCTTTCTTTTTACAAACTCATTCAAAAATTAGAAGAGGAAGAAATACTTTCCAATTCATTCTATAAAGCCAATGTTAAAATTAAGCAAATACATCACAAGAAAGAGAAACTACAGTCCAAACTCTCTTTCAAATGTGGCCACAAAAATCCTCAAATAATAACAAACCAAATCTATCAACAAATAAAAAGAACTGTACACTATTATCAAGTGGGATTTTATTTCAGGAATGCAAGATTGGTTTAATTTGCAAAACTCTGTTAATGCATTGTACCATATCAATAGAACAAAAAATAAAAACCACATCATGATATCAGTAGATGTAAAAAAACATTTGACAACCCCCACCACCCTTCTGTGGTAACATTAAAATACTCAGAATAGAAGGGAGCTTCCTCAGCCTGATAACGGGCAACTGTATTAAACCCATAACTAGCATAATACTTAATGGTGAAAGATTGAATGCTCTCCCCCTAAGATGAGGAAACAAGATGAGGATATCCACACTCTCCATTTATATTCAACTTTCTATTAGAAGTTCTAGCTGGGGGAATTAACAAGAAAATCCAGATTATAGAAATGAAGAAGAAAAACTGTTTCTGTTTACAAATAACTTTTGTAAATAGTCTTTTATGTAGGACACCTAAGCAACCCACCAGGACACTTTTGTAGGTAATACAAAATAACTTTTGGCTCAGCAAGGTTACAGGATGGATACAAGATCATTATACAAAAAACACTGTACAAAAACCAGTGTTTTTCTATACACTCGGATCCAACAATCTGGACAAATAATTCCATTTACAATAATGTCAAAATGAATAAATTCCCTAGAAATAAATTTAACAAAAGAAGTACAACACATTGAAGACTATAGAAATGTCAGTGAAAGACCATTGAAGTAAATGGAAATATCCGATGTTCATGAATCAGAAGACAGTTGTTAAGATGGAAACACATGTCTTTATAGAAGTTGACATATGGTCCTAAAATTAATTTGGAATTGCTAGGGATTCAGAATAGCCAAAACAAACAACCCTCTTGATATCAAAAATGGCTATAAAAAAATAGTGATCAAGACAGTGTAGTACCGGTATACAAATAGAAATGTAGGGAATGAAATGAAAATTTCATTTATTTATATATATTTTTAAAATTTTTTTAAAGATTTATTTATTTATATAAACACTGGGTACAGTCAGAAGCGCGGGAGGGTAAGAGAATTCACCAGAGCCAGAGCGGAGAGCAGAGCAGGCAGAAGGACCGAAGTACACTGCTGAGGGGAGCAGCGGGCGGCAGGAGAGGTCCATGCACCATGTGGGACCCTCCTCTGGTGGCCAGGGAGCAGCCGGGGATCAAACTGGCATTGCAGAGGCTGTGGGCAGCTTCGCAACCCAGCGCTCAACCGCTGCGCCACCGGGGAGGCCCTGAAATGAAAATTTTAAAGGGCTTAGAAATGGACATATATCATTGGTCAAAATATTTTCAGTAAGTATGCAAAAACTATTCAGTGGGGAAAAACGTCTTTTCAAAATATGATAATGGCACACCTAGATATCCACACATAAATAATAAAGCTGGATCCTAATTTTTTAGCTCACACAGTATACAAATATTAGCTTGAAATAGGTCAAAGACTTATATGTAAGAGGTAAAACTGTTGAACTTAACAAAGAAACATAAGTCTCAGCGATGATAGATTTGGCAATGGATCCATCTTATGATTTGACATCAAAATGACAAAGCAATAAAAAAGAGATAAATTATATAAAAATTTAAATTTTTTGTGCTTCAAAAAACACTAAGTAAAAATCCCACAGAAGGTGAAAAAATATTTGCAAATCACACCTGATAAGAGGTTTTTATCTAGAATATATAAAGAATTCTATCAGAAAAAATCAACTGAGTTTTAAAATGGGCAAATGATCTGAATAGACATTTCTCCAAAGAAGGTACACAAATAGCCTGTAAACATATGAAAGGATGCTTAACATGGTTAGTCAGCAGTGAAGTGCATGTCAGAACCACAATGAAGGAGATACTACTTCACATCCTTATGATGGTTATAATCAAAATGATAGATAATAACAAGTGTTGTCAAGAATCCTCAACAATTTGGCAGTCAATGGTAGAGTTACCATAGTGACATTGCCAGTTGTACTCTTAGGAATATGTTCAAGAAGAATAATACAAATGCCCACACAAAAGCTTGTTATGAGTGCTCATAACAGTTTTGGTTATAATAATCAAAAGGTGAAAATGACTCAAATGTCTATTAGCTGATAGATGGATAAACAAAATCTAGTGCAGTCAAACAAAGGAGTATTATTGATGTTAAAAAACGATAAAATACTGATAGGTAGTACAACATGATTAAACCTTTCAAACATTATACCAAGTGAAAGAATCCTATGTAAAAGATCATGTTACATGATTTCATTTGTATGAAATTTCCAAAGTAGACAAAATCTATGGAGATAGAAAGTAAATGAAGGATTGCTTAGGGCTGGGGAAATGCAGATAGGAAGAGGTGATAATAAAAGAACATGGGATTTATTTTTCAGGTGATTAAAATGTTCTAAAACTGGTTATGGTTGCCATTATCTGAATATTAAAATACAAAATTATTAAAAATTGTATATAGGAGCATTGTTTGCTTCTAGAAGGAAGGCAGAACATGTAAGTGTAGATGCTGGTAAGTGCGTAAACAGGGAAGTTATAGAGCTACTAATTTTTTAAATCAAATGAACCCTATGAGTTATGCACCATTTTTGCCATTTACAGATGAGGAAACAGAAGTTACATTAAGTAATAAGTCAGTTTCAAACAGAAATATCAGCAAGATACACAAAGCAACCTGCTTTGTGGAGATATTGGCATTGTTGCCATTTCAGTTGGTGAGAGATTCTCCAATTGATTTTCTTCTCCTGAAAAAACTAAGGTACAATCTGAGATTTCCCTCCTCTCTCCTCCCTAGAGAAGAAAATGGGGGGAAATATTTTCTATTTTGTAATCCCCCTTTTCTTCCTAGAATATCTTCAGGAAATCGTATCCCACCAAACTTTTCACCTGACAGTGTTGTCCTTGTGAAAACCAGTTTCTTAGGAGAAGTTAAAATGCCCATGGCATCTTTTCCTTCATGATACTCAATAATCTAAAATAAAACTTTATTACAAAATATAGCTGCTCCACTACTATTGTTTGCGGTCTGTCTGGAATCACTCCATCTGCAGTTTCTGTTTAGGGAGTCGCAGCCCTAATGGAGGCTTCTGCCAAATAATACATTTGTAAGGAAAATCTCCCTCGGTTTTTATTTATTTATTTATTTATTTATTTATTTATTTATTTATTTATTTAATTTGTTTGTTTATTTATTTATACAAGCACTGGGTACAGTCAGAAGCGAGGGAGGGTGAGCAGATTTACCAGAGCCAGAGCGGGGAGCAGAGCAGGCAGAAGGACCGAAGTACACTGCTGAGGGGAGCAGCGGGCGGCAGGAGAGGTCTGCGCACCATGTGGGATCCTTGCTGGCGATCAAACCGGCGCTGCAGATCTGCGAACAGCTTTACACCGCTGCGCCACCAGGGGAGGCCCTCTCCCTGGGTTTTAAAGAAGCCAAAGGAAGGTCACTGAGCACTAGTTGGATGAGTTAAAAACACAAGATGACATTTCTTCTGACTCGGTTTACTTATTATACAGGTGGGAGGAGGGTGTAGTTTGTTCTATGAAATATTGTTAATTTCAATTATATTTATATTAATATTGTCTGTAGGTCCTTTCCAGTCTCAGAAAAAGAACTTATTCCACAAAATTGTCAGCAAATATAAGCACAAAAAGGAGAAGCCTAATGTTCCGGAAAAAGGTATTGGTGCCTTCCATCCTCCATTAAGGTTTCTTAGCCACTTCCATTATGTCTTCATCTCTGAGCATTGCTTCCATACACCGCTTTGCCTTTTCCTCCTCTGTGCTTGCTTCAGCATCATCCACTCCTGATGCAGGCAGATTCATTATTTCTAGACTCTGCAGCTAATTGCAAATAGAGATCTCCTTCACTTGGATTTCTACTCAACTCTCATATTTATGTCTATTTTCAGAATTCCATATGAATCCTAAAATTGTTCTTTCTCATCTATATTTGGTGCATTTTGTAATTTAGTCTTTTTAGCTCCTATCCACTTACTTTCTTTGACTTTTCTTATTTGGCAGCCTTTATACCAGGACCACATTTTCCTCCTTCCTGAAACCTTACCAATTGCATATTCATGTGAAAGTCCCACGGATTTTATACTTTCTGTGACACTTGAAGATTCTTGTCATGTATCACTTGTCAAGTCATAACCTCTCTTTTTTTTTCCCCCTCTGTGTACTTCGTCTCTTGCCAGAGTCTTCTTCCCTGCTCTTGAGTCACACAGCTGTTATTTCCAAGGGGGCACTAGAGACACATTGCACTCTGCCCTCCCTCTGCTCTGAACATCTGTCTCATTGTTAGGATCTTGATGAGCTCTTTAGCCAGGGCTCATTTGAAGATCTTTTTCTTAAGTTCAGGACTCCTAGTCCTCTTACAAAAAACAGATCTCCCCATCTCATTCAATGAAACCGGCATCTGGGACGTTGGGCTCCATTGGCATCTCCTGCATGTTACTCTGTGATACCCATGAACCTGTTCACTCGTGCCCCTTTGCACCCTACTTGCATGGCCAGAAGTGAAACCTTTCATGTTTCCGAAATGAAACTTCAAATGCCACTGTCTTTCATGTGTAGGAATTTGTGCCTATGTGTTCTACTATGTAACCTTTTACTTAAATTTGGTTTTTTTTTCACCTTCCCAGCAGCCTCTTAATTTTGTTTTATATATTAATAATATTTCTCTGCTTCCAGTGGAGAAACATCACTCTTTAGGTAAAATGTCTCATCATTTCCTATTAACCAATCTTCATATTATCTTAATTAAAATTATCCGGCAATGTATTTCATAAAAGGCAAATTTGTTTCTTTAATCCCATTTCTTGTGTCATCTGATTATTTTAGTTGGTAAATGTCCTTCTGAGGATTAAATAGTTGGCAGAAAATTGTACTTTATTTGTGTGATAATGTGTCCGATTTCAGTTGTTTTGCATACGTCCTACACTATAGTGCTTGTGTCTGTATCTCAAGTAGAGTTTTCACTTTCCTTTTCTGTCATTCTTTTTAGGAAGTGGGGATAAATGGTCAAACAAGCAACTCTTCTTGGATGCTATTCACCCTACAGAAGGTAAAAGAGCGCAATATTCATTGTATAATTTTAGGTAGCCTCTGCTAGAAATGACTTTTTTTATGTGCTTAAAGGGTATAATTTTTATTTTTAGCTATTTTTTGTTTTATTGCAGTAATGTTGGTTTATAACACTAAATATGATACAGAGGTGTAGGGCTATGTTACCACACCACACCCACCACAAGGCACCCATAATCCTCTACCATACATAGTCCATTGTGTCCTTTTCCTCTACTCCCTTCTACTTCCCCATTGTAGCCTCAGTTCCACACTCAGATTCTGAGGGTTTGCTATTGATTTGTTTTTATCTGACCCTTTATTTCGTTTTTCTGTATTCCACATAAAAGTAACCCTTTATGATATTTGCCTGTTTCCTTTTGACTTAACTTCACTTAGCAAAATCCCCCTCCATTTTCATCCAGATTGTTGCAAATGGCAAGAGTTCATTTTTATTTGATGTCTGAATAGTACTTCATTGTATTTATCACATCCTCCGAATGTGTTTGGACACTTAGGTTGTTTCTGTAATTTGGCTATTGTAGTGCTGCGATGAACTTAGTAAGAATATCTCTTTGAATTAGTATTTCTGCATTCTTGATGGATACCTAGGAGTAGAATTCTTGGATTATATGGTAGATCTAGTTAATATTTCGAGGACTTGCCATACTATTTTCCATAGGGATTGGACCAGGCTGCATTCTTACCAACAGTGCAAAGGTTTCCTTTTCTCTACATCCTAGCCAACTCTTGTTGTTTCTGGTCTCTGATAGGAGTCATTCTCACAGTTATTAGAAAGTACCTGGTTGTGGGTTTTGATTTGTATTTCCCTGTCAATTAGTGATGATGAAAATTTTTCAGATGCCTGTTTTTGGATAGTGCCTGTTTAACTCTTTTGCCTGGTTGTTGATTGGTTCTTTGTTTTCTTTTTTTGAATTGTATGAGTTCTCTGTAGATCTTGGAAATCAGACTCTTGTCAGATCTATAGTGTGTAAATATTTTCTCCCATTCAGTAGGGTGTCTCGTTTTAGTGGTAGCTTCTTTTGCTGTGCAGAAGCTTTTTAATCTGACATAGTCCCAATTGCTTATATTCTCACTTATTTCTCAAATCCAACAAAGACATCACTAAAGCCTATTCCATGGAGTGTTTTGTCTTTGTTTTTATTTTTTCTTTTGTGTATTTTATGGCTTCAGGACTTACATCTGAGTTTTTTATCTATTTTAAGTTAAATTTTATGTATGTGTGAGATAATGGTTTAGTTATATTCTTTTATGTGTGAATGTCCAGTTTTCCTAATACCATTTGTTGAAGAGACTTTATCCAAGGTATACTCTTGACTCCTTTGTCATGGATTATTGTCCATATAAGTGAGGATTTATTTGTGGGCTCTCAGTTCTGTTCCATTGGTCTACATGTCTTTTTTCCACCCAGCACCATACTGTTTTGATTATTATAGTATAGTGTTTGTTCTAGTTTTTTGAAGAATGCCATTGAAACTTTGATACAGATTGCTTTGTGTAAAATGGCCATTTTATAAAATGGACTAATTTTTTTTGTATCACCCAGTAGCATTAGACTTGAGTATTCATAGTTGTGTTATTTTTAATTTTCAAATCAAAACTGACATTATTTTTGACCTGCTAAGGTTGAGTCAGGTAGTATATCATGTGAATTTTAATCAAAGGGGGATTTCATTTCATTGAACTTCATTAACCTGAAATTAGAGTTTTTCATAACTAAAAGTAGTCAACATTGCTGTTCATGTTGTAGGCACATGCTGTTAGGAGTCAAATTAGGGCAGCATGCTGCATTCCTGGTTGACTGAGCACAGGCAAGCCTGAAGAAGTGGTTCCTGACCTGAACTTTTCCCCAAACTCACCTTCTAGTATTCTAGTATTTCTGGTTGTGTTCAAACAGATTGCTCCTAACGCTTACACATAGCTAAAGAAAAGTCACATATTACTTAGTATAATGATATCGATAGTAAGTGCAGATTTTATTTAAAAATTTTACTAGTCATATGTATTTGTGATTTTATCTAATTTCTGTTAAATATTGAGCCCACAGGTGAATGTCAATTTCTGTGATGGTTGAGGGGCCATATTCTCACTGATGCCTTTTTTTTATTGTAGATACTTTTAAAGACCTGAACATTTGTCTAGTATTTAATTGGAGTCATTTAATTTGAAAACTAAAAGGAATCTTAGTGATCATTCAGTCCAAATGTCTTTGACTTATTTATGGCCAAAAACAGGAACTTAATAAATCCATGTCTCATGCCTCACAAGTGCACTCTTGTTCCTTTGCTAAAAAGAAGTTTAAAAAATGAAAATTCACATTTGACCATTCATTTATCAAAAATACACATATTAAAGACATCAAAAATATTCAAATTTGAGTTCATAATAAAAATGAAAATTTTAATTTAAGGTATACAGCCTAATGACTTGGCTTTCTTATTTTGTGAAATAATTACCACAGTAAATTTTGTTGACATTCACTGACATGTATAGATAGAAAGAAAAATTGCTTTTTTTCGTCATGATGAGAACTCTTAAGATCTACCCTCTGCAGCTGCCAGGTTTCCCACACAGCAGTGTTAACTATGGTCACATGTGTTCATGTTGTACATTTATCCCACATCTTCAGTGCTTACTGAACTTACAGATGGAAGCTTGTGCCTTTGACCACCTTCACCCAATTCTTCCTTCCCCACTCCCTACATCTGGTAACCACAAATCTGATCTCTTTTTCTATGATTATGTTTCTGTTTTTGTTTTTGTTAAGATTCCACACGTGAGATCATACAGTTTGTCTTTCTCTGTCTGACTTCATTTATCATAATGCACTCAAGATCCATCCATGTTGTCACAATGGTAGGATTTCCTTTTTTATGGCTAAATAAAATAGATATAAAATAGATATATACCACCACTTCTTCATCCATTCCCCTGTCAACAGACACTTAGGTTGTTTCCATTGTAAACTACCTAATTGTAAATAATGCTACTGTGAGCATGGCGTGCAAATAACTCTTTGACATTGTGCTGTCATTTCCTTCAGATACATTTCCAGAAATGGGATTGCTGGATCACACGGTAGTTCTATTTTTACTTTTCTGAGGAATTTCCATAATGTTCTCAATAGTAACTGTACCAGCTTATAGTACATCTGTTTTGTGCCCTGTTATTTCACACTCACCTCTATAGAATATTATTTCTGTACTCCGCTGGCAAAACAAAGTATGAATTGTTCTGATATTCTCAACATTAAGTCCTAATATCCCCTAATTGATACAATAACTGTGTATTTTCAAAACTTATTCTGTACTTATTTGATAAATGTAAGGCACTTTATAAGCTACTAGAGAAATCTAGAAGAGGCATTTAAGATCACATTGCTCTTTACTTGAATGATACTATTTTAAATATTGTGTTTTTTAACCAACTTCATTGAAAAAGGAAGCATTACAGCATTTGCAGTGTGGGCGAAAGGGCACAGTAGGTAGGAATTAGGAAACCTGGGTCTCAGACCTACCACTAATTATTCCTGTTAAGTAGAACAACACTCATACTCCACATTTGTACTGTGGAGTTTAGGGTTGGGGCAGACGATGAGGTATTGTAATAAATGAACAATAAATTTCATTTCTCTTTAATACTCTAATGAAATCAAGTAAGTGGTTTGAAGCTGAAAGTACCATATTGTGTGACCCTAATTTTATGCCCTTGGAAGGTTAGAGAATTAAATGAATTTTGAATCTTCTAGGCAGTGCTAAGGGTATAGTGAAAATAAAGTTATTCTTAGTGATATGTCATTATATTTATTACTAATGGATATGGAACAAAACTTTGGAAAGCATGCACAGAAAATTGCATACCCTTTAGTGTACAGTGAAAATTCATTTTTACATGGCAGGAAAGAAGTAATCAGTTTAAGCATTGGAAATTACCAGTTATTTAGTGACCTTTTTGGTTATTTTCATACCATCCCCAATATTAACTTGTTCAGGTGGTGACTGTGTGCTTTGTGAATTATCTAGGTCCTTTTCTTCATCATCTCTCTCACCGGTGGCCATGTCATTGCTTATTAAAATTTTACATTGGAGATAATGTATAAGGACAGAAAATGAAGCCATAATCAGGATAATTTTAGCTCGTGTAAGCTGTTCTGGACAAAGATTAGAGAGAAACTGTTTGTATCTAATGCCTATAATAGAAATGTTGGTGCAACCGAGACTGTGCAGCTGTTAGCTGTTTCTGACTTCTGTTTAGGTGGTTGGCTTAAAGTTCACTTCCTTTCTTAATACCACCCTAAGTATAATTGGCTTGCAATCCCTATTTTTACCCCCAGAATATCAGAAATCTTTAGGTGCTTAGTAATACATCAGAGGTAAATGCTAACTTATAACCTGTTTTATACATTCCCTATTTTTTTTAAAATTCAAAATCACTGAACCATTTCATGAATTTTTTGGTTGTTTTCACACCATCCCCAATATTAACTTGTTCAGGTGGTAACTATGTGCTTTGTGAATTATCTAGACCCCTTCATCATAAGCATAAAAAAAGATTGCCTGGGGCCTAGAATTAAATGTAAAATTTTCAGATGAGCCAAGGCTATATACCTCTGCCACTGTATTTATCTTTTCCACCTAATTATGGTGACATATGCTTACACTTAAGCTAGAAGTTTAAAATTGTAATGATGGTGATGATGATGATAATTAATCCTTAATATTGCTTCATAGTTTCCAGAGGGCCTTTGTGTGTGTGTGTGTGTATATATATATATATTTTTTTTTTTGTAAAAACTAATCTTGGCAGCTGCCCCAGGTAAATTAAATAGAGTTTATTAGCCCCAAATACATGATAAGGAATTGAAGCCTGACCAACATAAGCAGTAGAAAAGAAGCAAGGACACTTTTTATCAATATACAGTGCCTACTAGAATTTTTGGCTTTTAGGCATACCTGTAGACAGTTAACTCTCATTTGGCTTTGAAATTATGAATGTTATCTTACAAGGAAAAAAAAAATCTTACACTGGGAGTCTGCGTAAGATTAGTTTCTCTGCAATGTATAAATCTAATTACAGGTGAGAAAAGTTGGTTTTTTGGTTAGATCCTTAATCATGATCCATAGCACTCAGGCTTACTCGATCTCTTTCCACTAGTTTGACATAGTTGGTATGTAACTTCAACAAGTCTCCCAGGATCTTAGATAAGGCTCATTCATTTTATTCTTTTTCCTGTGTTTCATTCAGCATCTGACTGCTTTTCTAGCTCATGGGAGACCAACTGAAGGCAATGAGATTCCGGATTTGGCTATAATAATTTCAGTGCAAATTTGATTCCCTTGTTGAATGTGAATTCATAACTCTGGAGTGCTCTTGTGGTCTCCTGGGGTACAGTACAGTCTCAGTGCTGCTACCTAAAAAACTTACCCACATTTTGGGAGCAGAGTTTGGAAAACAAGACAGTCTCTTATTACCACATTCCTAATGTTACTCCAAGAATGAGCTCACATTATGACTCTCAGATGATACACACCAAGCATGTTACGATGATTGTGGAATGTAAAAACGAGCCCCGTGGACTTGTTTTTCAGTGCTTGGTTAGTTTTGTGTGTTCAATTAAAAGCTGAAAGAGAAATGACTAATTCGTTTTTAGAGAACAAAACTTTTCTTTTCCTCACATTTCTATTACCTTGTCAGGAAGAAAAAAAAAAGGACTGGCTTGCTGTGTTGGTTCTCAACCTTGGACCTATTTCCTTCTCTGAACATTTCCCATTTCCTGTCTCTCACCACCAAACCTTTGTGGAGATAACCACCACTTCTTTGTCTTAACTTCCTCCCCCAGTTCTTCTGTCTGAGGAGAGGTTCATCTTGAGTGATGACCCCAAAGTCTGTCCAGGCTGCCAAACAGGGCAGTGTTCTGGGAGTACTCCTTGGGGCAAGACACTCTAATACCCCTCTTCCAAATGCTAGCAAGACCACTCTTTTATGTCTTTTTCAAATGTGGACAATCTACAGGCCCTGTGATGCCTGTTGCTCTAACAGGGTTTAGAGGAGATGAGCTCTAGATGGGTGGTGTTGCCTCCTTTGCAGTGACTTAAGAGAACTCCCAATGTCTTCTCCTTTTTTGCATCTTGGACTTAATCTGCAACCTGAATCACTCCTTTGCTGTCTCCCAGTACACCAAGCTCTGGGACTTGAGTATCACTGGTGTCTGCTGTCTAGTCACTCTGCCCTTTACCCCTGTCCCCTGTTTGCTGGTTTCTGAGCTTCCTCTACTTCCTCTAACCCCAATCTTCTTAAACTACTTCTAGGCCTAAGTATTTTAGGCCTGAACTGCACTTCTCATTTGCAGTCCATTTGCAGCTATGCCCTTGGCTTTTTTTTTTTTGGTGGGGGGGGGAGCTGTTTTTCTCAATTAACTTGGAATACAAGAAAAGGAACAACCATTGAAAAGAAATGAAACTATTTGAAGGCTCTCCAAAAACAAACAAAAAACCCCAACAATGCTAGCTAGGGGAGTAATCTTCCTAGCCCTGCCACTCTGGTGATTACTTGTTTTTCCCTGACCAGGACCTAGAATCTAGTATGTTCCTTTCTCTTGACACAGAGTATCTTAGGATAAAAGTGTATGCTGTGAAATGATTTGCTGATACTACAGCTGCAATTAGGAAACCTAAAAGTAACCTCTCCTCTCCTCCAGCCTGGCTGACCTGTAGTCTTATTCAGTTGTGTCACTAAAACACATTCATCTGACCCCAGAATTCAGTGAAGGGGATTCAGTTCCCTTACATATTTCACCTGTGTTTGTTATGTCCTGACTGGCAGTCAGTACACACAGTCAGGCCTCACAGCTTCTTTTTTGATCAGTCCAACTTGGTGATTGAAAGCAAATATTCCAATCAGCATATTTAGTCTCAGTCTCCCTGAAGAGAAATGTCTTTAATCATCCTCTCCAGGCCAACTCACCAAAAGGATCCTACATAAATATACTATCATTTCCACCAATCTTCAAGAAACACTTAGAATGTGTTATTCCAATAGCCTCTTAGTTCAGTATTCTGGTGTAAGAGAGAGAGCATCTTAATTTTGTTTCATTTATCAAAAAAGATACAAATAAGTATATTTGTTTATCATTATGGGCAACATTCTATTTTTTTCTATCAATATTATGTAAATTGTGAATGTAATTTTTCCTTTCAGAGGGATCAGGCATTTAGAAATGTTTCCTTCCAAGAGCAATGTTGGTGCTTTGTGTTTTTGTGTGTAACTATATATGGTTTGTCCTATTTCAGCCATATTTTCAGAAGACAAAAACACCACAGAGCCTGCTCATAAGGTTAAAAATGCCCCATCCATTCCCAACACTCCAGAGCCAACAACGCAAGAACCCTTGGTGGGCAGCCAAAAGAGAAAAGCAAGGAAAACCAAGATCACACATCTTGTCAGGACAGCAGATGGCCGGGTATCACCAGCAGGAGGTACTTTGGGTAAGAAGAGGGAGTTTTAGACAGAGATAGCTAGAGCAAGCAGTTGAGCGTTGTGGCCATATTGGCTAGTGAATGACTATAAGCCAACTGTGGGTCTGTTCTGTGGGTTTGGTCATAGTGATATTCTTTTTCTGTGCTTCTCCTTGAGAGCTAGTTTTCTACAAATGTCTAAATGTACAAGTTGCATTCCATGTGTTAAAATCATCTCTCTTTAAGAGCGTATCTGGAATTCTTAGCAAGGAACGGTATCAGCTTCACCTTTATGGCATGTACTCAGTTTGAATTAAATAAATTCTCAGAGATTCTAGACTTTTAAAAATAATGGATGAGTGGGTATTTCTCGATGGTTCGCTATTCAAGTCACTACAAACTAGATCATCAGTATTTAAACCAGTGGATTACAAAAGCATCTAGCATTTCTTTTAAGCTGATTCAGACCACTGAGGGAGTCTAACAATGCTTCTGCATTTCTTTAGTTCTCTAGGTTATTCCTTAACTAAATCTTAACTTACAGTAAATATCTCCATTTTCTATTTCTGCATTTTTGTGGACTGCAGTCTGTTTGCTGTTCCTGGTGGCCTCTGGAGAAGCAGAGTTGCCTTGATGCCTAAATTAAGAGAGACACTAAGTATCTCCCCTCCCTCCGTTCTTCGGGTGCTACACCAACTAGGCATTAGTAGCCATTCTGCCTTTCGGCACCTCCAGCATCTCATTCTGTTAGCCCTGAAGGAAGTTTTCCTCCTGTTCCCCACCCAGTGCAATTTTCAGGAAAACATCAAGACCTTTCTATGACTTTTACACATAGAAAGAAATATTTAAGAGCAACCTTTTTGAAAGTGATTTATAAATACCTGATTGGGATTAATCTAGTTGTTAATAGAGATTATTTATTGGGATAAAATTAGAGGACAACTAGTGAGTTGTGTACTTTTTCTTGTATTTTACACATATAGGTCATTTAAACCAAAAATCATTAAAGATCCCCAATTTTACCCTGTCATATAAGAGATAGTGCTCCAAGAGGTATTTTTGTTGCTGTGTAATTCAACTAGTGAGAAGTCAGACAGGAACTACTTCTCCTGATTTTTAGTTCAACAGGCCTTTCCCTCTAGCTTCTGTTCTGTGATTTTCATCTCATAGCCTGTTATGGCCTTATTTTCACCTGTAGGAAGAATGAAAAGACTTTAGAAAATGCTCCCTTTTATGTAGAAAAGTACCTAGCACTTTCGTATCCTAATATATGACATTTACAACTTTTAACAATTGCTTTCTATATTTAAAATATTTTAAAACCATGATAAAGATTCCTTTTGTGTAATGACTACATCATAATTATGAAAGTGTACTCATTTCCATTATGTATGTATATTTACTAGCATTTCATCCACCTCTCCATTAATACCAGTGGGCCCTTTGCCTTCCATCTACTAGGTTTTCAGAATAAAAAAATAACATTTTGGGATCTCATTGAGACTGATGAATCTCATTAGGATTAGTTTTGGTCATCCAGAGTGTTGGTGTCACAGCATTCCAAATGTCCACGTTGCCATCGTAGAAAAAGCTGTGGCTTCATCAGAAATGTTGGATCACTTAAGAACCTTTTTATAGACAGTCCCTCTGCAGAAGTCACTTGGGTTTTATTTTACCGAAGCCTTTTCTCCTCCTCGCTCCAATGTCTATTCTTTGACCTTGAATAAAACACATCTTCTTTTTTGCTCAGCTTCAGCACTGCCCACAATTGCCATTGAGCTTAATAAAAGAGTTTTATTATTGTGGGAGAAGAGATCCTGTAAAAGCCTTAATATTCGTTGGATGACAAAAGTGAACAGTAAAGAATATTAGCTCATTTCACATTGTCTGGTGCATTTTTCTATGGGTCTCTTCTCTGGAGAGAACAGAGTGATTCTCTTGTGATGAATTTCCCTTTTGTTACAGATGACAAACCAAAGGAGCAACTGCTGCGGAGTCTCCCCAAAGTAATGGAGACTGGCTGCAGTGATGAATGTTCACACAAGTGCACCGAGGCTACAGACACGCGGAGCAGCACTCCCGAGATGCCGGCTGTGTCTGCATTCTTTAGCCTTGCTGCGCTGGCTGAAGTGGCTGCCATGGAGAATGTACACAGGTCAGTGGTGAGGAACCTTGCCCTACCAGGGTTCTGAGGCTCCTGTGGAACTTCACTCCCAACATGGAACATGGAGAAAGACACAGAAACCCAAACCATCCTACCTGACATGATTTGTGATAATTTTCACAGTGCATTAGGACTTGTGACACTTAGTTCAAGAGGATTTTTATGGCGGGTGTTAACAAAAGTTAGCATCGTGGAAAAATACACTGGAATGTAGCCAGCCAGGTGTTTTATTTTCAATACATTATTCTGTGGCTAAACTTCATTTGCACCCAAAGCCCCAGAACAGAGAAGCAGTCTTATCTCATGATTGAACATGAGCTTTGAGGCCAGGTCTGAGATCTGGCCCAGCTCTATCTCTATAAGCACCAAGGTTGTGAGCAAGATCATAAATCTCTCTACTCTGATTTTTTCCTCCTATAAAATGGGGCTAAGTGATACTTCATGGAGATTTTATGTGAAGCAAGTCTAATGTCATAGTGCTAGCAGGTGGTAAACGCCCCACTAAGGATGGTGTTGGCGGCAGTGGCTGGCTGGCAGAAAAACAGGACATCATAGTTCTGGGCACAAGAGGGGGTTGAGGGAGGATATCATGACTGGCAGAAGGCACTTGGTTTTTTTTTTCCAACTCTGTGTTTGCTACAGAGTAATTTATTTCAGGGTCCTCAGTTTTTCATCTTAGATCCAGCATAGTGCTATCCCCAAAGAACCAAAAAGTTATAAGGATCAGACTAGATCATAGATGTTGAAAGCCTTTTGAACTCAATAATACCCCAAAGAAAGTATAGTAAGTTCTAAATGTGTAATTGCGGTTTTCTGCTCATTAATAGGTCCTTTGGGAAGGCAAAAAAAAAGCCTTTTGGTAATTCAGGTATTTCATATTTTTATTGAAAGTGGCTTACCCACAGAAGAATTGCTGTCTTAGACAACCATCTGCAGCACCAAAGTGCTTGAGGTCTAGCTCAGTTTGTGGACCCACCTGTCAGGCTCCATTCTCCTCTCTTTCCTCGAGGGATGGGAGACCCTGATGTCCTCTTTGTTTGCTTCTTACTCTTTACCTGTCATATTACAATTTAGCACTTCCTCACAAATAGCCTCTAGATAATTATAAAAATGAAGTCAGTTTCCTTTTCATGTGTACATCACAAGACCCTAATAGCAAGTGAATGCTGACAGATGCCGTTAAAATGGCTCAACTCTGAGGAAGGTAGTGCACACACCCTTCTCTCCCCATGGAGTTTACAGTGAGTTCAGAGGACACACTTCATGCATGCTAAAGAGTTTAATATGTGCCTGTGTGTTACTAAGTGGGCCTGTGAATTAATGGCAATAAGACTATTAGAATTCAGAGGGAAGATCACAATTGAAGGTTCAGAAAGGGCCTCCATAGTCACCCTTGCTGCTGCCAGGGTTCCTTTCTAAATATGGCTGCGGCCCTCCAGTGCTCTATTAACCAACCTTCCAAGACAGCGGCAGAAAGCCTCAGCAGATCTTTCCACTGTTACCACCATGCCACCCCGCTCCTCCCTGCCCTGCTGGCATGTGGAATTGCTTGCTCCTATCCAGTACTTTGTCCTCCTCATGAACTGCTCCTGCTCCTCCTGGCTCCAGTTCTTTGTCTCAGGCTTCTTCCTGAAGCCTTTACGTTCATAATGCACACCTCTGTTAGCCCAGCTGCCACACTGGGTTGTAATTTGTTAATGCTTCTGTCTCCTATTATATTTGGAAAGCAAAATATACTTTCTTAGTTCCCATGACATCAACGGCTGAATGAACAAATGAATGAGTAAATGAGGTGTTCTTGACATTTGGCTGCCTTAGCTATTAGCTAGCATAGAAAAAATGGTGTGAGTAAATGTTCTTCTTTTTCCAAAACCTCCCTTAGTTAGAACAATATTGCTGACTAGAATTTCCCTATCAACTAAACAAATGACCAGTGCTCTTAATATCTACAAAGACAAACGCCCTTGGGAAATCTTAGTGGTAACTTTAGCCCTTACCTATTAATGCAGAACTACCAGCCTATGCTCTCCCTATAAACTTAATGTAATTTACCTGTGCTGCACATCAATTAATTATTGTTTAGGCATCACCTTGGTTCATAATTTAGAGGGTGGCCAATACAATTAAGGGTAGGAATATATTTCTTGCACTCTTATGTGTAGAAACCCAACATAGGAAGAGAGTTTTACAAAATGCAGGAATAGAAGTTGGAATAAACCTTTGATTGAGAGCCTGTTTATTTAGTAGGAGTTTTATAAGGAGGAAAACTCATTACACTTAATCCTAAAACCAGCCCTGCCATTGGGTTTCTTTCAATCACATTTAATGATGGCGTAGATGGTTAACTTGCCAAGAGCACACAGCTATATTGAGTCAAGATTTGAACTAAGGTCTTGAACTCCAGCATACTGTTTGTGCAAGCCTCTGTTATTCCATAGGAAGTCCTGAAGTCTCGCTGGTTCTGGAGACCTCAGTTGGTTCCAGCCACACCATGCATCGACCTCCTTTTCTTTATTGATTAAGTGGTCTTTCACCCCATTTTTTCTCTCTCTTTTTTTCATGTTGTGTTTCTTACTTTTCACTATTTTTTTCTCTATTCTTTTCCTTTTCCAATACTTATAAAATTCTTTTGGCTTTTGCTGCACTATTTCAAATTCAACCTTACAGATAAAAAACAGCATTTTCCTTTTATTTTTCTTGAACAAATAGTTGAGCATATTGAACAGTTGGTGCTTACAGCATCCCTGCATGAATAAACAGATTAATCCAGAGGTTTGATTGTAACACATGTTTTGTTTCCCTAAAACCCTAATATCTTATACTGTTAAGTGATCATTGAATTCTGAAATTCCCAAATGTTGTAATTCATCTACATTATTTTTCTTCTCGTACATCAAGAGAAGGAAATGTGTGGTTATAGTGATGGAGTAGGTATCATCTGAATCATAAAAGTTACTACATAATTGGAAAAAGACGTTGAAAGATGAAACCAGTGAACCCCTGGCAGTCACTGGTAGGGGTGGAGGTGCCGGGGGGGCATCGCCTTGTTGTGGGAAACCTGTTGGGATGCGTCGAGGGTATCCCCAAGCCTGTCTTTTTAGAATAAGAATGATGAGAATTCCACAAATTTCCTAGTCTTGTCTAGTGTCCTCTTATACACTGATTTCAACCCACGTTTGACTGGATCTTCTCAGACTCTGAAATCAGAGTTCGATACTCACTTTGACAGCACATACACTAAAATTGAACCATACAGAGAAGATTAGCATGGCTCCACCACAGGAATGACATGCAAATTGGCAAAACATTCCATATCTAAAAAAAGAAACAAGATAAAATTCAGAGTTGGTAATGGGCCTTCTTCAACCCCCTCCGCTTTCCACATGCCTGTTAGACTTTACGAGAGTTTTGTTGCTTCCTTTGTATTTATTTATTTATTTATTTATTTATTTAAGATTATTTATACAAGAACTGGGGTACAGGTCAGAGGTGCAGGAGGGTGAGAGAATTCACCAGAGAGAGCGGGGAGCAGAACAGGCAGACGGACTGCAGACACTGCTGAGGTGGGGAGCAGCGGGCGGGGCAGAAGAGGTCTCCCACGCCATGTGGGTTTTTCCCTGGCTGGTGGGGAATCGAACCTGCGCTGCAGAGGCTGTGGATAGCTTCACAGCACTGTGCTCAACCTGCTGTGCAACTGGGGAGGCCCTCTTTGCATTCATTTTTTTAAAATCATAATCCAACTCTCTTTCTTCAGGGATCATTGCTTTTATTTGTCTTTAAAGTTTTAAAATTAGGTTTCTTAGTAGAGATCTAAAGAAATGAGTCTGGTGGTTATCAATTAGCGTAGGTGAGTTTTCCCTGCAGGCGAGTCAAGAAAAGGCGCTCATCATTGGTAATATCAGTGGATCAAGAGGGAGATTGTTGTTCCAGATCCACAGCCCTTGACTGAAGGGTTCTCACTTCTTAGGGAATTTCCCCAAATTTCTTGGTGCTTTAGGCTTCATCTTTACAAAATGGAGGTGGTAGGTTGGGGATGGAGTATATTACTGAGTTGTCTAAGAGAAATTGAGATAAATTCTTTAAAAAAAATGCATAGAAGGAGAAAAGTGGCTTTAAGAAACGTAAGTAGTAAGTCTACAGTAGCTATTAAGTAAGACTTTGGAAAGCTTGTATTAGTTATCCATCATCCTGTCTTCTTTCTCATATTGTACTCTGAATAAGTACTTTCTTTTTTTCCTTTTGTTTTGCAGAGGTCAGAGATCAACTCCACTCACCCATGATGGACAGCCAAAAGAAATGCCACAGGCTCCTGTACTTATTTCCTGCGCTGACCAGTGAAGCGCTATTTAATTGTAAAACGTTGTGCTTTACCTACTACCCTAGCCTTGTCTTTACCGAGGGATGCTAGTGAGTCCAAGTGGTGGAAAATATAGACTGCAAACAAGTGCTTGTTGCCCGACATGGCCCAGATTCACTTGAAGCAGAAGTTAGCATCCTGGGCCAGTTTGTTCTTTCAGAACCCAGATTCCTTGAGGGTGATGTTATCTGTCTGATACTGAGCAGAAACAGAATGCTCCTGGAGCTTTGCTTTCTATTGAAGGCTTTTGACGGTAATAGGTGGTAACTTGGTAAAAGGCTGCCTTTACTGTAGCTCATCCAGCATCTCTTTTACCAACCAGAGAGAGTGAAACTAGTTTCGTATATTACCTAGTTATTCTTTCAAAACAAAAACAAAAAAACAAACAAAAAAAAAAACAACAAAAACTGACGCACTGCACTAGTTATGATTAGATATTCTTAGTCTTTTTTTGTACATGGAGATTTAAGTTCTAAGATGGTTTATATAATAGGTTATACCTACATTTATATTGTAGAGTAATATTAAAAAGCCTGTTCCAGAGACTCCCAAGCAGCATGGGCAGGCAGATGTACCATTGTTAGCGGTGTGCTCGGCCTCGTGGTCCATATATTCTGCACTTTTCTATTTGCCACCAGAGTGGTAGTTTGCTGGCAAAAAAAAACAGAAAAAAAAAATTACAATTCTTAACAAGCTGAATTTTTTTCTTAGCCTTCAGTGACCAAGGAGAATTTGCTTGGGGCAAATTGTGGCAAATATTTTCCCAGACAGGGGAAGAGTCCTGCAGATTACAGATTACTGATGTTTTCATGCCTTGAGGATTCTTTTATTTTTACACAGGGGTCCAAGTGACCAATGGATAGTTCATAAAAGCAAACAAACAAAAATGAGAGAAATATTATTCAGAAGTGACCTTAGTATTACTTCACTATTCTGAACACATTGAAGACACTCACTTCATGTGGACTTTGAGCTGCAGATCTTTTACATTCTCCCCAGACAGACTGGACGGGTAGCAATTGCTATGCACAGCCTAATTGGCACTGCAGGTTTCTAGAGCCATTTTGAGTTTGTGTTGTGAAAGGAGGTAGGGAGTAAAATGATGAGGGAGGTATGCCTGACCAGAGTGGGACTCTTAGTCACAGATCCACCTGCAAGTTTCTGTTTCCTTTTTTGTGTTTTGTTGCTTTTGAACATGAAACCAACCATACATATGCCAGTGCCAAGTGGATTAACTGGCTCAGAACATTCAACATATTGACTTAACCACCTGATGTTCACAGTGTCTTGTTTCCTAGCAACAGATGCACAGTGATAAATCAAAATTAGTCTGAGGCCACAGATTTTACAGGGTATTTGTTCCATAGCACAAAGTATTTCCCCACTCTTGCATCACAGCACAAACTACCAAATTTTAATTATTGGATTCCAGCAATAATTTTTATTGATTTTCAAACTGGCAGAATTTTTGATAGCATTAGTTGGAGTTTGAAGCTTTTGGATTAGATCTCTAAATGGTGACAGTTTACAAGGTTTTATCTAGCTTTCTTATTTATACTTGACTGAATTGTAATGATTTTTTTTCTAATCATAATTTGACCTAATAGCCATACAAAAAAAATGACTCTTATTAGTACTCACTTTGTTTAGCTTTTCATGGTTGTAGATATTACTTCAGTTTCGGTGCTGAAAAATATGTACAACATACTAACAGAATTGAAAAAGAAAATAAGAGTTTTTTTTTTAAAGCAGGTAAAGAGGGCAGCAGAGTGTTGGAATGGTGTCCTCAAAAATGTAAACTAATTGTTGGCATGGAGGAAGAAGGAATTAGTGAGCAGGGATAATCAGAGGTTAAAGCTTAACCCCATTCACATAGAAATAAATGAGGTCAGCAGCCCCAGATTTTAGCATAATATTTTTACTATGATACTCTTTTTATTAGTATTTTCTAAATTTCAGAACACAAAGTGAATGTTTGGAAATTGCTGGGGCCAAATGTTGGTGGCTGTTGGTGTTTTGGACCACTTGCTAGCAGTGATTTAAAAATTATAATTAGCTGAAATCCCAAAACATACCCAACATCAAAATTCGTCTGGTGCAGACCGTGCACCTGGGCAATGGTACTGACTTGTTATTCTATAGGACACGTTAGAATAGATCTATTTTTGCCAGAGCACCCTCCTTCAGTCCTCCGATTACATTTCACTAGAGTTCCTTAAGAAATTGCTGTATATTCATGGGACCTTTTTTTTAAAAGAAGCAAAACAAGATTACTTTTTTCTATGTGATTAATATCTTACTTGATCTGCTTTTCCTAAACCTCAGTGGCTTTTCCCTTAGTCAGGGGTAGGGGTGGGAGGGCAACCTACTGGATATGACTGTTTTCAAATACTTAAAAAAAACCTTTTTGTAGAAATGCTTAATTTTTAAGCGGTTAGGCACTGAGAGTAGCAGAAATCCTGCAAAGCTTTATAGTCCTTTAGACACTCGCCTTGTCGTTTCTGAGTCAAGTCTTGATTTCAATAATAGTGCTTTTCTCTTGCCCTGACTCCACGGGACAGGGGTGTTGGTATTTTCAGGTAACATTTGTTAGCACAAATATTTCAGACCAACATGTAGTGCCCCCTTCCCCCCCACCCATTTTTCATTTGCATTTCATTTCTCTTATTCTTTTTTATTTTGGAAAATCATATTGCTATGGTGTGTACGTTAATCTGCCAACAAACAACATCTACACTAACATTTGTCCTGCAAGCATCTTCAAGAGAAAAAATTGTTGCACCTTATGTATATCTCAAGCAAACCAAAAGATGATGCTGTTCTGCTTTGTTTTATTCTAAATTGTTGTATCATATCTTTCTGAAACCATTCTGAATTTAGTTGAAATTATCAATATTTATGCTTTTAACCTGAATTTCTGTATTCAAACCTGTATATAAATCTTTTGAAAAAAATTGTCCTAGCCCTTCTCTGTGATGCTGGAAGTGGATGATTTAGTCTCAGATGGAGACACAGTACTGTTCCAGTTTTCGTTAGCCTTTTATTTATTTAGTTACTCTGGGTATTTCCTATGTAATTTTGAAGTGTGTAGAGTATATTATAGTAACTGAGCTGCAGCTCTAAGAAGCTGAGTGAAAGAAAAAATACTGTAAGACATCCTTTTTAAGTTTTTATTTGTTTGGATACTGTAATGAGATCAGGAAAAGAGAAAATGTCCCATAGCCACGTTGAAGATAAAGGTTCTTAGCCCCAAATTAGGTTAGTTTTAGATCAAAATGGTTATTCATTAAAGCCCTTTTTTAAAGGTAAATCCTACTGTTGTAATTCTGACAGTCTTTTCTCCACAAATATCAGAAATGTATGTAATGTATTTCTGTCAGATGAGCTTTCCATCAATGCCATCCTGAAGCCATGCTGAGATCCCTCCACGTTACCACTGTTACTCAGTTCCTGCCATTAAATCTGCTGGAGGAAAAAAAAAAAAAGTGATGGAACACTATGAACAAAAGGGAGCGTCTGAACTGGTCTGATAGTTTAGAATCCAACATGTTTATTAATGCCTGTCATTTTCTTACTAAGTCAGATGCTCTTCTACCTGCGTCATAGAGAATTGTGTTTGCGCTCTGCAGTCTTTGGCTCATCATATGGAAATATTTGCACCGATGTAAAATCTCAAGCAAACTATGTATTGATGCAGAACCAGTAGTAAGCTGAAAACTGATGTTTTGCTTATACAGTGTGTTTTGGGGGGAGGGCGGGCAATGGGGAGTATCAAATAGCTCTGTTCCAAGTTTGGCATTTGGCATTAATGTGAAGCAGTGGGACCATGCTGTCTACTAAACTACTGTATGAAACCTAAGTGTTCTGGAGCCCAGCGGCTGGAGGTTGGAGGCCAGCATCCCTGCAACAAAGAAGCAGCAGCCATGCTCCGTTGGGAAAAAGGAAGGAAGTCAAGGGAGACCTGGAGTCAACATTTGCAAAGGAAAGTTGAGGTGTATGTGATGCTGTTGAGATTCACCTTTGATTGCACTGCTCCACAGAGCCCTCATGTAAGGCCAATCCTAATGGGCTACCTCGGCTTTAAAAGTTAATTTCAGTAAGTTCTGTTTCAAAGGTTTGTCTTTTTTTGCTTCTACCTTCAGTGCCATTAGTTTCCACTGCAGTGTTTTGACTTTACAAACCGCCTTCTCCAGAGAGAACAATGTATTGCTGAAAACGGGCAGTAGAAGCAAATGCTATAATTGCATTTGACCTATAAAGTATTCAGAGTGACTGTTAGATGGAAATTAAAATTTAGTTTTCCCCACATAGGACCTTGTTTTGCACCTTATAAAGATTGTTAATTAGATGTTACTTTTATTTATACAAACATTCCCAAAGAATTAGATTTGAATTTTGTTTTTGAGTTTTGGGATTTTTAAAAGTTATTTAGATTGACTAACATCATAATTATAACAAAAGAAACTTGTTCAGTCCATCTTACCAGATATATCTGGTATAGTATTCAGGGTTTGATGGACTGCCATGCTTTAGTTTGGAAGTGATGTTAAGTTTATTATACTCCACTTTAAATGACCCCATCCTTTTCAAAGGGTACATTATCTTGCTCACATTTCAGAATAAAAAAGCAACAAGAGTGGATAACAAGACAGAGATTTGACCCCTCGTATCCCTCCATCTATTTGTGCTACACTTTCCTTAAAAAATATAAACACATGCTTTTCTTCACACACACGAGAGTTTCCTCTCCTGGCAAATTTTACTTGTGATCTGATTTATACTAACAAATTGAAAAAGGAGACTTTATACTTAAAATTTCTATGGCCACTGTTACCTTGTTTGTAGCGAGTGGTCAAAATTGATCCAGTCCTTAAATTGATTTTTATGTACAGAACTAGTTGTTGTGAACATTGTTACTCCTTCCAAAGATTTCCTAATAACTTGGGCCAGAACTGGTTACTGAGTAACAGGACCTAATCCAATGCCTCTAAACCCTCCCACCTGCCCTGCAAATCTTACCTCACAATCTCTAACCTAAATCACAGAGACACATATGTGTCATGAACTAACACCCATCTGCGGCCCCCCAGAAGGGCTGGCTTGTGTCCCCCGACACTTCCCATTAGTGCCTCGGCTCTAATAATGGCAGAACTGGGGGTAGGGAAGGTTTGTGATCTGGAGCTCAGCACATGCTCAGCAACATTTTTCTCATTTCATTAGCATACAAACAAGTCTCTTGCTCTCAGGAATTTGCCCCCCCCCAAAAGAATAAAAACCACCTGAGATTCCACATACCAGATTATAAACTTTTCTCATAGGTTTAAATTGCTTGTCACAAATTAAACAACCTCGTTTGACCACCAGGTCTTAAAGTCTGTTGACAGTTTCAGCATGACCGAATCGCTCATTTTTTGCTTTCAGAAATTGGCTTGGTTCTCTTTAGAGTTGGTGTAAACATGCCATGTAATAAATGATTTCCACTTAATGGTACAACAGAATTATTGCTTTCTTAGATGTATGTGTAGTAAAAGTCAATATACACATTTATATAATTTCTTTCTTCAAAATCTTATACTTAATTTGATATTTCTAAAAATTGCACATGTAAGTCATGTGTATAACATGCTAAAGTACTTTAACTGTGATCTTAAAACTGAATAAAATATTTAATAAAAATTTGAAATATTTTAAAGATATTATTTTAAATATATTTCTTTATGTTCACACTACTGGCCGTAGGGTATATGTGCCTTCAATGGTCTATATCCACTAAACGCAGCTGGGGAGATACTTGAATACAAGTCAGTGAAGCTGCTTCAGAACGTCCAATGATGGTCTTCCCTAAACTGTTCGCCTGAAATTCACCTTTGTTTGAGCAGCTCAGGTTGTTTTTCTTTAATGTGTGGAGTGGAAATCAGCTGGCTACAAGAAGATCAACCTTCGGCTGCAGCTCAGTCTGAAAGTCTTTGGGGAACCTCCTTTTGAAAAGCTTTACCTGAACATCCATCTTTCCCTGAACTGTAACAAGACGATGGGAGTGATTTAATTTAGATTGTAACCTGAAGTATTATCTCAGGGATCAGATTCGCTGAATAAAATGTTGCTGGGCCATTGGGACACACTCGGACTGCATAACTGCGCACGTAGTATAATTAAATCACAGGCTTTGCATTCAGGCAGGCTTGGCTTCAAATTCCGGTTCCACCCATTTCCCACTGGTTTTTTGTTTTAACATTTCTGAACCATGCTTACCTAAGTGGTGATGGTGATAGGCCTTACACTGGATTAAAAGGAGAATATCAATGAAAATGTTGGCAAGGGGCCTGTAATATAAATGCTCATTCAATTTTAATTGTTGACTTCATGATTTTTATTCCAACTCTGAGATTGTTGGATTTAAGTATTCAAGAGAGAGGCTAAGTATAGCTTCCTCTTCAAAATATACTTGTAAGGGCCTGAGGCTTTAGTGAACTTTTTAAGAGCGATCTTGTAGAGGTAAGCTGTTTTAGGAGATGTGCTAGTGTAGAAAATTCAGGATAGATTAAATTCACATCACTAATGCACACTTGTATGTGTCCCACTATAAAATTTTTCTGTAAAATTAGTTTGCCTAATGAGTTGTATTTTCAAATACTCCAGCATACTTTATTTGATTTATTAAGAATCAAATGTGATAGTGGCGGGCCTCCTTACCAAAGAGAGAAATCCTGTTAGGAAAAAAGTGACCGTATACATATGTGTGGTTTTATGGTCCTCTATTTATTATACAATTACCTTTTTTAGTAGAATAAGAAGCTACTTGCAAGAAAAAGTAAAATGGTTATTCTCAACAATGGGGGCAAAAGTAGATTAACTTTTTTGGTTTTTTTAAGATTTATTTATTTATACAAGAATTGGGGTACAGTCAGGCGCGGGAGGGTGAGAGAATTCACCAGAGACAGAGCAGGGAGCAGAAAAAGCAGATGACCGAAGACACTGCTGAGGGGAGCAGCGGGTGAGGCAGGAGAGGTCTGCAGCACCATATGGGAATCTCCCTTGCCAGCCAGGAATCGAACCTGCACTGCAGAGGATGTGGGCAGCTTCATAATGCAGTGCTCAACCTGCTGCGCCACCCGGGAGGCCCTAGATTAACACTGTTTATAGCCATCAGGAAGTTTCAACAAATACCAACATTTCTTTCTGTTCCTGTTTGTTTCATTCCTTTCCCTCCATTTCATTCTCAAAATGCAGATGGGCGCATCCCAGAAGTGTGATTTCATGTATAAATGCTTTAAATAGCCTTTCAAAACATCTTTGATATACTTTTTTTTATGTATCGCCTTCTCACGTTTCCAAAAATATGTTTGTCTCTTGTCCAACACAAAAAATCTATGAGCCACAGGAATAGTAGTGTAGGAGTGCAGTTCATTTAGAATTAGAAAACACTGTTCAAATTGAATTTCTATTTACCTTTTTGATCCACAGTTTTCTAAGAAGATATTTGATCGAAGAGAGCTCGCTTACTGTGGATTGGGTTTTTTTTTTTTTTAATGGCCTTGCTTTCTATTTTTTTCCCCCAGAATCAATATTTTAAAAGGCCCAAGGGCTAAAACTTTCATAATTTTATACAAAACTTTTAAAACTTCTGTATATCCTTTATACTTTTTCCTCCAATCCTGTTACCATTGCATTTTTTCCTCTTCCAAAATTGTGAGTGAAATTTATTGTAGGGGAGAGGTAGAGACAAAATTTTAGATGAGCACTTGAAGGCAAGTTGCCACAGATTAAAAAAATCTGAAATCCTGGGTCAACAGGTCAGAAATTAAAGCATAAAATGAAATCTCTTGCTGACAGAGATAAAATGATAATTCCTACTTCAAGGCTCACCCCACTTGGAGATCCCTTACCCCAGGGAATTTTACAAAAGGTCATTTCATCTCTGGGTTGTGTATTGAGAGAAGAGAAAGATGTGAGGATTAAAAGTTTCTGGAGAATGATAGAGGATGAAAGGGGAGAGGGGAAAGTTTATACAAATAAGCCTTTAAAGTTCTGTGTCTGAAAACCAAAATGGTTTTAAAGCCAGCATGAAATATTCGCCAAGAAATTTGCTCAAGTATGATGATTATTTTTTCTTGATCTTTTTTGCTATTGGGCATCATATCGGTGGTGCTTATGAAAGGTGAAACATACATATATTCCAGAAACACATGAAAGCACTGGAAATACATCTATATATAAGCAACTGAACTATAATACTTGGTAAATTGCAAGTATTATAGGTAATAATTTGATTATAGTTGGAAGCATTGAAGTATTTTGAGTCGAAAGCAGTATTGACACAATTATAATTTTTTCCTTTACAATATATAATCCTTGTGATAAATACAGGAAAAATTCAGACATTGTTATCTTTCAAGTTTCACTTCTGTATTATAGCTTGGCTTGAGTATTTATAGCAGCATACTAAAATATACAAGCAATATTCTAAACATGAATCCCTGAAAATCTCAACCCTTCTTACAAATAGAATACAGTGTATTTAACACACCGATACTAGCCTCACCTGCATTAAACCCAAATTGTATATTAATCAAAATAAAACGGCTTCGTTCCACTTCTGTTTCAAAGCCCATGAAAATTATTCCAACTCATTTGATTGGACTCCAGAAGTGTTCTCTGCTACCCCTACCTTATGTCCATTAAATTGCTTTTTTCATGTCCTTATAGCAATCCAATCATTCAGCAAATCTGCATTGTGTGCCTACTGCTGGATGCAGTGTACCAACAACATAGTCTTCTAAGGGTGTAGAGTGGCGATCAGAGTCCACTGAAATGTAATGCACATGAGGTTGGCAATGAAATTAAAGGCTGTCAGGAAGAAGTGACACAAACACATGAAACTTGATAGTCTGCATTTAAAAGACTAAGAAAAAATGCTGTGTTACTGCTCTTTCAAAGAATAAAATTCTTTTTAAAAAAACTCATGCAAGAGATCTTGGCATGAGAAATGAGCCACTAAGATCTCAGCCTGACAAAAATGTGGTGTTTGGGGCAAGATTGATGCAGTGTGTGTTTTCTGTGTGTGCACTTTGGGGTCTGGACCATCCCTGGCACATGGCTTCCAGAGGTGCGGAGCAGCTAGCTAGAACGTCAGCTGCAGCCCTGGCGTGGCACAGGGATATTTGAAAGGGTAATGTCAAGCCGCATGGTTGAAGCACTTGACCTTAGAGAAGTCATTCTGGCAGCCAGGTAGGGTGACTCCCTGATTTCGTCTGCCTTTTCCTGTGGCTGATTACTTGTCTCACCTTTGTCCCAACTCTTGGCTGAAGTGTTTCAATTGTTGGCATTTTTCTTCAGCAAAGCATCCCTGCCCACTTTCCCACCCTCCACACAACAAAATCTGTTAGATTTTGCTTTCTTTTTTGCTTCATTCTCCCTGAAAATAATTACGACGTTTTTATGGATGGGTGAATGACTCAAAAACTCCTTTGCTGCAGGATTCCTGCTGCAAAAAGGAACTGTTTAAAGGCTTCTGGATCCTGATGTGTCTTGCCAATATTTCAGTTGAATCTAAATTGGGTACATGACTCTTCTTGTGCTAAGCCTCAGCCTTTAAAGAGGACTTCCCTATAAGTACCACCTATTCTTACCTCGGATTCTGTGGGATGACTGCCCCTGGGGAGTAGGAAGGCTGGGTATGGGTGGGGTGGGGGGGGGGGAGGAAATCAAGATCTCTTTAGGGATTGATAGTTACAGAATTCTTTTAACTCCCCAAAGCATCTGCTTTGAAAAGCAAGATTAGCTCTCTTAGGTCTGCAAACTGCACTGTAATTTATGCATGAATTCGGAAAAGTTTTAGAAATGTAAAGCGTTTATTTGAAGTTCATCAGTTATCCTTAGTCCCCAGTCAATGAGCTCTGTGCTTTCAAAACACCTAACTTGGCCTTCCTCTTACTTCCAAATATCTGATTTTAAATGGACAGGTCACAAGGCAGCAGCATTTCCCCATTTCCAGAGAATCTAACTGTGCCAAGCGCTGTGGCTGAAGCAAAAGCAAAGGCCCTGACCTTCAAATAAGCCTCACCTGAAAGTTGAATGGGAATGCGGAGGGGTTGATTCCACAGTCGTCACAGTCTGCCCTGGGATACTGCAAACTGGAATCAGGCCAAGATCTTTTCTTCTACGTATGGGCATTTCTCCATGTGAATTACTTTTTTTGGGTTCCTTTTTCACTCCTACCCACACATCCAATATTCCATATGCCTTCTTTTAAAAAACAAATGGTTTGTTGGTCTGGGTGTGCACTTTCCTCTTCGGTGTTGCCTTGGTGTGACATTCTAGCCTGGCACCACCACCATCCGCTCCTCAGCCAAAGATCTATTTTAGATAGAATCTGTCCCAGCTTTTGCACCCACTGCAAAGAGCAGTGTCAGTAACTGGTGGTGGCAAGATGAACCGAGTTATAAATTAACCGGTGATCATTATTTCCAGGGACAGAGTGGGACTTTGCCTGCAGTCAAAGAGGAGGCAGAACCAACCACGTGGCAAGACTGCATGGCAGGTGGGGCCCCGAAATTTGCCCCCGTCACGAGCTGGGAACTCTCTTCCCGAAGGTTCTCATTTCTCTACAGAGCAGCGCTGGCTGCCTTCACAATCCTCCAAGTCGTGGAACAGAGCCGAGGTTTCCAAGATTAAACTGCTATGGATGAGCAACATGATTCACACCTCTTGGTCTCATTTTCTTCCTAGTCAATTTTATACTAAGATTCGAACTTTTTGACTCGAAGGTTAACCTCATAATAGGTTTGCTTAAGCCATTTGTCTTCAAAACTTCCACCATGCACGCACAATTCTCAGTTTGAAAATCTGGCAGGAGGGTGACCCCTTGTTATGTAAAAATGACCTTGAGTCACTAGGACACAAATGGAAGGTAAGGAGAGGCCTCCCCGGTGGCATAGCGGGTTGCGTGCTGCACTGTGAAGCTGTCCCCAGCCTCTGCAGCATGGGTTCGATTCCTGGTCAGCCAGGGAGATACCCACATGGCACAGCAGACCTCTTCTGCCTCGCCCCTGCTCCCCTCAGCAGTGTCTTTGGTCCCTCTGCCTGTTCTGCTCTCTGGTGAATTCTCTCACCCTTCTGCGCCTCTGGCCTGCAACTCAGTGCTTGTGTAAATAAATAAATCTTAAAAAAAAAAAAAAAAGGTAAGTAATGGCTTTGTCCCACCTCTCTCTTTTTTTTAAATTAAAGTTTGTGTTTCATAGCACTTATTTTGGTCTGGGTGTGCACTTACTTATTACCCAAGACATTTAAGTAGAATTTTATGTGTTTCAAATTCACTCACAGCCTGATCTTCTTTTTGCAGTTTTTAAAAAAGATTTATTTATGTATAGAAGAACTGGGGTGTAGACCAGATGTGCCAGAGAGGCCCCACCTTTTGCAGTTTTAGAAGAATGTTTTATTTCCCCTCAATTACACATGAGCTGCCAGCCTCACTGAGGAATCTCTGTTACAAGGTTTTATTAACCTAATTATGTCAATTTCTATAAAGCCACCTTTTCATTGACATCCATGTAAGATAAGCATGACTCGGTTTATAAATCACTTGAGGGTTGTCTTCGCTCTTCAGTTCCACCTGCATAGTGGACCTATTTCCCAGGTACCCTCAGCGGTTGAACGTCCGGCTCCTTCCAGGACCCGTCTGAGCACCTGCCTTGACGCCTCCAGAGAGAGGGAGGAACTACCAATAGGCCTTGAGTTCATTTATACATTCCACTTGGCTGTGATTATCAGTCAGAGAATATTCTCCTGAGATGGCTGGGACCGGGTCTCTTTCAAATGCCTTCGAAAGGACAATGCTGTCATTTCAGGCTCAGGGAAATTGCTGGCTGTATGGAGGAAGAGAAGTGACTTCTGAAATGTGATAGTGAAGCATCATATAAGATGAAATGTAATTTAAATGTATTACTGGACAAAAACCATTAGCCCAATGAACATAAATAGCCACGCTGAGGAAGGGCATTATTTCCAGATAACTTCTCCCTCCCTTTGGAGGAATTTTCTCTTACTGAAGGCTTTTCAGTGTCATCAAAGGGGTTTGCAACTGAAACATGTTATCAAGGAGTCAGATTTTTCCACTTGTGTAAACAACTCCATTGGAATTACTGTGACATTTTTGCAGGCAGGGAAGCCAATAACAACTGATATAACCAGAACTAGGCAATTTTGCTCTCTGAAAGAAGGGTTGTCAACTCGATTATTCCTCTCAGATGATCCTCCCAGATGCTACCAAATTCCTACTGACATCACCCACACCATTAACCACCTCATTAAATTCTTCATGTTGCTAATGCTGTCTTTATGTAATCTGACTCAGCAAGAACTAGAAGAAAAGGAACTTTAAATCTGTAGGTTCAACAAAGTAGCAAAACTCAGAGACCCCAATACTGCCTTAGGCTAAACCTGTGCATCCGGGTGGGTAGAAGTTGTGCGTGTGGGTGCCGGTGCAGAGACAATGTTAATGTTCATAGTGCAGATTTGTCCCCCTTTGCTACACCAGCAATGCACCGCAGAGTTCATGCAGCTTGCTAATGTGCGGGAGTATGGGTGTGGTGCGCTCCTCCCAAGGAGCTAAGACTAAGCAGTAAAATGGCAGTCAGCCAGCAAATGAGTTCACTGCTGAGCCCAAATGCACCTGCTCCTTCAGAAAGAGTATTTCACTTTTTTGTTTTGTTGTTGGTCTTTGTTTTGGTGTTTTGTCAAAGGAGGAAAGAAGGTTCCCAGAATAATCACTTCAGACACTGAAAAAATACTTCAAATCTCTGTTCTCAAAGTATTGGCTACCCAACCTGTTGAACTGGAGCCATAAGAACCCCAAGATAGAGGCTGAGAAGTGGGGGAGAGGGTTACCCCACATGAGGGATGTGGCATGAAGACGCTGGATATGGGGTCTCTGAAAGCCAGGTTTATACTTGAGGCCTATTGGATGGTATGATTTCAGACTCGTTCTAATGGTTTACATTTTTATTCACCTCCGTGCTATATAATTTTGGTGTCCATTATTTCTAGCTGAAATTTGCTATAATTTTTAATAATTCCTTTAGTATTTATTCCAATTCTAGCTTGGTGGTGATATATTCTTTTAATTTTTGTATTCCTATAAAGCTCCTTATCACTTCTTCAGTCCTGAGTGGTTGTCTAAATAGTTGTGGCACAGGGAGCAGCTTTGGTGGAGCTGGAGTCTCGGCCAGGGTTTGTTGCCTTTGCCTTTTAAGTACAGAGCCTTGCCCTGAGAGCTTGCTCTGGCTGCCAGGGCCTGGTGTTTTGAACTCTGGTTAATGGCAGGGTGCACCTTATAGAATTGTTATCTGCCCAGTGGGCGTGAGGCAGATGCTTTGTGTATTAGCTTGGCTAGTTTAGAGAAGAGCCTCTTCTGCACGGAGGCACAGGTGAGCAGGTCTAAACTTCTCCACCGATTCAAGCTCCAGCTGTTGGTATCTGGGTGTCCCAGCATAAGCTGACAATCACCACCTTATGCAGCTCACATACCAGCAGTCACTAGACTGTCCACTGTTGTCAAGCCCCCCCACCCCATTTAGGTATGCACAGTTACCACTCTCCAACTCTAGCTGGTTCGTTGCTATGTGGCAGTCTAGTGCCTGCTCTTGCAGGCATTACTCTACTTACTGCAGCATTGTCTTGGTCTCTGCTTATCTGCTCTGTAGTTCTCCAGAGGCAGAACCCTCTGTCCTGCACAAACTATGTGTACCCCCTTGGTGAAGTCTCTGGGTTCTAAAGCCCCACTGTAGGCGTGAGCCCTTGAGTTAACTACAGCAGAGGGTCCATGTCACAGGACCCCTTCCCTCTATTAGATTGTGACACCAAATTAGTAACCCTTCAAACAATTTTAGTTTTTCCTACCCCCTCTGTCACATAGTCCCCCTTTATGCAAACCAGGCCATCTGGCCATTATCCAGGGACTGCTGTCTCTATTTATGTATAATTTGGTTATAAATACATGGAGGAGGAGGAGAGTCTGGTGTCTTCTCTCTTCCACCATCTTGCCAGATTCCCTGATTCACCAACTGTAAGAAAGGTACCCCATTAATACAAATGAGGGGTTGGAGAGGGAGGGGGAATACAGATATTCTCTGTACTTTCTGCTTCATTTTTCTATAAACCTAAAACCAGTCTGAACAACAATGGCTATTAAACAAAAACCCAGACACTTTCCTCCATGCGTCTCTTTTTAAAATATCAACAAAGAGGAACAGTTTAGTGGGTCAAAAGTCATGTCCATTTTCTCTTTGTTATTCTTCTGTTTAATGAAGTAGGGAAACTAAGTGAAAATATATATTTTTTTCCTGTTTTGGAACTCAACAAGGTTTTTTTTTTTTTCTATTTTGAATGGAAAAAAATAAGCCATTCGTAAGCTGTTCCTTTTCCAGAATTGACACACAAAAAGATTGATAACTACTGTATCTAAATGAAAAGAAAGCTATCTCTGTGTAGAACAGCTGCCCCATTTTACACTGATGCTCTAGCCTGATTCCACATATAAAATAATGTTTTAGAAAGTGTGATCATCAGAAAGCCCTCTTCTGCTCGGTGGGAGGTGGCTGTGCTTTGTTTGACTAAACCACTTTAGTGTTTTAGAGCTGGAAAAAAACTACTTACAAACTTTACTGCTATTGTGGCACCCATTTGTAACAGGTTTGGTAGTAATACAACATCTTTAGGGCCTGGGAGAAATATCTGAGAATTATGAATCTATTTTGAGGGTGATAGACCTTCACTCTCTCACGAGTTCATTTGTCTATCCACTCAGCAAATATTTACTGAGGCTGCTGAAAATGGGGTTTGAGATTTATGTAGGAAATAACAGGAGGAAAGCTCTCATTTCTGCTTTAAAAAAAATCATGACCCATTGGGAAATTGGGAAGACAGAAATTTGAGAATTACAATATAAAATAATAATCCTTCTAATGTCTAAAGAGCACAGAGAAGAAAGTCAGGAAGGATTCCCAGAGGAGGGGACTAATTAAGCTTGTAATCAGGATGAGTTGTCTTGAACTCTGTCTCAGATCCAGGGTATAAGAAAGTGCATTTCAGACCAACACGTCTTTCACTGGGTGTGAGTGGGAGGGGTGGGGGATGGGGCAGAACTACCCCTTGTTTCTTTTCTGCAGAAGTGGAAACACCATGGCATAAAGAGAGAAACAATGCATGGATGGATTTCCAAGTGACGACAAATGTCACAAAATTTGATAATTTAATCCTATTTCTTTACAATGTTTTACATTCCCTATGGTGTTGTAGCTGTAAGTGATGCCAAACAGCATTTTTATTTATTTGCAGAAATGCCAATCATATTTATTTAAGTGTATTTTCATAAAATTATTTATGATCTTCAGTGATACTAAATTAGAAATCATAATCACTCTGAATTTCTGTAGGAGAAGTACTGGTTCTTCTGTCTGTCTTTTAAAATTTCCATCCTGTTTTCTACACTGTCTGCACTTTAGTCTATCTGCCCTGATGTGATGATGGAGGGGCAGATGCTCTGGCTTGAGATTCAAGAGCTATTTGCATTACAACTGACCATCACTTGTGACACTGGATTAGCCAACAAAAATACACTCAGGATGTTCTTAAGGCACCAACAATACTGGAGTCCCAATGAAACATTCTGGAAATAATTTGACATTTGATCTTGCATTAGTTAAGCCCCAGCAGGAAATGGGTTGCATAATTACTTTGGATAAATTTGAGTTAATAAAGGGAACTATTTACCAAAGTATAAGGAAACCATGGAAGATAGTACAAGCCCAGAGATCTTGTAACTTCTCTTTCTCCTAGGTCTACAGAGTCTAGGTTCTGGAAAGGTAGTTTGAACTTGGAGTCACAGCTGAGTGGAGAAGGTGGCTGATAGAGAGCCACAGGCAGCACAGGCAGCACTGACCTCTCCATCCCCCCTTCCTCTCCTTTCCTGCTCAGTTTCCCATTGGCTAAACCCAGCTGGAAGCCAAGAGCAAGAGAATGGGTTCATGTAGTCTTGCAGTCCACAGAACAGGGAAGGTGGGGAGTGGAACAGGTCAGATATTCATGTATTTACAGATGGCACACAAATAGTCTTGACTTATTTTATAGACTAGTATGTTATTTTAAAATACATGGTGAGGGAACAACTGTACTTGTTGTTACACGCTCCAGGCCTCCCCATTTGCCATTTTAAGCTGAAGAGTAAGGGTGTGGTAATCTGGTGCTTTTCAGTGAATCCCAGCCCAGAAGAGCAAAGGCCCCCACAGTTTAACTCAGCCTAAGTACAAGGGCTTTGGCCTTGAGAAGAGCTGGGGTGTCAGAGTTGCCCCCGACCCCCCAGGCCACACACTGTACCTCCATCACCCTCCGAGTCTGCCCGGTGAAGTTGGGGTGTTTCAGACCATCAGGAGCAGAGAGATGAAAATTCCAGAAGGCAGCGGTCTCCCTGGAGGCAGGAAGAAGGGAGAGTCAATACACACTAGTGTAGAAAAAATCAGAATGGGTACACAGCACCCTGATGGACTTTTCCAGGACAAAACATGCGTGGTTATTTATTAATGTTGATAACTCGCAGCAGTGAAAGCAGCAGAGAATTCTCATCTGTATTGGTACCAAAACAACATTTGTATTTAAATATTTGCGTTACACATATCCTGTGTTTGTAGAGTATTAATGCTGTTGACATTGTTCCATAGCTGTGCTCTTTAGGGAGTTAGAATCTGTCTTCAATATTAGTCAACAAACCTTAGAAAACATTTGAATAGGAATTAGGAAACTCAAAGGAGCCACTGAATTGGAGAAAGGAGAAAAAGTCCAGTGGTGGGCTGGCAAGAAAGGCAGGGCCCTTCGAAGCAGAGGTCCTGGTTGCTCTCTCGTGAAGGCTGATCGTACTGTCGGTGGCTACACGTTGGGCCAGACAGAGCTCGTCCTCTGGGGAGATGCAGCTCTTGTCCCACATGAAGCGTGACCTTCCTCTTCTGGCTGAGCTTCTGCTCTGGATCCCTAGAGAACTCAGCTCCAGCCTATGGACACTGAGCCCTCACGTTCACTCCCCGCCACTCTGCCTGTGCTGGCCTCTGAATTCAGAAACTACATCTTAGAATCTTGGGAAAGAAAGCATTTCACGGTGGGAGCTGAGTCACTGAGCTGCTGACAGAGGCAGCCGAGGTGCCACAGAGGCTGACAGCACCTACTGTGCCTGCCGTGACCCCAGACCACACCCCCATGTCTGTCCCTCAGAGACCCTGGGTGCCAACTGAGGTCCGGGGTGATCGGGCTGCAGTCCTCAGAACCCAGGCAGGCTGGACTCCCAGCTTCTTTCCTATTCTGACCACGCAGCCCTCTGAGATGCTGTCTTAAGAGGCTGAGTGTCAAGAGTACTTAATGGGCCTCATGCAGGCTAAGAAGGAAATTAGAGCACCGAGAACTCTAACTTTTCATCAGTGACTTGGACCTGACCTGGGCAGCAAGTGTGAAGGAGGGGGAGCTCGCTAGACATGATCTCTTTTATCCGGAGGCTCTAACGGAAAGGCAGGTGGCCAGGGTCCATGCAGGGGGGGCAGACGGCACCAGAGAGGGAGTGAGATTGAAAGTATTAAATACCCCCTCTCTGCCTTTTTCCTTTTTGTTTTTTAAGACTTATTTATTTGTTTATACAAGCACTGGGTACAGTCAGAAGCGCGGGAGGGTGAGAGAATTCACCAGAGCCAGAGCGGGGAGCAGAGCAGGCAGAAGGACCGAAGTACACTGCTGAGGGGAGCAGAGGGCGGCAGGAGAGGTCTGCGCGCCATGTGGGACCCTCGCCGGTGGCCAGGAATCGAACAACTCTCCGTCAGAGGCTGTGGGCAGCTCCCCAGCCCAGAGTTCAACCGCTGCGCCACCAGGGGAGGCCCTCTGCCTTTTTCTGCTCTGCCTAAATCTTCTTTTTTTTTTCCTCCTGGGCCACTTCCCCACACTGGACTCTTCCAGGGCTTGGGGACACTGGGCCTCCATACTCCTGACCACACTATTCTGTGCAAGGGAGAATCTACTTGTCCTTGTGATCTGAGACATGGGACCAATGGGGAGGTGGGAGTGTTCCTTCAAGAATATGTGCATGGCAGCGGTAACTCCAGTGCCCAGCTAAAATGGGGGCCAGGCAAGGGTCCCCGTGGTGTGAGGACTTGGGGTTGTCTGGGGAAGCTCTATCCATGCCACTTACCAGGGCCAACAGACGTGATCTGGGCCATCTTTGTCTGCCTCCCCCCTTCAGAGAGTGTCCAGTCAAGTTCATGGCTAGCGAGGGAGTTGCAGGCTGGAGAAGCAGCTCTCCCTCGACAGCCTCCCCTTTTTTAACTTTCCCCATGGGACCTTGTCACTTGGTTGCTCAGCCTTGGAAGGGCTGATCTTTATCTCCCTTGAGCTGCTTCTTCTGATAGAACAGGCACTTGGACAAACACTGTTGCTGTTCCTGAAACCTTGAATAACCTGAACCCCCATATCTGAAAATTGTGACCTCCAGACTCACTACACTTGACTCCCAGTAGCATTCCGTCAGTAGATGCCTCCAAGCCTTCTCAATGCCCAGCTTCCTGCTCCTTCTACCTGCCCTGCTAAGCCCACACTGTCACCTTCACTAGTTCCACTAGGTTATTGAGGCCCTTTGGTCACGTGCTCCTACCACCAAATCAGTGCCTGAGGCTGCTGCATAACAATCTCCTTCCTTGATTAGAGCATCTTAATTATGCTCTAGGAATTTGCTTAAACAGATTAATCATTCTCGAGGACAAATTTAGAAGCTGTGCTTACTGAGGGATCTGCTCTGAATATCCCCTGGGAAATTCTGATTACACCTGTCTCTTGGGCCCTTGCCAGGGCCGTGGGGGCATCAGGGACTCGGACATGGGCAGAAGACGATAGGCCACCCTGGCTCGCTTCTCTTAGTTTCTCTGGGCCAGAAAAGTCGGCTCTGAATGGAGCTAACACTTGATTGTACAATGTGGCTAGAGATGGAAAGCAGGGCTCTTCTAGGGCACTGGATTTGTGGACTTCTCAATGAAGTTTAAAGGCTTAGTCTGTCCCTAGAGATTTTAATTAGAACCCCTAGCATTTAATAACTACTGGCATTGGTGCTTCACCCCAGGCCAACTTAAGCAGAAGTTCCAGGATGGGCCAACTTTATTTTGAAAAGTCAACTGAAAGAGTCCATCTTGTATTTCCAATATACAGTCAGGTAAGAACCACAGCAAGATCTGAGCATGACCACATGGTGTAGTTCTATGCACATAATAAAGGGCGTTGGCTCCAGAGGCTTTGGTCTTAAGGTCAGATCTCAAATAGTGTATACATGTGAACTACCCAAAGTATGTGTTCACAAACCCTTGAAATTGGGGAAACTATGTAGCATAATGATTAAGTCAGGACTTGGATCAGACTGCATGGATCTAAGGGCCCTTCCACCATTTCCTAAATCTGTGACCTCGAGAAAGCCACATAACCTCTCTGAGCCTCAGTCTTCTCATAAAGACTGCACTGACTTCAGAGCATCCGTAAGGAGATAGATGAGATTATAGGAGAGCTTAGAAAATGCTGGGCTTATAGTTAACTCTCAGTAAAAGTTAGCTTTTACTTTCCTCACTGTTCTCCTTAACATCACCATTTGGCTCAAGGATAGAACAGAATGTTCACAAGCGGTGAGACCAGTAGACTTTTTCCAGTGTATTAGTCAGTATTCTCCAGACACACACACAGCATATATATATGTGTATATATATATATATATATATATATATATATATGGATATTTTTTATGGAAATAAGCTTTGCGAGATTATGGGAGCAGAGAAGTCCCACAATCTGTCATGTGCAAGCTGGAGAAACAGGGAAGCTGGTGGTATAATTTAATCAGAATTTGTAGTCCTAAGAGATAGGAGAACCATTGTGTAATGGCAGCAGAAGATGCATGTGCCAGTTCAGGCTAAGAGAGAAAACTTGCTCTTTCTTCACCTTTTTGTTATATTCAGGCCCTGGATGCGCTGGTGAGAGTGATCTTTACACAGTCTACCAATTCACATAGCGATCCCTTCCGGAAGTACCTTCACAGTCGTACAGATAGAATTATGCTAAGCCCAAAGTGACACATAAAATTACCCACCAGATTTCCAGCCCTGTTAGCCTGGCACCCGTTCACATTTCCTTAAATCATATTTAATCTTCAAGTAAAGACAATAATAGCAAGGTCATAATTCTGCCTAACATAACTACCCTGTGCGCAACCCAAAATGCACAATCCCCCCCCCCGACCCTCCAGAAGAGAGAAAGTCCTTGAGTGGTATTGACTCCTTTCCTGATATCCCATAGCTTGAATATTGGGATGTAAAAATGAGCAATATTTGAACACTGCTACATGTATGGTCAATACATCTTAATCACATGACAAGGGAATAAAAGAGGAAAGAAAGCAAAGATATTCACTTAGTATGTAGTTATACACACAGACATATTCAAAACAAAGTAAGGAGCTAATACTTGGGACAATTGTCCTCATGTCTGTTACTGGTCACACGGGATATAGCTGGTATTTTTGTAACTACCTTCTCCACTATGCATTCCACATTCCCTTTGCCTTCAGCATCACCACTGGTCTTTGTTCTTTATGTAGGGGTCATCCAACACTTCATTCCCAAAGTGACTGGGCATCACTATCTTAACTGGATCAGTTTGTTCTAGTTCTCCACTGACAGCCACAGTTCATGCTAACACTAAGCAACGCCATAAGGGATCTCAGGTATTCCAGCCACTCTTTTCCTTCCCTCCACTGTGGCATTAAAGTTTCATTTCCTCTTGCTAGTATAGATCAATCACCCCAGGCAACACCATAACCCGTTTTTTCCCACTGGTGATTCCAAGGCTCAGGAGTTCAAAGTGGTAGGGTAGTAGTCTCACTTTCAGTTCAATGGAATAATTGTGTCTTCTGGTGGCAACATTCCTTTCTTGGAAACTAAGGCCTCTTGACCAGTAGAGCATAGAGTCATAGGGTCAGGAAGCAAAAAATCTCTAGTGGGTCACTGGAGGTAATAGCGATTGGTGCCACTCCCATATCCATCTCTTAATTTCTGGAAATTAAGGACCCAGGGAATCCTGGTTATCAGAGAAGCAGCACCATTGGAGTCTGATTCAGAGCATCTGTAACTTTCTGGAGAACCTTGCTCCAGTCTCAAAAGGTATTGTCATCTAATTGACAATGTAACTAGTCTTCAGTAGCCATTCCATGCTTCCATCGAGCTAGCTGCTTCAGGGTGGTGGGGAGTATAAGACTAGTAAATAAGCCCATTACTACACTTCTTTTGCTCTGCAATGTGCTCTTTGATCAAAAGCAATGCTTTGTGGAATATCACAGTGGATAGGAGGTCAGTGAGTCCACAGATGGTACTTTTAGCAGAAGCATTGTGTGTAGGGAAGGCAATCCATGTGCAGCGTGAAAATGTCTATTCCAGTAAGGACAAAATGCATCACACTGAAAAGCTTCTGCACAGTGAAAGGAACTGTCACTAAAACAAAAAGACACCCTATTGAATGGGAGAAAATATTTGCACACCATACATCTGACAAGGGGCTGAAATCCAAGATCTACAAAGAACTCATACAAGTCAACAAAAAGAAAACAAATAATCCAATCAAAATGGGCATAAGAGCTAAATAGACACTTCTCCAAAGAAGACACACAGATGGCCAACAGGCACATGAAAAAATGCTCATCATCACTTGTTTTATTATGTAGGAAGAGTAGTGTTAAAGATATTTATAGACAGATTTGGAAAAAAGAAAGATCGGAAGCAGAGAAACTGATCAAGAACATGTTTAGTCAGAGAGGTGGAAAAATACAAAATATTTAGGATTTTGTTTAGTGTTTAATTAAAGCATTTTTATTTTTAGGGAAAAAAGTATATAAGTGATCCAAGTATTTAACTAAGACATATCTTTGGCACCAGCAACTATGTGCAAAGTAAGACCATATTAAAAAGGAAAAAAAATTTACATTTCTAGATTGAAATTATTTTTTTTTCTTGTATGGCTTCTATACAAAATTTGTCAAAATAAATACATTTGACTTTTCATTGCATATCAGTAAATAATTTTTTCAGGTCTCAATGTATGTGATATTACAGGAAATATTAGATTATACTATAGACACAATTTCCACCATTAAAAACATACATATCCTCTTCTTTGGGGAGAAGAGTTAGAGTAATTCAATCTTTAATAAAAACTTAATGAATGCCTGCTGGGTGAAGAAAGGTCCTGGAATGAGTCAGACATAGTCTTGGTCTTGAGGAATATACCATCTAGTTGGCGAACTGAGAAAGGATGCAAGCAATTATAATACAAAGCAAATGAGAGGAGTCACTCAAGAGTACAAAGTGAAATGAGTTCAAAGGAGAGAGTGCTTACAGCCTCTTGGAACAACAGAATTTTTCTGTGCAACTTTGAAATTTAAGATTGGCTTCAAAGATGAGCAAGATTGAAAAAAATATCAAATCCTAACAGGGGAATCAAGAGAAGTCAAGGTGCCTTGTTAGAGAGCTCCTGTATTGTGCGTGTTGGCATGGGAGGACAACCAGCTGGATATTAAATTGGAAACTTTAAAAGATTGTAACAGACCAGAGTGGTGAGGGGGAGAGACAACAGGGCTTCACCTGAGATGATCTGGTCAGTGTCAGCCATGCCAGTGACCAGCGTGGGGAGTACTGGGTTGTCCCTGGTTTTCACCTCAGCTGCTTCTTCTGAAATCAGAGCTAATCTATATGGGTCTTTGACTCATGTTTTCCAGTCTTGTACTCATGTAGCTTATTTCTTGGGTCCCAGTAGAAAACTTTATATTTATCTTAGTAACATTTCATCTTGGTAGCAATTTTCAAATATGTGAAGGGTTAGTGTATTTGTGGAGGGATTATATATGGTCTGTTTAACCAGGGGCCAGGAGCAAGAGAGATATGGGCAACAGAGAGAGAGAGATAGAGGCCAGCACAAAAAAGCAATTTTCTAACCTTCAAAACAAAACTAGGATGCATCCTCTGTGTCAGGAGGGGGTGTGTTTCATGTCACTGGGGGTGTTTAGAGAGGGCCACGGTAGAGATGATTCCAATATCAGACGATATCTTTTCCAGATATGATGTTGAATTAAAAATGGCACTAGATAAAATCTCATTAACATGGAATGAGAGTAGAGGGAGGAAGTGGCCTTCCGGTTAAAGACTAATGAGGAGGTTTCCATTTGGAGGTTTTTACTGCTGTGAGCTGACTTTGAATTTAATACCTTTTTTGCTGTTTTCTGAGAAAATGCTATTTTAAGTAATTCCTAAAATACATCTTACTTGGTGTAAATATAAGGCTTTCTCTCTGAAAAAGCTTTGTATGTAATTCATAGAAAAATTATTTAACCTTAAAGTGCCAAAGGTAATCTTAAAAATATTAATTTAAAAAGAAATTTCTATTCGTATCTAGAAACTTCTGTATCTGTATATTGAAACATGCAGATATAGATATGTCGATCTATACATTGATATTAATTAAACTATAGAGAAAATTAAATAATGTCTCTTAATTTTCAATACATTGAATTAATTATTAAGAATTTAGTAACAGGAAATAATTGTTGACAACCTAATCTATAGAGTGGATTTACTTCTAAGGAAAAGAATTTTTTTTTCAAGATTTATTTATGCATACAAGAGCTGAAGTGCCAGAGATGTGGGGGGGGGGGGTGAGAGGACCCACCAGAGACAGAGTGGGGAACAGAACAGGGCAGAGTGACTGAAACACACTGCTGAGGGGAGCAATGGGTGAGTCAGGAGAGGGCTGCTGCACCATGTGGGTTTCTCCCTGGCCGGCCGGGGATCGAACTCGAGCTGCAGAGGCTGTGAATTGCTTCACATTGTGGTGCTTAACCCTTTGCACCACCAGGGAGGCCCAGGAAAAGAATTTTGAAATAATTGTTGAAATGATTTATTGTATTCAGTCTGAGTACTTGATGAAGTGAAAACATTTATTGCTTTGTCATAATTATATACTTATCTGAAGATTCCTTGAGATAATCACTTGGAATATTTATTTCAATGAAACTTATTAGGCAAAAGTTCATATAAAATATTATGTACCTGAAATCCCAAATTCAACTCTCTGGTCTAAAATACTCTTTCTGGGCAGAACTGAACCTCTGGCTGAGTACACGGTCCCCTGTCAGTCAGTCTCCTGACCATCACCTGCCTCTGCCCGGAGGAACACCCATGTCCTGGCATGGGTGATGTCCCCTCCAGAGAGATGGCACATCTACTCTGGTCACTAAGCATGACCTCAGTGTTTCTCCTCACAGAGGTGCATTTGATGTTTAAGGGACAGCACCCTATCAATGGAAGTTTTGTGTGTTTTTCTGTTTCAGCCATTTCTTTTTTTTTTTTTTTCATTTTTAAAATTTTAACATTTAACATTTTTATATTTTTTAGACCATATTTTCTTCCCCCCACCCCCTCAGATTGAGTCCCCATAGAATCTCCTTCCCCAAGGCACCCGTGTACCATCACCACAGTCCCCTGTTCCTGCAATTTTTTTTCTACACCTCTGAAGTCATACAGCACTATTATCTCAGTGATTCTCAACTCTGGATTTTAATCTTTGGAAGCTTTTAAAGAACACAAATGTCAGTGCTTAAAGCAGTGGCTCTTGAACTTCAGCAGTACTGGAGAGCTTTTCTAGCACAGATGGCTGAGCCCCAGGTCACCACTCACCACCCACTCACCGCCTAAAGTTCTGATTCACTTAGGTCTGGGGGCGGCCTGAGCATATGCATTTCTAGCAAGTTCCCAGGTGATGCTGCAGTCCCTGGCCCAGGGACCACACTTGAAGAATGAAGACTGAGAGATCTGGATTAACTGGTCTTAGATGGTGCCTGAGCACTTATAGTTTTGAAAACTCCTGATGTAATTCTAAGGAGCAATTAGGGTTGAGAATTACTGTTACATCTGGTGGCTTTTTTTCTTAGAAACAAGTCCCTTTTAGTTTTTATGTCAAGGTTAAATGTGATGTGGGAAATCTTATGCTGAATACAAAGGTAGCATAACACCAACTGCTAAATGTTGAGTGTGACCTAATTTTAAATGCACTTATTGACTTAGCTATTACACCAACAATAGCTCTGGCTGTTAGCACATATAGTACTTGTAAGGCTACGAATATCTTCTTAAAATAATTCTTATGACATAACTTTAAAAAATAAAACAAACACATGGCAAGTTCACTAAATTTCACTGGTGAATAATTTTCATTTGTTCTACTCAGACCTCATTAAGATCCTTATAAGAACATAACATAGTGTTGAACAAATACAGAAAAGCTAAACAAGCAAATGTGTTATTGACTAGAACGTGGGAGCAATATAAAGTATTTTAGATGAAATAGGCTCATTTCAAATTAACGCTGTCACTAAAGAGCTTCTAAAACTTTGTTTTAGAATTAAATCTTATGTTGTTATCATGTATCACACAGGATCAATAAAGATGGAATAAGCAAAAGTGGTTTGGGAAATTTTTTCATTTTTTTATTGCTAAATCATTGAAACAGTATTGGGTAGACATCTTTAAAGGCCCAAGGGTGTGTTTCTCTGCATACATGTTCTGGGAACCCTACATCAGAGTTTGCTTTGGTATAATGAAGATTTCCAGTGGAAATTATCCTAGGGAGATTTTCACCAGAAGGCTGAGATGTTGTATTTGGTGTATAACTTCGCTTGTCAGGGATCATGGGAACTTCAGGTTGACTAATCTGCAATTTCATACAATAGCGAAGTACCCTGAATAGAACTCTTTAAGGGCAATATGATTAAAATTATGGCTAAAGGAAAAATGCTATGGAGTATTAAGAATGTTTTTTGGGGAAAAAAATCAAAACCTAAAGTGAGTAGACATGTCCCTGTAAAAACTTTATTTCTACTTGCCAACACAGAAGGGCGCCTTGAGAAGGCACATAACAGCTATTGCTTGCACAGCACTTTACAGTTTGCAAATGCTCTTACATATAGGACTCATACGATCCAGGTGTGATTAAGAAAAAACAACATGTGACTTTTTAGAAAAACTATTCTGAGAGAGTAGAAAATAATTTGCCTGCTTTTGTTCAATGACCCTTATCTATCAACTGTGTGTGTTTGGTACCAGCTGGGCCACAAGCTTGTGGGAAATCCACAACCTTAGCAGGAACTGATAGGTGGGGAGAGAGTGGCGAGGCATCCTCAGGTACCTGTGAAGTCCACTGCCCTGCGGGCATTGTCCATGGGTGCTCAGCTCCAGCATTGGGTGGATCTGAAGGCTGCAGGTGACCTGGGGCAACTGAATGCAGAACAGGGCTGGATCCCAGGGGTTGTCCTTCGCCTGAAAGGAGGCCCCAGTGGATGGATGGAAATGGCTGCTGATGGGATTTCAGATCAAGGACAACAGAAGTGGGTCAAGATAGAGAAAACAACAACAAGCAAAAGAAAGCAGGAGGATTAAGAGGAAATAAGGTCGAGAGCGCATGGGCAACAGGAACTTGCCCTCTTGGGCCAGAAGTAGGCACAACTGTTTCCATTCCTTTGCACTCCACTTCCTGCTCTGTTCCCGAGCCCAAGCTCAGCACTAACGTTGTTTTGGAGGAACCAATGTTATAGTTTCAGCTTAAAATTTCCACTGGCTTTTCTCTTCATTTTAGGAGTGAACTCATACCTTGGGTAATAGTTTCTTTCCAGTAGGAATTTATTGCAAGCTTTTATATTTTTATCAAACTAATAGTTCACCATCTCAGGTTATCTGAATATGCTTAAGAGATATCAACTCATAAAATTAAGAAATTTTTTTTCACAGTTTTTATGTGGTAGAAAATTTGGAACCGGGTTAATCTACATCCTTTCTTATTGTCATAGAAAAAGGAGCCCACACAGTTCTGCAAGCACATTTTTAATCCCCTTCATTACTAAACTAGAAAGGGTGTCAATTCCTTTCTTCCTACACATACGATAATGAGTCCCAGGCAGGAGCCCTTATCATCCTCATTCCTATGCACTAAAGAAGCTTACCCAGCCAGATCCTCTCCACGTGACTCAGCTCCATGTTCCATCCCTGGGAAAAAAAAAAAGTATGAGGCTGCTGCTTCCTATTTGCAAGACCTATTCCTTTCACTTTCTGACTCACATTTGTTATCGCCTGTCACAGAAACTGATTCAACAAACACATATTCAGTTATACCTTCCCCTTCATCTCAGGCAGTAGCAGGAACAGAGACAGAACCAATGTGGCATTGATAGCTGGGTGTTGAGAGGCCTTGCATGTGGGTTAAAGAGCCTGCAAATTTTTCCTGTGCTACCCTCTCAGTGACAGCTGCTTCTCGCTGATCCTGTAGTCAGTGCTTCTGGAATGGGTAGACTGGCTATTTCCTCGTAGCCTTGATCTTGTTGTGGGTGAGCTTCTGTGCATTCTCCTTAAGTGGTGCTTAGGGGAATATGTCCAGAGGTTCTGAAAGCAAGGCCAAATACTGACATCAATTTTGTACATTGATGGAATCCTGTTGCTGGTAGCAAGACTGAGAAGCAGCAGGTAAGACTGGGGTGGGGAGCAGAGGTGGGCACAGAGGCAGGATAATGTGAAATAACCTGGAAATGAATCTGACCCTACTGCAGGGCAATGTGGGGAGCAGGACCAGCTGCCATGGAGGTTCTTGGAGACTGTTGGGGGGAGCTGGTGGGGTACAAGCTGAGGGCTTTAGGGGCTTTAAGTAAACCCCAGCCATAGACAGGCAAATAGGTGGGGCCTCGGGTTGCACCAAAGCAGAAGGATACCCTGGGGGATATGCCGCACCTGCCCGTGGGAACGAGGCTGGTAGTTCAAAGGAGGGGAGGTGTGGGGGGTGGGGACAGTACTGCCCTCCGGGGATGGAGGTGGGTGCGAGTACATGGGGCTCTGAACGGGGCTTAATTCCCTCTCGCAGTTTTGAGATTCAGTTATTCTTTTTTTTTAAACAAGGAGTCTGACATTTTCACTTTTCGCAGGAACAGTCTCGAGTGGTGGCACGTGACCTGGGCGAAGGGGGGAGGGTGTGTTCTTAGGTGACAGGCCCTAGACAGCAATTTGGGGGTTGAGACAAAACTCCATCCACCCCACAGTCTCCATCATCTCTGGCTCCTTACCTTCCTTGGCATGGTGAGCATTTATTGTTTCCTTGTTTCTTGCCCACCTCCTCTTTGCCCACATTAACCTAAAAATAAGGAGCTCAAATGAGAAGCAATCAAATATATTTACAGATCAAATAACTGCAATATGGGATGCACAGTTTAAGGGCAGAAACCTAAAATATGCCCCAAGAAGGGGTAAATCAGAGGATTTTTATGGGCAGGAAAAGGAAGCTGAGGTAAGCAGTTGTAGGAGAGCTAATTAGTGCTAACGAGCTTAAAGGATTCTTCCTTTACAGCATTGGCTACTGATTCTGGCAAAAGTCCACCATCATCTGTGCCTGCGACTAGGGTGTTCATTCTCCCGTTCATTCTCAAACAACCGTTTGTGAAACAATTACCGTTTGACCCAGTCCTAGGGTCTCTTGGCCCAGTGCAAACACAGGGAGCAGTTTCTCCACCAGGACAATTTTGACCCTATTTTAAAATGGCTTCACTTATGCTTATTTTTCACATCCTAAGAGGCAAGGACTTAGCTCATCCCGCTTGTTGCACTGTCCCCAGATCTTACCGCAGTTCTGATAACCTGCACATATACATACGCGCTGTGTGAATGGTTAAGGAAGCAAGGCTGCCAGGAGCCCCGAGCAATTGCTGGACTCCACAGGGGTCTCTGAGGAACTCAGAAGGAACTCAGTCCTATTCATGGTTTAGATGTGTGATCTAGAAGAGTGGCTCTGTTTCAGGGAAGGAGGAAACATGGTGAGAGAGATTTCTAGTAAAGGCAAGATCCATGTTTATGCCACTTACCTGCCTTTCATCCGGCTGCCTGGGCATCTAGACATGGAGGGGTGCATGTGAGTGCAAGAAGCACTGCGCCAGCCTGGAAGTAGGCAAATGTGGCTAAGATTGAGAGTTGCTGGCACTTAAGTACTTTTTGATTGCCTAATAGTAATGTCTAAATCGGTAAGTGATATGCTAGTTTACAGTGGCTGAGTTTTCAAAGGTAAAACGGAAAGGAAAACCGGTTGTGCTGGTGTTCTCAACCCAGCGTACTGATGGCAGATTTCCAAGTTTCACAAAAGCATGTACTGATTGGAATTCCCTAGGGGATTGGACTTAAGACCCCACTGATGATGTCATCCTGCAACGTTTTAAGATTGTCTTAAAACTAGCCTTTGTCAACACACTTCTCATTACCCGCCAGTGCTCTGGGATCACGAGGCCCTGTACCCATGGCCATAAGTGCTTCAAGAGGCGACCTGACCTGACCCCAGAGTGTCTTCGGACCAACGAGTGATGGTCTGGTCCTTTGGAACTAATGCAAAATGCTCAAATGTTTCCCTTTGGATCTGAGTGCCTCCAAAATCTTTCCTCATCACTGGATTCCCCCAACCCCCCCTCCCCTGACTTGTAGGATGAACGAATTGAGGTACCGCAATGTGATCCCAATATTGATGGTGAGCCGGTGTCCCTATGTGCAAACCGTGCTGCATATGGAGGCACGGGGGAGAGAATAATTAGATTGAATTCTGATCAGCTTAAATGACATGTTTGGGAAACTAGTTAAGCCAGGAAAGGATTTTAATATGGGCAAAACTGCTGCTGTGCCCAGCACTGTCTCTTCTGGTCTAGATGCCAGCCACACCTCCAAATGGAGGTGGTGAGGATGGGTCAAGGACAAGTGGCCAGTGGGCTTATCAGGTGGGAGGGGAGTTTCACTTAATTAAGAAGGAGTCATTTTGGAAAACATTTCATCCTTGCCTTCCCCATAGCATGGTGGTTAAGTCCAAGGTCTCTGAAGTCATCAGTCCTGTGTTCAAATCCCTGCTCTATAACATTTAACAGATAATTTAACTTCCCTGTGCCTTGGGTTGTCTGAAAAATTAATTCCTGTTTTCTTGGGGAGGAATAATTAATTATCTTAGTGTCAACTATTATAACAAAAACACCAAGACTGGGTTGCTTAAACATTTACTTCTCATGGTTCTGGAGACAGAAAGTTCATGGTCAAGATGTTAGCAGATTGGGTGTCTGGTGAGCACACAGTTCTCGACTCATAGACAACCATGGTGGAGGGGCAGGGAACCCCCTGGGGCTCTTTTATGAGGGCACGAATGCCATTCACTTTCCCAAAGGCTTCAACTCCTAATACCATCACACTGGGGATTAGATTCAAATGCACGAATGGAGGGGGCGGTGCACAGACATTTAGTCCACAGCATTGACATATACAAAACACTTGTGATGAGGCTTGCTGGACTTAGGGATTCAGTGTAGGCTGACTGTTAGTGTCATTTTGTTATCTTTAGCACCATCTTTGTCAGCCCATCTTTTCTGATGGACAAATCAATTTCAATTTTCATTTATTCTCTTCCTGTTTGGACAGGCTGTTCCAGAGGCAAAGATGTGGGCTGAGTTGTATGGCATTTCTCGATGATGAATCTATTATTTAATCAATCAGTGAAGAGCGCAGTTTATACAAAGGTGTAGTGTGGGGCATGTCTAGTGCAGGGAATGGGAGGACTATTGACTGACCTCTGGCCCCTGGGCCTAATGATCACATTGTGGGTCTCCTGCCTGTTGGGACAGGCTTTTCATCTTGTAACCAAATATGCTGCATGACAAGCAAAGAGAGGTGGACAATGACTACGGAGAGCATGACTCATGATGCTCATTTAAGGTTCCCTGGAATCAGGTGGAGTTGGATGCTTTCTGGAAAGCCTGGGAACCAAATCAAACCGTTATCAGGGTGGAACATCTCTTTTCAAGGCACCTTATCACCAGGCATAACTCCAAGTCAGGTAATCTGCAAAATGGAGATAATTACACCTGCCTGCTCAGTGTCGCACGGAGACAGTGTGAGGATTAATTAAATAATGACTGCCAAGAACACTGAGCTCCTTTGAGATAATGCTCTACAAATGCAATCTTAGATTATTATGCAGAACTTCATTCTGTAAATATCAGGACAGGTCTCCAGTTTATGAGACCAGACCACATCTGCACTGCTGGAATTCCCACAGAGGCTAGAAAGCCTGTCTGGAAAATTCCTGACCACCAACCAACATATTACTAGAGAACCTCTGTTTTACCTGGTCACACGCAACCCAACAGATGTTTTCTCCACTATTATCAGAGTCTCTCCCCAGGCACTTGTTTTAGGTTGACAGCTTCACTAGTGACGTTGCTCCCTTGATTTTTTTTAAAATATTTATTTATTTATACAAGAACTGGGGTACAGGTCAGAGGCGTGGGAGGGTGAAAGAATTCACCAGAGAGAGCAGGGAGCAGAACAGGCAGACAGACCAAGGACACTGCTAAGGGGAGCAGCGGGCGAGACAGGAGAGGTCTGCCACACCATGTGGGTATCTCCCTGGCCGGCTGGGAATTGAACCCACGCCATAAAGGCTGCGGACAGCTTCACAGCCTAGCGCTCAACCCTATGTGCCACCGGGGAGGCTCTGCTCCCTCGTTTCTAAAAGAAAATTCTTCTGTGGTTATGGCCTCAGCCCCCTGATTCCGCTTCACGTGACTCTATCCTCACCACTGCAGAGGGACCAGCCATCTGCTCTGCCCACAGTGCAGGACTTTCGATGCTAAAGCTGGTAAAGTGCTGGGAGAAGTGGGCCGCCTGGTCCCTCTAATGCTGCTGAGTAGTAATGATGCTACAGTGCTTTGTGCCCCTGGAGAGTTTACTTCTGCTTCTTGGTCACCAGTTCTGTAAACCCAGAACGGTAAGAGAAAAACTTCATTTTGTTCTAAGCACTTTGTGCTTCATACTGTAACTGCCAAAGGAAGGCATTATTACTGCATCCATTAAACAGACCAGGAACATGGAGAGAAAGAAATTTGCTTAAGGTTACTTAATTTGCTTAAGGCTACTTGGCTGGTAAATTGGCAGAGCTTGGGCGCTCACCCAGGTGACAAGGAGCCAGGTCCGTGCTCCGAGGCGTCATGCCACACTGCCTCTCTGAGGCCTTGCAGCATGCAGAGTTGATGATTTTCCTACAAAAGAAGCCATTTTTTCTTTATTTCTATTATAGCAATCAATAAACTAAGTACAGGTATATATTTTTACTTTCTCCAGTTAAAAATATACAACCGGCGCCTCCCCTGGTGGCGCAGTGGTTGAGAACTTGGCTGCGGGGCTGCCCGCAACCTCTGCAGCACCGGTTCCATCCCCCGCTGCAGGGCGAGAGTCCCACATGGCGCACAGACCCCTCCTGCCACCCGCTGCTCCCCTCAGCAGTGTGTTTTGTCAGTCTGCCTGTTCTGCTCCCCACTCTGGCTCTGGTGAATTCTCTCACCCTCCCGCGCTTCTAACTGTACCCAGTGCTTGTGTAAATAAATAAACAAATCTTTTAAAAAATATATATATATATATACAGCCAGCTTAGGACTGCCTCTGCTTGGAGGTCTGCAAATCTGTTCTATCCATTTTGAGTGTTTCTTTCCTGCTGGAGTATCCTGGTCACAGGCTCCAAAGACATGCAAGGAAGCAGCCACATCTACCTGCAGAGAGGGCAGGAAGTTGCCTGCCACACGGCTTCCTGCTGCTGCCTGCAAGCTCCTCTGAGAGCCGCCTGAGCTGAGCCTGCAGGGGCCTGGCCTCTGCTTTTAGAGTTGGACCAGTCACCCTCAGTGCCAGGCACATGCCCTTTTCAGGATGCTGACCTTCCCTGCCCCAGCGCCCTAAGATTCATGGACCCAGGGGTCAGGTTGCTTTCCCTTGTTCAAAGCTAAAAAAAAAAAAAAAACCGCTGGTTACTCTTTTTTACTGCAATTGAGGTATCGGCTCAAAGTTTGAATGACAGTGGTTTTGCCCCACCACACAAGAAAATACTGTTGTCTTAAACAGCAGAGATATATTTTCTCACAGTTCTGGAGTCTGACCTCAGGGTGCCAGTGGGGTCAGGTTCTGGAGAGCTCTCTTCCTGGCTTGCTGGAAGTCACTTATTCTGCATGTGCTTACATGGTAGAGACTCTGGTGTCTCTTCCTCTTCTTATAAGGAACGATTCCACCAGGATGTTCCCCCCACCCCAACCTCACTGAATCAAATTACCTCCTAAAGTGACAACCTCTTGAGTGAGATGGTTTATAAAGGCAAAGGTTTAGGCTTTTTGGCCATGTTCTTCTTCACTCTAGGGACATAAGTATTCTGAAAGGATTAGCATCAATCTAATACCATCCCTTTTCAAGAAATGGCATCTTCAGTCAGCATCATCATGAAATTAGAACCAGCCGTCATGGCTTGGGATTCACTACCTGAGATCCAAATTCTATCATATTCAAAACATGAATTTGGAGGCCTCAGAGAGAAGGGGGATACAATTAAGTCCATAGCAACAGCTGACAGATCGTTTTCCACAGACCCTCCATCCAAGTAGTACACCTACCCCCGTTCTATAGGGAGAGAACTCTAACTTAAAGGTGATTCACTCCCTCGTTGTGCCAAGTCTGACCCCTTCCTTGTTTCTGCAGAAAAAGAACAAAAAATGATTCAACCTTGAGGGCTGAATCTCAATCTACCTGTGAAAAATAGCCTCAACTCGATGACTGACTTACCTAGTTTAGGGCCCAGTGATTTAAGGATTAGATGGTAGTTTCTAGTGACTTTGGTGTAAAGTAATATTCCTACCCTTGATTTTGAATTCAAAATGCAAGTTGAAGTGACACTCAACCAAAAGCAAAGTATCATTTTTCTACTCTGTAATTAGCCATTACCATTAGCAAGACACCCATTCCTGTTCACACCTGCTTCCTGCTTCAGCTCATGCAGACGTGCTCACAGATGAAGGGAACTGAAGACGGATATCACGTGAAACAGAGGCGGCATGACTGGCTCATTGGGTTGTGGGATCGGGTCATTTGGACCAGTGGTCTCTGATTACCTGAAAACTGACTGCCTGGAGTGATCCATCTATGGAAGCGCCCACTGAATATTTTGACATCTGTCTTGGTTTCTTTTTCACTTCCATCGCCATTCTCTACCCACCCCACTGAATGAAGAAGTTAGAAATGGGTATAGGTAGTCATTCAGGAACAGGGCGCCCCAAGCCCTTTATCAATATGAACAATCTGTGGGAAGCAGGAGGGTGCCCCCCGCAAGCCTAGTGGTCTCAAACCCATTTATCAAACTGAAAGGGGAACAGTCAATGATAGTCAGGGTGCCCCCCAACCCGATTATAAATAGAATGTTCAGAACATCAATGCAATAACACAGTGTTAAAGCAAAGGTCCAAAACTGGTTCCAGAAAAAGGCCAGGTAACATGGGAAACTCAGTGGGCCTCAGTAACCTAGGAAACACAGTGGCCTCCAGCCAATCAGCAAGAGACACAACGTAGAGACACCCAATGGCTGAACCCCACTACTCTTTGTTTACTATACCTATATAAACTCCTGCTTTTTTTTTTTTTTTTTAAGATTTATTTATTTATTTATCTATACAAGCACTGGGTACAGTCAGAAGCGCGGGAGGGCGAGAGAATTCACCAGAGCCAGAGCGGGGAGCAGAGCAGGCAGAAGGACTGAAGTACACTGCTGAGGGGAGCAGTGGGCGGCGGGGGCAGGAGAGGTCTGCGCGCCATGTGGGACCCTCGCCCAGTGGCTGGGGAGAAGCTGGGGATCGAACCGGTGCTGCAGAGGCTGCGGGCAGCTTCGCAACCCAGCGCTGAACCGCTGCGCCACCGGGGAGGCCCTAAACTCCTGCTTTTTAGCCCCTCAGTGGCTATACATGCCGGACCCTTCTCTGCTCAGAGAGCTTTCCTGTCCTTCTTACCTGCCAATACATCCCTTGCTTTGCTGCCTAACTCTGGTCTCACCCACAGTTGAATTATTTCTTTGCTGAGACAAGAACTGAGAGAGCCCCCTGGAGTTTTTAGACCCTTGGGCCTGATTCACCACTAACCAGCTTTGGTTTCATGAAAGAGCAAAACCTTTAAAAGTTCAAAGTGTTTCTTTGGTTCCACGCCAGCTCCCTGGAAATACCATTAATAGTTTATTTTCTTATGAGCTTAAAAACAGGTCAGTTATAGGATCCTCTTCCAGAGGTGACCTGGTGCTAATCCTGACTCCACTGCTTTTGACTGAATGTCTTTGCACAGGGATATTGTAAGAATTAAATAAAGTAATGTGTGGAAAGCACTTAGTGTGGTGTCAAGTGCAATCCATGCTAGTTGATTTTATTATTTTCATTCTCCTAGAGGACAAAGTCATTATTTTTCCTTTGGTGGTCATAAGAACAGGCAGATAAGTGAACATTTGTTGAATGATGATTATCTAGAACAATAGTCTCCAAAATTCTGGATTTTAAGGCCCACTAAGACTTTACAAAGGAAATTTGAATTGCTATAGGGTTACTTACTTTTTGCTTTTTTAAGTTAAGGAATGGGAAAATGAATTTCCAGCTATAGCAACAATAAAGTGTTGCAGAAAAAAGGAATTGCATTATGGATGTAATCTATAATTAAAACGGAATAAATATAATTTGTGGACAATATGATATATTGCTCCTATTTTTCTGAAGAGTGGAGTCAGCATGTTAGTTTTGCATGGGGCCATGGGCCAGTATTTAGATCACTAATCCAACCCAAACCTCTGCCTTCATAAACCATCTGAGTCAAATGGTGGTGGCTCCTTGTTTTAGGGACAAGGATTTCACAGTCTTCCTGGCAACTTGTTCTAAAGCTTAATCATGCTTAAGTTATAGATGAGTTGCCAGAGGATTGAATCAAACCGCTGAAGAAAAAGTCAGCCTCACCTGCCTGCCTTCTGGGCAGCTTGTGCTTCAGGGGAGTTTAAATTTATAATCACATCTACTTGTGGTCTTTCAGATTTGAAGACAAACCCCACACAGAGCAAGAACCTCAAATTAAAAACAAATTAGTAAGCAACATCTGACTCTCCCTGAAGTGCTTTGGGCCACATTCTCCTCTTCTGTCCAGGGACGTGTGTACATGCATCCTGGGAGTACCAGAATCAATATAATACACTCTGCTCAATTCATGACAGCTTCAACCAGAGTAAATATGAAATTAGATCCAATTCACTGCCGTGGTGTCCACCACGTGAGAGCCAAGAGCCACTGCATATGCTTGACTGTCCATTAAATTTCCAGGCTACATGAAAAGTCTTTTCATCGTTACAGTAGTTATAAGATAATGAAATCAGAATCTCTTTACATCATATTTATAACTATTAGTGCTAGACTCTGAAGTCAGAAATGTTCAGAGAGCTTGGAGATTAATTCATTCAACAAATAAACTCCCCACTGGACTGACTTTTTTGGATCCTTTTAAAGTAAAATACAATACCAAGCCCACCCTCCCCTTTTTTCTGTTAAGTTGGTTCTACATAACACAGCTAATTATCAATATGTTTTATTATTTATATCCATCTGGTGTCTCCACATAGCTGCAGAATGCTTACAAGATTAAGCAGAACACAGATTAGTTTGAAATAAATTTAGGAGCCAAACAAAAAATTTATTTGTTTCAAAATTCTTCCCAGGATAACAAATATATATTTTGAAACAAAGGTTGGGCTAAATCTTCCTTTTATTTCTTATGTTCTGTCCATATTTATCATGTTTTACAATTCGGTTATCCACTCTTTAGTCCCTCCCTAAGGTGATTTGTTTGCTGTCACCCTCAAATTGGGACAAACGCTCTAACAACAAAACATTTGAAATTTTCATTACCCTTGTAAACTTCAAGGTGTGGGGCCACCGTATCTGAGTGTGAGCAGAACATGATGTTATAAAATATCAATTATCAATTACCAATTATCAGTAGTCTATCAGGATGCTTGTTTCTATATTTCCGGCTTAAAGAAAAACCCACCTTAAGATGAATCAAATAAATGTTGATACCTGTAGACAGACTCATGGACTTCCATGCCACCAACCGGAGAATCACCAGAGACACACTTTTCCTTTATTACTAAATGGCACTGCTGCATTGAACATTTTTCGAGTTCTGAATCAATAAAGAAAGGTTCATGTTTTTTTAAAAAAGTGCTCCAGCACATAGGCAGATAGCTGAAAACAGGAAATAATTCAGCTTTATTCCATACACACCATTTTAAATGAAAGCATCATTCCTCAGGGACAAAGTATGCTTTGGGGAAGGCAGAACTGTACTATTCTGAAGGAGACGTCTCTGTACCCCGGTGACCCTTTGCAACACGTTCTGAAAACCAAAATTATGCAGTAAATGCAGATTCTCTCTATGATACTCGGGTGCTCTGAATAAACCTAATTGTATCCTTCGCTCCTCCTGCAAAAAATAAAAAACAATTAAAAAAAAATACTGGGTCTGGGTCCAGTATTTTTTTTAATTGTTTTTTTATTTTTTTGCAGGAGGAGCAAAGGATACAATTATGCTCAGCGAAATAAGCCAGAAAGAAAAAGAAAAATACCGGATGGTCTCACTCATAGCAGGAATTTAGAAAACCTAAATAAGGGACCGGGAAAAAGACTAATCAATACAAAGTAAAAATCAAAATCAACAAGCAACAAGCAACTATAAACCAGAGACACACTACGGGGGGTGGGGGGAAGGGGTGGGGAAAGGAAGGACTAGAGTCAAAATAAGGGGGGGGGTGCAATTGTATGGGGAATATAACCATAATGAAAATGCATACATTGTGCAAAGATGAAAAATGATGTAAGAATGATAGAAAATAATATATTAAAAAAAATACTGGATTAAAGTCTAATGCTACAAGTATTCATTCAATAGAACTCTCGCCAAGAGGAAGATATATTAGTATTAAGACAGAAACAGAATTGGCTCTAGTGGGCTTTCACAATCCAGTGCCCCTGCTTTTAGCAAATTCACGAAACCAGGACATTCCCAGGTCCATATACTATCAAGGGATTAGCTCTTGAATACAAAACACAACCTAGACTGCATGAAGGACACTGGAGAGGCCTCAGAAACCGCGGGCAGGAAGAGCAGCTGTGATGTTTGAATGCAGCCTTTACGGGAGCGACAGGAGAGAGGGGCTAACACTTTCCAGGGAATGTTGACTTGCTAATCCTCAAAGGTACCATTCTCCAGGCGTGTATGGACCACGTCTCCATCATGCTGCCAGTCTTTGCTGCTGTATTACAGCATTAGTGCTATTTATAATCAACAGAATTACTAACGCTGTAATCATGTCAGTTTGGTGATAGTAATTATGACAGAATAAATAGCAGGCAGAATGTCTTGCTGCAGTTATTGATGTTGATGGCAAACACAGCCAAGGAAGGGTTCTTTTTTTTTCTTTTTTCTGTTTTAGGGAAGCCATCCAAGAGGGCAGAACCTGCAAGTGTTGCCAAGAGAAAAATGTTATATACCATTTTAAAATAGACTTCCTGAAGTACTGAGATTTTGAAATGCAGATGGGGACGAGAGGGGGAGGGGCGTATAAATTCGAGTCTGGTCTGCTGTGTGCAACCTACCTTCAAAAAGTCAAGTGAAACTTCCCTCTGTCAAAAAAAGAAAATAGACTTCCTATAAGATGTCAGAAAGGTATATTACCTTCTGGAATGACTTTTGAATAGTTCACTTATTTTTAAAAATAATCACATATGTGTTTATATAAATTATACATGCAAACATATGCTCACCAGTCTCCCTCATGGAAAGCCTGTGGCTAATCCAAATTTGGCGCTGACACCCTCTTTCCATGGCCCCTCTCCAGCGAGCCCCCGCTGCTCTCCCTCCGAAGTGCCTACACAGAGAGTTCCTTTTGCGGTCCTCGAGTTCTTAGACGTTTCTTGCTGATGATGCTGGTGAAAAATAAAATCAGAGACTTTACTACCCATAATTAAGCGTTCCGCTACCACAGGTCATATAAAGATTGAGTTGTCTGAGAAAAAGGCATTTTATCTTGTGGTTGGTTTTATTTCCTTAAGGCTTAAATTATGAGTGAATGTTTTTCTTATTTCTTACTTTCCTTGTAAGTCGTCTTTTCGGCAGCAAAATTACTACTCATTCTTAATAACTACCAAGCAATAAAGTGAGATGTTTATTTGGGAGGCAGTGGGGGTGCATGCCAACTATTTCCTTCATCATGATTTCAGGAGAGCAAAAGGCAGGGATTTCTGCAGCCTCTGGAGAGGGTGGCTTTAAAAAACTACAGGAAGTTAATATCAGTGCTTCGCTTCTTGATGGAAGAGTAGGTTCCAGATAGCTCTGGGACTGAATAGGCACAGGCAAATAAAATAAAATCAATGCCCTTACAGTTAGGACTCTGTTAAATGAGGTACTTGTTTGAGCTTGTTTTCTTTGACTCAAACATGCACATTTCTAGGAAATTAACCTACGGCAGCAGAGATGTTCCTTTAAGGGTCTCCTGGGCACCATTGTTCATCACAGCCCCTATGTTAGTTCGGGGCCTGAGAGTAGGACTTATCTGGATATGGGTAATTTATTTCCAGAATAAGCCCAAGAAACAGGAGGGAGTAGGGAGGAAGGAAACGTAAATATGATGAGGCTGATGCTCTGGGCTGCTGGGGCTCAAGTCCACTACACCCTCATGGGTATTACTCAAAAGGCCTACTCGAGTTTTCCTCTAAAGGACAGGAGTCTAGGGCATTTATTCCCAGGTCTGTTCCCCACTGGTTGAAGGTCGCCTGGGCGCAGGAGACACAAATCTTTCTCCTTTGTTTCCAGGCTGCTTGGGCCTTGGCCTAGCACCTGTGCCTGCTTGAGCAGGATCTGCCAGCACAGCGGAGTCTGAGCTCTCCTGACACCCCCACTGCAGTTGTGGCTGACACCAGTGGCAGATCAGGAACATGGCACTGGGAGACAGAGGACCAGAACGTTCTCTGGTCCAAAGTGCAAGCACCTAAAACATCTACCAATTTGAGACTACAAATAAAACATTCCATGCAATGGAATATGTGCAGTCATCAACAATGATGATATCTGTACTTTTTTATTGACATTAAGAGGCATTTACCAGCATGAAAAGCAAGTTACTAAAGAGTACATATACTAGAACTTTCAAAAAAAGAACTATTAATGTATAGATTTTCCCAATCATGGGATACAGAACAGACAAAGTTGTTTTATGCAAGTTGCTTCTAAAACTGCACAACTGTTTTAGAGATATATGGACAATTTCATATCTGGTGGACAATGCCATGCAGCCGAGGGCGAGGGCAAGCCATGCGAAGTGCAAGCAGGGCCCACAACAGTTTCCCCGTCCAGTTCCCTGTCTCTACCTGCTCCTGTTACCTGCCGGGGTCTCTGGGCATCAGCCACACTCATCCTGTATTTGTGTCACTCTCCTTTACTGCATCCTAATTGCAACTGCAAAGTGGTGATAAGCAGAGGTTAGCAGTCGATTTGAACACATAAAAAGAAAACTACATCATCCTTAGCACAAAGTTTATGGTTAGTCATAGGCGGTTCAATAGTTTTAAAGACCTTGTTTCTTATTTTTTTTTAATCATTTTAAAAAAGCGAATGGTAACCCTGCCAGTGTGAACACAAAAGCAGTAGAAACAAATCTAAAGCATTTCAATGTCTATGAAATGTGATTTACTCAAGACCTTTGAACACTACCTGATTTGCATAAAATGGAAGGAGCCAATATTCCCTAGGAAAAGTGGTTCTCTCTGCATGGTGGAATTTCAAATTATATTTCTTTGTTGGCTCCCTTTTTAATATATCTCCAAAAATTTTGTCAGTTGAGTAACAAAGCATGATGATGAAGGGGACAGGGGAAGAAGACAGAGCACTTGTAGTTTTGTGGAATCGGCCATTAATAAACACACAGAGGCAGTTTCAGAACATCTATAGAGAAATCTGCTGGGAGGGGCGGGCTGCAGCTGTGTTTCATAGTGCTCTGGATAAGACAGAGACGATATCAATTCCAATTGTCTAGATGTCAAAAAGAGAGTGACTGGCAGATTATGGCCAAAGTTCCCTGCCCCCACTCCCACAAGCCACTTTAAAAGGTGACCCTCCGATGATGAGAATCCGGGCTGGGGCCTTACCTATTTCCATGCCAGGAGAGAACCAGCTTTTTCAGTTCACAGAAGGCCAAGGCCAGGTGGCTGGACTGTGGGTGGAAGCAGACTCTGGAACAGGCCTGCTGCCTCTCACAACCCTAGTCTTTGAAATGGGTTCCAAATGTGAACACCTCTGTGTGAAATAAGGCAGGTGTATCTGACTGATGTCACTAATGTAAACATGATCATAGTAGACGCTGGTACAAGGACCACCTATTGGGGGGCTACTTTATTGAGCTCAATAGTACCGTGTTTCTTTAAAATAAAAACAATTATTTCCTAAATATTTTGAATGATGCTATATGAAGTGTTGCATGTTTCTAAAATGTGGATGGGCCCTGGCTGAATGCAGCTATAGTTAATTCTGTAAATTGAAGTTAATAAATATTTAGACTATTCAGTGCATAATCTAGAAAACTTAAATAAGGGACCAGGAAATGAATAACTATAAGAAAGTGAAAATCAAAATCAACAAAAAACTATGAACCAGAGACACTTTTTGGGGGTGGGGGGTGGGAGGGGAGGGATTGGGGTCAGAATAAGGGGTTGCAATTGTATGGGGAATATAAAAATAAAATTTATTTAAAAAATACAAAAAAAATAGAAAGACTGATAGGCATTGAGAACAATGACATTATTTAAATGTCAAGCATTTTAATGGAAGAAATGGCTCGGTTGTCCTCCCTTCCTTCAAGACAATGATTTCCGGCTTGGATTTCCAATACCCCATGGTATCACCAACAATCCTAAGGGAGGCCACAAAATTGCCACTGCCTTGTGTTCAGCTCATCACATTTACTGATTTAATAGGTTCACCTGGACATTTCTCAAAGATGGTAACTGAAAACGTAGCCTGTCAGGTTAGCAGGAGTGGGGGCGCAGCGAAGACTGGGAGGCAGGGTGGAGGCGGGTGACTTGCTTGCCCATCAGCCACTCCAGTGAGTACGTGGGAGGCTGGCACTGAGGACATGACCCAGGCCCTACTGAAGGCCACAGGTGTGAGACAGGCGCTCCCGCTGTGACCAGTGTCACAGACACTGCAGAGAGGCAGGAGGGTCAGGAGACAAAACTATGCAGATTCCCCCTGGGGGGTCCATCTCTGGGAAACCTAAGGTGAGGCAGGGCAAATATCCAGAGGCAAGGTTTGTCACATAAAGTCATCTTCTCCTTGTCATGGGAAACCCCTCTTCCCTCCTTGACACCCCAGCTTCTTTAGCAGAGGGTATGAGCCCAGGCCTCCATTTACTTTGGAATTTGCTGCCATGTAGGTTCTCCATCCATATAAATTTGGTCTTGTTCTTCCACTAATCTGGCTGATGTTCATTTGTTCATCCAGCCTCAGAAGAACCCAGATGTATGGGGGTATTTCCCCGTGTGCCCCAACACTGGGAATTTAATAAGGTTCAGAGGCAACCTTGTTACAGAGCCCATGTGTTATTTTCTCCTTTCCTCATTATATGAAAAAAATAATTTTTTTTGAATAGGTGGAATATCTCACACTTAACCTATCCAGATCTATTTCTAAATGTCCACTATTATTGTTTATAGAAGTGGGATATTAATTTTTATAAGCTATTTTAAAGTTTCATAAAATATTAACTAAGTTCCCACTGATGCGTCAGTGTTTCTTCTATGTCTACACCCCGTCAGGGATCTAGGCAATTCTGTGCTCATTATATTCAGGGAGGATGTGACTCAGTGGAGAGCTGGGGAGAACATGTGCAAGTTAAACCTAAGGCCTTGAGGGAATGATGAGGGTTTTGAGGAAAAACAAAATCTCTGGGAAGAATATTATAAAGGATTGTATGGGAAGGAAGACTCCTCTGGGGACTGCAGGTGATTTCCCAGACCTGGTAGAGAGACCAGTAAGCAGAAGACAGATGTGTTTTCCTGTTGAGTAACTCACCAGCCTGCCATGGCAGAAGCGGTAGACTGGTGAGGAAAGTGGATGGAGCCCAGGAACGGAAAATCTCCAGAGGGCACTTCAGAGTGAGTCTGGGGAGAGGGACCTTAGATAGTCTCCCAGAGAAATGCCTGCACCTCCAAGGAGGTGTAGACATGGTAGGAGAACCATGGGGTGTAAAGGGGCCAGGTGGACAGAAACAGATCCTGTCACTGGCCTCCTGTGTGAATTAACAGCTGAGGAGGAGGGGAAGCCCAGCAGGTATCTGTGTAAAAACTGCTGAAGCCAGGTGCTCCCGCTACTTCCACCAGCACCCCTTGTTCTCTGTGACCCCCTTATACTCAACGATGTAGGAAGGAAGCACAAGGGTGGCCGAGATTGCTTTTCTGGGCTTGAAACAGTTTAGTGGTAAAAATTAAATTTTTTCCTTCCCCAGTGCACCTGTGCACCATCACCTCAGTCCCCTGGGCTCCCCCCTCCCTCCCTCTGATCCCTCTCCCTCCTCCTCCCCTGCAGGATGTCTCTGATTTATAATTGTCTGGTTTTGCTTTGTCGTGTTTTGTACTGTTATTTTTTTACACTGATGTTTAAAAATGAACAATGATGTAAAAAATTAAAAAAAATTATTAAAAAATTAAACTTTTTGTAGACCTGAAATATGAACAATGCTTATGCAGCGTTAGTAGCATCCTCACCTTATTGTGCAAATGTTAGAATGATTCAACCTGTAGAGGTGGATTTTACCATTTTCAAGCATTTCCATGAACTTTTTAAAAGTGTGATCGTCCCCAGACGTAAGAGGCAGGCAGGAAGGCCATCATGCTCACGTCACAGGTGAGGCTGCTGGGAGACAGGGTGGAGAGACTAGGCACACTCAGTACTACCCAGATGGCCTCCTCTTCAGCTTTACTAGATGAGTGCATACTAATCCTTTCAACCTACCCTACCACCTTCTTCTTCAACCACCCACAACTTAAACCCCTTCCCTCCGGTAATCATAAAAACTCCATGTACTCTTTAGGTTGAGTTTTAAAATAATCTTTTAAAGTAAATTCATGTATTTGAAAGAAAATTATAGCAACTGAACAGAAAAATTCTTTGCTTTCAAAGTGTGTTTCAGTTTCCTGCATTGTTCTTAAATATTACTGAATTAGTAAACTACGTGAGGGCAAAGTCCATAAACCTTCTTTACTGGGTTTTGCAGGGAGTCATCCCCTAGTTGGTTCATCCATTATAGAGTTGTTGGGGAAATGTCAGCTGAGCATCCCCAAAGGGAGAGGGTTAGGAGGACTATGGAGAGCATAAGTTCAAGTCCAAGTAGAGAGAAATTTGGTGCTTGTGGAAGGTGACACTGGGGCACAAAGAGTAGCAATTAAGTAATAAGGTTTCCTCTTTTCCTGTACAACTTATTGTCAGCTAGCTTGAGCAAGAGTAAGTTCAAACTTCAAAGAATTTAACAATGTCCCCAAACTCAATTTAACAATGTCCCCCAAGTTACATTTATAAGCAGCAGCCCTCAAGCAATAAAAAAAAATTTTTTAGCATAAAGCTCTCCGTATTTGACATGCTTTAAAAATTACTGCTACAGAGAAAAAGTAGTCACAATAAATTTCTCATATTGAAAATGTCAACTTCTTGTTTGCTAAATGATGATGTCAGTAACTACAAAATATGAAGTTCTGTTTAAGGTTGTAAACTCTACAGAGACTTGGATTCCAGTATCTGTAGAGAGATGAGAGATATCTAGGAAGTTGCTGTGCATGAGTTGTTTTGAAATCCATATTATGACTGTTGTTTCTAGCAAGACTGCGTATGTGCATGTCTGAAAGAGAGATTGTGACTGCAGATATTTGGGCTCATATTTGTCACTGTCGCCAAACTCCAAAGCGGATATTGCCAAAGGGCATCATTATCATTCGAGATATTGTGGCTGACAACAGAAGGACAAGGCACCAATATTTATTGAGTATCAATATGTCTAACATGCTAGGAGGATGGGCACTTCTGTAGGAACGTAGGAAACAGGCTGTCTTACAGTGTGAATGCGCTACCATTAACTTACGGCATTCATTGATATATCCACTCAACAAATCATCCACCAGGATGTGCTGGGTTCCTAGGTAATGCTCTAAGTGCTGGGGATATAGTGTGAGCAAATCAGCTAAGCATCTTGTTTTTCTAGAGCCTATATTCCAAAGGGGAAAGAAAAAACAATAAAAATCTAGCAAATAAATGAACAGGCTAACAACTCTCTCCACTGGTGTGAAACACTTAATTACACCATGTCATTTCATTATCAGAACAACCCGAGTGGATACTACTCTTCTAATATTACAAATTAGTAAATGCTGGACCAGAGAGTAAATAACTCTCACTAGACTCCCAAAACCCATGATTGGCAGAGATGAAAGAGTAACCCAGGAAATCTTAGCCTTGAGGTTAATATGCTTAATCCAGGGCTCAATCTCTTAACCATTTCACTGTTTATGAGAACCACCTACTCAATCTAGGACTGATCTCCCAGGCTGGTGGGGGGCACAGGAAGTGACAATAGAGATGAGCAAAGCTTCAGCAGGATTGCATAGGATAGAGTAACTGGAAAGGTTTCCTAGGGAAGTTGAAGTGCGGTAGGGTCTTAAAGAACAGATGGGAATGAATGGTGGAGATGGAATGGAAGAGCACTGCTAGCTCAGAGGGCAAATTTAACTTGGTGTTTGGCCGGTGGTGTCTGTGGGAGCCATGAGACAGGAGGAAGACGTCAGGGGCTACATTTAGAAGGTAAGTACTACCACAAGGAACAGTTTGCATTTTTCTCCAGCGATTTAAAGAAACAGAGTGGTATGATCTTATTTGCATCTGAAACATTATCTTTGGACTCCTTGTTCATTGGGAACTTAGTGAAGAGTTGAGTCCCTTTCTTAACTCCAGTTTCCAGGAGTAACTAGGGTCAGATTTATAATACTCATCCAGACACCCTGCCATTGGCAAGATGTGATACTACTGCTAGAAAGAAACAGATTTTGAAATAGAATGCCAACTGTCTAGAAGATATCACAGTGAGAATATGTTCTGCTAGCCTTTTCACTCCTGGATATTTATCTGAAGTATTTGAAAACACTAATTTAGGAAGATATGTGCATCCCTATGTTCATCACAGCATTATTTACAATGGCCAAGATAAGGAGAAAATCTAAGTGCTGCTGGCTGAATGGATGAATGAATTAAGAAGACATGGAATATGTACAAAATGGACTACCACACAGGTGTTTTTTTTTTTTAAGATTTATTTATTCATGCATACAAGAACCAGGGAACAGGCCAGATATGCAGGAGGGTAAGAGGATTCACCAGAGACAGAACAGGGAACAGAACAGGCAGACTGACTGATATACACTGCTGAGGGGAGACGCAGGAGAGATAGGAGAGGTCTGCCGCACCATGTGGGCATTTTCCCGGCCTGGCGCCGGGATCAAACCTGAGATGCAGAGGCTGTGAACAGCTTCACAGGGCTGCGTTTAACCTGCTGCGCCACCAGGGAGGCTCACACAGCTATTTTAAAAACAATAACAACAACAACCATGATGAAATCATGCCATTTGTGACAAGTAGATGGACTTTGAAGGTTTAAGTCAGAAGGAGAAAGCCATGTATATGTGTTATATACACATGTATATGTGTTATATACAGAAACAATACAAACAAATGAATTAAATAAGACAAAAAGACATTTTTTGATTAAATGGTCACATTAATGATTCCCAGAACTGGAGGGGAAGGAGAGACGGCAAATCCTGTAAAAGGGGCCAATTTATGGTGAAGGATAGATCTAGATTTTCAGTGATGAACTTAATGCAGTTGATACAGATGATTTATAGTGATGCACGCCTGAAATCTGTAAATGTTATAAGCCATTGTTACTTCATAAAAAAAAGAGATAAAATCTTGCCATTTGTGACAACATGGATGGACCTTGATGTTAATATGCTTAGTGAAATTAGTCAGCAGAGAAGACAAATTCCATATGATTTCATTCATATGTGGAAGTTAAACAAAACAAATAACAAAAAACCCATACATCAAGGCTTATAGGAACAATACAGTAGTTATTAGAAGGCAAGGCAGGAGGGGATGGGTATATCAGGTAAAGGGGTTAATTGAATGGTGGTGGATGGAAACTTTGGTGGTCATAATGCAGTACATACGGATGTGGAGTTATGATGTTGCACACCTGAGACCTGTGGATTGTTATAAACCAATGTTACTTTAATCAAAATCCCGAATCATGTATCTTTTCTTTTTTTCTCCTGTTTTACCATGTCTAATCAAACTAATTTCACATGATCCTCTCAGCTCACACAAGCTTATCATCAATCCTAGCTCCTTGAGTGCTTTGCACAGCTGGATAGGAGTATGGACAAGATCCAAGTTGTTTTTCCTGGCTTCTTCCTAGTTAAGAAGGGAGTTTTGCAGGATGGAGAAAACTTAAGCTTTCACATCTGATAGGACTGGTTTCAAATTTCCCTTATGAAGGCCCAAATTTCTTGTAATATTGTGACCTTTTCTTTTTTCTTTTCTTTTTATTTTTTTAAGTCAAATTTATTTCTTTTCTTCTTTTCTTAAGATTTATTTATTTAGGGCCTCCCCGGTGGCGCAGCGGTTGAGCGCTGGGTTGCGAAGCTGCCCGCAACCTCTGCAGCGCCGGTTCGATCCCCGGCTGGCTGCTCCCCGGCCACCGGAGGAGGGTCCCGCATGGCGCGCAGACCTCTCCTGCCGCCCGCTGCTCCCCTCAGCAGTGTACCTCGGTCCTTCTGCCTGCACTGCTCCCCGCTCTGGCTCTGGTGAATTCTCTCACCCTCCCGCGCTTCTGACTGTACCCAGTGCATGTATAAACAAACAAACAAACAAATAAATAAATGAAAATAAATCTTTAAAAAAAAAAAAGATTTATTTATTTATACAAGAACTGGGGTACAGGCCAGAGGCGTGGGAGGGTGAGAGAACTCACCAGAGACAGAGTGGGGAACAGAACAGACAGACTGTCTGAAATACACTGTTCAGGGAAGCAGCGGGGGGAGACAGGAGAGGTCTGCCGCACCTTGTGGGTATCTCCTGGCTGGCCTGTATTGAACCGGCACTGCAGAGGCTGTGGACAGCTTCACAGCACTATGCTCAACTGCCTGTGCCACCAGGGAGGTCCATGATCTTTCTTTTTTAAAAAATAAACTGAGGGTGTAAGACTATACATTCACTTTTTGTCTTTTATGCATAAATGAACTATAGAATGTGACACAGAAACCAAGAAGTGGTCTGGGGGCTGGGAGAATGAGAACTGGTGGGGAATATGGGGAGAAAGTTTTTCAGTCCTCCTGTATACATATTTTTAAGTCTTTGAATCGAGGGACTAAAGCACCCATTCAAAAGATATCTCATCTCTAAAAAGGGTCTGAACATGATTACTGATTATGGGGCTGTGAGAAGTGGGATAAAAACTTGTGAAATAATAGACCTGAAACACAAGGAGGAAAGAGATACTCCTTGCCTATAAGGTGAGTTGTGTGCCTCTGTGTGTTTGGGTTTAATGATGATGGCAAATCTAGAAACTGCTTCCTCTGGGTCACAGCAGATTAGGAGCAAGAGATGATTACTGACTTGAGTAGGAACCTGATGTTTCATACAACACAGAACAATGCCAGTTTGCTCTTCCAGAATGATCAGTCATCAGTCAGTCATTTTACTTTTAATGTTCACAAATGGACTTGTGAATTGAAGAAGTATCCCATTTTCCAGGTGGGAAAATTTTGGACATTTTCATTGAAAAAAATCTACCATTCAACTAGCCTAGAAGTATGCACTATAATTTCCTTCCAAGTTAGATATTTCAGTTAGGGTAAAAAATTATTTGAGAAATATGTGGTTGAATGGCAGGTACAAAGGTCAGGCAATTGGTGTCTCGGTGATTTAAGAAAATACTTACAATTTTTTTTTAATTCTTCATAAAAGATGACTAAGTCACAGTGATTCATAGGTTTGATTTAGACTTAACATATGCTTCTAGTTTCATTTTAGTAAATATTTATGGAGGGTCCTTGCATACCTAACACTACGTTAGATGTTGAATGGGCATATAAGGAAATACTGCATATAATTCAATCTCTGCTCTCAACAAGTTTTTTTCTTTTGCAAAAATATACCAAGCAGTACATAAGCGAATCCTCACTTCTATATAATAAGACACCAGCACAGAAAGAAAGTCGTTTTGAATGGGAGAGGGGTACCTGAGATAAACGTGGACAGATTAGGCAACAAGTATGTGACAAGACTTCAAAATAAATTATTATCAGTAATAACAGTAACCTCTTTTTCTCCATGGCTAGACAGACTCAAATGTCAATTGTATTTTGCACCAGAAAAATTAAACAGTAAATATAAAACTGTGAAAACATGAGGACAACTACATATTCAGGCTTAACCATTTTATTTTTTAAGTTCCTTTTACATGAAATGTTATGAGAAAATTGGGGGCTGGAGCTGGCTTCTGAAAACACGAAAATAAACTCTCTGATCTGTGAAAATGAAAACTTCTACTTCTAGCCATGAAATTATAGTGGGCCTGAGCCACAGAGGGGACTCCCCTGATGTTGGCAGATGCTCCTCACCAACACATTTGAAAGAACTTGAAAAATTAGTTTAAAAATGTTTAGGGAAAGTTTATGCAGCCATCATGTAGGTTATGAATTTGGTAAAGATTCTTAAACAATTGTGACATTTCCTGAATAATATCTTTTGATTAAAAATACATATACATGTAGGGCCTCCCCTGGTGGCACAGCGGTTGAGCGCTGGGCTGCGAAGCTGCCTGCAGCCTCTGCCGTGCTGGTTTGATCCCCGGCCACCGGCGAGGGTCCCACATGGCATGCAGACCTCTCCTGCCATGCACGCTGCTCCCCTCAGCAGTGTATTTCTTCAGTCTGCCTGTTCTGTTCCCCGCTCTGGCTCTGGTGAATTCTCTCACCCTCCCGTGCTTCTGACTGTACCAGTGCTTGTATAAATAAATAAATAAATCTTTAAAAAAAGTATATGTGTATATAGACATACATATAATGCATATAGAAACAAGTATATGTATACATACAAGGATATATACATACCTACATACACATATTTGGAGAATCACATTATTTCATAATTTAAAAGAAAACAATCCATTGATGAAGACATTCCCACTATCCTGAAGCCACAAATCACAACATGGCAGAAACTGCCCCTTTCCCATCTTTCTGTCATTGTGAGCACCCCCTCTTACCAATGATTTGCATGCAGGACCTCAACAGGCCCAGAAAAAATGGAAATGCAAAGCAGAGACTGCAGTGCCATGCCGCAGATAATCATGACTTTTGTAAAGAGCACCCACCTCCACATGACAAGGGCTGAGCTTTGAATAGGCCAATGGTCACTTTCATGGCTCCAATAAAATTGATGAAATGATGAATTAGATGCAGAATATTATGCAATCGTTACAGTCCACTAAGGATAAAAATGTGATGGTCCTCACCTAGAAAGCTTATGGCCTAAAAGAAATACAGATAGACCTCAATTTCCTTTTTTCTCACCTGAGTGAATATATCTTACACTGTTCTGTCAAATCAGAAAGGCTCTGTCAGGGAGAATAAGCTCCTATTAATCTGTAAGCAGAGAGAAACCTGAAGAGTTGGAGGAAGGAGCACAATAGTCACCTTTCCAAAGTCTTGGCCAGGGCTCCTTGGTCAGGGCTCCTTCCAAGAAAACGCCAAAGAATAGAGACTGTCCAGTCCTCTCATCCTTGATCTGGAATCCAAAACCTATGCGATCTGCAAAAACACTGATGTCATCTTTAAAATCAGAACATTAATTTGCAAGTCTCTAAACAGATGTTTTATTTTACTTACCTAAATTACTATTATTATCATCACAAATCATGGTGCTTCACCCTTGCTGACCTAGGCTGTAACACCTTGTGTTCCTGAAGACAGTCTCTGTAACCTGAAGAGCTGGGTCTAATGGAGAGAAATATAAACCACGATGATTTTCTCCAGGGAAACCCTTTGATATTGGGAAGAATTGAGCTACATGATGTTTTTATTTGAATAACCCAGGGTGAGGGTGTGCAAATTGTGAATGAAAGAATGACAGCCTTTCTGAGAATAAACTTTGATGCCAATGCTATAGATGACAGTAGCTTTTCCTAACTTGTTTTTTTTTCAATTTTTTTATATCATTTTTCATTTTTGTACAATGTATGCATTTTCATCTTGGTCATAGTCCCCATACAATTCCCACCACACTTGTTTTGATCCTACTCCCTTCTCCTCCCCCCGCCCCCGTAGTGTGTCTGTGTTTTATAGTTGCTTGTTGAGTTTGATTTTTACTTTATTATAATTAGTCTTTTTCCTGGTCCCTTATTTTATTTTATTTTTTTATATTAATTTTTAATTTTTTTTTACATCATTGTTCATTTTTAAACAATATTTGCTTCCCCTCACCCCCTCAGGTGTGGTCCCCATAGAGTTTCCTTCACCAATGCACCCGTGCACCATCACCTTAGTCCCCGGTTCTCCTCCCTGCCTCCCTCTGATCCCTCTCCCTCCTCCTCTCTTTGCAGGATGTTTCTGATTTATAATTGTCCATTTTGCTTTGTTGTATTTTGTACTGTTATTTTTTTTACATTGATGTCTTATTGGGTTCCCCTATATTCCTGCTATAAGAGAAACCACCCGATATTTTTCTTTATCCTTCTGGCTTATTTCACTGAGTGTAATTCCTTCTAGTTCCATCCACATGACTGTGAATGGCATGAGCTTATCTTTTTGATTGCTGAGTAATATTCCATGGTGTATATATGCCACATCTTCTTGATCCAGTCATCTATTTTGGGGCATTTGGGTTGTTTCCAGGTTTTACCTATTGTAAATAGTGCTTCAATAAACATATGTGTACATACAGGTGGTCTTTTGAATCAATGTTTTTGTGTCCTTTGGGTAGATCCCTACGAATGGAATTGCCAGGTCGTATGGTAGCTCCATTTTTAGTAGACTGAGGAACCCCCAGACAGCTTTCCATAGTGGTTGGTCCTGGTCCCTTATTTAGGTTTTCTAAATCCCTGCTATGAGTGAGACCATCCGGTATTTTTCTTTTTCTTTCTGGCTTATTTTGCTAAGCATGATCCCTTCCAGCTTCATCCATGTTGCTGCAAACTGCTTGAGTTTATCTAACTTGTTTTTGAGTGAAAATTGGACCATGTATTGCTTTAAGAATTCTGTCCAGTTGTTTTCTGTGAGTTCCTCCTTTTTTGTTCCTTGCCATCTAAGAAAAACTCCTGTGTTCTTGAACCTCACATTCACACTGACAGCAGACGTGTGGAGTTTTCCCCATGCCAACCTATTCTGAACACCAGCTAGGTGTCCCACAATTCAACTCTTCCGACACTCTCTACCCAGAGTTAGGCGAATGCCTCGGTTGAGGGCTCAGATTCCTAAGATTGCCCCCTCTTCAGACACTCTCAGAAATCACACATTGTCATCTCTACATCTGACCAACTATACAAATTAGGGTTCAACAACTCCCTCCCTGTATTTGATAACTCGATAAACTGGAAAGGTTTATAGAACTCTGGTAATCACGTAATTACATATACTGGCTTATAATAAAGGCAGATAAAGATAAAAGGGAGGTCTGGAAGGGCCCCAAGCACAGGGGCTTCTGTCCCCATGGAGCTGGGGTACAATTCCCCTGCCAGCACGTGGATTTGTTCAGCAGCCCAGAAACTCTCTGAATTTTACACTTTAGGGATTTTGATGGAACCTCCTTAGGTAGGCATGATCAGTCATTAACTCAATCTCCAGGCCCTCTCCCTATTCCAGAGAATGGGGGTGAGGCTGAAAGTTGGAGCTCTCCATCATGGCTGGCTCCATCTGGTGACCAATCCCCACCAGGGGTCCACCAAAACAGAAAAGACTCCTATTATCCAGGAGCTAACTCCCAAGGGACTTAGGAGCCTTTTGTAAGACATTCCCATCACTCAGGGAATCACAAAAGTTTATAGAGGTTTGTTTTAGGAACTGAGATCAAAGACCAAATATTAGCAGGAACTGGGAAAAGGTATCAAAATACACTTTTTTTTTTTTAATTTCACACTTAACATGTCAGTTTCCCAAAGTTAGAGGTCAGCAGTATATGTCCCGTTTAGGCCTCTGCACTAAATTAGTGTGCACTAAAGAAGGAACGTACTAGGCAAGGCAAATTCTCACATATTTTCCTGATGGGCTGCTCTAAAAGTAGTGTATGGGAGGTGTTAAAAAGTCTACAAAAGAGTGTTAAAAAATTAAAGTGTTAAAAAAGTCTACAAAGGCCAGGTAACATCTGGGTGTGGCTCAGAAAAGCCTCCAGAAGGCAGAGGCACTCTCAGATCAAGGGACACTCAGTAGCAACTTCCAAACCTTGCATTTTTTCTAGGCCTTCTTGAGCTGGCCCTCTCCTCCTCAGGCATGATTTGGAGCTGTCTTATTTGGTCTTCGGATTTCATGGTCTGCTTTGATTCCTGATCCACCATCTCCTCAGCTCCGTGCATCTCTCTCTTCCCAAAGTGCCTCAATTGGATGAGGTCAGCCCCTTATATTGTCTGCTTTTTTGTCTCAGCTACACACTTTGCTCTTCAATTTTGTTTTATGAAAGCCTTCAATTTTGTAACTCTGGAAGAAAATGCAACATCCCTTCTGTGGGGCGGGTTTTGTAGACTTTTTAACACCTCCCACACACCTGCCACAATGATGAGACAGGTGGGGAGTCACCTGTAGGCTCTTGGCAGCAATATTTTTCATGAAACTGGGCACTCCTGTTGGTGTTGACTCTTTTGGCGGTTCGTATATAGAAAGCAGAAAACAGAATAAAACGTACACCAGCAAAATTGCTATGAAAAAATACTTGGAAAACACGGAGTTCTGTCTCAGAGTTTGTAGTATGAATTGCTTGATTATCATAAAGGGTAAATGTAACCAAAAATATGAAGGACAAACACATGGCTATACATGTGTCATAGAATTAATGATATTTATAGATACTTTTGACAATAAATCAAAAACATTCCCCAGTGAGCTGCCATTGCATCTGAAAATTCATGTTTTCATGTTCAGAGGCCTCTACTAAAATGCAGCGATCTTTTCTGAGACACACGGATACAGATTTATACAGATGCAGCAAGTGACACTGTCCTTGCTGAATGTAAAATGGAACATGAAAAATCATGTTTTAAACACAGAGTGAGTTGAGAATGTTTTAGACCAGTATTGTCCAATATGATGGACACTAACCCCATGTGACTTCTTAAGCTACTTAAATTCAACTTTAATGTAATTAAAATCCAAGAAATAGTTTAGTTCCTCAGTCACATTTTCAAAGCTGAGTGAGTCAAACAGCTACCACATTGGACAGTGCAGATACAGAACATTTTTATTATTGCTGAAAGTTTCATTGGACAGTTCTGGTCTGGAGTAGAAGGGACTTAATGGAGAAGTCATGTTTAATTCACTGCTTTTAAGATGTGGGCAGAATCCAGGGAACAACAGGAAAGTGCTTAGAAATAGGTGTGGGAAGGAAAGCGCTCCATTGGAGAAACAGGATCCCATAAAGTGGGGTTTCAGGGAGACCATGGCCTATTTCAAAAATTTGCCTGAAGTCTCCTAAACATGTATTCTTCTAGGGAAAGGCATTATTTTCCAGCAAGTCACCTCTGGGTTCAAATTCTGGCCTGTCAAATACTTTCTGGGTGAATGTGGATAAGACCTCATCTATAAAATAGAGGCAATGATTCCACGCTTGCACCATTGTCATGAAGATCAAAGATAATTTATGTGATGCTGATACATCATAGGTGCTCACTAAACTGGAGTCATTATTTCATAAAGCCCTTACCCACCTTGGACTTCTGCCCATGACTCCAACATCTCTGTCTGCCTCAGTGTCCAGCACATCGTAGGCATTCTATAAATACTTGTTGAATTTAATTGTTCAGGATTACTCCTTTTCCTCTCTTTCTTTCTTACACTCTTGCTTTCATGATGAGTAAAAATAAAATGACAGAAAGATGCCGTACAAACTCTGACATGGTTGGTATTGTATGAGTAATTAACATGAAATAGGATCAGAACACAGCAGTATCTGGAAGCTAATCCTTTTAAGTTAATGAAATTGAAATATTATAATTCATGAAATAGCATTTAAATGGTATTGCCTGGACCGTTACTGCTTGTTATTTATATTTGTTGAATTTTTTAAATTGTGCCCTTCACAGAATTGCTTGAGGGCACAAGTGCAAAGAATTAATACATTAATTATCATAAATGAATCATTACATAGCAACAGTAATGAACAGCTTAAGCCTATATACATGCATATACACATGTACATATATAGATACATTCACATCTATAGACATGATTTTTTTCAATAGTAGACTATTGAAAATAGGCTTTTCTGCCGGGTGGGAAAAGCTGCTTTAAAGAGATGCTAATTGGTAGAATAGTGGATGTGAAAATGAAATCAGTCATGATCATCTCATCCTTTCCAGTGCCTTAATTTTCACACCAATGTGGACAGGTGATTCCTCATTGTAATTTTTCTTAGGCTGACACTCATTGCTGTGATAAATTTCTTTATAGATATCTAAAGATTATTTATTTACTCATAGGCACTAATAAGCAGCATCTGAGTCTTCACTGTTGAATCTGTCAAATAAAATACTTGAAACTTTCGGACGAGAAGTTTTAAACTTGACTGATTATGTGGGGTCTTGAGGACAGGAAGGACAGAATGAGAGAGCAGGAAAGCATCTAGAAGCCATCTTGCAACCCTAACAGTGCCCTCACAACCTTGACTAAGCCACTGCAGCCCACATTTTTATATTTTCAATTGGTCTGCCTTAATTGAGTTTGAAGAAAAAGTTTCAGCCATTTTAAGAATAATTATTTTTGAAAATCACTGAATTAGATAAATGTCCTGGTCTCTGAAGTCCTGTAGCCTTACCCTTGTTTCTAAACTCGATCCCTATATATTCTGATTCAGTGAATTTGCTGGGGACACTGACATTAAGAAAAAAAATCTCCCTAGAGGGCTATAAGTTGCAGCTAGGGCTGAGTTACCTTTTAGCTCAACTCCATTGACCTCTTTTAAGTAGAAATGAGTAAGGGCCATTTCGTGCTTTTTTTTTTTTTTTTTTTTTTTTTTCTGTCAGAGAATAGAGTTTTATCCAGGAGAATTAACGTTTATAATGATTATTTTATTCTTTCTTCCCATATTCCTACCTAAATTAATGTTCCCACCTGGACAACCATCAAGTAATAGATGCTGTGGTTCTCAAGCCAGTTCACTTCACCTGCTCACTCTTCTGATTTATTCCTGTTACCAAAAAGAAAGGTGCATCATTTAAGTAAGATGGTCAATTTTGGTAAAACTGTTAAGTGCCCACATTTAACATTAATGTTGAGATGACAAAATGGTGTTACAGGATATTTTGCTGTATATGTGTGCTATTTTTCATACCAACATTGAACCAATTTTTGTACTTACAGTCAATTCACACTGAAACTCAGTGTGCTACTTATCTGTTACTGCATGTGTAAATATTCAGCTGCTCCTACATATCACATGCTCTGAGCTAGGTGTTTGTCTTCACCAAAGCCCCAAGATCAAGTTAACAAGGTTAGAATTCGAGGACCTTTTCTTTTTGTACCACTTTCATGCTCCAGTTAAGCCAGGCTACACGATTGGTAAACAGCCACCAGGTGAATAAGGGAAGCTGGCACAATCTTCTGTCAGAGGACACCGTTCTTTGTCAAGCTAAGAGTCACATCTCTGGATGGATGAAGCAGCAGCAGCAGCACTAGTAGCCAGATCTAACAGACAAGAGAACAAAACCATCTACATAGTCTAGAAGTCTGAAACAGTGATGTAAAATCTACTGCCTATAAGTAAAACCAGTCTCTCCCACCCACTAATGACCCAGGAGTAGGATGAAGAAGGTTTAACAATGGGTACCCAGCCTTTGCTCCTCCACAGTGCGTTCCTTAAAAAGGAAGAGATTAAATGCCAGCATTGCCTTCCTCTGTATATAGATATCACCAGCCTATCTTCAGGTAAAAACAACTAAAGTGCCCCTGTCAAGAATAATTACATTTTAAATGTCAATGACTCACTGTTCCTCTCTATATAAACTAAATTCAAATTGTGATTGTTGGAACAGTTCACACAAAATAAGAGCTGTTTGGTTGTGTACTCTCCTTGACTATCTAAAACTCTGTCCAACTATCATTGAGACTTTTCCAGTTAATATTGTCACCCTTTTGTTATATGTTGTAGGATAAGGTAAAAGTATCAGGCTTTTCTGCCCTCCCGCCATCAGGATAGATGATGGATCTGCGGCCCTGAATGCATGCCTGATGGCGGGCACCTGAGTAGGGTGTGGGCATAGGTAGATGGGATTCACCTGGGCTAAGACTGGGCTTTTAAGGGCAGCATCACGGGAACGCCAGCAGAAGCAGAGAAGCAGAACCGAGAGAAGAAACAGAGAGACCACACAGAATGCTGGAGAACCCAAATAGAGTGAAGACTTGCTAGGGGCTGCGAGGCCTGCCAGCCTCCCGGCCTCCCGGTACCCCTGAATGCAGTGTGCCTGGTAAATCCCAATAAAAGCCTGCAAAAAACCACTGAGCGCTCCAGGACTCCTCCTTTTACCCGGTCAGCTGGATCAGAAAACCTGCTCTGTGCCCTTCCTGCCACTACATATATATTGGTATTTTAATGACCCTGACTGATAAGCTAACAGGTGTAACTGAAATGAAGTGCTTTATGCCATTTGATAAACAGACTTATGCGAGGCAAAGATAGATAAAAGCCTAGCTGTGTTGGGAGGCCAGGCCTGAAATAAAATGAACAGGTGCCCTGATACTACACCTCTGAAGCAGCCTATAAATATAGGAGCTGAATTATTCACAATTGCTAAGACATGGAAACTACCTAAGTGCCCATCAGTGAATCAAAGGATAAGGAAGTTGTGATATGTACAGTCAGCTCTTGAAAAAGATGAAATTTCACCCTTTGGACAACACAGATGGAACTTGAGTGATTATGCTAAGCAAAATAAATCAGAGAGTGAAGGACAATAACTAGGTGGTTTCTGTAATATATGGAATATAAATAACCAAAGCAAATAAATTAAATCACAACAAAAATACCTCTTATACCATTTGAAAAATATAGCGGTTGCCAGTGAGGGAGGAGAAGGGGCTGGGCGGGCAGGGCCAGGGCACCAACCCTGTAGCGGAAATGATGCTGGAACTTTGGTGGCTGGTGACATGAGGCATATTCGCACAAAGATAATTTCTAGGTGGCGAAGAGGTTAAAATGTACCCCCAAAATTATGTATTATAAATCAATAAAATTTATTAGATTTAAAAAATAGAAGCTAAATTAAGGCAATCTGGGATCCCTTGCACTCGTCTTCGGGGTCTCTGATGTCTTCTCCATGCCTTGGCAAGGGCCACTAAAGCATTGCCTAGAGAAGCAGCTCTCCCTGCTCCAGCTGACTCCAGAGGTAAGTACTGAACCAGCTTGAGTAGTAATCTCCTGAACCTCATCTTAGTGGTTCGCATCTCCTTCCCCTTTCACTGCCAATTGAATTGTATGCGTGTGTTATTACGGTGTGGATTTCCCCCAATAAATCACAATGCAATTATATGAGATTGGCTTGAATTGTAAGTGAAACCGCTTCACCCAGGTGGAGCATTGTAGGATAAATGGTTTTCAGGCTTTTCTGCCCTCCCAGCATTAGGGTTGCCCTGCCTGATAGGGCACCTGCAGTTGTTACATTGTTGGAAGCTGTCCTGTTTACTTCTGTGGGCTGTTGGAGGAGTGTTGAGATAGTCACCAAGAGGAGCAGAAGCAGGAGAGGCAGGAGAGAGAAGGGGAGAAAGAAGGCTGGAGAAGCCCAGAGTGAAGACTTGCTGGGGACTTGGGGCCTAACTGGCCCCCCGGAACACCTGCCTGCCATGTACCTGGTTGCTGCAATGCATATAAAGCTTAATAAAAGCCTGAGAAAGCCACTGAGGTCTCCAAGACTCTCCTTTACCCGTCTGCAGGATAATAGATAACCTGCTCCGTGGCCATCCTGCCCCGACAAGCATATTGAGATCTGCACCTCATATTACCTTTCAAACTAATTAAACCCTTAAAGTTCTGGTCCTTTCTCGAGTCTATTCTGCTTCCTTTCACCCTTATAAATGCAAATTTCTCTTACAAAAAAGGGTAACTTCTTCTACATTTTCAGAGCTTTTCCTGTGTGCGCATTGTTAAAAAATGAATCAGCTCAAGATAATCCTTACGCCAAAGAGGCCTATTTTGGGGTGGCATATTCTCTTCCTCTTCATCTTGATAGATATAAATTTCTCTTTTTTTTTTTTTTTTAAAGATTTATTCATTTATTTATTTATACAAGCACTGGGTACAGTCAGAAGTGCGGAGGGTGAGAAAATTCACCAGAGTCAGAGCAGGGAGCAGAGCAGGCAGAAGGACCGAAGTACACTGCTGAGGGGAGCAGCGGGCGGCAGGAGAGGTCTGCGCGCCATGTGGGACCCTCCTGGGGCGGCCGGGGAGCAGCCGGGGAACGAACCGTTGCTGCAGAGGCTGCGGGCAGCTTCGCAACCCAGCACTCAACCGCTGTGCCACCGGGGAGGCCCTAAATTTCTCTTTCAAAAGTGGAGCAGAATATGTCACCCTAAAATATACTCCTTAGAAATAGTGTTTATTTAGAATTCAAATTACTTGAAAAACATCCAGTTCAAGGACACTCTGACCTTCTCTGTTCTCCACAAAACAGGAAATAAATCTCCCATGTGAAAGTTACTCTCCCTGCACCAGAAGGAAGAGATATGTCCTTATCACCAAAGATAAAGATTTGGGGCTGAAAAAGTTGTAGAAACAAATCTTGCTAACTCCTTGCTAATTTATTGCTCCAAGCTCAAATCACTTTTATCTTGTCAATTTTTCACAAACATATTACCTATATATCTAAAAGGTATAACAGCTGCCAGCTCAGTCACTCCTTTAAATATCACATTTTATGAGCGCCCACAAATCATTGAATTTGCTTTTCTTCTGTTAATTTGTGTCATGTCAATTTAATTATTACACTTGACAAATGACCAAGAAGGGAAATGGAAATCCCCATTTGTAAGGGTGTCTTCCTCTTTACACCAGGAAAAGAATTTCTAGAAAATCTTTTTTTTTAAAGATTTTTTATTTATACAAGAACTGGGGTACAAGTCAGATGCGTGGGAGGGTGAGAGGATTCACTGGAGACAGAGCGGGGAACAGAACAGGCAGACTGGCGAAACACACTGCTGAGGGGAGCAGTGGGTGAGACAGGAGAGGTCTGCTGCACCATGTGGGATTCTCTCCAGCCAGCCGGGATCGAACCGGTGCTGCAGAGGCTGAGGACAGCTTCACAGTGAGGCGCTCAACTGCCTGCGTCACCAGGGAGGCCTGAATTTCTAGAAAATCTTATCAATAAAGACTTGGACTTAAATCTGCATAACAACTATATCCTGCTTACTGTACTTTTCCTGTAAGCCTACCTATCTAGTTCCCTTCTTCTCTTCCCTCCCCACAACAACCTCTTCCTTCTTTTGACTTTAGCTGGGGATAGTATTTATGGTGCTGACTTGGGCCATTTGGGGGAGTTACTCAGTTTTCCCAGGTATGTCCCATATATACCAAAGATAATGTTAGTGCAGCCAAGGGGCACCACTGGGTCACCAAGCCTCCATGCTGCAAAGGCATCTATGCACAAGAAGGCAAAGCAGATTCTTAGCATGAAAGATATTTAATAGAATTAGTGTGCATAGACAGAGAAGGAAGAAAGGATAATAGTTTCCCAATAAAACACCCAAGATTCCCATTTCCTTGGGGCAGAATACCCGGCCAAAGAGTGTCAGCTCAAAGCAGGGCTGTGGAGGCCTGAAAATTCACTAGCAATCTAAGATGCCTTTTATGGGAAAGGGATCTAAAGTAGGTCTTTGGGAAAGGGGTTCTGAAGCAGTTCCAGAAAACAATGACAAGAGGAGATACCACATCAAAATAACAGCTGCCTCCCCACCCATTTCACCCATTCAAGCATCTCGACATGTCTATCCTCCACGTGTCTCCTTTCCAGCAGTACCAGGGTGCAAGTCGGGGTGCAGAAACAAGAGCTCTTCTTTTTTCCCAAGAGCCCTACTAGGTTGTCATGTTATATGGCTTCACCTGGCCACCCAACCCTGCCCCCTCGTCTGCAGTACCCTGGGATCAGTAGTCCAAGCCAACTGCATGTAACTGAGGGTAGGAACACCTTACTGTCACAGTGTGACCTAAAAAGGGGAGGCTCCATGTTCCCTGATGCACCTAAGGAAGGGTGGAGCTGAGAAGTGAGGGGGAGTGTAGGGGCAGGATGGTCACAGGGCAGGTTTTATGATCTGAGCAGACCCTATAAAGGAGAGTTCCTGAGCCCTCGGTGGGTTTCTCAGGCTTTTATTGAGCTTTACATGTAGTGTGGCAACCAGGTTCATGGCAGGCAGGGATCCGGGGGGGCCAGGAGGCCAGAAGGCCTCCAAGCTCCCAGCAAGTCTTCACTCTGGGCTTCTTTCTCCCTTTCTCTCTCCTGCTTCTTCTGCTTCTGGTGGTGACTATCTCAATACTCCTCCCATGGCCCACAGAAGTAAACAAGACAGCTTACAACAATGTAACAGATGCAGGTGCCCCATCAGGCAGGAAAAGTCCTAATGGGTGGGAGGGCAGAAAGGCCTGAAAACCATTTACCCTACAGGGAGTTAAAAAGAACTTGTGAGAGAAAACTTGGAGAGAAGATATAGGGGAGACACCTGGAATGGAGAGATGTGTGAAGAAGTGTTTGTTTCTTGGCCTTGGACTTGCACTAGGAACTTGGGGAACGCGGAAGGTGGCACTTGAAAGAGACATGGTGAGAGACCCATGGGGAGGCTGACAAGGTGTAAAGGCAGGACATGGCACAAGGCAGGTTTTCTGATCCCATGCAGATCGGGTAAAGGAGGAGTCAGAGTCCTCAGTGGTTTTGCAGGTCTTTTATTTGGGTTCACCAGGCATATGGCAGGCAGGGGTGCTGGCTGGGGGACTGGGAGGCTGGCAGGCCTCCCAGCCCCCAGCAAGTCTTCACTCTATCTGGGCTCTCTGGCGTTCTCTGCTTCTGCTTCGGCTTCTCCTTCAGGTTCTGCTGCTGCTGGCTGGGGCTGCTGGCGTCCCCCCGTGACGCCGCCCTTAAAAGCACAGTCTTAGCTCAGCTGAATCCCATCTACCTATGCCCACACCCTATTCCAGGTGCCCACCATCAGGCATGCATTCAGGACAAGGATCCATCATCTATCCTGATGGCGGAAGGGCAGAAAAGCCTGATATTTTCTTTACCCTACAGTCCACCCCCTCAGGGTTTTCTGCCATACAGTCTATACATATATACACAATTTTCTAAGCAAACAAACAATGCAGCCATGGCCCACAAAAGCAAATACATCAAATAACAAAATACAACATAACAAAATACAACAGAACACAAATAAGTCCAGGCAGGGCACCAACCAAGTGCAAAAGACAATTATTGGTACCAGCAGATGAGCCACCAAATCTGCTGCCGAAGGCACTGCTCATACGAGGGAGGGGAAATCACACACGGCATCTGCTATAACACACCAGGAGCCGTCAGGCTTCCTGGCCTTCTCTGGCTGTAGTCTCGGCTACAAGGCACACTCAGCATCCACCCCCAGGATGCACTAGCTCTGGGATTGGCAATTTTATTCTGTTGGGGGTAATCGCCAACCCTCAGGGTTTCTGTCTGCAGTCGCTCCAACACTCGGCCTTCATGGCCACCCATGCGACTCACAGACCCCTGCTCTCAAGCCAACCCACTGCACAAGCACATGGGTTGGGGATCCAAACTTTGCATTTGGCTTGGGCTCCACCCCAAGCCACATTCCCCACCCGTCCCACAAGGACGGGCTCCTCAGCTCCTCACCCTCACTCAAGAATGAGCAGGGCATCACCCATAGGTGATTTTACGAGACTCACAGGGCTTCAGCATACCCAGGCTGCTTAACAGCCGCTTTAGGGCTTCTCAACTTAGCATCAGTACCAGCTTTTGCCACCTTAGTTGGCTTTTCTCCTCCACCTGGCCACTGGGCATACACAGGCTGCTTTTGGCCATCTAGGCCCACTGGCCACCCCCAGATTCTCAAAAAATAAACATAACCTGCTAAGGTCCTCCGCCTTCTGGCAGGATTGTCAGTCCAAAATCATCAGTTCATCAGTCTATCAGTCCATTGGCCTCTCCCTGCTTCAGCAATGGCCTGCTGCCTCAGGGGTCATTGGCTGGTCCTTTCCGGTGTCGTTGGCTGGTCCTATCCGGTGTCGTTGGCTGGTCCTTTCCGGTGTCATTGGCTGGTCCTTTCGGGCGTCTCCTTCACGCCAGGTCTCATCCTGTAGCTCGTGGATGTATCCATCTTCTATACCGCCATGGTGCCTCCAGCGTCGTCACAGGCAAAGTCTGTTCTCCTTAGTCCCTCCAGGTCTTCGGAGGGCTCCAATACCCGTCTGCATGGATTTTGCCGACATACGCCAATTGTAAAGGCAGGACATGGCACAAGGCAGGTTTTCTGATCCCATGCAGATCGGGTAAAGGAGGAGTCAGAGTCCTCAGTGGTTTTGCAGGTCTTTTATTTGGGGTTCACCAGGCATATGGCAGGCAGGGGTGCTGGCTGGGGGACTGGGAGGCTGGCAGGCCTCCCAGCCCCCAGCAAGTCTTCACTCTATCTGGGCTCTCTGGCGTTCTCTGCTTCTGCTTCGGCTTCTCCTTCAGGTTCTGCTGCTGCTGGCTGGGGCTGCTGGCGTCCCCCGTGACGCCGCCCTTAAAAGCACAGTCTTAGCTCAGCTGAATCCCATCTACCTATGCCCACACCCTATTCCAGGTGCCCACCATCAGGCATGCATTCAGGACAAGGATCCATCATCTATCCTGATGGCGGAAGGGCAGAAAAGCCTGATATTTTCTTTACCCTACACAAGGGCAGCCTTTGTATTGACTAGTACTTCGATTTTGCTCCTTTCCTTCAAGACTTGCCTGGCTGCTTTTTCCTCTTTTCTATCACTTTCCTCCAGAAGGAGCCTTAGACATGTGGCAAGATTTTGGGTCTCAGTGGCCCTGCTTTGTGCTAACCGTGTTTGGCTGGGCATTTACCCATGGGAGAATGGGTAACTGGGTGTTTCACTGGGAAACTTATCCTTTCTCTCTTCTCTCTATTGCATATTGATTCTATTAAAGTTCTTTTCTTTTTAAGTTCTTATGCACTAAGAGTATGTTTTGTCTTTATGTGGTGGATGGCAGAACCCATTTAGAGTGTGCAAGTTTGGGGTTCCCAGGGGGCCCTTCCATCTGCCCTCTAACAGTACCTCCGCTAACAGTAACATGATATTAAACTTGATTTTTCATCTCTTATTAGTCTATCATTAAATGGGGGGGAGGGGAGAGTTTCAGCCATGAATCTAGAAGAGTGAAGGAAAGATTATTTTTCCTCCTCTACAGGAGAGTCACGTAAGTATTTTTGTGAATGTAATTGTGGTTTGTTTGTTTGTTCTCCTAGCTTGATAGTATCCCATTGTGTAAATACACCATAATTTTTTAATACAGTCAACTGTAGCTGGGTATTTAGGTCTCCAGTACTAGTATTGTGAATAGTGCTGTGTTTATGGTATACCCATATATTTGCATTTCCAAAAGGAAAAAAAAGAAATAGATCATAGGTTTTGCCTATTTCCCTAATAATATCTTAATAATTGATGAATTATAGGTTTTGTACCTCACATAAAATTTACCAGTTTTCTGATGTGGTTTGTACCAATTTTCACTCCCAGCAGCAGTGTTGAAAGTTCAGCAACTGTGATTTGAATAAATTAATAAGTGAGTAAAGGAACAAAGAGCAAATCCTCCCTAAGTTTAGCTCCTAAATAGTCTCTCTAGAAGCCCTGAAAAAAAGCTTCCCTTCCTTTTTAATTTTCTTTTTTATATGTGTTAATGAGTGACTTAAACTAGGACTAAATGCGAATGTATATAAATGTTACCTGTGAGAAAATTCTTAAATTACTGAAATAAAGCTATAAGGTGGATGTTTCCTTTCCTGTCTCTGCATTGTAACTGCCGATTACCATTTTGGGAACAACTAGCTTTGCTGGAATACCAGGTTATGAACAATTCTGAGAGTATATTTAATTTTTCAGACACGTGTGAATAATATAGATCTTCCTTTCGTGGGATTACTTAGGGGCTCCTCTTGCTGTAAACATATCCTAATCAAAAGTAACTGTGAAGTTAACCAACAAGAGACGGATTAAAGCACGGTTACCATTTGCTATATGAGTTCACCAGTGCAACCTGCTGCTCGGTGGCGTCAGTCTGCTCCTTTAATCTGGGCAGAGACCTTATTATTATCTGGTCTGAGTGTCCTTGGATCACAGCAGGTAAGAAGAGTTGAGTTAGCAGGAAAAAACTAAGTGTTGTTAGTGAAGAGGTGGGGTAATTTATTCAGGAATCAGCACTACTCTAAGAATTGCTGCTGAACCGTCTCCTCTGACTACAAGTCATATAATTTGCTAGAGGGGAGTTGATATTTTAGCTTAAAATCAGTTGTGGATAATTGAGCAAATTTTCACAGAGGGTCTATTCTGTGATGTGTATGAGGGGGTGGATTGAGCACGCTCCAGGGCTTCTCAAGCAACTGCCTATGAACAGGTTTCTAGGCCCCAAGGAAAACCTGGATCCACCCTGCCCCAAGTTACCACATCCTTGTGGCTCAGACAATAACCTTTTGTAGAAACCTAGTGAAAGTGGGACTGACAAAAGCTCAGTGATTAGATAGATTGTTAGTAATAATCAAAACAATCATTGGTTCCCCTTTTTTTCCTGTTCTTCCCCTTGAAGTGATGTGATGAGAGCAGTAAGTCACCTCCCATATACCAGGAACTGTGCTGTGGTGAGGAACCCCCAAAATATACGAATCTTGGAGCTAGTATTAAATTTCTTCTCCTAACGGTGGGAAACAAACTTAGTCTCCCTAATGGAAGCAAAGTTCCTTGGGGAAGAGGAGAAGGCGCCTGAGTTGCTATTCTTCCAAACAGAAGTGAATGTTCTGGGGGCAGGGGAAGGCAACCGTCTCTGAGTTAATAACCTCTGGAATGTCTCCAAGGCTTTGGGTCTCATGCCCTTCATTCCCTTAAAATGTAATCATGTTCCTCCTGGAAGGTAAATCTCTTCCTATCTATTTAGTTATCATTTAACTTCTATGGCCTAGCTTTAAACAAGTTTCCAGTAAAATTTTTCAAGAAGGTCTTAACCATGCAGCGACATAGTATTCCATTCCTAACACACCCCTGACAGCAGCTGACCTTTTAGGTTAAAGTTAGAGATCTAAAAATATTTCCATATATTTGGAAAAATGTTATCAATTTTTAAATTGTCTTAATGTGCTATCTCTTTATTTACAATCCCTATACCTTTAACTCCCTGTGTCACAGGGCTGGAGAATTGTTGTCAACTAGGGGTCATATATTTAGCAGTTGGTACTCCTGAAAATACACTATTGGTTGCTATGTCATAAAACACCCTTAGTGCTCCAATAACTAAAAATTAAGATTGTATTTTGTGGCTAGGTTGTATTTTTCAAAACCGCCTGCAATAATATTTTTAGTGTCATAATAAGCCTCCAGAATCTTGCCACACACATCTGCTTCAGCAGCTAGAGCCTCCCTGTGAAACTGGGTCTTTGTGCTTGTCTTGATTCTAGATTATGGTGGAAGTGACGCTATGTGACTTCTGAGGCTGGAGAATTAACACTTCTGTACCCAATTCTATGTCTGTGGGTTTTGCCCCACACCACCAAGCAATTCTGAGTGTCTGCAGGGTAAAGAAAATGTCAGGCTTTTCTGCCCTTCCGCCATCAGGATAGATGATGGATCCTTGTCCTGAATGCATGCCTGATGGCGGGCACCTGGAATAGGGTGTGGGCATAGGTAGATGGGATTCACCTGGGCTAAGACTGTGCTTTTAAGGGCGGCGTCACGGGGACGCCAGCAGCAGCAGTAGAAGCCGAAGCCGAAGCCGAAGCCGAAGCCGAAGCCGAAAGAGAAGCCGAGAAGCAGCAGAACGAACGCCAGAGAGCTCAGATAGAGTGAAGACTTGCTGGGGGCTGGGAGGCCTGTCTGGGGCACCACTGCCTGCCATATGCCTGGTGAACACCAATAAAAAACCTGCAAAACTTCTGAGGACTCTAACTCCTCCTTTACCCGGTCTGCATGGGATCAGAAAACCTGCCCCGTGTCCAGTCCTGCCCTTACAGTGTCCTGCAGTGGAATTCAATTCTGAATCTTTTGTCGGGACCCAAAAGTTAAGGGTTTGGTCTCGCAAGACTTCTGATGCCAATTGCAAGTTCAAGTTTTCACCACCTTTCACCACCACTTTTCACTCACCTCCTCTTCCCAGAGATGAGGGTTTCAGCCCCCTAACCACACAGATGGCTCCCCTGCAACCAGCCCTTAGGTGCCTTCAAAAATCACTTCCTTAACAATACACTTTATTATCCTCACGACAGACGGACTACAAATCAGAGCTTCCCATGACCCCTCCTTGCATTTGATTAATTTGCTAGAGCAGCTCACAGAATTCAGGGAACCTGTTTACGTACTAAATTACCAGTTTATTATAGGGAATATCAAGTAATGTGATTCAACTGCCAGAAGAAACACATAGGATGAGGTATCTTCCATGCCTTGTCCAGCTGTGCCATTCTCCCCAAATCTCCATGCATTCACTCACCACGAAGCTCTTAAACCCCATCCTTTTAGGTTTTTACAGTGGTTTTAATATATAGGTCTGATGGATTAAATCATAGGCTCTTGGCAATGGAACTCAGTCTGTCTCCCTGTCACCAGGAAAAGGGTCTAACAGTTGTTACCAGGTTAGAACCTTTCTCACTGGTTCTGGGTATGGCCACCTGGCACCACAAATGCAAATGAAAAGGCCTTTGGTGCAACAAGAGGGAAAAAAAACCCTATTCTAACCAAACAGGTACAGGGAGAGGAAGATGGTCCAATTACCTATCGAAGGTGCCGGTGGAGTTGCAGCTACAGGCACTGGCAGGTGCGGTGGAGGTCTGCTGCTGTGAACTTGGGGTCTTCTCCCACCTTGGGTGGGGAAAAAGACTGTCACCCCCTTGGCCAGCTGGCCAGAGTAGCTCTTTCTGAAGCAGCTCTAACAACAAAGAGGCATGCATCATTCCCTGTTAAAGACTCCCCAAGTGGACACTCAGCTGCACTCCCTTCCCAGCAGTCCCTCACATAGGATGCCAAGGGTGGAGCTCAGACCAAGGAGTTCAGAAAGCAGGCACTGTGTCCTCTGGCTTGGGCAATATTCCAAAGTCTGGAGGAACCCCTGTGTGCACAGGACCACTCACCTCCTCTCCTCAGAGATGAGGGTTTCAACCCCCTAACCACACGGATGGCTCCGCTTCAACCAGCCCTTAGGTGCCTTCAAAAATCGTGTTCTTAACAATACACCTTATTATCCTCATGACAGGAAATTCCAATGGTCTTAGCAATACTATGTTAGAAATGGAATGAAGACTAAATATATATATATTTCTTAGTATAAATCACACAATCAGAATAATAAAATTGCTGTACTGCTTCTGTCTAAATTTCTCATTTATGACCTTAGCCACCCTGTAAGCTGTCCATTTACCCTGAGGCAGCCGCATGCGAGACACCATGTGAACAGGCTCACAAGATAAAGAAACATGCCTCGAGGCCTCTACAAGTCCACTCTCTAGCTGTCTGAGATTCCTCAGCTAGCCATATTCCAGAATGAGCCATAATATCCCTGCAACTACATGTGACACCCTTGGTGAAAACCTCTTAACAGCCCAGCCAACTTTCAAAACCAGGAGAGTTATAATAATAAAATGCTTGCTTGCTCTTTCATATCTCTTAAGTTTTAGGACAATTTGCTAAGAAGCAATAGATAACCAAAATGTTCTTTGATTATTAAAATATCAAAAGTGATCCACAGAAGAATGACATTAATTACCTGCTGCAATAATGCTGGAAAAGAGTGCTCAGTGAGGTAGGAGGTGATTTGGGAACACCAAATTCAATAAAACAAAAACTCAGGGAGGAAGGAAGAAATGTGATTGTAATCAAGAAAGCTGCTTCTATTAAGAGTGTTAAAAACCAAAATTCAACTCAGTAAACCTTAAAGATCTTATTGGCTTTATTCTATGATTCATGAAGCAGGCCGCATCCCATCTAGCAGAGAGAAAGGAATTCCGAGGAGGTGGACAAATGGAAAGATTTTATAGATAGAAAGTGGGAAGGAAAAGGAAGATTCCATCAAAGATGGATTATTTCAGACAAGGTCATCTGCTTTGTGATAGGGCAGGTACCTAGCAGGCAGATTTCCTCCCTAGTGCTCACCTGCTGATTACAGATTTGCCAGTTTAAAATGCCACTCCCTGGAGAGGTTGAAGCTGTAGGTAATCTATTAAACCCTTTTGGTGACACGGGATTTAGCACAAGTAACTCCATTTTGGGTCTGTTGTCTTTTTAAACCAACTTAATATACCAGATCTGAAGAAAGACTGAAGAGTAGACAGCATGGAAGCTGCAGAATAGTTGCCAACTGGATTTTATTAATTTTTATCCCACACTGCTAATTTTTGTGAATTTTAAAAGCAGGGGCGATTATCAGGGCTTTTACTATGACCCAGATTACATGTCCTTCAGGGCTAATTTTTGCACTGACCCCCTGTCTATTTAGGGAGCTGCTTCATATCAGATTTCCACTTAGATTTCCCCATGAAAAGGAATATTATGGGAGCAGAGTACAGGCTGTGCTGATGTAATTCTGTCAGTGAGTGATGTTGCTTTGCTAAATGCATTCTGAGATGAGCTAATGTAAATCAGTTGATAACCTTGTCACCTCAGAGTGAACTGATAAACACTGAGTTCCTAGATGAGCAAATACAAGTAGAAAAGGACTGACAATTCCTTAAAGGCTTTATCATACTGACCTCACTCAGAGTTGACATTACACATCACACCTTCAGCATCCAGCTCATAACTGATCAACACAATTGCTGTTTGTAATGATTGTGGCTGTTTAACAACACGCCACCCAAGGCCTTTTGCTTTATTGAGTTAGAATATTGAATTTGTAGAAACAACAGAATTCTTGATCTCAAATAGACTAATCCTAACCTATGTTATACAATAAATGGAATTGTCCCTAATTTATGTGTTTGCCCATATTGTCAACTGAGACATTAATAATAGTAACAACAACATCCACACCACTATCAACAACAACCAACATTAAATGCTTATGTGATGCTAGGCAGACCATTCAAGAGGTTTTTCAAAAAATTGTAAGCAATGTTTAGTGGTATCATTAGTGATATTTTTAAAAGCAGGCTATTGAGGTATAATTTGCATAGAGTAAATTTCATCCATTTAAGTGTACAATTTTATGAATTTTTGACAAGTGTATGCAATCATGTATCCATCATCAAAATAGAGAATGTGTTCATCACTCCAAAAAGTTCACTGGTGCCTTTTTTATAGCCAATCTCTTAGCTGCACCTCCAGGTGGTGGCAACCACTCAATTGCTTTTGGTTCTTACGTGTCACCATTTCCAGAGGGGCATAGAAATGTAATCATGCAGCATGTAACCCTTTGAACCTGCCTTCTTTTGTTTAGCATAATGCTTTTAAGGTTCACCCATGTTGTTGTGTGTATCAGTTTTCTTTTTATTCCTGAATTGTGTTTGACAGTGTAGATATACCATATTTTATTTAGTCATTCAAGGATTTATAGGTGCTTGGGTTATTTCCAGTTTTAAGCAGAAATAAATAAAGTTGCTTAAATGCCTTACTTATGTATAGGTTCTTAGAGGCTGTTTGTCTTTATTTTTTGGGTAAATATCTAGGAGAGAGATGGTATGATGAGTTTTAAATATAGTATGTGACTTAATTCTCACCAGCAGTCATTTGTGGAAAGTATTATTGTTAGTTCCTTTTAGACATAAAAGCTAAGACTTCCAAAGGTTATGTAATTGCCTAAAATTATATGGCCAGTGGGGGTAAACTGAGGTTTGTTTGTAGAGATTGCAATCTTAACTATTATTTCCTCGGTATCTATTACTAACTTCTTCCCAGCTAATGTCTACCAACTTGGCATTAAAGTAAAAATTGTGACCTCATCACCCCTGTGATCAAGTGTGATAAAGACTTGACGTCAATGGGGGGAAATGAAAAACTTAAAGAGTGTAACCTGAAAAGCCTTTGTAGAATCGATTTGGGGGAAATTGGAGTGGATTGAAGTGACAAGTATATGAAGATGACCATGAGTCAATTGAAAACTCAATTCAAAGATGAGTTATGATCTTTACCTCTATATTCTGTGCCAATAGTACAGAACTGCACTGAGCCTGGGCACTGAGTTTCAGCGCTGATGGATGTTTTCTCATAAGGCCTCTCTGCTGTTAACGCCCACTAATATCATGTTAGCGCTAACGCAAGCATAAACAGTATATCCCCTCAAACACATACTTACATTTGTGAATTTCTAATGCTCTTTTGTCACAATAATAACAGTAATAACTTTAGTATATGAATAATTAACATCCTAAACAGTTGCATTTTATATTCAAAGTTATATTGCTTGGGTTCCAAAATGAAATTTGTAATATGAAGGAGAGAGAAATTGTAGTGAAGATTAACCTCTAAAAATGTATTGTAGAAATTTTGCAGCTCTTCTGTAGAATTGGAAATAATGGGAAATTGGCAAAGAAATATAAAAGTAGATCATGAATAGTTAACACCCAATTCTTCTATGCTGAAGGAATTAAAATAACAACTAACTAGTCACCACAGTGCGGATCTAAGACAAATTTGTCATCACCCAGTGTCTAGGACAAGGTCTTGCATTTCTTATGAGCTGAATAAACATTTACTGAGTTGAATTTAATCTTTTCAAGATGAATGTTTATAAGAATGATGAGATAATAGTGGCAAGTACTCTGTATAAAGTCTGTGGGTTTAGCATTAATAAAGGCAATATATTTTTGTCTTACTAACAAAAACAAAAGGGGAATATAAATGATATCATTAACATGGTGGCCAGCTTCCCCAGGGTGGTCCAAACTGAGTGTAAATGTTGACAGTTGTGTCTGACCCTTGACTGGCTTAAGACATTTGAGCACTAAGTGTATTCTTTTATCATACAAATTAGGTACTAAGGAAAGCTCTCATAAAGTTCTTCAGAGGATGACACACAGGAGACTCTAGCAGAACAAAAGTAAATGCAAAGGATTCAGCATCTGGAATCTTCCTCCTAGTATGGCAGGTCTCACCTCCCACTCTGGAAACTGAAATTGATAGAGACTCTACAACTACTTCTTACTCTGCAGCCAGAGCTCAGGATGTAGACTTTGCTAATCAGGTGCATTGGCCCCAGTTTGAATGGCAACAAATGACTTGGAGAAGGAAAATCTCTATGGAATGCACTCTGGCATGGTTCTTATGTGATTTAAGTTGAACAGGCATTTTCTCTAGCTCTTACTGGTGATGTGGTCTCAAGGCAGAAGGAAGAGGACAATGAACCACTCATTGGCTCTAAAATCCATTGCTTAGCCCAAAGTTGCTTTTTGGCATATAAAATAATATTTGCAATTTATTTTGTTTGTGTTAATATTCAGTTCGTAAAAGATATGCATTTTATAGCCTAGCTTTTTAAGCCTTTACTTTTAGCTCACAAATCTTACTGTATTTGCAAAACTAAAACTGTATTACAATTTGAAACACATAGCTTTGTTATTTTGTTAATGTTCAATTAGTTTACAAATTTGATAGATTAAATTCCTTAAATATTATACTTAAATATTTAAATGTTGTCATACTCACTATTTAGAAAATTTATTAACTAGATTCGCTTAGTTATTTCCAACTATGATTGTCCATTTGATAAACCCATTCAAATGTTTCAAACACTTAAGACTTACTTATCTAACATGTCAGGTATTTGTAATTACTAAAAAACTAATACACACATTAAATAAGATTTATAAATTTATTTGAGGAGATTTTCTTATCTGTTTCAGACATCTTATAACAGATAAAGCATATACAAAGCAGCATAATAGCTATAAAGCAGCTTACACTAAAAGATCCACGCTACTTGAATTTATAACTTCTGGAGTTTCAGTGAAAGGGAGCGATTACCATCAAGGATCTGCTGTGTGATAGGGAAAGACAAATACTGTATGATTTCACTTATATGTAGAAAGTTAAAAAAAAAATAGCTGAACTTAGAGAAACAAAGAGTAGAATGGTGGCTGCCAGGGCTGGGGGTTGGAGAAATGGAGTTCTGGTCAAAGGGTGCAAAGCTTCATTTATAAGATGAGTAAAATATGGGAATTTAATGTACAGCACGGTGACTATGGCAATAATACTGTGTGGTGTACTTGAAATTTGCTGAGAGTTCTTAAGCATCAACACACACACAGACACAAAGTATCTATGTGAGGTGATGGATGTGTTAAACAACCTGATTATAATGATTTCACAACGTATATGTATCTCAAATTATCTTGTACACTTGAAATATATAAAATATTATTTGTCAATTATATTGACTACAGCTGGAAATGAGAGAGAGAGGGAGAGAGAGAGAGAGAGAGAGAGAGAGAGTTGTATTAATTAAAACTTGGGACCATGAGAAGGTTATTGGTCCAGGTCAGAGTAAGGATGCGGCCTGGGAACAGCAGATAGGTATCCCTTCAAGGATGGTACCACCTGATCACACAGGGTCATTCATGCTCTCTGAGTCCCTTTTACAATCTGCTTTCAGTGCCTTTATTCTTGGCAGACTTCAAGCTTGAAGCTTTCAGCTGGAATGAAATTTACTTTCATAGTTGTGTTTCTTTTAAGTTTCATCCTTACCCAAATTACTTGATTTCCATGGTCAGAATTCTGTATCCCTTACCTAAAATGCAACTTATTCCTGCTTCCTGATTAGACATAAACTCAGTACCTTCTTTGTATTTTACCTTTTTATTTGTCTCAGCTATCTCTCTCTTTTTTTTTTTTTAAGATTTATTTATTTATACAAGCACTGGGTATAATCAGAAGCGCGGGAGGGTGAGAGAATTCACCAGAGCCAGAGCGGGGAGCAGAACAGGCAGACTGACAAAGAAGTACACTGCTGAGGGGAGCAGCGGGCGGCAAGAGAGGTCTGCGGGCCACGTGGGACCCTTGCTTGGCTGCCGGGGACCGAACTGGCGCTGCAGAGGCTGTGGGCAGCTTCGCAGCGCAGCACTCAACTGCTGTGCCACTGGGGAGGCCCACATCTCTTTTCCAATGTAATTTATTGAGAAAGAAAACATTTTCTCTGCCCGAAGGAATTATCTTTCCCTTAGAGAAAGCTAAAACATATATATAAATTGCTAATAAAAAGGTGCAAAATGAAAAAAACCATAAAAAACACTATAAACAACCCCCCATAAGATCACAATGGTTGACAGAATTCTAATTTGCGCCCCCTGAAAATTGTCCCAGGTTTTATTCCTGTTATTACATTACTTTATAAGGCAAAAAAGAATTTTCCAGATGTAGCTAGGTTACTAATCTGTTGACCTTAATGTGAGAAGGTTATCCAGTCTAATCCCATAGACCTTTAAAAATCAGGGAGTTTTCTCTGGTGTTGGCAGAAGGATGAGTTAGGGAGATTAGAATCTGACAATGAATGTGAAAGAAGCTATTGTCAAGATGGAGGAAAACTGAGAGCAAGGAATTGAAAGTGGCCCCTAGAAACTGAGCATGGTCCCTAAGTGACAGCCACCAAGGATGGGGAGACTTCACCTCCATTATCATAGGAACTGAATTCTACCAACAACTTGAATGCATTTAGGAGACATTCTTCCACGAGAGACTCCAAATAAGATTCCAATTATACTGACACCTTGATTTTAGTCTCTGTGAACCTAAATAGAGAACTAAGTTGACAGAGGGAGGCAGGTGCAGGTGAGGTCCCTGGGGAGTGGTGGGGACACCATGCAGAGGGAAGGGGCACACACTGAGGGCAAGTAGGGTGCAGCAAACGTGATGATCAGGACAGGGATATATGACGACACTGACATTTCATCGAGAGCTTGCCTGCACTGAGAAAAACTTGAGTGCAACCCCTGGCTGCCTTTTATTTTCCCCATGAAAGTCTGTGAATAATGAAATGGAAAGTTCTAGAACAAACACTTTTATGTGTGTATACCTTCTCCCACTTATCCTACCTGTGAAGTAGTAATGACCTGATCCTACAATGTTTTTAACTCATAAAACACTTTAACTTTTCCAAAGCACTGCTTGCACAAAGATCTTTCATTTCCTGACTGGACATGAGGATGAAGTTTATAGTCTTTTTATTGCTACTACTTTGACATTTTTATATACTTTTCCCACATAGCATCGAACATGTTACCCTCTATAATTGCTTTTATATACTTCTTGACTTAAGGATTGTTTCAAACCATCTTGCTCCTAAATCATTTTTATTTTTAGCCAGTCAAAACAAGGGCTAGTTGGTTTTTAAAAAGGAACCAGTGCTCAAGTTGAAGGTATTGTTTTTTTGCTTCTTTCTTACCTAAAATGATACTGATAGTTTTTACAGAGATGATATAAAAGATATTCTCAGTTTTTATCTTATTTAAGCCTACTTGCTATATGTAAATATATATATATACACACACACATATATAATAACATTTGAAATATATATATATATATAGCCTGCTTGATTAGCTTGAGATAACTGCCTGGTACCTTATTTCTTCATTAGTCAATTTTTTTTCTACCAGGATTTTTCTACTAGGACTGGATAGTGCATCTAATGATGTTATCACTGCTATTATTTTAAGTGATAGTAACAATTGACATCATTGAAATATCCTTAGTACACAAAGAATTTTATAGATTCTATTGCATGTCTCAGGTAAACTCACAATCTTATTCAAAAATATTTATTCTATGCCCTATCATTTTTAATAGTGAGAAAATAACCCAATTTTGCAAAATATTTTATCTGCAACTTCTCACCTTAGTCATCCATGAAGGCTTTTTTCCATAAGTTATAAAATGAAAGATTCTATCAATCTTCATCTTAATCTACTTTTGTTATAAGAACTCTAACTCAGAATAATGGTTATAAGCGTATACTTACTATATGAAGGAATTTAAGTCCTTCATGAAGCACCAGGCACTTAAGCATTGGTATCTCATATGTAGACGCACTTTCTCGATTTCATGTTTTCTAGCCTCAAGAGATCAAATTGGAAAAGAATGGTATGTGAACAAATAAGCTTTGGAGTTATATTCACTATATTGTCAGTGATTATTTACACACTTTTCTTATATACAAATACTTATATTGAAAAAAATATATATATACAGAGTTTAATAAATAGAACAAGAAAAGTTCTTTAAGAATGTGGGGGGAAGAGGGTTTGGGAGAAGAGAAAAGGGTAAATCTTGCTATAAGGCACATCGTGGGTTATCCTGATTCTGACCATTATTAAAGAGATTTTGGCCATATTAACATTTCTGGACTTCAGTTTTCTCATCTGTAATGGAACAACAACTTATTATTATTACTTATTGGGAAATTAACAATTATAATTCCTGAAACAAACAAACTGATCAAAAAGTATTTTCTTTTGATTTGTTGTCTGTAAGGACTCTAAAATAAAAATTAACACTAAGTTTACTTACAAAAATTCATAGGTCAAAAACACGAGTATTTGTCTGCTTGAGCTGCCATAACAAAATATTGTAGATTGGGTGGCTTAAACCATAGAAATTTACTTTCTTGGAGGCTAGAAGTCTATGATCAAGGTTCGAACCTGGTTGGTTTCTGGTGAAGGCCCCCTTCCTGGCTCGTAGGTAGTCATCTTCTGGCTGTGTCCCCACACAGTGGAGGGAGAGCAGGAGTTTGGCTCATGGCTGTCTCTTCTCTAGCAGCACTATTTCCAGTTGTCCATGAAGACCCCGCCTTCATGACTTCATCTGAATCTATTACCTCCCAAAGTCCTCATGTCCAAATACTATTCCTGAGGTGAAGGGCTAAGGTTTCACATATAGATATTGGGGGATGTAAATATTTTGTCCCTAATCCCTAACAAGTACTGATTCATAAATCAAGTAAGGTGATAACATGTATGAAGGGAAAGACCACATAAGGAAGCTGCTCCAAAGAAAATTTGATATGATTTATTGACTAGACATAGTGCATTAATATTTTCTAAACCAAACATTAAAAACAATTGATATGCATTTCAATAAGGAATGATTTGATTTGTAAGTAATAGATAAACCCATCAGATACTATCTTAATCAATGAAAATATCTGCATATTTTATATATCAGTGAATTGGAGGTGGGCAGTTCCAGGTTTGACCCGGTGACTTAGTGGCACTAATAGTTCCTCTCACCTCACCAACCTCAGCAGATTCACTTTCATCCTCCAGTTGCCCCCTCAGGGTCACATTGGGATAGAGTCTGGGTGGGATGTCCCAAAACCAACATTTTATGCAAGAAGGAATGGGCGAAAGTAAAGGGCTTTTGCTCCTTTTCTGCCCCTGGGAACAAAAGCTTTCCTGAAACTCCCTCTTTGATTCACTAGCTAGTTCTGGATCACATGCTTACTTACCCTGCATTGAAAGGGAATCTGAAAAAGCAAATAATCTCACCTTTCAGTCTTTATAGTGAACAGATGTTGAGATACTTTTGGAAATGGTTGGACATCTGACCTGTCACCATAGACATGTGGGCTAAAGTAGAGGATTTCTTGAAAGGCCTAAAGTTTGTGGCATTGTGGTTACAATCACATAATTTGATTATGATGGAAGAATTGGGCTATACTGTTCTGTCTTCTAGGCTCATTCTAGGAATAGTAACATGGTTAAGAATGTTTTGTGCAGCAGTACTGGAAAGTGTCCCTGGAAGCTTCTTTTCTGGTCTGGTGTCATCTCCCACTTCTGTACTTTTACAGAACTGCTCAATAGATATTTCTACATATTGGTAATAGTTACCACTGCAAGAAATTCTGGAATCTTTTCCTGGAAAAAATAAACCAGAGAAAAGCAGTGACACTTACTATTAAATTACATGACATCTCAAAAGATCTCAGAAGCACATTTCAATTCCTTTTCTGACTACCATTATGTAAGAAATGTGATTGTAGAAATCTCTTTCACCAAACATTAGGAGAAAAAAAATCCCACCTTCAGAGCTATAATACTGGAAGGTTATGATTAAAGAAATTACAGATCAGCCTCCTGGGACTAATGACACCTGTGGAACAGAGTAAGTGTGTCAAGGAGAACAATGAGATATTTGATTTGTGGGTTTTGTGTGCTCTGACGTTTTTGTTTCCTGTTGCTTATAATAATAACACACATGCCGTTATTTAGCTCTTTGCATTGGTGAGTCCAGAAGCACTGTACTAACATTAGCTTAATAGCTGTGAGACCCTTGAATTGAGAGGCTATTTTAAATAAAAGGCAGCCATGAGTTCTCTCCTTTTTAATTCTGAAGGAAGCTCACATATTCTAAGTGAAGTTTGAGTGACAAGAAGGAGTGAGGGCCAGCTCATGACTCTCTCTACTACCACTGCTGTGAACCTGCTTGTCTGTGATGCCTGCAAGTGGCTGTTTGTGGGACAGAGTTTTTTCTATGTGGGTCTTTATAAATTTTCACAGCCTAAACACAGTTAGCTAATAATACACACAAGCAGCACTTTCTGTCAGGCCCTCACCTCTAGGAAAGCATTACAGCAATCTAAACCTGATAAGCTAAATGCAATCATAATACATCTTTAGAAAGTTTAAGATCAGCAGATGCTGGCCTCACAATGTCAGGGTGGCGATTAGCCTAACAAGCTGGAGGACTTATTGTCCGATTTTCATGATGGTTCCCAAAACAAATTAGTGAAGACAGGAAGTCATAGATTTGCAACTGAAAGTGCAGAACTAGAGCTACTTTATAACCTTTGGCAACAACTGAGTAGGTTCTAACATTCCTATCATTCCATAAATAGCCTCAGATTGAGATCATGACGCATACTTGCAAGGCAGTGTTTCTCAAACTTTGACATACAAAAAAATGCAGCAAGACTTGTAAACACACAGATTGCTGGGCCCTACAGCCAGCGTTTCACTTCAGGAGGCTTAGGGTGGGGCCTGAGAAATCTCATGTCTACCAAATTTCAGGAGAGGCCAATGTGTCTAGTCTAGCCACCACGCTTCCAGAAGCAATCCTAAATTCAGGGTAGGGAATTCTGCTTTTGCCCATATCATACTCTTTTGGTTGAGTTTCATTTACTAAAGTTTAACATGGTCAGAAATGCTTTTTTCAGATGACAGTGGATCTAAAGATTCAGACACTGTGAGCCAGCACAGGGCAGGGCGCGCTGGCAGCGGCGTGGGCCACGCTGGCACAGAGGCTTCCGTTGGTGCCCTTTACAAATCCAGCTAAATCAAGGCGCAACAATTCCAGAGCCTGCAGGTGTGAATCCCACATGTGTAACTGGGTGGGTGGCCACAGACGTTACGCGAATTCCTTGCTTGACTGCAGAGAAGAAAACTCCTCCCTCCGCTCATGCATCTCTGTTTGGGGTCTGTAGGAGAAGAGGCAGGTTCAGAGGGAGGCGTCACCGTCTCCAAGCTCTCAGTGGTACAGCAAATTATATCTTTCCACAGGTTAGATTGACTTGACTTGAGGGGGGCTGTGTTTTCAAGGGAAGCGCTGTGCCTTCCTGGGGCACAGAAATCGCACCACACACCTACCACTGTTCTTTTATGAGCGGGGATTGGTTTCCCTGTGAGTCTACGTGTGCATGTGTGTTTAAGAAAAACCTCCAACACCTTAATTGTAGGTTTCTTAATAGCGCTGTATGAAAACACTCATAGCTTACAAGCATTTATATAATCTGGGCCCTTAGAGTATCTCTTACACAGCTTTTTGATCTTTGAGGATTTTTTCCCCCTCATTTGCTCTGTTTAACTTAGATGAAATTCATTTTCCATCTGTGCTACAAGTTTCCTGTTAAAATCTCCACATTTTCAGGGTGGAAAAGCATGATGAGACTCTAGGTTTCCAGCTATATTGATATGCACCTTCCTTTTCATGTCGATGACACTATGTGGAGAGGGCGCACTTCATCTCTGAAAATGAAAGAGCTTCACTTGATGCCGCGGAGATGAATATGATCGCTTTATCATTTAGAAGTCAGCGAGTGATCAACTGAAAAACCATAAATACAAGGGCATAATTAATCCTCTTCTAGTCTGGGACTTCACAGCCCAGTTCTCACTCAGAGGACCACTCTGGTGGGGTTCAAAGGAGGGCAGGGACGTGTGCCACTGCATCACACTCAGAGGGTACAAATGCCTCCTCCAATCGCAAGTAATTTTCTTTAATAACCAAGTAAGATTCAACTTTCATCAGGCATAGTGACTGACATAAAATCGGTGCTTTTAATTGACTCATGAATGAATGAATAAATGAATATCATCCATAAATGTAGCTAAGCCCTTCTTGAACTTAGGAATACATTCAATCTATTATTTCTCATGGGTTAGTGAGTTCCATAACTTCATTTTCTGCCTTGTAGAGTATCCCCCCTCCCAACCTTAAAGATAGCCTTTCTAGAGAATTGCAGAGAGGAAGAAAGGCTTATTTCTAATATACTGAGAGTTATTCAAAACAAAGGAAGCTAATGTATATATTATTTATCATTTGCTGTCTAATAAATTACCTCAAAATATAGTAGTTTAAAACAATAAATCTTTATTATTGCACAGGTTTCTTTTCTTTTTTTTTTTTTTTTTTTCTTTTTACATAGAAGAACCAGGGTGTAGGCCAGAGATGTGGAGGGTGAAAGGATTCATCGGAGATAATTGGGAAGCAGAGCAGGCAGATTTACTGAAATACACTGCTGAGGGGAGCAGCAGGTAAGACAGGAGAGGTCTGCTGTGCCATATGTGGGTTACTTCCCTGCGCAGGGATCAAACTCAGGCCATCGTGGTGATAGGGCTGAGACTTAACCCCTAAGCCACCAGGGAGGCCCATGCACAGGGTTTTTGAGGGATGATTTGGGCCTAGGATCTCTCAAGAAACAGTGAAGGCTTGATGGGAGTTAGAGGATCTCCTAATATCATAGCTCATTATGGGGTTGTTGGTGGGGTTTTGCTCTTCCTCACATGGCTTCTGTATAGGGAACTTTAATGTCTTCACAGCATGGCTTCTAGCCTCCTCTAGAACAAGCAATCCAAGAGAAGGAGTGATGTGTAGTTTATGCTTTAGCCCCCAGGAACATTTGTGTGCTAATAAGCCCTTCCAACTTCCAAATTCATGTCATTCCCCAGAAGAACACCTTTGTGCATGAAGCTTTGAGGTCTTATATGCAAAAAGAAAAAAAAAAGAAACCCTGTGCTATAAAGGTTTATTGTTTTAAACTACTATACTTTGAGACAATTTATTAGATAGCAAACGATAAATAATATATACATTGGCTTCCTTTGTTTTGAATAACTCCCAGGATATTAGAAATAGACTTTTCTTCCTCTCTGCAATCCTCTAGTGAGCAAGGAGAAAGCCTTTATGATCTAAACTTCTGAACTCCCAAGTTTCACATCACTCCTTCTACCCCTTCCTCTCACTTCTTTAAAATTGAGTCAGAAAGTTCAGCCCACATTCAAGAAAGAGAAATCAGGCTGCAGTTCTTAAAGGGAAGAGTGGCAAAGAATTTGTGCACATATTATAAAACCACACAGTGAACAATAGAATTAGGGGATAGAAGTATTTTGAGCACATTTATTGCCTGGTAAAATTAAGTAGCAGACTTATAAGACCTCAAAGCTTCATGCACAAAGGTGTCCTTCTGGGGAGTGACATGAATTTGGAAGTTGGAAGGGCTTATTGGCACACAAATGTTCCTGGAGGCTAAAGCATATTTAAACTACACATCAGTTCAATGTTTGAATTCCTTCTACTAGCTTCTGCTTGGACACCAGGGGAACTTTCTGCTTTCTGGGGAGCCCAGTATATTTGAAGAGAACTTTAAGAGAAAGCAATACACTAAGGTAGATAGACCCTAGAAAGCAAGATTTCCCTACACTGCCTGCAAGTTTAATGAATTGTTAACACTGTCTAAGATTGGAGATTAGGGAATGTAACCACTTAATGTGATTTTTATCAGGAAAAAAAATTGCAGATGGGAACAAAGGAGGCAGGGAGCCCTGTGTGGTCTATGGGTATGGGTGCTTTGGTGGCAGGCATAGTGCAGTGACACACATCTGAGGAGGTGTGTACCTATTTCAAAAAACATATACAGCATTATAAACCAATGTTACTCAATATAAAAGAAAAAGAAAAAAAATCAAATGCCCCTTCATAAGAAATTGAAACAATATATTCATTCATTCTCTTACTCATTTAGCCTTAGAGTGAATGAAGAAATCTACAATGTATTAAACGATCATATGCCTTTGGTGTACAAAGATGAGTATGCCATCATTTCTAATTTAGAGACAGTCAATCTAATGGTAGAGAAAGTCATGTAAAAAATAACTAACCAACTACATGAGAGGATTCTGATACATGTTTCCTGCAGCAGGTAATATGGGGTAATGGAAGAAGGTGGTGGTAACTCTTCCCTGGGTGGTAGCTGGGGTGAGAGAGGGTGGGAGATGAACTGGAGGAAGTTTAACAGAATAAACAAATTTTGAACTATGAACTTGAAATATGAGGAAGAGTATGTTAGGGAAAGGAGGATTAAGAAGAGTCCAGGCAGGGCTATGGAGTGTGCAAATGTACAGAGGCAGGAAGCCATGTGGATCCATTTAGGAAAAACAGTACTATGCTCTGGGTGGAGCAAAGATGGGGGAGTGAAACATGAGGCTGGAAAGGCCATTTTGTGACCAGTTCTTAGGAGTCTCAGATGTTATGCTATGGAGTTTGAACTTTATTACCAGTAGGGTCTGCGTTGGATAGAGTAGGCTTACTCTAATGAGTGATATACTCCACTGAGGGATGAAAACTACTGTGGAAATAAATTAATCATGGACACACACTCCACAAAGATACCCTGCAGAAGACTGTTGAGGGCCAAAGTCTCTCCTATACACCAAAGTCCAATCTGGTGTGGGGCTGAACTAACTTATTAATCTATGTAATTCACCTAAGGCCCAGTGGTGCCGTTCATTGGAACCGAAATTAAGGAGAAGTGGGTTGTGGGTCTGAGAGATCCTTGAGTTTGATCAGGCATGTTGTCCTTGTGTTTGTGGGGAACATCCATCTGGGATAGCCAGTGGACAAGTGAACATATGGATCTAAAGCTCAGGGAGAGATGATAGGGAGAAAGGAGGATTTGGGGACTACTCAGGGACTATGTTTTAACTGAAGTCATGATGTGTTTTGAAGGAGAAGAGGAAAGGATACCTAGTAGAAGGGGTAAAGAAAAAGAAGGAGCCAGGGGAGTGACAAGACATAATCAGAGATGCAGAAAGAAAACCAGGGGGGATGGCATCATAGGAGCCTCAGGAGAAGAGAATTCAAGAAGACAATGGCCTAGGGGGAAGAACAAGTAAATGAGAGGGAAAAACATCTCCACTGCTTTTGGCGTTAGGAAACTGCTAATCCCCTTAGAAAGAGTTATTTCAGTGGAACAATTACTGCAGATACTTGATTAAATGATTGAAAAGGGAAATAGAGGTGAGAAGATCAATACTGGACAAGTAAAATATATACATTAAGAAGTTTGCACAGGAGGGCCTCCCTGGTGGTCCAAGGTGTTAAGTCTCAGCACTATCAAGCTGTTGGCAGCTACGGAGGCATGAGATCAATCCTTGGCCAGGGAGCAACCCACATGGTGCTGCAGACCTCTTCTGTTTTTCCCACTGTTCCCCACTCTGTGTCGGGTGGATCCTTTCACCACCACCCCACCCACACCTCTGGCCTACACGCCAGCTCTTCTATGCATAAATAAATAAAGTAAATCTTAAAACAAAAAAAAAGAAGACGTTTGCACAGGAAAGGGAAGGTAGGGATTGAGCCCAGTGGCTCTTTCAATACCTATAGGAATTTCGTTATATAAGCATCTTGGCCTGTGTTCAAGAGGCACATCTCTCCTTATGTGGTAGTCAGACCTCTGCCCTCCCAGCAGACTTGCCTTAATCAGTGTTTTTACTGCATTTCTCGATATCAGTTTTCCAAATGTATATCCAACATGGCTTTGTGCAAAGGTTAAAGATTTTCCATGTTATTTCTAATTGTCATTCTAATTATAGCCAGAGCTTATTTTCCTTTTTCACTTTAGCAAACACATTGATCCTACATCTTTGGGATACTTTATAATGCCACTTTGTCCCTCTCCAGAATTTGCATATATGTACTTTGTATATAAAAGACATAAAAGATACCAAATATCTATTATTCAGGCAGATCATGTAGGCATCTTTAATTTTACAAGTAATTTCTCTTGGCTTTTTTCCTTAAAGATATTTCCTTGGAGTTACCTTCTCCCAAGCCCAAATATCACATTGTGTCCCTTCGAGTGTCAATTGCTTTCTTTAGTGTACCAATATACTACCCAAACATGTTTAGTGTCTTAATATCCCAGAAAGTATTCCTTTTTGTATTTCCTTTTCCTGAGCATTTAGAAAACCTGTTAAATGGCACTTTTTCCTGAGGACTATCTTCTTATGCTTCTTTCCAGAGAAGCTCTTGCTTGCCCCTGAAATTTTGATTTGTCTTAACATCTATGTTACTTAAGAAAGCAACCTTAGTGACCAACCTCAAGTCAGGCTGTGTTTTTCTTTCTTAAGATTTGTTTATTTTTATTATTTATGCATAGAAGAATTGGGGTGTAGGCCAAAGGTGTGGGGGGTGAGAGGATTCAACAGAGACAGAGTGGGGAGCAGAACAGGAGGATTGGCTGGAATATAGTCCTGAGGGGAGCTGTGGGTGAGACAGGAGAGGTCTGCTGTGCCATGTGGGTTAGCTACTTGGCTGGGATCAAACTCAGGCCCTAGCAGTAATAGTGCTGAAACTTAACCCCTAGGCTACCAGGGAGGCCCAGACTGTGTTATTTTAAATGATCTTTGAAACGAAATCTTATTGAAGGCTTTGAAAATATGGAAATATAGCGAATTCCCCAACATCTCATATTTTCATGCCTAATACCTCAAAACAGTCTGGTGACTCTATCAGGAATAATTTCCTCTGCTATAACTGTGTTGCCTTATTGGTGATATGTGCTGAAATGTTTAGTGATTCTACAGTTTATGATATTATCATTTTGCTTGGTTTTCCAAGGTCTGTCTGCCAGGGTCCTCAGCAACAATGGCAGCCTGCCCGTTTTGATCAATATGTGCACATTCCAGCTATAAATTCCCTCAAAATGCTTGCGTGGGTGCCCATGATTTATTTATTTCCATTTGCCAATTAGGTCTAGAGACTCATGCTAATAGACTCACTGGAAAAAGACAGAAACCTTAAAGAATTGAACTGAAAAGAGAAGCCTTTTTTTTTTTTGCTTTCCAAATTAAGAATAAATTCATTGCTATTTTTGTTTTACCTCAATTAACTTTATCCATCTGAAATTCATCCAGTCTTCAAAGAAATTTTATTGCTTGGAGAATTTCTCCATTAACCTGGAGTTTTAAAGTTCTGGGGAAATGTATAGTCCACGTGATCAGAGCATCTCAGTATATTGGTAGTTCATTATTATGATGGCACCGGGGGGCGTCAGCCACGATAATGTCTGTATTTAATGGTATTTGTGGCTTGCCCCTGGCTTGCAATTACCTGCAAAGTGTAGTGGCTGGATTGAAAGCATGATTGCAGCAGCCTGTTTTAAGAGGTATCCTACTGGCTCCTTGATGATGATTTGACCTAGAGCGTGAGCGTTGCCACGTGTTCTCCCATGGGGGGGGAAGTGGGGGGCACTGCTGTTGCCTCGTTCTCCTCAGCAGGCAGAGGAAATTCTCCTGGGAATCTGAACAATTCAAATAATAAATTTCTTCAATATTGGCCTTGCTCAGCCAGCTGAATGTTCTTGATAAAACAGCAACTGGCTGTCCTGAACCCACCCCTGAAGCCAGAGCCGCCCGGTGTGGGGGGATCGTGCGGAGTCTGCGTGTGGCAGCGCAGCAGAAGGCGGTGGCAAGAGGGGTCTGGTCTCAGGGGAGTGTTACTGTCCACGGGGCTCAGAGTCTGTCAGGGGATGCTGATCATCCAAGTGTTTTGTATTCACTTGTCCACGGTGAGTGAGGCAGCAGCTGTCACCTTTTTATACCCTTAACAACAACAACAAAAGCCCTGAACAGCTTGGACAACTAAACATGGCTACCCCCACCACTGAGGCTTGGAATACTGATGTCGCACCTACACGAATTAGCTGCAGACACAGCAGTGTGCACAGGACTTCAGCCACCCACCAGGCGTGCAGGGTGAGAAAAAGATAATAGCAGCAAAAACTCATACAAACCATGAACCCCACTCCTGAACCTTCATTTTTCCCCCAGTGGAACTGTAGAAAGCATGTGGCCACTGCTGTCTATTTGATGTATTGCTTTAACGGTTTTAATTACTTTATTTCCATTTAGAATAGAAATTAATTAAACTGTCTGCCAGTTATGAAAAGTTTCATATGTTACCAAGAACTTTTTTTAGGTTTTATAAATTTGTCTTATTGTAAAATCAATAGGTAATCACCACAGAAAAATTAGAAAGCAGGGATAAGCAAAATAAAACAATATAAATACCTAACACTTATACTGCCCTAGCCAGTATACATGAGAGGCAATCTTACAAATGATTTCATATGTTAGCTCGTAAGTTCTCAAAGCAACCCTCTGAGGTAGGTGTTTGCCTACCCTCCTACTACAGATAAGGAAACTGAGGCACGGAGAGGTAAAATCATTTTGCCAAAGCACTCAGGCTGCAATATCTAGGCTGGTGTTTAAGATACCTCTCACTCACAGACAGCTTACAGTTAACCTGAGTGGACAGCATCCCACACCTTTTTCTGTTAATACAAAATAGAAGTTTGATTCACTAGTGTATCAAATATAAGTGCATATTTTATGTGTATCATATTTATTTCTATCAGAACTGGAAGTAGTCATTTTTATTTTTCCAACCAAACTTGCACTTTGTCCAAATTCTTATGACCTTGGTGGAAGAGAAAACTTTTTCTGGATGGGCTACCCCTATCACAGGGATTTTTTTCCTCCATGTGAAGCTGCTCACTGTCTTCTACTTTCATTTTTGATGAAAGCATATTATTTTCCTGTTGTATGATGTGTCTTTGGCTAAAAGGTGATTAAATAATATAGTGGGTACTCCCAGTGCCCATCTACATTCGCCCTCCCAGTTGGCACACCCACCTCCTCAATCCCTGGAAGCTACAGCCCTGGGTCAGGACCACTTTCAACTGTTTCCTTCTCTAGAGAATTGTTTTTGGTCCCCTCACCTGTCTTAAGATCTGCATCTAGGAAACCTGACTTGGGGCAGGTAGGACGCTTTGGTGTTGTGTTGACAACCGAAAACCTTCCATGGAACAAAATTTAACAGCCATATCAAGGCAAGGGGTGCCTTTTCAAGCCCTGCAACACTTTTATAATGTTAAGGCATACAGCTAGCCTTGAATCAGTAGGGTATTTTGTCCCTAAATGTCTAACGATGATTTTTTTCAAAGTGTTTTGTTAAGGTGACTTAATGGACCAAAGAAAGCCCTAAAAACCATTTTGAACACATTTAATTCAGGGTCATTTCTCATGTTTCCATATTTCCAAGCTTTAATGCTTTTCTATTTCAAATCAATTACTTTCTATTCATTCTTTAACCACACATACTTCGGAGATATAACAGAGGAATAGTTATGAGCAACTACCTTGCCTCCACTTTAATTTCACAGTACCCCCATCTGCTTCCATCTCCTTGCTGAAAATTTCCTTTTCTCCATCACCATAATTTCACGGTCAGCTTTCTCTTACCAATGTGTACATCCAGCTGTTAAAGCACTCTCCTTTCCAGCCATCTCTCTGGCCCTCTTTTCTGATGCAGCACTGTTAACTCCTGTCCCAACTTTCCTCCTTTAAAGCCATAGGAAGGTACAAAATTCTAAAAATTAAGATTGATTCTTGAATGTAATCATCATCATTTCAAGACCTGGAAATGTTTCAGAAGTGCAGGTTCTGTCCCCATACAATTTAATGGGGTTTAAATTTTCCCATATTTCTGCTTATCCACATCCCAGCTGATTATTCACATTTTATTTATATTATTCAAAGAGCCTCTGAGCTGAGCTGCCTATCTTCCTTCCCACTGCCATCAGTCCATCCTCTTTAGAGCAGCTAAAGTAATCGTCCTAAACCTCATTCTCCTCATAGCATATCCATGTTCAAAAACTCTCCCTTGGTTCCTGTTGCCATTGGAAGACCATCTTGAAAACTCTATAGACCAATCTGGCAAGCCCCTAATGATTATGGGACTGAGTAAGTGTACAAATGAGGTCTCTAGGGGCCTCTCTGGTGGCGCAAGGGATTAAGTGTCAACACTGTGAAGCAATCCTCAGCTACTGTAGCACTAGTTTGATCCCCGGCCAGGGAGCAACCCACATGGGGCAGCAGACCTCTCCTGACCCACCTGCTGCTCCCCTCAGCAGTGTATTTCTGTCAATCTGCCTGTTCTGCTCTACACTCTGTCTCTGATGAATCCTTTCAGCCTCTGCTCCTCTGGCCTACACCCTCACTCCCGTATGCATAAATAAACAAATCTTTAAAAAGAAAAAAGTGAGCTTTCTAGTTCACCCCCCCCTTTTTTAATACCCTTAAATTCATCCCACCACAAAGGACCAAGGAGAGAGGTATGTGAACACCTGTCAATCAAATTCTGTCCATAACCCTCTAGACTCCATAAGCAAACAGTCACCCCTTGGTCACTCTTGGATTTAATATTGTCCATTACTAAAGATTCTTGATTAAATAAAAATTATGTTGATAGCATATGATGCTATGCATTGAATATTTTTAAGTCCCTTTTCATCTATAGTTTGTTCTTTCATCTCCTTTTTTATTCTTTGTGATTTTTCCTTTCTGCAAAGAAACTGGAGTTTTTGTTTGTTTGTTTTTTAAGATTTATTTATTTTTATACAAGAACCGGGGTACAGGCCAGATGTGCGGGATGATGAGAGGATTCACCAGAGAAAGAGCGGGAACAGAACAGGCAGAAATTGCTGAGAGGAGCAGCGGGCGAGACAGGAGAGGTCTGCTTCGCCATGTGGTATTCTCCTGGCAGGCCAGGATCGAACCCGCGCTGCAGAGGCTTCAGAGAGCTTCACAGCGCGGCGCTCAACTGAATGCGCCACCAGGGAGGCCCAGAAACTGGAGTTTTTGTCTCATAGGGCTTGTCACTTTTTTGACTTTGAGGAGTGAACCCTCATCATGCTATTTAGCATGCTGCCCTGTCCCTTGAATTTCCTGTCATGGCTGACTGTGGAAAGTTCTCAGAGTCAGGGCTGATATTTTTGGCAAATATCACTTCACTGCAAATTCCCCAAACTCTCAGTGGCTTACTACTTCGACGAATACTATTTCTTGCTCACAGGATTTGCAGTTTTCCCCTCCTCCAGGCTCTGGGTTGTGTTCATACTTCTGTACTTATCTTCTCATTCTAGGACTCAGGGTGTGGAAACAGCAACTACCTGATGTCTGCAGTTTCCGTGGTTGAGGACAGAAGCTCACGGTGAATAGAGCCAAACCACACAGATGCATCTGCTTCTGTTTGGAGGTAGCATATGTCAGGTTTGCTCACATTCCATTATTCAAAGGCAATCTTGTGGCCAAGTTCAAAGTCAACGGGGCATGCCAAAGGAAATCATTTCAAGGTTGGAGAGGAGATGAATAATTGCAAATAAACGTTATGTACTTTGTTTTGTTTACTTTTGTTTGTTCAATGGTTATGTTAGCATCATTAAATGATGAAGAGTTATAAATGGTAGTTTCTAATCTTACCATTTTTCTCCATTATGAGCTGAAATGTCATATAGAAGGGAACTTTTCTTCCTTATTCGGTCACCTTAAGATATACTTTGTAAAGGAGAGGCAAGTTGAAGTGGTTGATGCTTTCTTTTTAATTGTTACAGAAATAAAAGTTTGTTCTCTACTGTCTTTAGAAGTGACCCATGAGTACTTTAAAGTAGGGAGGGTACCATTATGAACTCATAGATTTTATACATATTTGATGTGTTTCAGTCTACTGAAGTTGGTTTTTTTTTTTTTTAAGATTTATTTATTTATTATTTATACAAGCACTGGGTACAGTCAGAAGCACGGGAGGGTGAGAGAATTCACCAGAGCCAGAGCGGGGAGCAGAACAGGCAGAAGGACCCAAGTACACTGCTGAGGGGAGCAGCGGGCGGCAGGAGAGGTCTGCGCGCCACGTGCGACCCTCCTCCGAGCCGGGGAGCAGCCGGGGATGGAACTGGCGCTGCAGAGGCCGCGGGCAGCTTCGCAACCCAGCGCTCAACCGCTGCGCCACCGGGGAGGCCCATACTGAAGTTGTTCTTATTCATGCTATCCTTATTAAATGATCACATGTTGACCACTCAAGTTCCTGAATCTTTGGCCATGACCCTAATGTCCCTGCATACTTGCTTTGCTTTCTAGTGTAAATGTTTCAGGCTCATCTTGTTCATTTTCTGTTCCAGACATGGAGTTTGACATTTCTCCAAGAAACTCTAGTTTCTTTTAGTGGAAAATGGTATTTAGAGTCTATAATGTTGGCACTGGAAGTGTTCTTTGCTACTGAGTTAGTCATTCTTTCTAGGCCTTTCACTGCACAGATTTTTTTTTTAAAAAGTGTTTTTATTTTGATAAAAATAAATTGTGAGTTCATGTTAATGCTTCTTCCAGATTCAATGAGGGTTTTTGTCTAATCTCTCGCTTACCTCAAATCTGATACTGACTCAAGAAAACAGTTAAAATATGGTTCAACAATCAGGAAAAAGTAAAGAAGAATACAATTTATTGTTATTAAATACAATTTGTTGCTATTAAGGGACTGTTAAATTTTTTAGATGTAACAATGTTATTGTAATTATATTTCCAGAAGAATACTATGTCTTCTAGAGATGCACTCATACCAAAATATTTACAGATGAAGTTGCATGATTTACGGGATTTGCTTCAAGAGAATCCAGGGGTGGTGGAAGAAGTGGGCTGTGTATGAATGAAAGAAAACCAACCATGAGCTGTTCATTGTTGGGAGCACAGTAACGAACACATGAGGCTCACTGCTCTGGTCTCAACATTTTCCTATGTTTGAACTTCTTAATACACATAAAAAATATATGGTCTAGAAGATTATTTAATGAAATGGGACAGTGTTCACATTATATAATTAAGTGAAACGGTAGCTATGCTACTTTATAAAATAAGTTTGAATTTTTAGAAGAAAAAAAAAAAACTATAAGAACTTTCCTAATAGATGAATGGCTTTCTCTGTGTTAGAGATCATCATTTTAGTCTTTGTGTTTTCCTGTATATTCCAATTTTTCAATGGGAACATATACTTATTTTATAATCAGATCAAAAAGATAAATGTTATTGACTAAGTGACTTTAAAACAATGAATACTTCTCCATTTCCTTGTTTGTATGCTTTTATGATAATGGCATCTCCCATTTTCAAGCTATTACCAAAAGCTGTTACCACATAGCTGCCTGAGAGTCTGTGTGCTCTCCTTTCTCTTCACTTTCCTCTAATCCACATCTTTCCTGCCAGGGGCCACCCTCATCTGTCTTCCTCTGCGGAATACCCAGAGCCCTGGAAGTCAGGACCTTAACTCAAAGTGTTACAGAGCAACCCTGATATGAAACGGGTTGCCTGACTGTGGGTCCTCACCCATGTCCTTAAAGGGGACTTATTAATGCTAAACTGCAGGCACACACAAAAGGTTAATAAAAGTTTATTTACAAGGGAAGGGGAAATGAAGAAATGAGTAACTCAGGGAGAAAAGAGAGAGAGATAAATTCGTAAATGCGTCCCACCTGTTCCACTGACCTAGAATCCCAATGACCCACCCCGCTGGCGAAAAGCCAAGTGCCTCATGTCCAATAGGCTGACCCCAGTTCACATGGCTGTTTAAATACCCAAACAGAGAACATGGCTGCTTAGCTCTACCCTCAGGGCCTGGGAACCCTGCCTTTGGTTATCATGGGATTTATACTTCCCACTGTTTTGATGAAATGGTGGGTGGAATCCTCAAAACGTGTATAGAGTTTGTTCCCTGTAACAAAAGAGGGAAGAACCTGCTCCTCCTGTGCATGGTCTCCTTTCTGTTCCTTGTCTGGCTTCATTTTTTTCCAGACTTTACAATTTTTTGGAGCAGTTTCAGGTTCACAGCAAATTGGAGAGGGTGGGATAGAGTTCCCCTCTCCCCCTTCCCCCCAAGAGCATTGCCTCCATTTTTAGCCCACCTGATGGGTACACTTGTTACAACTGAGGAAACTACAGTGACACATAATTTTCAACTAAAGTTCAGAGCTTATCTTGGGGTTTACTCTTGGTGTTTTCCTGCTAGGAGTTTGGGCAAAAGTGTAGTGACATGTATGCACCATTTTGGTGTCATATAGATACAGTATTTTTACTGTTCTAAAAGTCCTTACTGTTAGGTCTGTGCATCTACCTACTAAAGCCTTCTAAGTTTCAGTTTATCTGTAAAAGGGAGGTTAATATATATGTTTTCCCCCCAGACTCTTCCCCTTATATCCCTAATTCTGAACCACAAACAACCACTGATGTTTGTATTTTCTCCATAGTCTTGTCTGTTCCAGAATGTCATATTATGAACCTTTTCAGATTGAATTCTTTCTTAGTAATTTGCAGTGAAATTCTTCCATACCTTTTCAAGGCTTGATAAACTCATTTCTTTTTAGTACTAAATAATATTCCATTGTATGACTTCATTTTTTTATCTCTAGTTTTCTTCCTTATATCTTATAATTTTTAATATTAATGAGAATACATGGCAGTTGTAGAGCTCTTGTAAAATGCCAGGCCCTTTGCTAATTACCTGATATACCTTAATGTATTTAGTGCTCAAAACAGCTTTAGGATTTATTAATTATTTCTAATCCTTAAGATACGCCACATACTTAATGAATAGAGGAGTATTATTACCTTACTGTTTGACTCTTTTGTGGTCTCAGTTGTCAGGTGTTCCAGCAGGTGCAGCCCGAGCCACTTCCCGCAAGGTCAACTGGAGCGGCAACCACTCGGCCCTGGTTACCGTTTCCTGACGAGCCACCACAAGCCCTGTCAGGCCCAGCCAGCTGTCAAGAGTTGCACACAGACTGTGAGCCATGTATTTGCCCTTAGGCAGTCCAACTCCTCTTAATTATCATGCTTAAATATCCACCCCCAACTGGACCTGGGATAATGAAGCAACTCCACAAATAACAGAGCATGCATACCTGCCCCTTCTTAGAAATACCCAATCTTTCCCTGAAACTCAATGCATATGTATAACCTTCGTATGAATATTCCAATGAGTGTGTATAACCTTCCTATAAAATAAAAAACCCATTATAGGTTGAAGAGCCTGGATTTATCCCAAAGAATGCCTCGGTTCTGGCTTGCATAACTTAGTAAACTCTTTTCTGCTCGCATCTTCATGGTTCTGTTGGCATACACGTAAGTCATGGACCCCAGGTTCTTCGTCCAATTAAACTTAACAACTCTGCAATTTCTATCCATGCCGAATGGGTGCAGCTCAGGGACAACTAAAGAATTTGTCTCAGAAGAGGCAGAGTTGGTTTAAATTCATGTCTGTTAAGTTCATAGTTTTCCACCCCTGCCCTGCTGCTTTCTTTTAAAAAGAAAAGAAGGGGGAAATACCCTCAAATCACACTAATGCAGAGATCTGTAAAACCATATAGGGGATGTAAAAAAAGATTGTGTTGTATTTATTTAACATTCTGTGTCCTGTGTGTTTTCACATTAGTCCCATAAACCTGTTATTTTTCCATTGACTTCATTATAATAAAAGTAGAATTCAACATGCACAATAATAAAATTTCGGGTTAAGTAAAGGTTTGTTAGAAATGCTCCAGTGAGCCAACTCTAGGGTTGCTTTGTACAAAGGGAGACAAGCCCCAGATCCAAGGAGAGAATTAAGAGGGAGGAAAATACAGAAAAAAGAACCCCACCCCAGGGAGTTGGCAGCCCCAGGACGGTGAGACTGTGCTGCTCAGGGGCCTAAAATCAAGCAAAGGAACTAAAATGTGCTCTCTTCAGGGAAATGTCTGTACATTGACTTTAACATCCTGAGCCATGTCATCTTTGGCACAGTGCTCCTTAATGAAAACACGTTCTTTCAAGTCGTAAAAAAATACAAAGTCCCTAAAACAGAAAGCATACTTTTAGAAATTAAAACCAAACTAAGCAGTATTTCTCAAGAGGGGCCCTCTGCCAACAAATTTATGTATATCTTGGACAATGTCTTCCCTCTGGGAATGTCTACCTCTATCCTCTCTTCCCAGCTGAAGGCCGAATGTTGCCCAAAAGTCTCCTCCCATCACCGCACATTCTCACACACACACACACACACACACACACACGCACACACACACACCCCCGCTCTGGAGGACCGCCCATGGCCAGCCACTCTGCAGCCTGTATGGATGGAGCCTGCTCGGAAGAGGATTTTTCTTCTAATCACATCAATCCTCCCTCTCCTTCATGCACCAATCTGATGCCCTTGGAACTCTGTTGCCACACTGTATTGAGGGAGAATCTTACAAACCAGGGGGCAGAGGTTGTCTGTGGAGATAGCTGCATTTTCACAGGAGTCTTGGAGAGAAAACGCCTTAAATACGAGAAAGGGGTTTCATCACCAAAATTTCAGATGAGGAGAAGCTAAAATGGGGGATATTTGGGGATAGGTAGAGTCTCATGCACGCATCAAATCACACTGTATGAAGCACAAACAGTGGACGTGAGGTCTTTACAGAGTGTTTATAACTGGGACACTGCTGTCTGTGGACCTTTTTATTATACTGAGAGAGCTCAGAGATGAATAAGGCAGTGCTGTAGAGTAGGAAGGAGAGAGAGGAAGAGGATATTGATAAAAATAGGACAATGGGGAAGTACAATATAGTAAATGACTCTTAACGTGTGTGTGTGTGTGTGTCTGTTTGTGAATGTGCGGTAATGGGGGGAGACTTGTGGGTTAAATTCATTCTCGAAGTTTTTCTCCTCTCACCAAAAGCTAGCAAAGTCCACAAACCCACTCCACTAAAGCAGGATACAGGGGGAAAGGATTTCCAGGAGTCTATAAGCAGACATTTTGAAGAACTTGAGATGAGATCCACCCCCTTCCTGAAGGCACCAAATTTGGCCAAGTCCATGTGGTAGCACATAGAAACAGAAATAGTTAGATACAAGGGAACACACTTGGAAAAAAAAAACTTAAAAAATCTGAACTGTGAATAAATGCAGGCACATTCTCTGAAATTTGATCCATCCCCTTTATAAGGACCTGACTCATTCAGCCTGAATTGTGGTGGAAAATTGGAAAATATGGACAAGTACAACATTTTAGAAAAGGATCAGAAGACAAGGTAGAATCAGACCTCAGACCCAAATCAGAATCAAATCAGCCCTTTCTTTAAAAAAAAAATTTTTTTTATTAATGCATACAAGAACTGGGGTACAGGCCAGAGGTGCTGGGGGTGAGAGGATTCAGCAGAGACAGAGTGGGGAACAGAACAGGCAGACTGACTGAAACACTGCTGAGAGTGTAACAGGGTGGTCCCCAGGAAAGGGGGAAGTATCCAGGTTTCCTGCCCCACCCAAGAGAGGGTGGAGCTGAGCAGGGAGAGAAGAAGCTGCAGAGGAGACTGAGGAAGGAAGGAAGGTGGATGGAGAGCCAGAAGGAGACCTGGAGGAGGCCCATGGAGCCGAGAGACACGTGAAGAAACTGCACTTGCCTTTTGGTCGTGGACTGGGTGACACAGATGTGGGTGAGACCCGTGGGGAGGTGACAATGGCGGTTTTTTCCTTGATTTTGATTTTGCTCTTTTCCTTCCAGACTTGTCTGGTGGTTTCTGATCCTTTTATGTGGGTCCCCACTGGAAGATGCTTTAGACTTGTGGCAGGCTTTGGGGCCTTGCTCTGGGCCAATCCTGCTTGGGTGGACTTTTACCCACGAGGAGGCGGGTAACTTGGGGTGCTTGATTTAGAAACTATGTTCTTTGCCTTTCCTGTATTGTTTCCTAGTTGTATTAAAGTTCCTTCCCATTAAAGTCTCATATGTTTTGTGTTGATGCGGCGGATGGCAGAACCTATTTAGAGCAGGCAGGTTTATGGGGTCGAGGGTGCCCCTCTCCCTGCCCTGTAACAAGAGGAGCAGCAGGCAAGACAGGAGAGGTCTGCTGCACCATGTGGGTTGCTTCCTGGCCGGCCGGGGATCGAACTCGTGCTGCAGAGGCTGCGGATAGCTTCATAGTGCTGTGCTTAACCCCTTGTGCCACCAGGAAGGCCCCAGCCCTTTCTTTTATTTAATAAGTCATGCTTACGGAGTCTTTACTATATTCTAAACACTATTCTATTTTATACAGATTATTTCAATCTTATAAAAACACTGATAGGTCTATTTCCCTCCCATTTTATAGTTAATTCCTTTGTGAATAAGGAGCAGATTATTAAATTTGACCACAGTCCTGTTGTTACAGGGCAGCCCCGATATAAAACGGGTTGCCTGGCTGTGGGTCCTCACCTGCGCTTAAAAGGGACTTATTAATACTCCACTGCAGGCACATACAAAAGGTTAATAAAAGGTTTATTTACAAGGGAAGGGGAAATGAAGAAATGTACAACTCAGGGAGAAAAGAGGGAGATAAAGTCTTACATGTGTCCTACCGGATCCACTGACCTGGAAACCCAATGGCACGCTGAGAGCTGGTGGAGAGCCAAGAGCCGTGAAGCCAAGAGGTGAGAGACCCCAAGGCCCGTGTGTCTGGTTTTTATGCTGAACCTGGCTGCTTAACCCCACCCTCAGGTCCCAGCAATCTTCCCTTTGGTGGTGATGGGATTTGTCTTTCCCAATGTCCTGATGGCTTTGGTCTGGAGTGGGGGTGGGGTCCACAAGGCCTGTATGGAATTGGCTCAGGACATCCTTTCCCCTAACACTGTCACTAGCCAGTGCTAGGATTCAAACCCAGGGAGTCAGATCCAGAGTTATCACGCTCTGCCTTGTGAGGTGAATGCACTTCTGAATACAGAAACCCTTCACCATGACCTAACTTGGAGGCAAAGCAGCCCCAAGTTTCATAACTTTGCTTGCTTGAGCTCAATTCATTTCTCATAATCAATTTATCAACTACGGAAAATAGAGCCATACCCCAATGTTCTAGGACCACAACATAGACATATAAGCTGGTTATTCCACCCTCTCCCATCTCCCCGGGAGGTCTCCTTCCCTGATGGGCACAGACATCTTGTCCCAATCTTACTGCCTCCCAGGAGTGGTCATGGTATTCACTTTCTTGACCCATATCCTCAGTGGGGTGCGTTTGTCCATGTACATGGAATTTTAATGCTAACATTCCTCCTGGGGATGCAAAATGCATTCAGTCCTTTCACTACTTCTTCCTCAGACATCCTCTCCTCTCTACTTTGCTCAAGAACAGTGACTCATTTCTTGAATATATTTCTGTATATTTCTCCTCTACAAAAGAGCCACTAGGCTTCCCAGAAGCTAGATTCTTAAGCAACATTGAAGAGGCTGAAAAAGGGGGACCTATGGTCTCCTTCAAATATTTGGAAGATCAAGATCTTTCTGACAGGAAGCATCAGAAATCCACCAAGGATAAAATGCTTATATTATTTATAGCTTGTAGTGCATTTAGTGAATCGTGGATAACTCATTTCATTGTTCTGGCTCAATAGCTCTTGAGTTTTTATTGTTTTCATTGAATTCCAGGAAAAGAACATTTTCAGTCATCACAAAGGAGAGATATTTGAACTGGGTTGACCACCCTTTGTCCCACTGAAGCCCCCAGTGACTGCTATTTGCAACAAAAGTTCTGGTGCCCATGTGTTCCAGAAGACTAACAGCAGTTTATCCCCCTCCTCCTAGCCCCGGGGTACCTAAATAAGACTTATGTAGAGTTGAATGTCCTAAGCCTCTAATGCTCACTCTGCCTGTTAAAAGGAAGGACGGAGCAGGCTCTATCTCTCATTCAGAGTAATGTTCAAGTTTCTACATCAACAAGAGTGATCAGAGTCTACTCAGGTGACGGTGTCCTGACTGAGGGGACTGGATTGTGCCCCATATTCTTGGAGGAACGGTGAACCTGGACCTTGGCCTGCAGACCCTGGGTCCTGGCCTGCAGAGACCCTGGGACCTGGCCTGCCAGGCTAACTGCCCCAGCTTGACAACAGGGACAGAGTTTACAATGTGTCAGGCCTGAAGTTACACTGCTGCATGACATGTCTCTTGGCTGCCATGTATAAAAATTGGTGTCCTGGGCCAATTCTTGGTAAAACAGAGTAGAGGGAAGTTTTTTCCCTTCTAAGATTTCCTGCATCTCTTCTAATCCCTTTTTCTCTTATCCCATCCCAAGTTTCCCAAACTTTCTTTTTTTCTTTATCTCAATCATAGTTTACTTTCAAAAGAATCTGAAATCTACTCACCTGGTCTTGGAAATAGCTGGCAATAAAGCAAACCTCATGGCTTTTTACTGAAGTCTGTGTGTCTCAAGCTGGCTAAAAAATGCTGATTCTGAGGTGGCACTCACCCTCAGGAAACTACACTGTGAAAAACATCCCCAGGCAATCACAGCATTCGCTGTTAACATGGGAGAAACAAGGCTGAAGGTGGAAGGAGTGAAGGACTAAGAGTGTCACTGCAGTAGCTGATGGGGTCAGGTCTCCCGGGATTGATCTACTGCCTCCCTCTCTCCCACCTTATTTAGAATGTGGGTCTTTGCAGACGTAATCAAGGTAAAATGAGTTTGTACAGGAGTAGGGTACTCCCTGATCCCACATTACTGGTTATAAAAAGAGGAGAAGAGGGCCTCCCTGGTGGCACAAGGAGTTAAGCACAGCGCTATGAAGCAATCCACAGCCTCTGCAACACGAGTTCGTTCCCCAGCGGCTGGCCAGGGAGCAACCCACATGGCGCAGCAGACCTCTCCTGCCTCGCCCGCTGCTCCCCTCAGCAGTTTACTTTGATCAGTCTCCCTGTTCTGTTCCCCACTCTGTCTCTGGTGAATCTTCTCACCCCACACATCTCCGGCCTGTACCCCAGCTGTTGTATGCATAAATAAGTCTTTTTAAAAAATAAATAAATGAAAAGAGGAGAGCGGATGCAGAGATGGACACAGAGGAAAGACTGCGTGAGGACACACAGGGAGAGGGCCATGTGGCGACACAGCCAGTTATAGATGTCATGTGTCTATAACCAGGAGTGCCTTGGATTGCTGGCAAATGCCAGTAGCTACAAGAGGCAAAAAGGATTGTTCTCTACACTTTTCAGAGGATACATGACTCTGTAACACCTTGATTTTGAACTTCTAGTCTCCAGAAATGTGAGACAAGCAATAACTGTTGTTTTAAATCCATGGTATTTTGTTATAGCAGCCTTTGCAAACTAATATAGTCTCCCCAAGCAAACGTTCCCTCAAATTACAAGATGCAGGCAATTACCACCCTGATTCTTGCCTAAAGCCAGTCTCTCTGGTGAGTCAGCACTGCAGGTCTTCATTGTTTTTTCATTCCCTGGTCTGACCCACAAACCATGGAGTCAATGACCTTGGGTTGCTTCCTGAGCTTTCAGAGGAAGAACAACAGGATGTGGATCTACTTGGGCATCTTCAGGATTAAACCAAAGATCCAGCAGCTGGAAGGAAATCAGTAGAGAAACCAAATAAAGCTCAGTTTTCAATCCTGGATTGTCCGTTTCTCTGGAGCTAAAGAAACCAGACTTTTTGGTTTGTGGAGTGGAGGTGGGGTCTTGCAGGCAGAGTGTCTTATTTCTGAGAATTCCCGGTGGTCTGAGTCTTCATTACACTGGAGTCTGTGCTTCCTCCATGGAGTCTGCAATTTGTCACAGAGATCCCTGACTCTGTACAGAAGGAGAAAAGGAGAGGGAGTTGGATGGAGACGGCGTGCAGTCTCTGTAAGCATCTCCAGATCCCAGCAAACTGTAAACACGACAGGGGGTTGTTGGAGGTGAGGTGATCACAGTGATTATTTCAGAATGCCGGTGGTCTGTCTCATCTCACTTCACTCTCTGACACTCTTCTTCCTGGAGTACATAGCCGTGCAGGGTCCTGGAAATAGAGACAGCCATGAAAACTATCATTTATCAAATGCTATATAGTGTATATCTATGCTTTTATATCCTCAAAGTAATTCTGCAAGGCATGCACATTCCCCATGTTCCAGATTTGGCTCAGAGAGACGCCAGAATCTGTTCAAGTTCACAGGGCCATCAGTGGCTGAACCAGCAATTAAGGTCAGACAAGACCATCTCCCCACTAGATGCACGGCTTGTCCACAAAGACAAACACACCTTCGGCTAGCCTCGGGCAAAATAATTCTCTGGTAATCACTTTGTCCTTGAATTAGGATAGCTTCCTGGAGGCTTAGCTGGTTCTTTATAGATCTCATGACCGTTCTCATTCTCAGTAGACTCTGTTGTTGTTTGCACCCCCACCTTTTTTTGGAGAAATATAAACATAAAAGAAAATAAATGAAAACTCTCCCAGATCAAGCAGAAAGGACAGAAAGTTCCCTGATTACTTCATGTTTTTGTAATAGTTGTACTTCATTAAAACCCAATTTGCATTTTATTTAGAAAGCCCTTGTGACACCTGTGGTATTCTCACCACACTGTTTGCCCAAAGCATTTCTGCAGAGCAACACAATGCCCTGAACTTAGGGGAACAGAAGAATAGAAATGATCCAAAACCCACAGGGTATCTAAGTGCACCTCACTTCTTTAAATACTTAGAGGGCTGGTTAAGGACAAGGTTTGTCTCCCTCCTAAATTTCTGAAAATTATTTGATCAACACTTCAGGCTTTTGCATATGTATTTCTAACCTGTGAGCCTGTATAGCAATTAAGAATAATTGTTAAATTTTGGTTTCACAAAAGAGAGAGAAAGGTCAAACCAAGGGGATTAGACAAACAGTGTTATTTAATTTTACAAATGTGTATTTAAAACTTATCAAATGAAGGTTACTTGTAGAAATGACTCTGATGTGTGATTTTCTGTCTCGCAGAAGATTATAGTTGAAGAAATGACCCTGTTGTCATTTCTTGAATTTCTTACATTTCTGATTTAAGCTTGTCCTGAAGTAGAGGAGTGGTCAAGAATTTTTTCTGTGAAGGGCCAAAGAAATATTTCTGTAGCTTTTGCAGCTACTCGGCTCTGCCATTTCAGTGTGAAAGCTGGTCTGAACCAGGCACACAAATGAGTCAGAAGACTCAATTTGAGTGACTGTGTTCCAATAAAACCTTTTTATAAAACAGTCAGTGGGCTGGGTTTGGCCCATGTACTAGAGTTTTCTGACCACTGAAATAATGCAACTAGAGCAAAAAGTTATCTAAACACTAGAAGAGCTGGCTGAGATACTCCATTGCAGGAAGTTTTTAAAAATAGAAGAGGCAGTCAGATTGACTTAAACATGTGACTCCTCCACATGGTACCATTGTTTGACCATAGCAGCGGAGAACTCTGCACAGCATAAATGCTAGACACTCTTACAGGCCCATCAGTGCCTGGACAGGCAGAATTTTGTATACTGATTTTTGTCACAGGGCTACCAGTTACTTAAACCTTTTTCCCTATGAATACTTTAAAATTGTCTCACACTAAGAGTTGGGCTTTGCTTTTATACACATGGGTGGCTGGATCCCTTTAGAGTACACATGTGTTTGGGGCCCTTGGGTACCTCTTGGTCATGTGTTAGTGGCTCCACCCCCTTCCCCCACTATCCTGCCCCTTCCCCCACTATGCCCAATACCACCCTAAGGGTCAAGGGAGTTGTTTGACATGTGATTGTTAAGATTAAGTGTTCTTGCTCCTTGGGTGGTATTGGCAGAAGGCAGAAAGTGGGATGAATAGTGCATGCCAGTAGGGCTCAAAGAGATCTTGTAGTGTGCCCGGGAGAGGAGGAAAGCAGCAAGCCTTTCTTACTTCTCCATGCCGTGGAGGACACAGAAGACTGCAATGTCCAAGGGCAACATTGAGATTAACAGACAGGTAGGAGGCATAGTGTCTCCTGGTCACACTGTTGCCCCACAATGGAGAGGGTGTCCTCTGCAAAGCATGAGCATGAATCAAAACATGGCCTCCGGAAACCATGCACCTGGCTTACACCCAGACTAATGCAGATGCCATGGGAAAAAAGTGGCACCATACCAGGACCAGCTCATCCACCCAGTGCTGATGCTCTGAATTGGGCACAAAAAGAACATTTCTCTTTTCTTCCCTGCTATGCTTGGAGTTGGTGAAGGTGGGCTAGAGAGTGTAATTTCAGAAAGAGAAAGTTTGGAACAATAAACAGTGACAACTAACGATAGTGACTTTTGACACAATGCTCAACAGAGAGAGTCAAAGACTTTAATAACCAAGTTGCCTTACAAAAACTCAGTTAACTAGACTAAGGCTTAAGCAAGAATAGGCCACAATAAAATGCATGCTCCGAGTGGATTGGAATACTGAAAGAAGTTTTAAGAACAAAGCAATCTTCATTTAAAACAAACATTTGCATTATACACCTCAGTCCAACTCTTGCATTTATATTTGAATAGCGTTGCTGGAATGCTATTTTGTAACCTATTTTCACTGGGCAATATATCAGGAACATTTGTCCATGTCAATATATAGTCTCCTACAACATAATTTTTAGTGTCTATGCAGCATTCCATCATACAAATATATTTTATTTAACCAGTTTATTGTTGGACATTATAGTTCTTCCAGCTTTTTGTGTTATAAATAAATTTGATGAAGACATCTTTTCACACATCTCTGATTATTTCCATAAGATAAATTCAGTTAAGGAATTGCTGGGATATGGGGTATTCACATTTGAATTTTTTTAACACCCTTTAGATGGTTAGTACCAATTTACACTTCCACTAGAAATCAATTTTTTAAAGCCTGATTTCCTGATCCTATAGCTCTATTCTGATTCAATGATTTGAACTGCTAAAAGGACAGGACAGTCAACCCATTTCCCTTTTCTTCTTATATCATAGGGTGAATGTGCAAGTAAAATCAGCAACACCAATAAGTGTTGCACTTTATCCTCAGTTCCGCTCCCAAGATGGTCATGTTCATCTAATGTCAGCCATAGTAATGGAGTTAGCCTTCCCCAAGAGCTTATTGTGTGGCAGGCAGCATTTACAGTGCTGTATACGTGCTAACAGTCCAACAAGGAAAATACTATTATTCTCTCCATTTTAAAGAAGTGGAAACTGCCCTAAAAAGAGTTAAGTGTCTTGCTCACTGTAGTTTCTCCCTCTTAAAATGTATCATCACCACCTGGATTATTTCAGTATTTCTGCACATTTTATTTCTTTCAATTTTCATCAAATCTTAAAGAGCTCATTTTCTCTTTTACAGATTAAAACACTGACTCATAGAGAAATTCTCCTCTGAATCTGAAATATTATGCTTGGCAGCTCTTGGTGTCCTCTGTGGCAAAATCCTACCAATGCTCCCTCACTGCATCTTCAAAATGGAAATGCATCCTAGCTCTAATTCCCAAGCATGGTGTTGTGACATCCTGTCCCAGTCAGTTGCGCAGTTTGCCACAGGCAATTTGTTATAAGCCATACAGATGTGAGGTTTGCAAATGGAGTACTTATCATGTAAATTGAAGCGGATTTAAGATTATCCTTGTCCAAAGGTCACTTCCATATATTCTGAGCTGTTTAGAAGGGACAGAAGCTGGTGAGGAGGAAGAGGGCAAACAACCTATCCTCTCTACTTGGGGAGCAGGTGACACACATCTATGCGGATAAAGCATGGGGAAAGGCATTGGGATTCGCAGCTCCAAACCGCAGGAGTAATGGGGAGGGGCAATTAAAATGACAAGAGTGGGGGGTTCTCCCCAGTGGCGCAGCAGGTTGAGCTCAGTGCTGTGAAGCTGTCTGCAGCCTTTGCAGTGCTGGTTTGATCCCCACTGGCCAGAGAGATTCCCACATGGTGTGGCAGACCTCTGCTGTCACGCCCGCTGCTCCCCTCAGTAGCGCCTTTCAGTCATTTGTCTGTTCTGCTCCCCGCTCTGTCTCTGGTGAATCCTCTCACCCTCCTGCACCTCTGGCCTGTACCCCAGCTCTTGTATAAAGATAAATAAATTTTTTTAAAAAAATGACAAGAGTGGGAAAAGGTGTTCTTGCCTAAGTGCAATAGGAAAAAATTGGTAAACCTATGCATTCCCAGTTTTCTTTCCTTAACTAGCATCAGGAAGTCAGATTCAGTTCCCTACCAAAAAAAAAAAAAAAAAATGAATAAGTAAAAAAAAATAATAAAATAAAAAAGACAAGCTATGTGTGCATAGCAGGGAGAGATGGTGAAAGCAACATATTTATGCTTGCGCATGTCGAAGGCTATCAAGATGGCCATGAAAAGAATGGGACCTCCCGAAAACTTTGTTGTTAAATAAATGTTTTCCCATCAATGAACAGCTTGCCAAGGCCAGATAAGCAGCATGAACACCAGAAAATATGCTTCTCTGTGTTTATTCAGAGACTTGTCCTTAATAATTCATTTGCTTATAACTTCAGAAGGAAATTGCCACCCCTCACCCCCTGGCTGGTTGGGAGAGGTCCCTTCTGACAGTGTTGAGCTGTCCTTTTCCTTCCTAATCGGTGCAGCTCAGGTTATCAGCTTCTTGCTGGCTGCTGAGCAATTAGAGTCATTGAGGTCAAGGCTATGGGCCATAAAGCTAATTAGAAAAGTTAACTCATTGTATTTCACAGTTACAACTTGGTTGCCTGATTCCAGAGAAACACTCCTCGATTTAACAGCTATATTCAGGGCTAGAACAAACCCTGCTGAACTGCAGAAGTGCCTCAAAGAAGTATCATTTCAGTGTAGATCTAGGCACACGAATCACAAATCACTGTAATTCTCTGGTGTCAAAGAATAAACACTTTCCTATTTAAGGGCTGCCTGATCAATCGGGCTCCCAACTCTCAAGCACTGCCTATGTTCCTTCCATATGGCTGGCCTTCCCCAATTTCACAGGCCTCTTGTCCTAAATGACTGTGCTGGAGATTAATATCAAAAAAGCATCATTTCTTTACGCAGCAATCTTCTGAATTTTGAGATTGTTCTGTGTGGGATGATTTTTTTTTAATGTTTTGCTTTTTTTCTTAGTAAAAGTTATATACATATGCATTGCAGGAGCAATAAAAATGCAGAAAAGCAAAAACTTTAAAAATAAACCTCCTTTATTTAATGTGGGAAGAATTTTTTCAAAGAGTTATGACTGAGTGATCAAGCAGGATGTATCCTATATCATTAATGCTTTGATTAAATTAGGGATATCCTCAGTCTCAGTATTATACTACAGGAATGATTCATAACTACTTTCCTATTCCATTGCTTTTACCTAGTTATTTATTCAAAACATTCTTATGATGGCTGTTTTCTTTTAAATAAATGACAATCTTTCTGAGAAATGCCATCAGAGGGCTTTCAAAAATCATGTATCATTCTTTAGATAACTGCTGCCATTAAATATTACTATCCTCCTAATAAAAGAAATTGCAGCCACTCTGGAAGTTAAGAATTTCAGAAGAAACTTGTGTAAATAAGTACATTTGAGGACATGAAGAGGAACTAATGAATTTGATCAGAAAAGATTGTTCATTCCTAACACCCAGGATCCTTAGTAAATACACCCACAAAGCACAGTTGTAGAGAATGTTATTTCAAACATGTGATAGATACATGGATTTAAACCATTTTCATCTCTCTTGCTTTACTTTAGTAGAGGCAAACTTTAATCACATCTACTCTTAGTAAGTCAAAATGGTTGGGTAATTGATTTCATCTCACATTTCTACATACGAGGAAAAAGAAGCAGACATTTTCATGACTCTAAAGCAGAGATGTTTCTTTGCCATAGAAGAGGCAGCCAGATTGACTTAAACATAATAATAATTGACTTAAACAAGATAATAATTTTCAGTTCAAGTCCAATTCTAAAATTTGCAATGAGAAGAAGGCAAAAAATAGAATTGGGAGGAAAGGACAGTGCTGTTAGTGTTTACTTCATTAGCTCAGAAGAACTAGGTAGGGACAGGGTCTGGGGCATAGCAGGTGATCAACTCTTCCTCTATAATTGGGAATCACCCACAAGGGTAACAGTAGATCCTACTGGCTCTGAGGGAAGGAAACAAACCATCCACCCTCTCTGACTCAGGAAAGAATCTGTTCCCAGGAGCTGGGTAAGCTGGGGCAGCTCTGTCTGACAACATGCCATGCTATGCTTAAGGAAACTGGGGTTCTTGTCTTGGAGAACTGCAGGTTGTTGGTGGTGGGGGGACTCTAATGTGTAGAGTACTGTCCTTCTGAAGAAGCTTGGATGGCAGTGTATTTCCACTACTTTCGGAGTCCAGCATCCCCTTCTTTATGAAGAAGATGGCTGCAGTGCTGAAGAACAACAGCCCAGGAGTCCTAGATGGGTCGCTTTGGCGTATGCATTATTTAAGCAGAGGTCAATCAAGGCCCTGAAACTGAAGAGGAACTTTTACCACTCTTTAGCTACAAGAATGAAAGTTGGAGAAACTGCAGAATTAGGGTCATTTTTATGGGAATAACCTGTTGGAGAAACATTTATACAGTAGAGCAAAGACGTAATTACAGAGCATCTGGTCTTCACCGGATGAGTCACCCTCCTCTCTCTGATGCCCCAGAGAGGTCTGTTTCCCTTTCCTTAGCTTAGGATATAAATACCCTCATTTTGCCATTTTTACTTTAGAATCTCTATCCATACAGATTGTCCATTCATGCATAGTGGAATTTGTTCTTTCTCTTACTAATCTGTCTGATATTAATTTGATTGCTTGACCAGACCGCTATGAACCCCAGAGTTATGGAGGAAATTTCCTCTTTACTTCTAGTGTCTCAGGGAAAAGCCTTTAAGCCCTGAAAGGCAAAAATGCAGGGGAAAAAATCAGAAGACTTGTTTTTTTACCCTGTTTATGTGCACATTTGCTGTGTGATACTCAACAAATCACCTCATAACTTGAGCTTTTAGTTTTCTAACAGGCGTAATGAGATCTTTCCACTTCCAACATGGTGATTCTCCTCATTTGTGGGACTAGTCCTGTGAATCCTGTAAAAGTAGAGTTGCTGCTGGTTGGTTTCGGTTGCGTCGGGCAACACCACACTGATAAAGACATGGAGTCGTGGAGCAGGCTCCATGATGCAGGATGCTGCTTGAGAGCAAGATCCTGGCCATTTTTATTGATAGAATAATCATACAGCATCAGCTACGTGGGGCAAGGAGAAAAGGATGGTGAAACTCAGGAATGTCATCTAGGGCTTGGGTGGACATGAGTCTGCTGACCATGTTATCAGCTTGACGACTGAGTGTTGTAATTGTGATTGGACACCAGACCCCCGGCCATGGCCGTAATCTGACCAACAAGGCATTCCACTGATCAGCTTCTGGGGTCCCTTGTCATACACTAGTCCTTGGCCCCCTGGGCGTTCCCAGTCATACCTCATGATGTATGAGTTGGGAGCACGTTTATGCATCTGTTCTCAGCACCCTGGGCGTTCCTGGTCATACCTCTTGATGCATCCCCTTCCCAGAGTGATCAAGCTTTCTGCTCTTGGGTGATATGAAAGGCACCTTGTAAGGTTCGGCGCCTATGGTTCTGAAGGGCAGTTCTGACCTTGTATAGGAATGCAGAACTGTGGGTAACTGTAATGGCAGCCGAACAGGCCGTTTAAGTTTAGCAGACCCACAGGTTTCTTTCCGTTCCTCTGCAGCCCACAGACTACAGGTGTTATAACAAAACAAATTCAAATACTGCCTCACTGTTTTCTTCCAGTTTTACTCACAGCAATCTAATGCTTACTTTTTTTGACTGTGGCAGCAGCAACAACCACAATGAGGTAGTTTCTCCAGAAGGGCAAGATGAATCACTCAAAACTTAAGTCTCCTTTCAGTCTGGATAGGCAGCCACCTTTGCTCTTGAAATCAGGACTACTCAGACCAATTGTTGCCTCAGCTTCTCCTCTTTCCTCTCTACTGGATTTGCAAATGATGCTTTTGCCTCAAGCCAGAAACCAGTAGAGACCACTAACCCCTCTCTATTCCACAAATCTGCTCTCCAATCTACCACAGGGCATGCAAATAGTTCACCTACTTCTCTCCATCTCCAACAGGCCAGGCCTGTCCAAAACTGCATAATGTTTCACTTGAGTTGTTACATTGATTTCCTGGTGCTTCCCTCTGCCCACTCCCTTGTTCCTTCTCCCTTCCAGTCACCCCATAGCAAAATAATTTTCTGAAATTAGATCATTTCACTTTCCTGCTTAAAACTTGCCGAGGCATCTCCCCTTTGTACTTAAGATGATGTTCGAAATCGTCTCTCTGGCACACTAGAGCATATGCTAGATCGCTGGTCTCCTTTCACCCTGCCTCTCTCTGGGGCCTTATTTTACCAGCACCATTTCCTCCTCAACCCGTCCCCATGTCTGTCTAGGACATGCTCATTCCTATCCTCCACCTGCCTAGTTCCCTGTCATGTCGTAGCTCTCTACTTGAATGTCATTTCCTCAAACAGGCCTGCCTTGTCTTCCCTTCCCCAAATGAATCAAGTCCCTCTTATAATCATCGCAAATCAAAATTATGTGTTTCACTGCTGACTGAGTGGCTGGTCCACTGTGAGCACCCATTCTAAAAACTTGTCAGGGCCATCTAGCAGATGATAATTTCTTTGTATGTTTCTCCTTTCTTTAGAACTCTTAGAAGCCTTTTGGTTTTGGACTCAGTGAACCTTATTTGAAAGTTACCATTCTCTCTTCACATGCTCCTTTGCTCCTTTGTTTAGAAATGCAGAAAGCTCAAGACTCAACAAGAGTAAACAAGTCTTCAAAACATACAGTGTGGTGAGCAAGAGCAAGGGCCCTGGGGTCACTCTCTGCCCAGGTTTGAGCCTTAGTTCTGCTCCTTTCTAACAACCTGACTCTGGGCAGGTAACAGCCTCAACTTCTTCAACTCTAAAATAAGGATAACAATAGAACTTAACTGATAGTCGAGGATAAGGTGGCAACAAAAATCAGGATGGCTAGTACAATGTCTATCTAACCTCATGCCACAAAGAGAGTATTTGATAACCATGAACTTCTATTCGTGTTTTATTCAACCCCAGGAAGAAAGTCCAAATGCCAAATGCTAGTCCAAGGAGTTTCTGAGGGGGCATCTCTCTTCGTCTCCCTACTCTACCCTTTTGTGGTCCCAAAAGGTGACAAACAAAATGTGATAGATTTGAATTACTGACCCTACACATTTGAAGCCGTAAGCAGATCTGAACTGTCCAAGCCAGCAGTATTATATTGCTGATTACTATTATTTAAACTTTGGCAAGAATAATCAAGTTTAGGAACAACTAGTCATACTTTAAAGTCATGTCACTCTTTCCTAGAGAGCGCTGGTGCACTGGCTCAGTGGAGCAGCGATCCTGCAAGGAGCTGTCTCCTGCCACCTCAGAGCCTCCCTGGCTTGCGGGGGCCTTGCTGCAGCCTCAGTAGGGGCGAGGGGTGGCGAGGAGGAAGGACACACTTCTGCAGTCGGTGGTGTTACTGCTCTGAGCGTTGCCACAGCACACCCAGTACTAGGGCACTGGGAAGAATTTAGCATTCTACTCCTACAGCCCACCCCACTTCCCGGCTTCAGCAACGTGGTTTGCAAATGAGAAGCACATCCCGAGCGCTCTGTGTAGGTGGTGCAGTGGGAGGAGGTGAAATGCAAGCTCTATTTTCCCGACTGTCTGTCATCCAATTCCCGCTTTCCTTTGACTTTCATGAGTGATGAGGTCATCCTGGCGCAGGAAAATCAAACTCCTATTTCTCAAATCCAATAAAAGCCGGCATTGTATGTCTGCGTAAACAGAGGCCAGACGGGGAGGTGGCGGGAACACGCGCGGCCCGCCCTCTGGTGGTCGCCGGTGCCAGTTGTGCCCCCCGTGCTCCCCCGAACGGCGACAGGGGGGCGGAGCAGGGTGCGTGCTGAAATGTAAGTTAAAATCAGATCAGTAGTCAGCTTGGCTCTCTCAATCAGTGCTCGCAGGGAGAGCATACAACTATCTATTTATAAGCTAAACCCGGCATTATCTTCCTCTTTTAGGACGCAAAGATCCATTACTGCTCGCGGCAGGGGAGAGGATGCTGCAAGGAGCCCAAGCAGCCACATTAGGGCTTCGCCGGCTGGAGCCAGTTTCTGCTGCGCGTGGGCCGCGGAGTGGGAGTGCAGCTCGGTGGCTCCACTGCCCTCTACAGATTCCACCCCTGGGCGCGCCGCCCCCACTCCCGCCCCAGGACTTGCCTGGATGGATTCCTTCCTCTTTAGCCAGAGAGGGCCCAAGAGGCAAAACACCATTAGGGGTCCTTTTGCAGATGCAGAGTGGCCCCATTTCAACACACAGTGCCTGATCGCCCGTGTGATAAAGGTTTCCAACCTCGCGTCCCCATGGGCTGCGTGACTCGTCCTTGCTCAACAACCGCGGCTGTAAATAGCTGCAACCCCTTTTCCCCGCGTGCACATCCAAGCACAGGAGTGGATTTACAGCAGCCTGTCTGATTGCTTATGGTTGAGACCCTGATGGCCTTGCTTGCTGTCCTGTCCATGAGGGGCCGGTCCTTCTGGGCTTTCCCAACTCTATCCGCCCCAGTGGGTAGAAGTCAGATCCAGGTCTTGAAAAAGTATACACCCTTAGCATTTGCCAAAATGTGAAATTGTTCTTGGTGTTTGAAAGACGCTGCAGAAAAAGAGGCAAAATGTGAGACAGCACAACCTCCTTGGAAACATAAGACCAAATCATATTCTGGGGAAAAAATAGGCATTCTAGTCTTAGAGAAGATATGTGTATTATGCATATAATTTACATGTGGAGATTTTTTCTTAATGTTTGCTTTATCTTATTTTGCAACTTTTCTTAATAAGCACCTGCTGTATTTACAATAGAAAAACTTTGAAGAGTCAAAGGATTTCAATATTAGCTTCAATGCACATTAGACATATTTATAGAGTTAATTTATTAGCTGCGATGTTGCCTGATATAAGAGGATCTTGAAACTAAAGATAGAAACTGAAGCATTCTTCTTTTAGAAACAACCTTTTCCCGCCTCTTCAAATTCTTGCTGGCTTACATCCAAAATACATCCTGTATCTGTCCCTTTCTCCCCATCTGGACCGCTGCTAGCTTAGTTACAAGTCACTCTTCATTATCCTTCACCTGGATTTCAAAAATAGCATCTTGTCTGGTCTTCACTTTCTCTGACTGCTTTCTACTCCCTCCACATAGCAACCAGATTGCTCTTTTAAAATGTAAATCATATCTCTTTTCTTTCTAAAATTTTCTTTGGCTTCTCTTGGCACCTCAATTAGATCTCCAGTTCTCTATGACCAAAATGCAGTGTTGGGAGCTGGCTCCTTGCCACCTTTGCTCACCTCCTCTCATCTTACTCTCTATCATGTTTCACAATCACTTTCTTTTGGGACCTCAAACCCACAAACTCAGCATTTGCTATTCACTCCCCGTGGAACTGTTTCAAAAGATCTGCTCCAGGCTACCACACTGTCATCATTCAGTTTCAGCTCAAGTATCAGAGACAGGTGACCACATCTTGCCCCCCCAGAAGTCGTGACAGTGTTATGGCAGAATTCTGTCAGGGAAGCAGGCATCACTCAGAGAGGAGGAAGTTAGTTCTTTATTTATGATGGCAGGCTTTACACCGGCACGGGCCCAGGGAGCTCCCTCTCCAAAGTCTGAGGCCCCAGCAACTAGGTAACAAAAAGAAGGGGTACAGTCATCTGGGAATGCATGAATCAGGGTGAGCGCGGCCTCGGCTTATCAGTTGTTCCCTAAAACTTTCAGTCTACAGGCTATGTCCCAACTTCAGCTAATCAACAGGTCAGCCTGACATTTTCCACTTAAATATCATTACCCTATTTTATTTTCAACACAGCAGTGAACTGATGGTGACTTTCTAATCCATTGGAGTAAGAGCTTTTCCTACCTTTTCACAAATTAGAATGGAAGCACTATGAAAACAGGCTACTTACCTTTCTTGTTCACTATAATTTCATTCAGTTCTAGAACAGTATCTGACCATTTCTGGTATTCAATATGTTTGTTAATAAAATTATTGGGTGTGGTTTCCTAATAATATTATGTTTATTTTGCCCTGAATTTGATATTTTATACCCATATGCTTTCTCCTCTCAAGTGTGAACTCCTTAGGGCAGGATTGTGTTCACGTCACTTTGCTCTCCATGTCCTTATGGAGTCTGGTCCTTTAGGAGTATTTAATATATTTATTGGGTTGAATTGCAGTAAGTGAATGGGTGTTAAGCTGATATAATAGGACGTTACCCCAGATCCAGCTTTCACCAGAGAAAATGCAAAAATATTAAGACATCCAAAGGGATAAATTGTTGTTTTGATCCTTATAGCACACTAAACATACACAACACACACACACACACCCCATTTGCTTTCAATATTTTCAAAGAATGTTTATATCCATCATTTTATTTGATCTTAACACCAGCTCTGTGAGATGAGCCTTGTGATCCACTCTTTACAAATGTAGAACTGAACGACGCTCAGGAGCAATAATTGACCCATTCAAGCATACACAGCTAATAGGAAGCAGAGATAGGGGTACAGCTTGCTAATTTTTCAAACACCCACAAATATGCACACATACAAGCCTGCGCCTATATGCCTGTATTCACCAGCATCCTCCCTCCTCAATGGCAATTTGTGGTCTGTATCATATGGGATCATAAATGCAAAGTACCTTGGATGGAGACTGGCATATGACAGGCTCTGAATAAATGACCATTCCGTCCTCTTGCCTGCCTCACATTGTTGTTATCTCCCCAGCCCAATAAGGAAAAATTCATCTATCTTCATTTTATTTTTTTCTTACTAGACTGATCTCCAAGGTCCTCCTTTTTATGAAATTTTAATGCATAATATTAATTGGATACTTTCACAGATCTGAGCAATAGTAAGTGGATTTTTGCTAACTGGCACCCTATTGCGCTATCTTTTTTTTTTTTTTTTTTTTTACTTTACTGTAAAAACAACCAATGAGAAACATTTGTGAAAACCTAGCAGAACACTGCTTAGCTTGTACACAGTTCAGTGTCAATGAGGAAATGGCACATAAAATGCTAAAGCTTATCAGCTATAAACAAACTTTAAGCATAACACAGCCAGATGGGGTTAAGCAATGTCCAAACATAGTTTACAACAGGCAGAATAAATCAAAAGCCCATTCTAATCATTCATTCACTTATTATTTACTGAGTATATTTTCTGTGCCAAGCATTGTACTGGGTGTTGGGAAAACAGAGGCAGACAAAAATTTATGGCATCTCTGCTGAGATGGGTTTAGTAGAAAAGAATCTGAAACCAAAAATCACACAACAAAGTTGTTGTGAGAAGCAAAGCAAGAGGAAGTGACACAGGGGATCCAGGGGTGAGTTCCTTGAGATTATGAAGACTAAGCTGAATGATTTCATGCTAATCGTAACTTTTAGTTTCTTTCTTTCTTAAAAAAAAAATGTATTTTATTTATTTATACATACAAGAGCTGGGGTGTAGGCCAGAGGTGTGGGGGTGGGGTGAGAGGATTCACCAGAGACAGAGTAGGGAGTAGAACTGGCAGATGTGCTGAAATACACTGCTGAGGGGAGCTGCGGGTGAGACAGAAGTCTGCCACGCCATGTGGGTTGCTCCCTGGTGGGGGATGGAACTTGTGATACATTAGCTGCCAATCACTTCATAGTGCTGAAACTTTAACCCCTTGCGCCGCCAGGGAAGCCCCTAGGTTCTTTCATTTAATACTTATTTTTTTAAGTGCCCGCTATGTGCTAGGATGTTGCCTAGATGCTAAGGGTTACAGTAGGGCTTCAAGATGAAAACCACTGCTCTCATGGTCTTCCATTATAAAGGGAAGGCAGAGAAGAAGCTAATAAAGAAACACAACAGAGAAGCAAAGTATGGAGATTGCTGCTAAGGAGAAAAATAAACCACAAAGGAAGAAAGGGAAGTGGGGTGGGGGTCATGGGGTACAATTTCAATTAGCATAGTCCCTTAAACCTCCATTAAGCACTATATCTCAGCAAGACCCCAAGGATGGTAAAAGAGCAAGTGATGCTGATAAGGAGAGTGATTGCAGAGGGATGAACTCCCCAGGAGGTGGGCTCTGTGAGTACAGGGACCCTGAGATAGCAGAATAACTCACTTGTTTGACAAAGTGCAAGGAGACCGACTTATCTGAAGTTAGTGGAATAAGCTGGGGGGTAAGCAGTAGATGAGTGCAGAGCAGTAACTAATCTGAAGGTGATTATAAAGCTTTTGGCTTTTAGTCTGTGTACAATGAAAAAGCATTGGAAACTTGGGTAAATGATTGACATTATTAACTTACATGTTAATGGTCACTCTGGCTGCTCTGTGGAGAGCACATGTTAAGTTCCTGGCAATGTGCTAAGATTCTTACTAGGTGATCTCATTTTCTCTTCACTAACCAGAGAGGAACTCATTTTACAAGTGAGAAAACCAAGGTGTGGGGACTTTATGAACTTACTCAATGTCACACATCTAATAACTGAAAACAGGAATTAAAAGTCCAGCTTGTGATTATAGCACCCAAGCTATTAACCACAATAGCAGAGAGACTGGGATGATGGGTGGTGTGATAAGAAAATGATACTACCATTAATTGAGGGTTTTCTAGTCACTGCCCTAGCTTTTCTCATTAATTTTATTTCATTCTTACAAAAATCCTATCTGATAGGTATTATTGCATTTTTACTTGAAAGGGAATGGAGATTCAGAGAAGTTACATAACTAAACTATGTCCAAATAGTTTATAATTACAAGTTAGTGTTTAGTATCTGAAGCCCAGGTCTTTTTTGCCTCTCAGATAAGTATGTTAAACTTAAAAAATATATATATTTATTATAAGGAACCTATAATTAAGTCTTGCGTTTGATCATTCTATCTTTTTGGATTGGAGCGCTTAGTTTATTTATATGGTTGCTGATATAGTTAGTTTAATTCTTTCTACTTGCTATTTTTTTCTATTTATTCTATCTATTCCTTATCCTTTTATTCCATTTTCTCCTCTACTAGTTTTTCATTATACACTCTTCATGTTCTTTTAGCTTTTTTTTTTTACCCTAGAGAATTCATGCCTTCCTAGCTTTTATATATATATAGACATATATATAGACATATATATAGACATATATAAAAAAACATAGATATATTTCTTAAGTCATATTTTTGCTGTTTCACAAGAAATGCAAAATGTTTTATTTCATTTAGGCCCTCAAGTTCTTTATGATATTATGTACAGTTTTACTTTGACATTATGTTCTCGGAAATTTTCCCTTATTTTTGTTTTGAAAAGTCAATATTTTAGAATATTTGTGTACATAGTTATCTTTTATAGTACTCTCTATCCTTTCCTAAAGTTTAATATTTCCATCTGGAATCATTTTCCTTCAGTCTGAAAATTTTCCTTTAGTAAATTTTGCAGTGCCCTTCTCCAGAGGCAAACTGTCAAGATTTGTACGTTGGGAGATACCTTCATTTTAGTTTATCTTGTGAAGTATATTTTCACTTGGTATACAATATTTTAGTTTCACTTTTGAGGTGGACTTTTACTTGGTTTAAATTCACTTGGTATAATGTTTTTCTTTCAGTTCTTTAAAGAAGTTAAAACATCATCTTCTGACTTCCATATTTTCTATTGCAGAGTCAGCTATCAGTCTGTTACTCTGGAGATAAAGTGGGCTTTTATCCCTTGGTACTTTTTGGAAGTTATCTTTGTCTTTAATTTTCAGCACTTTGAATATGATATGGTTTCCTTTGTTTTTATTCTTAGTGTTTGTTCTCTGTTCTTGGATCTGTAGTTGATATCCTTTTTTTAGAGACTCCTTAGCTGTTTTCTCTGCAACAGTTGTGCTCTTCCATGCCAATTCTTTTCTCCCTCTGGGGTTTCAATTATACATATATTACATCATTTGACTATGTACCACATGTTGCTCCTGTTCTTGCTATTCTTTTTTCCCCACTATTGCATTTCAGTTTGGACTTTTTTTTTTTTATTAACTTTTACTGATCTTGTCTTTGAATTAAATACAGTATGTTCTATCTATATGGTGTTTTAAACTCATCCAATGGATTCCTTGGTTTAGATATTTTATTATTGAGTTTTCCATTCTAGAATGCCCATTTGATTTTTCAGTAATTCCAATTCTCTTGGAATTACTCTATTTTTAACATAAAAACCTCAATTATTTTAAAATCATTTTGTGTTCATTACCATATTTGAATTATCTGTGGGTTTGCTCTATTTGAATTTTTTCCTCTTGTTTATCAATCACATCTTCCATTTTTTTCTCACATCAGTAATTTTGGATTGTATTATAAATATTGAATTTTAGCAACAACTCCAAACAAAACAAAACAGAAACAGAGAATGTTCATATGAACATCTATCAACAAGAGCTTCTCTGTTCCACTGTTAAGCAGACAGGTAGAAACTCAACTGGGTGTAAAATTGGGTTGCAGTTTTTAGTAAGTCTTAGTTCACATCTGGTTTGTGCCCATTCTTTGCAGAGGGCACTTTCGGGCTTTTGATGGGTGACCTGACAACTCACTGTCTCCTCATCTCTAAGAGGTCTACTCTTTAGATATTTTGAGTGTACAGCTTAGACTTCCATGTCACACAAGTTCAAAATCTGGCAGATGGTTTAAGGGAAAGACTGTTGTCCATTTATTACAGACCCATATTTCTACTAGGACATTATCTCCTAGGCATTACAGACTATGAGATATTGTATTTTCCCACCACCCCAGAATGTAAGAGAATGAAGTCTGCATCTTCTTTATTTTCTAATCCATTATTCCAGTTCCATGTATTCACCAAAGGTCTGCCGATTTCTCCTTTACCTAGTAGAATCCTTCTGCCTTGTGCAAATACAGTCTTTAGCTTATACCCACAATGGACACATGATCTTTGGGAAGCAAACAGCTGGTGATTGTAAGGAATTTTAGTTGATTGTTAGGAATTTTAACTGATCTAATTCTTTTTGCATCCATGGCTCTTCAGTGTCTTTAATAATGTTTGCAATGTACCTTTTTCCCCCTATCTTTCTACAGTGTAGGGGTTAGCTTTTTGTGACTTTCAACATTCTGTCTAGAAGTGAGAATCCCTCTTACATGTATAAAAGGTTAGAAATTTTGGAACTGGAAAGTACTTTGGCATACATCTAGTAGAGCTACCTCTTTGGCCAGACAGAAAAATAAATGATCAGGATGATAACTTGATTTATTCAAGGTCAACAACTCTAAAGGTAGGAATTGGATGAGTTACACTTTGACATGAGTTTCCTAATTCTAAACTTGGTACAAGGAGAAAAGAAAGAAAGAAAGAAAGAAAGAAAGAAAGAAAGAAAGAAAGAAAGAAAGAAAGAAAGAAAGAAAGAAAGAAAGAAAGAAAGAAAGAAAGAAAGAAAGAAAGAAAGAAAGAAAGAAAGAAACAGAGAGAATGAGAAGGACTATGAAAAGGACTCCAGATGAAATGGAGGATAATTTTAGAGCCCTTGTTATAATTGCGATTGTAGTTATTTTAGAAGCTGTATTTGGGCTTGAATCAGTGGATCATAGACTTAGCTCATAGGTACCACCTAAGGAATTTTTCAACTATCTGGAACAATAATAAAATCTATTGTTTTTTGTGTGTTTGGTAAGTGATAAAAATTACTAGTTGTCATTGGGTTTGGGAAACATATAAAAGCCAGTATAGCCCTGGGCGGGAGTTTCCTTGTTTTATTCAGTGGGTTAGCATTTAAGTTACAGTTGCTGTCTTAGAATAATGGGGCACTACAATCACTTTTTTCTCTCATAAGCTATAAATCTAAGAAATAAAATACGAGATGTAAGTAACATAAAAATAAATAAATAAAAACAATCCAACAGCAGTCCAAGTGGCCTATCAGGAATTCATGTTGGAAAACCTAGCTGATCCTTTGAGTCAATCATAAAAGCACACACTTTCCTCTTTTTCTATATTGTTTGAAAACAGGACTTAAAATGGATTGTCAATAACAACAGCTCCTCTAGGGAAGTTTGCAGATGAGGCAAATAGGGTGGTAATACTGTTAGTGCATGACCAAGGGGCACCCTGGGGTCCCCAAACTTAGCACACACTAAAGGAATCCAGCCACTCATGTGCACAAAGGCAAAGCAGACTCATAGTATGAAAGATCTTTAATAGAATTAATATGCATTCCCCTTCATGGGGAAATGCCCAACCAAATAGGGTTGGCCCAAAGTGAGGTTGCTGAGGCCTGAAATCTTGCCATAAGTCTAAGGAACATTCTAGTGGGACCCATGGGAAAGAGGGTCTGAGCAGATTCCAGAAAGCTAGGAGAAAAGGACATTCCACATCAAGATAATGGCTGCGATGGGCAGCCTCCCCGCGTCTCTCACCCTGTCTCTTCCAAGTGTCTCTGCATGTCTGTCCTCCACGTGTCTCCTTCTAAGTGACTTTCCAACAGTACCAGGGTACAAATTGGGCCAAGGAAACAAGAGCTCTCTTCTTTTTCTCTTTCAGCCCACTTGCTTTCTGTGTTATAGATTCATCTAGCTGTTCAGTTCAACCCCTAGATAAATGGGGTGAGGAACACGGTGCCCCCACTAACAACATGGAAAATGAGAAAGGCCGCTACCAGGAAGCTGAGGGTATTACCCTTGGCAGAGGGATACTGGTATCTGGTGGAATTTAGGGTGTTTTAGGCTCATGAATTCCTCTGCTCATTAGAGCAACTGAGAAAGACTGGTTTGAAAAAATGAAAAGTAAATGATAATATCTTTTTGGTAAATGATAAAAAGTAAATGGAGAGTTTATCACTGTCATCTTTTGCCTCTCTATCATGTTGAGCTGGTCAATGCTTGAAAGGGGGCAGAAAGACCAGAAAGTACAGGATTAATGATGAGATGAAACTGCAGCAAGGAGCAGTGGGACCCCTCTCTTCCCCGATGCCGATACACACTCCAGCTCCAAGACTCGGGCAGTTACAGACTGAGTCCCTTGCAGTTAAGGGGTCCATTTTGTTATAGGGCAACCCCCAACCACGGGTGAAGCTTGGAAACCATGTTGGGCGCCAAACTGTTAAAGGGCAACCCCGATATAAAATAAAAAGTGTTGCCTGGCTGTGGGTCCTCACCCACACGCTTAAAAGGGACTTATTAATACTCCACTACAGGCACACACACAAAGTTAATAAAAGGTTTATTTACAAGGGAAAAAGAAATAAGGAAATTCACAACTCAGGGAGAAAATAGGGAAATAAAGTCTTTAATGTGTCCTACCCTATCCGCCGACCTGGAAACCCAAAGGCACTCTCAGAGTGGCCGGATGCTGTGAGCTGGCAGAGAGCCAAAAATGGGGGATCCCCTCCAAAGCCCACGTGTCTGGCCTTATACCACACCTGGCTGCTTAACCCCACCCTCAGGTCCCAGCCACCTTCCCTTTGGTGGTGATGGGATTTGGAGTTCCCAGTGTTTTTGGCTTTGGTCTGGAGTAGGGGGTGGAGTCTACAAGGCCTGCATGGAATTAGCTTTAGGACATCCTTTTCCCCCTAACAATTTCTGATGAAAGAAATTCTGGGAATACTTCTTGGGTAGAGATTTGGGGAAAGCTGGTCTTGTATGCCACTTTTGACCATCCTTCCAAAATGAAGAAAGCAAAGCCTGCAAGTGTCCTGGGCACAAAAACCCCATGATAAGGATGGCAGAGCTGGAGGACAAGTTCAGCTACTATTCCAGCCCTGAATTGCCCCTCCTGGACTTTGTTGATTGTTGTATGGGACAACAAAATTCTTGACAGAGAGAAAAACACACCCCTTCTCCAGATGACCTTCTTACTTCAACCAACATGCCCAGAACTGTTTGAATTAGCAATCAATCATGAAAAGATAAGAACAATAGTGACTTTTATGTTTAATCTTTAATATGGTAGTAGTATATTTATTTAATGTTTGTAGTATTTTGTCCCATTATTGATTGAAATTATATATCTCTACTCAAGCTGAGAAGAGAGGTTGTTAGGCAATTTAACAATGTAAACAAGAAAGGGGTAGCATCAGGATCAATGGGAAGTAGTACATTTAAACTTCTTAGAGGAACAAAATGTATTTAAGGATATTATCATATTATTGTCTATATGCAAATGTGCGCAATTTGTAAATGAATCACACCTCTTCATTAAGAAAGGACATCTTATTTATCATCCTGGTAGTAATTTCTGTGACAAAGAAATCCCCATTCCTTAAAAATTACCTGCTATTGATGATAGCTAACATTTCTTGAATACTTGTTATCTACCAGGCACTTTTCTAAACAAAGGACACTTTATGCAAGCTATTGGATTTAATGTTTACAATAGAGTTAGGTACTAATATTTAACAAGTGAGGAAGCAGCTTTAACAAGATTAAGTAACTTGTCCAAGGACATGCACTAAACATTTCAGTCTGATCCCAAAGCCCATCTGCTAGTGATTTTATATTTATCAAAATGGTCTTTCCATAGCTCCCATCTAGTGGTGCAAATCTTTCCTTTTGAATGGTAGTCAACCAGCGACCAGCTCCTAAACAAAACTCTATTCCTTCTTTCTGCTCTATTCAGACGGTCACCCTGGCGACCAGTCTTCTCTTGCTGTTTGTGGTGGTCAGCTGATTTGCCTGAAGCATGAAAAAAGGAAATGAGCAGTTTTGCAGGCAAGGCTGACCTACTATCTTCTCTGCAGACCCTTTTCTGGGCTCCTGCACATCCCTTACTAGCCGTATAACCTAAGGCTACCTTCTTAGCTGTAACACTAAAACTGAAATAATGTTGCTAACCTTGCAAAGTTACTGGGGAAAGGAAGTCCTATAGGTAAAATGCCTGGGTCAGTGCAAACATTTCATAGTATTTGTCAAATAGAAGTTCCTTCCCCATCCTGTTGCTATTATTACCACTTTCTTATCAGATATTGCCCTTCAAAGCTAGTGCCTCCTCTAGGAGATTTTTGAGCATTTTGTTTACATCCAGACTTTGCATACAATTGGGGGAGGGCTATGAGATGACTCATATGAGGACATCTTTAGACAAGCAATTATTCACTTCCTAATTGATATGTTCTCATAATTCTAATACTAGTTCTGGGAATAGTCCTTCTTCATTTTAACTACTATCCAATTTTCCCATTTGATACAAAAATTTCCTGCCCCCCTGTTTCTCTTCCCTCCCCCTTACCCCACCCCCACTCGCCAAACCAAATGCCATGATAACATAACCAAGCAGTAGAATTTAGGATTCCTTCTCTTCACCTGAGTTATCTGAAGTTGAACATCCCTTCTTGAATGGGGGGCACTTTTCTGCTGTGATAAATGTGTCTCCACGACATACTCAAGCCACTGGCCTCCAGGTGGAGCTACATGAAAGAGAGAGAAAAAGGAAAAGAGGAAACCCTGGATTGGTACTCCCAAAAAGCAGATCGCCTGAGAAAGACACCAGGAAACACAGAGATGGTGCCTGGTCCTTAGGGGATTTGCAGGAAAGAGACTGACCTGTGAACAGGAGTCAAACGGTTTAATTCCACAAGAATTTGAAGTGACTGTCCATGTGCTCAGCCGTGGGGTGGGGGTGGAATGCAAGGGAAACGAGATAAGGTCCCCAAGGGGCTGGCAATCATTGGGAGAGGCAGCACTAAATGTGGAGGAAGAAGAGCAAAAGTCCAGTGACGTTCAGTGCAAGCTGTGAGACAGCTTGCTTAGGACACAGTGTCATTGGTGAGAGAAAGGCTATTATTATCATTATTTTTCATGTTGCTAGTTCCAGACACTAAATGAATGGGTTAAATAGATTATTTCATTTAATTGAATCTTAAACACAAATCTTTGACATGAACACATTTTAATGTTGAGAAAATAGACGCACAAAGAGATTAAATAACTTTCGTAGGCTCCAACAGCAGGAGAGTTATAGAATTTTAGCTTAGATCTGTCTGAATATACACCCACCCTCCCACTTGCTAGCTGTGTGACCTTGCCTTCCTCACTTCTCTGTGCCTCCTCATGTGGTGAATGGGCTTAGGACTGCTGTACTAGAATTGTTTGGAAGTGATTGCTTGGCTTGTACCCTTTTCTCTGGCAGTCTTCCCCTTACCTTAGTCCATGATCATTGGCAATCTTTGCACTCTGACCACATAATCCTGCCTCCAGATGGAGGCAGCTCATACCGGGGTGAGCACCTACCTGGCAGGAGGGAGAGGCGGCAGAGGAGAGGGACAGGTTCTAAATCTACCTCCATTTTGTCTATCCTGAGGCCTGTGGTCCAGCTTTTCTTAGATTCCAGCGAGACTGTGCTACAAACTTATAATTATCCATGCCCCCTCTCCCCACTCTTGTCTGTTTTCCTGGGCTGAATTGAGCTTCTGTTATTTGCAATCAACAGACTCCTGACTAGAACAAATACTTTCTTCATAGAGTTATTGTGAGTAATCCCTGAGATAAGGTAAATTACAAAGGGCAAGATCAATGAGACCACAGCTATTTATCTTAGAGAGTAAAATAGCAATTTGCCCTTTATAATTGGGTCCTGAGATTTTCCGTTTATGAAATGCTTCATTATGTCAGAAAGGAGGAGTAGCACCAATTTCACTTTTACTTTTACCGCCTGGAAGAATCAAAGTGGCTGAGAGTCTCATCAACCGGAAGATGCATGCCTGTAGGCGCTCTGTTCTCTGGACAGCCTGGCTCCAGGCTGGTCATCTGGGAACCTCTTTAAGTGAGGTTTCCCCTGGAGCCAATGGAACCTTTTAAAGGGGTCAGTTGACAGTCTGACTGAGCACACCCCCCAGACTAGAGGGCTGGCCTCATGGCTATCTCTACCTGTGTGAGGATCTGGAGAGAACCAACCGTGCAGCTCAAATACAGCAAGTCATTTCAGAAATTTCTTATTGGAGTTGACTCAATTGCATCAACTAGTCCTGTCACTCAAAAATCACAAAGCAATTGCATAGGCTTATGAACGCAGCCCCAGAACACCAAGTTGCTTCTGTTAAAAATAAACTTTGCACTGGAAATTTTAGGACTGGGTTATTTAGTATCATAATGGTTTGCCTCTGGGCTGACCATTCAGTTGGTTTGAAGAACTAGTCAGAAAAAGGCTGCTTTCTCTGGCATCTTGTTTGTCACGTGGATGTGTATTGCTTCATTTATCATGAACCATAGAGTGCTGGGCTTCCTTAGTTTCTTGATAATTTCACTACCTCTAGGATCAAGGCAAAGCCATTTTAACCCAATTCTTCTCGGTGGCCTCCCCTCCTTATGCGTCCCCATTCCCCTACTTTCTCTGGGGATTACAGCTCTCTACCCGCCACGGCACCAGAGGAAGTTATATTTTGTCAGTGAGTTTTCCTGTGGCTGCTTTATTAGTTAGCTGAGATCATGTAAATCATCAGTCCAAGGGTGGCCTTTGGTGAGCTGCATCTTGAATCTTAATTGACTGGTGCAAAGATGGTCAGTATATTTTCCTGCTACTTTTCATGAATAATAAAATAATGCTTTTCTCAGTTTTTGCTCATTAAGGTCTGTTATAATTCTTTCAAATAAAGCCACCTTGTTGAAATTGTGAAGGGTCTCCCTCCCCAATAATAGCATGTTTGTGCTTATTCTCTTTAGAAGAGGTTCTGGGAGAGGATATGGTGACGTAAGATAATGAGATAGCCTTTATTTTATTTAAAGATTTATTTATTTATTCATGCAAGCACTGGGTACAGTCAGCAGCGCGGGAGGGTGAGAGAATTCACCAGAGCCAGAGTGGGGAGCAGAGCAGGCAGACTGACGAGGTACACTGCTGAGGGGAGCAGCAGGCCATAGGAGAGGTCTGCGCGCCATGTAGGACACTCGCCCAGCAGCCGGGGATCGCACCTGCGCTGCAGAGGCTGCAGGCAGCTTCGCAACCCAGCGCTCAACCGCTGTGCCACCGGGGAGGCCCAGTGATAGCCTTTAGATAGTGCAATTTCTCAAAATAAAACGCTAAATCCAACTTTGTTTTTGGTGTCCTTTAATTATCAGTGTCACAGAAAAAAGGAACTGCATGATAATCTCATATTGGTGGATAATATTGAAACCATCACATAGAAATATTTTTAAAACTATCTTCCCCTAAGGGTGTGTGTGTGTGTGTGTGTGTGGTTAGGGGTTGAGGGTGTGTCACTTGCCAGTTGCCTCCTCTGTGTACTAGAATCTTAGAGGCAAAGGTCAGCTAGGGTCTATTCAGGCCAGATTTTTATCTACAACTCTGCTAGGTGGGTTAACCTAGTGTAAACCTTTTATTAACCTTTTGTGTGTGCCTGTAGTGGAGTATTAATAAGTCCCTCTTAAGCGCGTGGGTGAGGACCCACAGTCAGGCAGCCCGTTTTATATCGGGGCTGCTCCATAACACTAGGACTTGATGAATTCAACAATAAGTGTACAGCAAGTTGTGAATTGTTAATACACACACATCAAAATTTGCTATATGCCAGACATGAATTCTATCTCATTTAATCCTCTGAGCAACCCTGGTCATACTAACAGTTAAGACTTACTGAGTTCTCACTGTGTGCCAGGAATTATTTCAAGTGCCTTCCATGTTTTAACTTATTTAATCCTCCCAAAAACCTCTCATGTGGGTAAAGTTTTTTGACCACTTTCATGCATGAGGAAACTGAGGTACACAGAGAGGATAGGTAACTTCCAACATCATGGGGCTGGCAAGCTGTGAACTTGGGATTCAGACCCAGAAGTCTGACTTCACATCCTGTTTGATGAACTGCATCTGTCTCTGCAAAGGATACATGATGGATGTGGACCACTGAGAACTTACAGTTCCTTCTATGTCTAAGGGAATAATTGCTGCTTACATAACAATTAGGACATGTGTGCTCCCATATTCTGCTGATCCTCACTGTGGCCCTGGCACTGTTTTTGCCACACACAGCCTGGGTTAGGATGATGGTGGTTCCTTGTGAGACTCTGTTACTACCTCGAGAATTTTTTCCATCTCTGCTAATATAATTTCTCAGACTTCTCTTTCAATACAGACTTTGTCTATTGATATCTATGGGATTAATTCCCCCAATACTTCTTGCAAAATACCTGCCTCTAATTGCCAAGAAATTCTTCTCCCTGGGTTTGTTTACATGCACTTCAGCTCTGTCTGCTCAGACCATGCCCTCCATGGCCTGTCTTTTTCTCTCCTCTATTAGCATTCTCTGCCATAGCAATGCTGTGAAAAGAGTCATATTTCCCTGCATTTGCTAGAAAGAAATATTTAAATTTTGGGATTTTCAGCTAAAAAGTGTATGTCCCAGTGGATACCTCTATGAAATAATTAAATCTCCCCCAATAATAATAGCTCAGAAGTCTTCTGATTCTTTTCAAGGATTTCAAGCCCAATATCAAGTAGGCTAAGTTAAAAAAAAAAAAAAAGTCCAGCCTACTTTATTGAGACAGAATAGTAAAGGGTAAAGAACATGGACTTTGGAGTGAAGCAAAGCCCTGTCTGCACCCAAGGACTGCCCACGTGGCCTTGGACGACTCGCTGCAACTCTGTGAGCCATCTTGTTCCAAAAAACAGATAACCAGGACCTCGGATGATTTTCTTTTTAAAGATTTATTTATTTATGCATCCATGAGCTGGGGTACAGGTCAGAGATGTGGGGGGGGGGGTGAGAGAACTCACCAGAGACAGAGTGGGGAACAGAACAGGCAGACCAACCGAAACACACTGCTGAGGGAGCAGCAGGTGAGACAGGAGAGGTCCACCTCACCATGTGGATTTCTCCCTGGCGGGCCGGGGATTGAACTCATGCTGCAGAGGCTGCGGATTGCTTTATAGTGTGGTGCTTAACCCCTTACACCACCAAGGAGGCCCATCAGATGATTTTTTGAGGATCAAGATAATTGTTGATAGAATGTTCCCGACTAGGTATGCAGTTATTTTTCTTTTCTTTCATCAAATTTTCTGCTTTGCCAATATTTGACTATTACACATAACCTCTCTGGAAACCCATTTTTCTTCTTTTAAAAAATGAGATGTTAGGATAATTCCGCAGGCAAATTTGCTTCGGCTCCTAGCAACTCCTATATGAATTTGTAATTGTGTTGTACACTCTCATGTTAAGTCATGTGATCCTCTCAACAATCCATTGAATTAGGTCCTGTCATAATTCACATTTTACTGACGAGAAAACTGAGGCTCAGGGTTACGTAGCTGGCAGTGGGCCACGGAGTGAGGATTTGAACCCTATACACCAGGGCCCATAGCCATACCCAAGGGATCCTTGACAAATGGCTGATGGGCAATCGCTCCCAGGGCTACTAGCATTCAATTCACGTGCTACCTATACGGGATATGTCCGACCTGGTTTGTTTAATGACAGCACAAATCCAAGAAGATACAAATTTCACCGGAATGACAAGATAGAGCCTTTCACAGAAAACAAAGAGATAACTGGAGTTACTGACTTGCTGATTGACTAGTTGGCTCACCAGCCACCTGAACAACCTGGATAGACATTGTATACAGCTGAACGTTATGACAGAATTGCCTGCTGACGAAATACCAGCAAGCATGTCAGGTCTATGTCGCTCTTCAGTAATATCGGGCCATCCATCAGTCTGTAGCAGCTCTGCTTTCTTATCTAATTTCTACATCTATTATCCATGGTTTCGAAACCAGCTCACCAAACTTGTTAGCATTGTGCTTCGAATAAGGGTAAGTGTGCTCTGAGGAGGTGCTTGAGCAGCACTTGGAGAAGTGTTTGGGCTTGGAAATGGTGACATTTCAGTGTCATCAGAGAGAAGGAAAAGCCGTTCAAAATAATTTGAAGCCTATCAAATGTTTATATTAATTTGCATACATAAATACATCGATGTTTATATCTGCGACACCCACATTTGGCTCTGCTTAAATGTTCCGTTCCTTGTTGATCTCAAATGCAGATTCAAAGAGTAGCTATATTAACTTTCCCACGTAAATTGCCTAAAACACTAGGCACTGACTTCTGGTAATTTTATTGGCCTGCCTCTCAGGAACCCACACTGGCATTACAATTACTTGTTGGTAGGTGGGAAGCTGATCCCCACTTTCCTGGACTTTGTTACCTTATTCTTTTCTTCTCCAGATATAATAGGTTATAGTTTAACAGTGTTGCAGATACATTCTTGTGCTTAGGTGATTCTAACGTGTTATATTCTTTAACTTATTCCATAATAAGCCTTATCCATCAGCAGTATTTCAGATTGAATTTTTCTTTCATTCTAAAAACTTACAACCACCAGGAAAACTATGCTGTAAGACTGTTGAGTGGCAGCCAACATCTTTCATCTGAAAAACTCAAAATGCTTCTCAAACATTAATTAGACCCCACCACGTGGTAGCCTAGTCCTAAGTCTTTCTTGGGAGTCAATGCAAGCAAGTAGTATACTTGGCAGAGGAAAATGAGAACTTCTAGAGGAAACAAATTGGAGTTCTCAAGTACCAAGGGCATTTACTCCCTCTTAATAAAATGATATTCTAGTCCCTGATCATATTCATCAGCTCATCTTCTTACACGTGGAACTGTTGATTCAATCTCCTTATCTACAAGCATTGTTCTTGGCACAGGCAAAAGCATTTCTTTCTTGCTTTTATTTTGATCAGACTTGAAAAGGCTGAGACCCACAGGGAAACTTTTTCTAAGGTAACAAAGACTTGGAAACTTTCCTATGTCACACTCTGTACATCAGGTCCTTGGGACATGGAAGAATTTAAAGCCAGGTGGAGTTTCCTTGGAAGTAGCAGTTCCATGAAGTCCATTCCCCATGGAATGAGAGTTGGAGCTGAGGCCTGGCTTGGAGCTTTGGGTTGCACCTTGAGGTGTTGCCAGGGAGCTGGAGGACCCGGGAACAGACAGGGGCTGGGCTGCAGGCAGATGTGCGCTCCAGGTTCCAGACATAAATGCTCATCCCAACCTCGCCACAAAAAAAATCTAAATTGCAGAGTTCTTTTCCCAGAAATCCTGACTCACCCAAGCAGCAGTACCACCCTTAAAACAGAAGTTGGCTGCAGTTTGCTAGAATTTTCAGCTGGTCTTGAAATTAGTTTAATTGCGCCAAGTCTCATTGTTCTAGGCACTTCAGATCATACCTCCTGGTGTCTTGCAGTTTCGATGCCCACTCGATTCAATATCTTGGATGTGTCTTCTTTTTATTGGTTATTACTTTGAATACCTAGCCTAATAGTTTCACCATTAGAATGTTAGTTGTTTCTGTAATTGTGATGATGATGATGATACATGCATTCTTGAAACTATAGCAGTTTAATCAGTAATTGCAATGAACTAAGTGTCATATATAGCAATCATAAAAATATCTTTCATTTAAAAAATGCATTCACAGCCAGTATGTCTCAGATTCATTTCTTTATTTGCTCATTTATTCACTCATTCAACCAAGAGACTTATATGGTCTCATTGGGGATAAAATGATAATTAAAATATGGCTCCTGGTTTCAAAGAGCTGACAGTGCAAAGGGGAGACAAGACTTGTACACAGATGCTGAGATGATCAGTGCTGTGCTTGAACAGATCCTCAAATCATCTTGTTTACCAATGAGACAAAGAGACATAGAGAACAAAAAGAACTTCTCAAGGTCAGCTAGCTAATTTCTTGAAAAATGAAAGCTAAAATCCAGGACTGTGGTTATGAAGACACTTATTTTTGCCAATTCTGCACTTCCTTTTCCTACAGAGCTGTGGTTCTCAAAAGAGGTGGACCTAAGGCCAGCAATGTTGGCATCTGAGAACTTGTTAGAACTTTACAGTCTCAGACTCCAGTTCAGACCTACTGAATCTGAAACTCTGGAAGTGGTGCCCAGAAATCTGTATTTTAATAAGCCCTCAAGTTGATTCTGACGCACACTGAATTTCAAAGCCCCTGCTCTCAAGCAGTGCTTCTCAGGACATCAGTGCTGCCCATGTTTCAGTGTGCATAGGAATCACTTGTGGGTCTAAAAAATGTAGATTTTTATTCAGTCACTCTGGGGAGGGGTTTTAATTCTACATTTTTAACAAGCTCCATGGTCATGCCTATGCAGCCAGTCCTTGCTTGAATAGTAACAATATAGAGAGAATTAATACCAATGGGAGCACTGGGAGAGCCCAGCTGAGGAAGACTGCTAGTTTGCCAAGTGAAATCTCTAAAATTCTTTCCTGTCCCCTATGAGCTCAAACACCAAAAACAGATAATGCTCTGATAGACTTTCAGGGCATAAATGGTATAAAATAGCTACTAAAAGTGTGTGTGTGTGTGCGTGTGTGTGTGTGTGTAGATACATACAATAATGCATTTGCACACACACATGCAAACATAATGGGCACAATTTTAAAGAGACAATGTTACAGATCGGCCCCTCTCTTATTGAGAGATTTTTGCAACTAAACATAATCAAGACCCAGGAAGTCAGATATGTCTCAGAATAGTTAAAACAAACACCATGAAGTCTATCATTTCAACTGATAGATCAGTCCTTCAAAACACTGTTTAATTTTCTTTTATTTCAGATGAAATTCTAACATAGTCACATTGAAAATAGATTTCAGTGAGTAAATTGGATAGGTTGGGTCAAGATGCAACAGAAACACTGACAGTAAGCAGGGCCAACTGGCAGAAGGAAAAATGTGTGTGTGTGAGTGTGTGTGTGTGTGTGTGTGTGTGTGTATACATACATATAAAATTAAGCAGATTGGAACCATTTAATATAAGGGAAACACATGAGTAAACATCAATAAAAATATTGTAGAGAAAGCAGAATGTAGTAATCACAGAAACATGCAGAAAATATTAAAATTACAAAATGTTCAAGATATTTGGAAAGCATGTAAAATGCTTTAGACAGTTTTTCAGGAAAAAAAAAGAGAGGGTTGCTAGATTTAGCAAATAATATTTTATCTGGCAATTCAAAAAAATGGTTAGAAATAAGAGGGCTTGATAATGTATGGGAATTTCGCTGTTGTGGATGGCTAGTTTCTCTGAAATGCCTGTAAAGCGTTATCGTAAGGGGGGATTGTAGGATGATGAGTCAAATCAGAGCTGTTTGAGTTTCATGTTTGGATAGGGAAGGTCCCTGGCAATGTACTATGGACCTCCCAATAGGTTAAAATGGGAATATTTTTCAAGTCTGTTTCCAGATGCTAGCAGTGAAACCCAATAAAAGATAAACTTAGAGAGGAAAGGCATTTCTAGGTCTCATGTCATGGCAGATCAGAGTTAGGCAGTCCAAGATTAGCCTGAATCAGCAATGTCAACAAGGATCCGGGGTCCTTTAATCTTACCATTTTTTCATCCTTAGCTTAAAGTCCTTAACATTGTAAAGTAACTGCCATACTTTCAGACACCAACTCTTGTTAATAGGGAATGGTAAGAAGGGATAAGGCAAAGACCACAGTTAAAGCACCCAAGAGTATTCCAGCTGAAATTGTCTGACAATGTTCCTATGAGTTGTACTCAGAGAATTCACTTTTCAGTCTCCTTAGTCAGAAAGGGGGTCATATAAACATTCTAGATGGCTGGGGGTCTGGAAATTTATTTAAAATGGTACATATGTACCTTGAATAAATTCAAAGTTCAGTTGCTAAGAAAAACAGGGATAATGAATGAACACTGAGTGGGCAATTAATTAGCTTTGTCTTAAGGTGATTTATTAAGGAGGTGTATTTCTACAGAGTGAAAGTTAAAGAGAAGGGGTAGGTGTATAAATGAGGACTCCCAAGAGGATTTGTAAGTGTGAGTGAAGAGGTTGTACTGAATTGAATGGTTCTGGATACTATCACATGAGTCTAATCACCCAATTCACAGAAAACCTCCATCTTGAACATGTTCATTTTGCCTGATTCTCTGTACCCAAGACTCTTTTTTGTAAACAAGCGCTGAATGACGTGTTACATATTTCTTTGACAATTACTTGTTAGTAGGTCATGCTGCTTCTCGAAATTAATTTAAGAGACATGATAGGCAAAGTCTCTGGATAATTGATAATCTATTATAGAATGAGTCCTGTGATTTAACATTATTTTAACCACCATTACTAGCAAAATGGGAACATCTCTGGACTATTGAAATCTACAATGCTGTATTAAACAATAGGCTGCATTACATGAGATAACTAGTGAGATACTGGGGGAAAGTTTCACAAAATAGCATTTGAACCAGACCTTGAAGAATGAGTGAGATTTTACAAACTGATGCAGACACCAAGATACTTGAAAATTCTGTATTGTTAGAGATTATTTTTTCTTTTTAAAGATTTTTTTATTTTTATACAAGAACCAGGGTACAGGCCAGATGCGCGGGAGGGTGAGAGGATTCACCAGAGACAGAGTGGGGAGCAGAATAGGCAGATTGAAGAAATACACTGCTGAGGGGAGCAGCAGGTGAGACAGGAGAGGTCTGCTTCACCATATGGGAATCTCCCTGGCCGGCTGGGATCGAACCCGCGCTGCAGAAGCTGCGGACAGCTTCACAGTGTGGCGCTCAACTGACTGTGCCACCAGGGAGGCCCTGTTAGAGCTTTTAAATTACTTTGAAAAGACATATCTTGCTAGGTCAGAAAGATTAACTCAAGTTTTCTTTTTTTTAAGAAAAATGTGTGAGAAAAACTAGATGAAATAAAAATCTTTCTCAAATGCTGCATTGGGTTTCTGCTTTAATTCTGATTCGATTATCCAGAAAACATCATTTCCCCCAAATCCTTTGAAATAATCAATCTTTTACCTGAATCCTAAAGTGTCGTTCTTGTCAAGGTGTGTTTTGTGAACATTTCCTTCCTTTCTCTCCTGCAAATATTACGAATAAAGCCACTTTTGTTCATTTCTTGTCAGGTAAAGAGGTGGCAGTCTCTCATTTCACCTCTACTTGAGCGACAATGTTGGGAATGTTCCTCTTTGGCTTCATATTTGTAGTTGGGGAAAAACAAAAAAAGGAACGAAGAACAAAGTCGGGAAAAGAGGTTAAGAACATGTCGCTCCAGACCCAGGGAGCAGTCAAATCAAGCTGCCAGCTGCGACAAGAATCTCTCTAATAAGGAAATTAGAGCATGATCATTTCTGGCTATGTGACTCTGATTCTAAATAGGTTTTACAAATAGATTGTGATTGAACTTGGAAACATAAACAAATTGGCTTTGCAGAATAAAGACTGAACTACATTTTGGTTAGAGAATTATAATGCTTTTATGGGAGGCACTCTGGGAGAACGGACAGCTATTTTAATGACAGCATATGCATTTCTGAAACAGGCCGGCTTTGTTGGCTTCCCTTTGGAGAGTCAGGTTTGATAAACTCAAAAGAAAGTTTCCCAACAGGGTCCCTAAGAGGACAACTGATAAAGGCAGGGAATGGGGCAGTGGGTATTTGAAATTCCCCATTCAGATGCTGGGAGGAGAGGTGCCATTTAAAAATAATAGATTTTAAAATATCAGTAGCTTACAAATTCTAGTCAGCTCTCTCCCTTGGACATTTCTTTTGTCTCTTGGAGGGTTGGGGAAAGAGGTTCTTTAAGCTCTATTAATACATTTTCTCTTATAAATATTCATGCAGTGTTCCCCGTGCCTCCCCAATGGGCTCTGCGCAGGCTCCTCACCCTGGCAGCAGTGATGCTGGACGAGATGCTAAATTTCTAACAAGGCCCTGGGTCAGCCTCAGACAACCCAGAGCCATTTGAAAACACCAAGGACTTTTCATTCAGGATAAAGGGTTATAAATATGTCTGTGTGTCCAAGCTTATATTCCACATGAGAGGATTAGCTTTCACTCTCTGCAAACTCTCTGAGTTGTTATAAGTAGTCATGGTTTTGTGTGTTTTGTGCTTCACACGTTGAGAAAACAGATCTGCCGATTGGAAAGGTGCTCTTTTTATTTCCCTTTTTCTAAATCCACTGGTTACTTGCTAAGACCTGATCCATTATTGAGTCCAAGTCAGCAAAATCTTTCTGACAGTAATAGGTTTGCACATGTGGAAACAAGCTGTTAGACCTAGAAGGGTCACAAAGGTCATTGGCTTGTTGGGTAAAGGTTTAGACCAAGGTCCTGTAGCATTTGCTCCACTCTATCAAAATATTCACATTATAGAAACATTCTCTATGATTTAACCCTGGATCCTTTTATGCTAACTGTTCCCCCTACATCCCAGGTATATTGTTGACAGTGGATACAGCCCAGAGATATATTTACTCATTCTTCCTTATTGAGATATGGGATCCTTATACCCCTGTGCTCTGAGTGGTTAATTTCCCCCACAAAATATTTTGTAAGTTCCAGTGAATGAGTGTACAAACCTTATGTCTACACTTATATCCTTGGCCCTGTTTCACACACACACACACACACACACACACACACACACACACACACCTTAAATTGTATAAGGAAACAAAATATTTTACTAAAAGAGGTTTATATCATCTTGCATTTTTATTTCAGATAATGTACTTTCATTTATTTGTTTATTTTTAAAAAGATTTATTTATTTATACATTTATTTATTTATACAAGAACTGGGATACAAGCCAGAGGTATGGGGGGGGGGGGTGAGAGGATTCACCAGAGACAGAGGTGGGGACAGAACAGGCAGATTGGCTGAAATACACTGCTGAGGGGAGCAGCAGGTGAGACAGGAGAGGTCTGCTGCGCCATGTGGGTCACCTCCCTAGCTGGGGATCAAAGTCTTGTTGCAGTGGCTGTGGATAGCTTCATAGTGCTGCTCCTTAACCACTTGCGCCGCCAGGGAGACCCCAATTTATTTTCATTTATGATTCTGCTTTAAGTGGATATTTAATTTTAATATTTCTGTGTCCTACTGCTGCTTTTTCTGTCAAACATGCAAATGTATAAATGAATCACCAGGTGAGTTTTTTTTTTAATGAAAATCTTAATTCATTGTGAAAATAAAAGTTCTGGTCTCCCTTACTTGACCCCCCCCCAACAAAAAATGTTTATTTTCTTTATAGTATGTTTTCCTGAACAAGAAAACAGATCAAACTGGATGTTCTGTGACCTAGATTCTAAACATAGCACTTCCACAAATGCGTGAATTTGAACAAGTGACACATGAAGAGGATGGAGTTATGCCAGGTGCATTGGCATTCAGATCCAAAGACCTGCTGGTAGAATTCCTTCTTCCCTAGGGTCAGTCTTTTTTCTATTAAGGTATTCAATTGTTTTGATAAGACCAGCCCATGTTATCAAGGGTAATAGGCTTTTTTCAAAGTCTATTGATTTAAATGCTAATTTCATTCAAAAAATTTCTTTACAGAAATATCTAGAACATATTTCATAGAAATATCTAGAATGTATTTTGACCTACTATCTGAAAATGGTGACCTAGTAAAGTTGATATATACAATTAACTATCATGCCATATATAAGACTCACCTGGGGAGCATGTTTGGACTGCTTCTACAGAGATTCTGATCTAATTTACAATTCTAATTCCCAGGCGATGCTGATGCTTATGTAATGATTACTTTGTGAGTAGTTTTGTTTTAAATATTCTATTATAAGATAGCGGTCTAGCCTTTACTACAGATGAGGAAACTGAAGCCCAGAGTTACAAGTCAACTTGTTGAAGAGAATTCATGTTATTATATATTCTAAACCAAATCTTCAAATCTTAGCTCAGAACTCTTCCTACATAACATATTCCCTCATGTGTAGTATAAATGAACTTTCCTGGGATGAAATCTAGCCTGATAATGTAGCCTTTCTCAAAATCAAAGTGAACTAGAGGGATTTATCACAGAACTTGACAAACTAATTCTAACATTCATGTGGAAGTGCAAAAGGTCATTATAGCGGAGGCAATTTTGAAGAAGAATGAGGAAAGACCACACTACCCTATCTGCTGGTGTTTCATAAGGCCACGGTAATTAAAGCAGTATGTGGTATTGGCAAATAGACCATTTTAAAAAATTGAGTACCCTGTCAGACCATAAATATAAATATTTGAGGTATTCACAACAGAGGTAGTTTTATGAGGAAAAGATAAGCTAGTAATAAATACTGGTAAAAGTAACCACCCCTCTGAGAAAAAAATAGACCACCTGTCCAAACTAAACTTAAAAATAAATTCCAGATGGATCAATGTAGAAGCAAAATTTTAAAACTTTTAATAGAAAAGGTAAGATAATATTTTATATCAAAACAGATAAAATTTCTTTAAAAAGACATAAAAACACAAAACAAAGTAAAATAATCACAAACCAGTATTTATTGAGCTAGTCTATGTACTGCATAATATTCTGAGTTACATTATAGATGCTAACTCATGTAATCTTCATGTAAATCCTATGAGGTCGTTATTATATACATCAAAGACTAAGACTTGGAGGATTATTGACTGCCTGGAAAGTGGTAGCAGTGTGAGTTGATCCCAGGTATTCTGGCTCTGAATCATTATTCTACACTACCCCTCTAGAGAGGAAAATTGAGTACATTCAAGTTAGAAGAATACATATCACATCAGTTAATTAAAAATACAAACTGATACTGGGGGAAAATATTTTCAGAGCATATAACCATCAAAAGACCACACACACACACACCCCCTCCCCGGCCCATACACACAGAGAAAAAGAAATACTTCAAATTGGGAAAATGGGCACAGATTTTGAGCAGGTACTTCATTCAAGAGGAAAGTCAAATAACCATAATCATATGGTCTATTGGATATGCTTATTGGTAGACATATAAGTCAGAACAATCATTTTGGAGGGCAATTTGACAATATCTACTTAAGTAGAAGGTGCATATATGATACATTTTCTGCATACACAGTTTTTGCAGAGTTGTTCTCACAAAAAATTGATGATAATAACTCAATAAAGAAATGATTCAAGAAATTGTAGAATAATTACATTTTGGTATACAAAGTAAAGTAGACCTAGATATATCTACACAATAAAATTTTTTAAAGAACTAGTTTTCAGTGAAAAAGGATAAGTTGAAAAATGATATAAAGTAGAAGATAAAATGACAATGGCATCAGAGCAAGTTGATTACTTCACTCCTAGGTGGATAATCTGAATGTTATACAGAAGAACACTATATACCCAGAGGGTCCCGTGACTTGGGGTGAAACTGGAGCACCTCTTGGATATCAGAGCAGCATAGACTGTACCAGAATAAACACTGAGGAAATTCATGCTTCATTATAATGAACATGGGTTGGAGAAAAATCCTGGAGGCTATGGTCTGGGGCCAAGATACTGCCATGAAAATTGTGAACTGGTGTTGTTATCAGGCTGGTGGCCCTGGGAGGGAAGAAGTAAGCAGTATAGAGGCTGAAACTCTTGACAGAGAGGGAAAATATGTAGAGGAATGGATACTCCATACAGATAGTATGCTGTGACATGCTCTCTCTCCCCCACCTCCCCTGACTGGTAATGACCTCATGAAGTGCACGGACAGTGTATAGACTGTAGAGACTTGGGTCTGGAACCTTAGACAGGAGGGAAATCTGTGGTATCAAGAACACAAGGCAGCCCTCTCCCTTTCCCCAGTACATTCCCATTAACAACTGGACCTCTACAGGCTTTACCTCCAACCTGACTCAGCAACTACAAGATTGAATCTTCTGACATTTGGAAAGCTGGGAAAGGAAAGTAGAAGTAATTCCACCTACTGGAAAGTAAAAGTAATTCAAATTCCTAAATGTCTTCTACAAATACTTAAAAAAAATAGGACAAGATAAATCTAAAGGTGCAAAATCAGCAGACAAAAATATACAACATGTAGCACCTTGAGATGTCAAGGGAATATGTTTTTACAAGGAGCAAACAACTCTCCATAATCAAACCACAAAGATATGGAAGCTTTTTTTCTTCTTATTAGGTACAGAGTTCAAAATCATCATGAAAAAGAAATACAAAGAAATGCAAGAAAAAGCAGGAAAGCAAGTCAAAGTGATATAAGACAACTCTGAAAAGTTAATGAAAGAGATACAACAAAATTCAGAAAAACAAATGAATGTCAAAAAAAAAAATTTAGGGCCTCCCTGGTAGCACAGGGGTTGAGATGCAACCTATGAGGCAATCTGCAGCCACTGCAGTGCGAGTTCAATTCCCAGCTGGCCAGGGAGAAACCCACATGGCAGGACAGACCTCTCCTGTCTTGCCCACTGCTCCCCTCAGCAGTGTACTTCGGTCCGTCTGCCTGTTCTGTTCCCTGCTCTGTCTGGTGAATCCTCTCACCTCCCACATCTCTGGCCTATATCCCAGTTCTTGTCTAAAAATAAATAAATCTTTAAAAAAATAAATTTAATGAGCAAAAATACAAATTTAATCCTTAAATAAAATAATGAATTTGGATGATGTAAAAAGATGAGTAGAGATTAAAAAAAAATTCTCAAGAAAGCTATGGAAGCAGAATTGTCCAAATGGAGAAATGAATAAGTGATCTCAAAAATAATAATGTGCAGGTGGAAGAAGAAAAAGAAATAGGGAGAAAAAAATGAAGAGACACTTGGAGAACTATGTGGCTTCATTAGGAAAGGCAACATAAGGATAATGGGTAATCCAAAGGGGAAGAAAGAAATAAGGGAACAGACAACATATTCAAAGAAATAATCAAGGAAGACTTCCCAGATGTGGGGAAAGTACTAAATGTACAAGCCCATTAAACCCAAAGAACACCTGGTTATCTAAATGTGATGAGATCTATACTAAAATACTGAACTGCCCAGAATTTAAGATGAAGAAAGAATATTAAAGGTGTCTAAGGAAAAAAAGCAGATAACCTATAAAAAAAAGTACTCCCATCACACTTCTCTGAGGAAACCCCACAAACAGAGGATGGAATGACATGTTCAAAATACTTAAAGGTAAAAATTACCCGCCAAGAATGCTATAGCCTGCAAGACTCCTTCATTTGAGGAAAAAATAAAGGCCTTCCCCAAAAGAGAACCTGAAGAAATTTGCAAACATTAGACCTCCCCCTACAAGAAGTGGTGAAAGGAATTTTCTCTAAATTGTAGAGTAGAAAATCCACAAAAAACTTAAGAAGGAAATAGACCAGAAAAACGAAAGACAAATGGCAGCAGTAAAACTCATATATCAATAATCACCCTAAATGTAAATAGACTGAACTCACTAATCCAAAGGCACAGAGTGACTGATTTGATCAGAAAGCAAAACCTAACTTTCTGCTTTCTCCAGGAGACCCATAGGAGCTCCAAAGATAGATACAGGCTGAAAGTAAACAGTAGGAGAACAACATCTTACATAATGTCCATCTCTGTTTCTTGTCAACTTTTTCAGCTGGAAGTCTATGTAATCCAAAATAAATATGGTTGTATCTGCCTTGGGGTGGAGGTGGGGTGGGGTGGTGGTCATATTTGCTTACAGAATTGTGTTCCAATTATTTACAAATATTTTTCGGAGAGTCATTATTTTTATATAGGACTAAAATGCAAGGGCTTTTTGTTTCTGGCATAATTTTTTTCTTAGCTATCTTTTTCTCCTAATATATTGTATAGTCTTAGAATTGGAAGAAAATTTAGAGGGTACTTATTGAAATCTACCACTTAACACAGATACTTCTGCATTCATATTGGTGTTCCAAATGGTGAAAATATTTGTTGGAATTTTCTTTTATGCTTAACAACCTGGAAAATATGGTTTTGTTTAACTGGATATTTCATTTTAAGCAAGTCAAGGGCCATGGGTACTGAATTAAAAAGAAGCAGATCATAATAAAATACATTCAACATTAATAGTCTGCTGAACACATACATTTAACTGTAATGACACAGAAGACTGCAGAATCTCTGGGTCATCATCATAATCATCAGTTATCATTATTCTGATAATCGGTGGAAGTGCCAGTTGAAATAGATCTGATTGGCAAGATATCAGATAATATGGAATAAAGAGAAAGAAGGGAATTGTCATTTACTGAGCTGCTGTGGGAGGTGCTTAGATATAAAATTTCATTTAAATCTCAAGATAGAACCTGTAAGGTAGATATTGTTATTTCCATTTTCCAGCTGAGGTGATTTGCTCTAAATTCTGCTAAGAAGAGTTATTCCAAACCTGAAAATAAGGCAAAAAGATGTCTGCATGTCCTTCTAATATATCACTTTGTCTAACTGGAGCCCATGGGTTATTAATTCTCTGTGGGAATGTACCTTTGTTTGACTTATTGGTATTGATTAGAACCAGACTCTGAATTTATAGGTTAACTTGTAGATTTCTGGCAGATAAAAATGCAAATGATTTTGTCTAGTAGAAAATAAAATTCCAAAGGACATTTCAGTAAATATTCCTATCCATCCATCCATCCATCCATCTACTTTTCTTTTCTTTTTTGTTAAAGATTTATCTATTTATGCACGTAAGAACTGGGGTGTAAGCCAGAGTTGTGGGGGGTGAGAGGATTCACCAGAGAAAGAGGGGAGCAGAACAGGCAGATCTACTGAAATACACTGCTGAGGGGAGCAGCGGGTGAAGCAGGAGAGGTCTGTCTGATGCACCATGTGGGCTGCTCCCTGGCCAACCAGGAATAGAACTGGAGCTGCAGTGGCCGGCCATAGCTTGACAGTGCTGTCTTTAACCCCTGTGCCACCAGGGAGGTCCAACTTTTTTTTTTTTTCTTGCAGAGGTGTATAGCTTTTTTTTCTATTCTCAAGCCAGCTTTACAATCCAAATGTTTCCCTCATTAACAGGTTAAATGAATTTTGATGGGTTCTTATATATTTGTATGGGTCAGGATTTTACCTTATTAAAAATTATACCCTGACAGTCCCTTAGTTAAAACAAGGACTTTGGCTCCGGAGCTCATGCTCTGGCTTTTACATCCGTTCTTCTCAGCCATATGTAATGTACTTCATTTCTGAAAGCCTGTGCTTAAATTAAGGAACCAGTGCTCCAAAGAGGGGCAGAGAAAATCTCCTTGTTAGCAAAACTGTCCCAATTTTCATTTATCTGAGAGGTGGGAACAATGTGGACGAATTCTACCTCTGGATGCTATTGTCCTTACCGCTTGACGCATACAGTTGCTACTTTCCGCTGTTCAGTAAATTAAGGAAGAGAATGGATTACCCATGATGTTGCACTATGCATTTTGCATACACAGTACAACATGTATGTATTTTTGGACTATGTATTTAATACTTGATAATTTGGGTTGCATAGAATGTATATTGTAAATGCAGAGGGTCAAGATTTCTATCACCATCTATGTCCAATCAATTTCAGTTATAGAATGAATTTTTATAACCTAAGGCATTTTACAAAGATATTCCCTTTCTGTGAACTCCAAGAACATATACTCACAAACATATACACTAAAATCCCACTCATTCAATGTAATAGGGAAGATAGGACTGAATTAGGGAAAATGTGGAATTATGGACTATTTTTTTAAAAAAGAATGGCAGCAGCTTTATTTTTAAGTACATATACACTGGTATTTCAGCATGAAACTACACTCTGTATTTGTCCTTGTGGAGTTAATTAATGGTGAAGCTAAAAGTGGAGTGTAATCATCTTAGCAGCAGCAGCAGAAGAAATGGACATTTCTGAAGTGATTGCAGTTAGTTCTTTTAAACAGGTTAAATGACTCTTAGTTTCCTTATAACCCTTTTCCGATTATCAGTTGACACAGACTCCCTTTTTAAAAGAAATGCCAATAATATTCTTACAAATCTAAAGAAAGCATATGTAAACTAGGGAAGTTTCAGTCCTTCTATATATTTCCTCCTATAGGTTACTTCATAGAAGGAGCCAATGATATAGTCCACATTCCTGGTATCACCCTCTTGAAGCAAAACATTGGACAAGGTGTCCTGGCAGCTGGCAACTAGCGGTCACTGTCCTTTCTCCTGGAAAAATGGACTAGAGTTGTACCAGGCGGAGCCCAGTGGCCACAGGCAGGCAGTCTGGCAGTGCTGCCTGCTGAAGCTTATTATCCTCGTCCAGCATTTCCCTTTTGGGGCAGTAGGAAGAGAAAAATTGATGCCAACTTCTTGCACAAGGTCAAATGTTTCTGGAGGAAGGTTGCCAGGGTTAAATTAACAGTCAGAATGAGGTAGGAAGCTGGGTGGAGACACAGACTGGGCGGGGAGGTGGTGGTGGTGAGGCAAGGGAGAAGTCTGGAAATTCAAATGGAGACAGCAGCAAAAAGTAATTACTAACACATTTCCTAACTTGGAAAGCCAGGCACATCCCACACCAGGCCAGACTCGGGGCTCTTCTGTTCCAAGGAGATTGGAGCAGGCGCAAAGACAGGAAGGGACTGTACGAGCCAGACGCCAGTCTCTAGTTTTGGAGCTGTGCTCCCTGAAAAGGGAATTCATCTCAAAAGAGAAAGCAAAGGACATTTCTGCCTAAAGTCTCCATTAAGATAAACATTGTCTATATATTCACTAGATCCACCCTTTTAGGATTACTGAACCGCACAGCGAAAAATCATCTAACATCAAAACAAGAAAAGGAAAACCTTTTAGGAAAATGTAAGGCTCTTTGAACCTAAAATATCTCCCTTCTCTGCTATTCATCAACCTCACCGGAGGAAAGAAACTGTTTGTGGGAGGGGCAGATCTCAGAAGAGGCTGAGAAGAAGAGAAGGAAATCGGGAAAGGCAAGCAATGCTCTCTGGTGTCAGGGAGAAATTCACCACTGGATTGACTGTTTTGACAGTTGATTTTTATTATTTTTTTCCCTCTAACTTGAGAACCATGACAGACAATTGCTGAACATCAAATTGATGAGTGATACTTCATCAGATCGCGTTGCCTTAACAACTAAAATAGCCAAAATGTTAAGACAGTCAAATAAGATTGATTATTCTTGATGCAATCTGTGGGTGGCTGACCCAGGAATTCTCAGCCTAATCACGAACATAAACAGAGGTTGAATCAACAGATGCAAAAGCAGCCAGAGGAGAAGTGAGGAATCCGTCACTCAGCGGGATGCTTCATTTCTGCAATGCCACCAAGCAGCATGCAGAGAAACACCCGCAAGAGTCTGGCTTTGCTTCTGGGTGCTGGGTGGCGCAGGAAGCAGCCAGTCTTAAAAGCTGGGAGTTTTCTTACTTTCAGTTTCTAGCAAAAAGACAGAGCCTGGCTTGTAATGGAAAAACAGATTTTCCCAAATTGTTGTCTAGAGGTGCTGAATCATGCATGAATGTCAGCAGCTGATGCCAAGCATGGCATCATTTCGTGGGGACTTTATCTGGTATGAACCAAGAGAATTCTACTTTATGAATTTTCTTTAAACAGCCACAGATAATTGTTGTGCTGTGTCATAGACCAAAAGGGAAATTAAATCTCTCTCATAATTGGATTTGCTATTTGTGAGCTTTCCTGAAGACACAGGAAAGGAAATTTATTTTAGATTGTAAAAAATCTTGAATTAAAAAATCACAATCACCTTGTCAGGCGCCTTCTGAATTCAGCCCACCCCCTGCCGGGGCATTGATGCCTGGTGCAATGATACAGGTACAAAAGGTCACTGAAGCTTCACTCATTTGTTTAGTTGGGATTCTTCTTTTTTTATTTTGAATCCTAAAAAACTGTTTGATAGCTTAGTGGCAGTGCAGACCATGTTGAGAAAACAGAAATTGATTAAGAAGTGAGAGACTGAAAATGAGTGAAAAAAATAACCTACAAAGCATTTACACTGTAATTTTCCAATACAGATTTGAGTAGATACCACATGCAGTTAGAAACAGATGTATTTTCAACCTTTTATTGAATGAAGAATATTTTCTGAATTCCCCCTTTTTAAAGGAAATCCAAGACAATACAATGTTCAAAACTATCTATTAGCATGGCATTCATGTGAATGCCTAATTGCCTGAAACTTGAAAGATTCATTCTCAACTTTTGGTGGTCCTGAAATAGCAATCATGAAGCTGGATGTGAGAGAAGAGCTATTGCAATAATCATTTATGGACACAAAACATTAATCTGTAAATGTCCTTTTGTTAATAACCACCATTTTAACTTGGTAGATTGATACTTGAAAAAATGACTGTGGATACATTTGAATGTATGTTTAAAACACAATATTACATCTAAATAATTTTCTATTTTATAATACCTTTTACTTTTCTTATTTTAGTTGACCCCCAGCACAAACTTTTGGAAGTGGACATTTCCACTGAGCTCTGAGGATGGGTATATAGCCAGGCTCATCACAGCTACCTTTTCTTTTCAGAGTGACCTGTGCTTTACTTTATATGAGTAACCTCCAGATGAACAAGAAAAGGATATGACCCAGATACACACAATCTAATTTGAGGCCAGCAAATTATCCCTTTCTTGGGAATTTGAACCGTGAAATTCCTAAAGAATAAGACCGAGTTGTGATGTGGTGATGTGAAAGTCATAGAGATCATGTTTCTAGCTCAAGTTCTAAGAGAGCAAAGACTGAGTAAGTAGAAGTGGTAAGGAAAGGACAGAGATAACAGAAGGTGAGCAGAGACTATGGAGAAATGGATAGGTGGAGAACAGCCAAATCAGATATGTATGAGATCACTGGATGGGACTCCATGACCTGCTATTGAGGTCACAACGATCCCAACCTCCAATTCTAGAGCTGCTGCTCTTGCTCTTGGTTAAGAGCAACTCTTGGTAACCTGAGTATTCCTTATGTCTAAAAGAGTTTCACTAAAAAACGTTTCTGTTCTTCATGTTGCGGTTGAGGAAACTATAGCAAAAAAAAAAAAAAAAAAACAAAAAAAACAGAAGTCCTTTCCTGAAAGTATAAATTGTATTATTTGGTTTATAGGCACATAGGTAGAAAATGATAGAACTAACACACATGTCCCATTTTTCTGGAATTGGTGCAGATTCCAATTTATTGTACTATGTCATTGAGTCCTGAGTCCTTGGACATGCCTGCCATCAAAAGGTGGTGCCTATGTCTTCTCTTTCCCTGCTTTAGAAACTGGGTGGGAGCTTGTGACAGTTGCAACCATAGAGAGAAGCAGAAATAATGCTATGTGATCTTTGAGACTAGATTAGAAAAGATCATGTGGGGACTCCCTGGTGATGCAAGGGGTTAAGACACAACCTATAAAGCAATCCACAGCCACTGCAGTACGAGTTTGATCCCCGGGTGGCCAGGGAGCTACCCACATGACGCGGCAAACCTCTCCTGACTCACATACTGCTCCCCTCAGTAGTGTATTTCAGTCAATCTTCCTGTTCTGTTCCCCACTCTGTCTCTGGTGGATCCTCCCACCTCCCATACCTCTGGCCTGTACCCCAGTTCTTGTATGCATAAATGAATAAATCTTTAAAAAAAAAGAAAAAGAAAAAGAAAAGATCATGTGGCTTCTACTTGGCCTTCTGAGAACACTCTTGGAACTGAACCATCATGCTGTGAGGAAGTCCAACCTAGTCCATGTGGAGAGACTATTTGGAAAGATCCTGAGATTATGGGAAGTGTAGAAGAGGAAAGAGGAAGGGAGGAAGGGAAGAGGAGAGAGAAAGAAGGACACGGAGGAGAAGGAGGAAGTTCTGCTCCTTCCTGTCCTCTCACCGTCCCCTCCATAACTACTCTACTCCCCACCACCACTGCTCTAAGTGAAATCGCTGTTGAGTGAAAAAACATGAAAGACCCATGCCAGACCTGCCCAGTGGAGACTTTCCTAGATTCCTACCCCACAGAAACGATGACTAAAGTAAATATTGTGTTTAACTGAGTTTTGACCAAAGCAATAAAATTTTACTCAGAACATTATTACCAAATGTGTAATAGGCTGTATCTAGAGTTATTAGATGTGTCTTCTGCCTTTTGAGGTTCATGTGTCTTACCAAGGCCTCCCAAATACTTGCCACTTTTTGCTTCTCTGATTAACATGATGTTACCAATAAAGCAGACAAATGTTTGATTATATGGAATGCTGAAATAGGTCACTAAATTCTAAGAGAGCGATTGCAAACATAACCCTGGGAAGATCATAAGTATATACTGTTGTTTACCCCATATGCAGATCAATGACTACATTCCATGGATTAGGTGCTAATGTTATATGTTAATCTGTGCCACATAAACAGTGACAGCTACTTGGTAGAGTCTGTGGAAGTCCTTTGTCATACCACGGGACCCACCTGGCTTTTGTAGCTACTAGATTGGTGAATTAAAAGGTGATACAGTGATAACTATCAACCTGCATCCTTTAGGTCTCAAGAGTGATACTAATTTCTGTCACCTCTCCCAGAAAACAATAATGTTTTGATTTCAATTCTTGTTCCTGTTCGTGGGGCATAGTACCAGAGGTTTCCACTTGGCCTTTCTTATTATAATCCTTACATCATGAGTCAAAAGTCAATTGCAAAGTTTCTATTGACTCCTCACACAATTACACATTTAGGGGCTGGAGAAATGACCACTACTTGGGTTCCTACACTCTGTTGAACTATTGTGAGCCATGCATCAATGTCAACATATAGTTCTTGAGATGTTGGAATTCCTCATTCTCTAGTACATGGTTACCTTGGTAGGTGATTGTGTTTCTCTTTTGAGAATGACTGGTTAAATCACTGCAAAAATATTTGCCATGATCTTGAGGGATCCTGTTTCTCACATGACCCAGTCTTCTATCAGTCAGCAGGCTCTGGATTGAAAGCTTCTGGTCCAGAAGCTTAGGAAGAAACTGACATTTTATTGGGGGCAGTAGCCCTTAGCTATTGTTTCTAGATTAAGAGATAACTTTGTTGCCTGCTTATTCTGTTCTGACCCTAGAAATGTTTTGTTACATTAGTTATCTCCAAAGCAACACCTGAGTCTAGCTACCAACCTAGCCACTCTTAACAATAATTGAGCCACTTTGTTTTTGTTAGTTAAGTGCTAGACCTGGCTTCTATTCAGCAGTCTATCAGCATTTTGCAACCCAAACACCTCTTTTGCAAGGCTTAGTCTACAGTGGTCAGAAACCACTCCCCCCAGTACACAACTGTTTTTCATAAATGGAATGTCCTCTGAACTCTCTTGCAGAAAACAGTAAGCTACAGATTTTCTGATGTTGTATGATGTAGTCCCTTCATTATAACTAATTTTCTCAGTATTTCTATTCCTTCTTCCGTCAGTGTCCCAACAATGTTGGCATGCGTCCCAAGGTTCTTGCCAGGATCTTGAATCCTGCATCAAGTTGAAGTGCTCCAACATCTGTAAACAATCCTTTACCCAATTTTATACTTCTTCACCCTTAATTCAGAACCTCTAAGAATCCAATTCATTTATATTCTGCTGAGTTTAACTATAGATGACTGGAACATCTTTCAGCTCATTAAGTATATAATCCCTTTCCCTGCTCTGCAATCCCAGAACTTCCCCATTTGAGTTATGTTGTGACTTCAATCCAAGTTATTCTTTTGGTGATTGATTACAAGGTGAGGTTGGGTTGGTTATGAGTAGCACATGTTTCCTTGTAAGGTGTAGCTTCTGCATCATCTTTAAGTAAGGAGGGCTATGATCCTTGTGAAGGAGACCAGTCAAGGTGAAATCTCAATCTTCAAAGGAGCTCTGCTATTTTTGTACTTCAGTTCTGGCCCTTATCCTCAGATTTTCCTGCCTTCTTATTGCAGGAGAGGAGAGTCTTTAAATACTGCCAAGAATGCCCTTGGGCTTTCACATTTTGCTTACATTGGTGGTGAGTTGCCTTCAGCCTTTCATTGACTCCCTCTAATGGATGTATGGTCCCTAACAATAGTCATCCAATTGCAAAATAACTTATAATTACCATCTATCAAAAAACTCTTAAATGCCAGAAATACTATACTTGAGAGTACAATTCTCTCTCACCATTATCCCATCCCAGTTCACTAATGCTAAAATTTAATAATTGTACTGTAAGTAAGTGCCAAGGGCTATTAATTCTTCATCTCCCACCAATGATGGAGTCATGACTGCCATCCAGTTGAAGTCTGCTTTCTGGCCCTTTCTGGTACCATCTGTGGTAGGTTAGGTTCCCTAGGAAACAGATTCAGAAATTTGTAGATTTGTGTGCAGGAAGTTTCCTGGGAAAGTTCCCCAGGAACAGTAACCAAAAGAGGTGAGGGAGGACAAAGAGTAAGTGCTGAGAAGAAACTGAACTGTTGTATAATTGCACTGAAGGCCTCATCTAATCCTAAAAGGTAGGTTCTGGACCAGCGGAAGGTCCTTCAGAGTTGCCCGACCCTTAGGCAGGAGCATTGGGCCTTCATAAAACACCTCCCAATGCAAGTCTAATATCCTGCCATGTGGGAGAGAGTAATCCACGTGGGACAGCTCTCTTTGACTGCTGCCAAAGCCTGGAAAGTTTAAGTGAGAGTACACTGGTGTCTAGTGGTAGGACTGCCTTGGTCTTGCAATAGAAACTTTGTTGACACCTCACAGCAAGCATTATATTCTACAAGATGACGACTATTTTCCATTTCTGAATTAGGGCTGATCAATTATTCCTGATAGATTCACTACTTACCCCACTTTAAATAGCAGCTTGGCTTAGAATCAGACACCACTGATATTGAGGAGCAAATGATGTTCCCATAAGAATTCCTAGTCCTGATTTTCCAGCTTTCCTTAGGCAATTCTGTGAATTTGGCATTATGTGATCCTGTAGCATACAGGAAGTGGTCTTGGAAAGGGCATTCTACTCCATACCTACCACATGGTTCACATCAGATTAGGTATACTACATACATCCAGATGATCTGTCATACATCCTGTGATATTATAATTTATTGTAACAAATATATATTTGTTTTTGGCCCACTGTTCCTGGTATAGAATTAAAACCCTTGGAATTTTCTAAGTGATGAGGGCTAGAAGATGTCTTTGCTATGTTAATGAGTGGCTTTTGAAAAACCTTTACATAACCAAAGGGTGCGACTGATTGCCAGGGAAACCATCCAAGTGATAAAAGAGTTGTAACTTCCACCTTTCCCTCACTCTGCAATCCTGACCTCAGGGCTAGAGATTGAATTTATTAATCAATGGTCAATGATTTAATCATTTGTTCTCCTGTAATAGAGTCTCCATGAAAACTCAAAAGGAGAGAACTTTGAGGTTGACAAACATGTGAAAATTGGGAAGAATACTATACTCAGGGAACATGGACGCTTCATAGCCCTCCCATATACCTTGTCCTATGCATCTCTTCAATAACTTTTCCTGAGTCATGGTGTTTTCTAATAAATTGGCAATTAAATAAGTAAAGCATTTCTCTGAGTGAATCACTTTAGCAATTTAATGAACTCCTACAGGCGGTGGTGGGAACCTACGAGCTGGAAGCAGAGGTGACAACCTGGACCTGTGATGGGCATTTGAATGGGGAGGGTTTTTTTTTTTTAAGATTTATTTATTTATACAAGAACGGGGTACAGGCCAGATGTGTGGGAGGGTGAGAGGATTCACCAGAGACAGAGCGGGGAACAGAACAGGCAGACTGACGAAATACACTGCTGAGGGGAGCAGTGGGCATGACAGGAGAGGTCTGATGTGCCATGTGGGATTCTTGCCGGCCAGCTGGGATTGAACCCGCGCTGCAGAGGCTGCATGAGGACAGCTTCACAGTGTGGTGCTCAACCACCTGCACCACCAGGGAGGCCCGGGAGGGGTTTGTCATGTAGGACAGAGTCCTCAACCTGTGAGTTTTGTTGCCACCTCCAGGAAACATCTCTATCAGAGTATCAAAGTTACTGGTTTGGATTTTTAACATCATTTGGGACATTGTCAGAGGACAGCAGCAAGATGTAGTGGGAAAATCTACTGTCCTTGGAATGAGAGGATACAGAAATTTGGAGTCAAGTTCTGGCTTTGCCATTTATTTATTTATTTATTTATTAACAGAGTTATTTATTTATTTATACAAGCACAGGGTACAGTCAGAAGCGCGGGATGGTGAGAGGATTCACCAGAGTCAGAGCGGAGATCAGAACAGGCAGATGTACTGAAATACACTGCTGAGGGGAGCAGCGGGTGCAGCAGGAGAGGTCTGCGCGCCATGTGGGACCCTGGCCCGCAGCCAGGGATAGAACCGGTGCTGCGGAGGCTGCGGGCAGCTTCGCAGGTACCACTGCGCCACCAGGGGAGGCCCCTGGCTTTGCCATTTATTACCTAAATTACTTTGGGCAAAATCACTTAACCTCTCTGTATCTCAATTTTTCAACTGTAAAATTAGTATAGTATAACCAAGCTGTCTTAATACTCATTTTCAGCTCATTTTAAGAACCAGTTATTTGTGAACTATAAATTATTATTATTGTTTTGGTTAAAAGGGGAATTTCTTTAAGGATTGTAATGAGAAGTCTAAATTGACTTTATTTTTATACTTCAGTAGCTTTGAATCACTAATGGGAAAATTTTTTTCCAAATTATACTTACTATTTTACCTTAAAATGGTTGTTTTCTCCGTCTACAGGATTCTAAAGATAAACCCAAAAGGAATCTTGCCAGGTGTGACTCATTGCCGATAAGTCTAGGATGATTTGGTTTGGAAACCTCTTGAGGATTTGGAAAGGACCAATTTTAGACAAATCATTTAATGATAGGAGAAGGACATTTTCCACAATAGCAATCGAAAGGAAAACTACTAGTAATAATCACTGAATCTCCCAGGACAGCAATCTTCTGAAAGAGAGAGAGAAGAGGAAGCAGAGGTGAATGATAATAATACTTTATATTCATATAGATTTTTCCCTCCATTGATTCCAAGTATTTGGCAAACTTTAATTGGCTAATCCTCACATATCCCTTTGAGGTTAAGTAGGCGGCAAGTATTATCCCTGATTTTCAAATAGGAGTAAAGGTACAGAGAGCTTAAGTGTGCCGCCTGAGATCACAAACACGGACCTGAGATCACAAACACGGACTAATGATAAAGCTGAGAACCAAAGACACAACCCCCTCCCCCACATTCCCATCTCAGCGCAGTGAGTCTGAGATCTCACTCTGCAGAAACATTGTTGATCTTTCTGAAGCAAAATCCTTGACAATCATTTCACCATTCATGTGATATGACATCTTTGCTCCTTTGTGGCACTTGCTTTGGATCAAAGGCAAAGATACATATTTTCAGGTTCCATGAACTTTTCTACAGTTAAGCAAAGCTCAATGTGGGCAGAAGAGAAGCCTTTTGTGTGTGTATTTAATTTCTAAGTAAGACATTGATGTTCTTTTCTGGGACTGAACACTCTTTGAATCCAACAGCAAGGCAGAGCCTGTGAACAAAACCCTTCCTATTCACTTCAAACTGTAGTATCTTTGCTAAACATTCTTCAGAGAATTCCCAGCTTTGTTTAACAGATTACCAAGGCTTCTCTTCAAACTACCCAGCTGACCGCTGCTCCTCCAGTATCCTTGATGTTGCCAGGAGAAACAGACTGTCCACACTGGATTAAAGCTTGCTATGGGATATAAGACAATTTTGCATTAAGAAAACTCAAGTCTGATGAGAATTGCAAAAAGCCTTTAAGTATATATGCAGGCAGAAAATCTATAAGTCAGTAAAAACAGAATTATTTCACCTCAAGAGACTCACAAAACACTGAACATTTTATAGCCCCATCATTAGGTGGAGAAAATGAAATTTTCATTCTGTTTCCTTCACCGATGTGCTGTGTCCACGTCTGGGGCATCCTGCTGTCAATTGTGCCTTGGGCACCATCAGAGGCCTGAGGCCTTCAGTCCACATGCACACGCCAGTGAGGCTATTAGATGACCCTAATGAAATAAAAACCGAAATCCCTTGAATTGGAACTGTCTAGAAGAAAGAGGGAGGGGATTTCTTTGGGCAGAGGAGGGAAGAAAAAGGCAAACTGAAAAAAAGGTAATTTGTCCTACAATAAATTGACAATAATACCCAAGTATTCTATGTAAGCCAAACCATGTCCAGTTTCTGGGGGGTGTGAATATGTACTATTAAAAGAGAACCTAAGGCATATTAAAAAATTTAAGATTTTATTCACACAGTTATCAACTTGATTGGGGTAGTCCCAAACTGGTAGTAGTTAAGAGTCCTAAGCTGACAGGAACAGGGAAAGATACAGAGAACAGAGAATTTGAGGAAACAAAGGAAGGAAATTACTGGATTGTTTATGTTTTATAGCGTAGTGTAAGCATTTTGATTTCATAACCTTAAGATATTTACAGGCCAAGGTTTTGGTTTGCTGTATAGGTCACGATGACATTAGAGATACTTCAGTCTAATGACCTCTAAGCTTGATTAATTTAATCTAGTGAGTCCAGAATTCACTGGTCTTTGCAGCAAACGTGGAGGTCAAACTGTGCTGGATCTTTAACTTTGGCAAGATTTTTGGTATTTATAGACCTCAGTTTCCTTATAATCAAGCAAGGGAACTAGGGAATATTTAAAGTGCTTTCCAAAGGCCTGTGAATGACTAGTAGCCAAAGCATCCAATTAACCCTCCCATCCGCTTTCATGTCTTCCTTTCTGATTAGCTCTGGGCCTGAGATAGGACCAAGATTATTTTTAGCTGGAGTGCTTTAAGGGCATGCCCATGTTTCCTGAGTTGACTGCCTAAAGTTGTCAAGGTTTGTCTCTGAGAAAAGCAGAGAAAGAGCACTTGGGGTGCTTGAAAAAAGGTAATTTGTCCCACAATAAATTGACAATAATACCTAAGTATTCTATGTAAGCCAAACCATGTCCATTTCCTTCAACCCTGAGAAGAAAATATTATGAAGATCATTTTTCAGGTGAGGAAAGTGAAAGTTAGAAGAGATAAAATGACTTTTTCAGATCACATAGTCATAAGCACAGACTTAGAGTTGAGTACGTAACTTGTGGGGTCCCTTGTTGAAAAATTCTCAAGACTTTTGAGATGGTAAGAGCACCATGTGGATTATCTCCTTGGCCGGGGATCGAACTCATGCTGCAGTGGCTGTGGATAACTTCATAGTGCTGCGTCTTGGTGAATCCTCTCACCTCCTGCATCTTTGGCCTGTCCTCCAGCTCTTGTATGCATAAATAAATAAATCATTTAAAAAAAAAAAAGATGGTAAGGGCAGAGCACTGAACCAAGTGAGGGATGCTTCCAAGCTCCAGCTCATGGTGAATGCACAGCTCATCACCTGTGAGGGCAGTCCTGAATAGGTTCAGGAAACAAACTTGCTCTTTCTGTGTATTTTGTATCTGCATTGTCTCCATTTGCTCCTCCTCACCCACCCTGACTCTTCACCATGTTCCCTGCCCAGGTAGCTGACTTCTGGGATATGCCCTTTGGCTTCTGGATGGATTGGCTGGTGGGAAGCACCAGCTGGAGGCTGGAGGGTGGGACAGGCAGCGCATGCCTCCTCCCCCCTTGTGCTGTTTCTCCCTTCTCCCTCCAGTGGTGACTTACCTCAGGGTCACAGCTCCTGTCCATTTGGTTACTTGTTCCATCCCCTACCTCATCAGGCCCAAGTTATCCTTGTTGCTAATCCCAGTATTCTTTTCCATCCCTCATAACTGTCCACACTCTTGGAAATGGCCCTCTTCAAATGTGACATCTGTTTCCTATGGGGTATCTATGATTTTGACTTGCCTTCTTTCTTTTTCTTTGGGGAACTGTAACTTGCTTCTCTTGGGAGAAGTCCTGCCCTGACTCCAGGTACCCAGGGACCATATGACTTGGCTGGAGTTTCTGACCTTCATTGCCATGTTCACTACCTCAGGGATGCATGTCTCCCAAGGACATTTCTGTTAGTACTGTGGTGGGGGGTGGGGTTCTGTGAGGGAGGTGCTACACTCTTTCTGCAAAGGCCAGATAGTAAATATTTAAGACTCGGCAGTCTGTATCATAGTCTTCTCTGTTTGTTTGTTGTTTTACAGCTCTTTAAAAATTTAAAACCATTCTTAACTTGCCATGTGTGAAGTTCGAGGCATATAAATCAGGTCACTAGGTCAGTAGTTTGCAAACCGTTTATGGTCATAGTACAGGAAAAATGAGGCAAAGAGCTGCTGTAAGTGTGCACACACATACTCGCCAAGGAGAGAAAGTCCTGGAAGCATTAAGACATTCCCAAGAGACTCTAATGTCCTGATTCGGCAATTCTTTCTTCTACCTGTCAGCTATCTAGCACGCTTAGTAGTTACTAAGCTGACCTGACATGTTTTTTTTTTTTCTTAAAGATTTATTTATTTATGCATACAAGAACTGAGGTACAGGCCAGAGGTGTGTGTGTGGGGGGAAGGAGGTGAGAGTATTCACTGGAGAGAGTGGGGAGTAGAACAGGTGGATTAACTGAAACACACTGCTGAGGGGAGCAGCGGGTGAGACAGGAAAGGTCTGCTGTGCCATGTGTGTAGCTCCCTGACCAGCCAGGGATTGAACTCATGCTGCAGAGTTCAAGCAGTGCTGTGCTTAACAGCTTGCACCACCAGGGAGGCCCGGACCTGAGATGGTTTGAGTTGAATTTCTATAAATGCAAATAACCAAATCCCAGCTAACATGTCTTACTACCTCCACAATCCACAGCTCTTGATTCCATTCATCTCAGACCAATTCCTAAGCAGCCCATGAACTGCACAACTCTTGGCCATCCCTGCTGAAAGTTTCAGACAATGGACATACACATTTTTGGACAGAAAATTGAAAAACAAAATTTTTACTAAAATGAATGTGGCTCTGTTTACACATACATTTAGAATCACAACTCATAACCCAGGCAGCACTGCTGTTTTAAAACAGGGTTTCCATGGTGTCACAGATGGTAACCAGAGGCTTCTGACCAGGATTGTGGGGCTTCAGCAGACGCAGCTGTCTTTGCCGCTAACTCACTTGGTCTTGTTGAAAAGTTGCTATTCTCTGGCAGGTGTCTGGCAGGTAATATTTTTTCCTTAAAATAAATGATTTGGCAGAGAATTTTGTGAAGATCTACCACACAGCTCTATCTATGACTAGACTGAAGAGGAGGACAATTTTAAAATAATTCTCCACTCTTTAGAAAGAACAAAGCAAAAATGGTTATACAATAGGAGTTAAACTTAGCAATGGTCAAACTCACTGTGAAATAGTCTGTCCCACTGTTTCTATTAAGTAAGCTCATGTTTGATTTGATCACCTTCTAGATTTGGATGGTAGGGAAAATGTTCACTACAAGAAGAACACCAGGAGAGAATGCCCTTTGGATGAAGCAGAGCAGGCAGGCTGACTCTCTCAGGAAGGCCGGAAGTATTGACTAGCTTGACTAGCAGGGCCTCTCGAGTGTGGCTGTGTATGTAGTAACCTCCTGGGTTCTTGCTACAAAAGCAAATTCTCACTTAGTTGTTCTGGAGTGGGGCCTGAGAGTCTGCATTCTATTAAGCTCCCAGGTCTTGAAGATGCAGCTCATCCATGTATGCACCACTAAGTCCAGGGGCTAGAAGAAAGAAATTCCTTAGAGTTGGTGATATTTGGTCACTAATAGATAACAATATTAATAATCATTAAGATGTATTGAGTGCCATGTATGAGAAATGAAGTCACACAGCTGGAAAGGAATATTGCTAGAAACTGTCTGTAAATGCTATGCTCTCGCCACTGCTCCAGGCTGGCTCACTGTGGGGAAGATCCCAGCGGGTAAGCTCTGGCCCTCACAGCCCAGCACAAGGTCCAGGGCCCTACAAGCCCAAGGAGCTGGCAGCCCAGGTGCAGCACCTGGTGAATTCCCTGGGGCAGGACCATCTGGATGGAGGCTTGGCCCCATTTCAGTGAAGAGCAATCCAGGATTTAAAAAAGTACATCTGGCATTTTCAGACACTGATGAACAGGCTAGTCTTTCTGCTCATCCAATCTGACTGATTGTGCTGAAATGGAGTATCAAGAAGAATGAAAGTAGGAAAACCTCGATCTGATTGAAAAATGGTGGATTCTATACAAAATGCGGTATAATGATAAACTCTTCCTCAAGGCAAAGATGGGAAGTTTCTCCCCAGCTCACCCAGTCCTAGTGCTGCACGTTATCGCCAGGAGATAGATTCTGAGGACTTGCTGACTCTTGCCTTTGCATCTCCATTTGACAGTTGGTAAAACGTAGGGCCACGGGGAGCAAAAATCTCGAGAGGGAACTGTTTATTTAAAGCGATTTTATATCTGAAAAGATGTTTGGCTTCCAGAAACTTTTGTGAAGTGGATTTATCATCTCAGTCTTTGCACTGATTGGATGTGGGAAACTGTGGACCTGCGTGATTGGGAGAAACACAATCAGCTTTTCAGAAATGTCTATCCCTGGAAAGCTTCACAAAGGAGTTTTTTTTTTCTCTTTGGCCTCCTTTCTGAACAGTTTCTGTTATAGAGCTCCAGGCAGATGCAGCTCTAGGCGAAATGGGGACACCAGGGACATTTCTCTCTGAATTTTCCCACCTCTTCCATCTGTGTCCTTTCTTCCCACCCTCCCATCCTTCCAGCCCCCTCCACTGCCAGTGCTGAATTCCATCCACATACACAGGGTGAGTCTAATATTTCCAAGGGAGGAAGGGAGTGAGGACATCCATGTGAGTGTTGCAGGGATTCATATTTATTTTCTATATTAATGGAAAATTAGCCATTTTTTAGTTGTCACAGAACAAATGGAGTCATGACTTATGGTTTATAATTTGTATAACTGATTTCATGTATTGGTAAAAATTTTATCAGATTTCTGACAGTTATGAATCATTTCCCCCCTCTGGAAAGATGAAGAAGCATGTTTTCCCCCTTTTGCCCAGCTACAGCCATCTCTGAGCTTATAGTTTCACATTGTTCTTTCCTGTGTGGTGTGTGGTGTGTGGTGTCAAAATACATTTCCTGGCCCAAGGTGGAGCCACCCCAGCCTGGTTGCGATGTCAGTGAACCAAAACTTAAACAATATGCATGTTCCTGAAAATACTCTGCTTGACCAGAAAAGCGTAGATCCTATCAGGCAATCCCCAAATGCCAAGTCAACTCTGGACCCTACACTTACTTCTTTGTCCCTTAATCTTTATCCTGTTCCATTTTGCAGCTCTCTGAATGGAAAGTGTTCACTTTTGAAGTGTTAAAATTTGTTTGTATCACCTCAAGTCTTTTAAAAATTAGTTTTAGCAGTAGCAATTGGTCATGTTAAGTATTTATTGATGAAAAATGAAGCTGAATGGATCTCAAAGTTTATAAGGCCTGTGGGAACTGGTAGACTCATGAATAGGTCTTGAAGAGAGTCAAGGAAGTGAAAAGCTGGCCCCAGGCCATTTGCATCTCTGCTCAATCAGCTTGGGGAAATATAAGAGACCCACTGAAGAAGGCTGAGGACCAAAATTCTTGTTATTTCGGAGAGTAATTTGAGACTGCCTTCCAAGTATCTGCAGTGAATACACTTACTCAATAATAAACTATCTGCAAGAGCAAACAACTAGAAAAAATTAGCAACAGCTGGTTAAAAAAATGAAACAAGTAAATAAATCATAGAGTTGCCATATAATGAAGTCATTAAAATAATTTTAGATAATGTGCTATTTGGCAAAGGTCTTTAAACATATTAAATGAGAATATTCTTTGAGAATGAGGGAGTTGATCTCATGTCTTCTGTTGAGCTGTCCGCTGGCAGAAGCCCTGCTGCAGCTGGCCTATTAAATTAAGAATATGCAGATTATGACCTGCTGAGTGAGCAGGCACCAACCACACCCATAGGGTCAGCATTTAAATTTCCACTTTGGGAAGTGAAACCCCACAGGGTTGTTTTTAATTGAAGGCACAGTTTTAATATAAATGAAGTCAAATCGCAAGATTACTCACAGATCCAGAAATGGGTGAGGGTGGGGGGAGGAGGGAGGGGCCAAGGAGCAGGTGAAAGTGCAGTCCTCCATCCCCCCAGGTGGTGAATGAGCAGGAACTGGAGAGCAGTGTAGGACCTGTAACTGTGAAGTGGTGGGGATGGAAGTCCCTAACTTTTTGAGAGCTCAATTTTAAGTGGTTATTTTTAACAGTGCCCCAGAAAATACAAAACAGATATTCATGGTGGCAGTCCTTAGCTTAGGTCCTTATCTGAAAGTCCAGACTCTGGGGGTGACAGGGTTGTCATACTGCAAAATGTGAAGGCAACGACTCAAAATAGCTATTCTCTCATTGCTGATGTTCACATTATATGTTCTTTATTGCTATTCCTCTCTGACTACAACCTCTCCTGTTACTGACGGTCATAGCCTGGAATACCCAGATTCCAGGGGCTGTCAAATTCCAGATTAGAGTTAGGGTTACTCTCTCCAGAGGGAGGAGATATATATATAAATTGCCATCAGTCCTATATATAGATCAGAGTTTCCTAATTGCAGGGGTTCTCTCTAACAATACACCCCAATACATAGCTCTGGGGGGCATATTATTCCAACATGTGCTTTTACTGAGAGCAATAAATGATCTTTGTCCTCTGACCCAGAAGTTTCATTTTGCAGTACATATATATGTGTGTGTGTGTGTATACTAATATATAGACACACATACACACAAATATATAACATCATATATCATATGATGTTATATCATTTACTTAAGTCTATATTTATTTATTTATTTATTTATTTATTTTTAAAGATTTATTTATTTATTTATACAAGAACCAGGGTACAGGCCAGATGCGCGGGAGGGTGAGAGGATTCACCAGAGACAGAGCGGGAAGCAGAACCTGCAGACTGATGAAATACACTGCTGAGTGGAGCAGTGGGCTAGACAGGAGAGGTCTGCCGCGCCATATGGGACCCTCGCTGGCTGGCCGGGATCAAACCGGCGCTGCAGAGGCTGTGGACAGTTTCACAGTGCAGCGCTCAACTGCCTGCGCCACCAGGGGAGGCCCCTTAAGTCTATATTTAGATAGAGGCTAGATCTATATATAGTTTGTGTGTTGTTATTATTTGCAAATAAGAAATATATTGTGATAAATGTAAATAAAACTGGCAGGCTAACTTGTTAATTTGCAAGCAAAAAAATCTCAGACCCTTGACCAATTCTGATTTAACATTTTCATATGCAGTTTCCTTCATGAAAATCTGTTCCTCATTTAGAAAGGTCATGCTGATATGGGATCCATCTCATCTTTCCCCCAGGAAATAGTGGAGATAGGGCCTTTTAGGATAGTTTGAGACAGATCTTGGCATTTCCTGTTCAGGGCAATCTGTAGCAATCCTGTAGCTATGGACTAAGATCATCTAAATGGTAATTATTGGATCGAATACATTACACTTTCACTGGTACAGAAGGTCTTAGGACAGAAGGTCTTAATATCAGAGAGGGAAATTGTGACTCTTACTGAGGATGACAAACTGTCTACAGATCTATACCACTAACCCTCCCCAGGAGCCCTAACACTTGACACAGATTTCGACAAACCTCTGTTCCTCTTTCAGGGTTCAGACCATGCCTCAGGGCCTACAAATGTCCAAAAACAGTGTCCATTCCTCAGGCACTACCACTTAATAGCTACTTCTCAGCTACACAAAGACTGGGCAGCTTTGTGTGTATGCTTATAGAGAAAAGCTTCAGCTTTGAAATCAGTATGTGCTTATCCAGAAATACTTTCTAATGACAACCTGGCTTCTCATTCCCACCTAGAACATTCTACTCCCAGCAACTCTCAGAGCTCAGACAGGCCCAAGCAAAGGAGGGCACTTGAATCTATTATCTTTTAAAAATATCTGCATCAGTTTGTACATTTTCCTTTTTTTTAAGGATACTTCATGAGGTTCCCCTGAATTTTCAATATTTAAAAGGAAATGAAGTTAACAGTAAGTACAGCTGTGCAGTAGGACTTCATATTTCAGATCTGAGACTCATTGTTGCCCCACATGCTCCCCCATTTCCCTACGGCATAGCTGCTCATCTCCACCTAAGGAAGCCAGTCTGGTGAAATGGTGGTTAGTATGTCAGAGTCCGAACTCGCCTTTATGGAGACAGCAAGACAGATCTAATAATCACTTCCACACTTTTCTCCAGGATGAAATTCACACGAACCTCCCAGTTGTCTGCCTTGTCATTCACCAATAGAAAAGAATTTTGTGTTAATCCTCCTCCTTCCGTCCAGGAAGGAAAAAAGAACTCATCCAAATCCTGTTGTGCAGTACCACCTGCCCATGTGTCCAGAGCCAAGTCATGATGGATTTGGAGCTGGGGGGATGATTGGGAATTGTGTTTATTTTATGAGCTGCAGAAAGTTGGCTGCGGAATCCAGCAGGAGGCCTACCCAGAAAAAAAAAATTATCTTATGCTTTGTGTCTGCTCTTTAGAGAAATATATATTAACCTTTCTTGGACCTCCCCGGTGGCGCAGCGGTTGAGCACTGGGTTGCAAAGCTGCCGGCAGCCTCTGCAGTGCCGGTTCGATCCCCGGCTGCTCCCCGGCCACCGGAGGAGGGTCCCACATGGCGCACAGACCTCTCCTGCCGCCCGCTGCTCCCCTCAGCAGTGTACTTCCGTCCTTCTGCCTGCTCTGCTCCCCGCTCTGGCTCTGGTGAATTCTCTCACCCTCCCGTGCTTCTGACTGTACCCAGTGCTTGTATAAATAAATAAATCTTAAAAAAAAAAAAAAAGAAATATATATTAACCTTTCTTGAGATTAGAAAAGAAGAAAAAGAAAGATATGTTTTGCAAATATTGGTTTGAAGGTTGAGTTCACAGAATAGGACTTTCTGTTTTCCCGGGTGCTACACTCAAGCTAAAGACCTCTGGCTGAAACTAGCTGGTGGGGGAAGGGAGGGTGAGACTCATGGGGTGGGGGCACCCTGACAGAAGGTCCCGGGGCCAGTACTCTGTGACCTGGAGAAGATGCTACACCATTGGAAACTTTTTGGATTGGAGGAAGGAGCAGCTGTCCTCAGAAACTGAGATTCTCACGCAGTGACGATCTGGCCTGCATTCTTGTGAAAGGCACCAGTTATCTTAATGAAAATTTAGCTAAACAATTTAACACACTTTAGTGGCTATTATGAAGAAAAATGCCTTGTTGAAATGTTCACTTTTGGTTTTGATTGATGGGCGAAAGACAGTTTCTGAGATTGCTTTTTTGCTAAAGCCTTTCCCCTAAGTTTCAGTTTGTACAAAGTCTAGGTTGACCTAGTCTGGGGGAAAAAGGCTTCGGTGAGGATATTTGAAGAAACATTTCACTTACAGTTCCTGGTTGGAAAGCTACTGGAGCAGAGCCGTGCAGATGGCAAGGGGCAATATTGAGGGAAGGACCCAATTATCCTTCTTTCTCCCCCACCACATAGTTACCCACAGAGTCGGGCCAAATGGGATTTTGTTCTTAGTGTAGCTATAACTATCTGTTTCACTTACTCATCTCTCTATTTAGAGAAATAATTAAAAATTTATTGACATATAATTTTCATACAACATTGCATTATCCAGGCATCATAATGATTTGATATTTGTGTATATAGTAAAATGATCGGGACAATATGTCTAGCCAACATCCATCACTACACATAGTTAGACATTGTTTTTCTTATGATGAGAACTTTTAAGAGCGACTCTCAGAAATTTTCAAATATACAATATAGTATTATTTATTTTTAAAAGATTTATTTATTTATTTATACAAGCACTGGGTACAGTCAGAAGTGTGGGGGGTGAGAGAATTCACCAGAGCCAGAACGGGAAACAGAACAGGCAGACTGACGAAATACACTGCTGAGGGGAGCAGCGGGCGGCAGGAGAGGTCTGCGCGCCATGTGGGACCCTCCCTGGTGGTGGGGATCAGACTGGCGCTGCAGAGACTGCCGGCAGATTCGCAGCCCAGCGCTCAACCGCTGCGCCACGGGGAAGGCCCCCCCTACAATATAGTACTATTATCTATAGTCACCCCGTTGTACATGACTTCCCTAGGTCTTATGCATCTTATTCATTTCCCCCTCCCCAGGGCTCTTCCCCACCTTTGGAACCATCAATCGGTCCTCTGTATCTGCGAGTTATCTTTATGTATCTGTGAATATGTTTTTATATGAGAAGAGGCTAAGCATGATAAGACAGGAGAATACAGAAAGCAGTTTCTTGGGAGGGGTATTGCTTGGGAGCACTAGAAAGACAAAGCAAAGCTGCTCCCTTAACTGCACAAACAGGTCTGTGACCACGCTGGATGAGCTGAGGCACTGCTAACCCATAGCGTGCCTTTGGTCAAATTAGGAAACACTGGGTAAGCAGAGCAGTCCATAGTGCTGGAGGGAAGTCCTCCTTTGGCTGAGGAAATGTCTTTCCAGGAGCCAGTTCTTCAGGGAAGTCCAAATCCTCCAGCCTGGAACACAGTTCCAGGATTTCAGGGTGACCCAATTAGATGATGGCCATGTCAGGACCTCATCGTGTCTTTTTTTTCCTTCTTCAGTGAGAAGCCCTTTCCCTTCAGACGCTACTGTAATTAACCCAGGAGAGAATAAGTCATCCTTCTAGCCAAACAAGAAGCTGCCATCACAGTTTGACATGTTCAAATTGAACACCTGTTTTCAGGGCTCACCAATGTATTTGTCTGTCCACGTGAAATCCCTTGTAGTCGATGCTAAAAAAAACCTCCTACATTAGTATTCCATTCTGTATCCACCCCAGATCTAGCTGTACAGTAATCTCTGTAAAGGAGCTGCTCTGCTCATTAAGGAATCAGACAATGACAATCCCATTGCCTGAGCTGGGGTGGGTGCAGAGCTGTGAGCTCCTTTGTCTAAATGCCACAAATTGCTATAGTTTGCTCTGCACTTCAATGTTGGCATCATCATCCTTTAATTGACCAGAAGGCTCTGCTATAACATTCAAAAGGAATAACAACCTTCTCAGTCCCTGTCCAGTTTTCAATATAATTATTTGTCAGAATCATATTAACCTGATGTATGACAAACCCATAAAATGGATTCATTTAGGTCTCCAGGAGTCCTCCCTCATTAACTCTGATATTTATAACTATGGTTTCAATGCCACAGCCCCTCCTCCCATGAAACAGGGAACAAGAATGTCAGATTTCCTGACGCTGTTCTGTTTGGGGAATTATTTGTGTTCCAATGTTGCAAAGAAGGATGGAATAAACCCAGAGTCTAGACCCGGCGAACCTTGATTGGTGTTTCTGCCCCTTCCTCTCTTTTCAGAGCAGGGAAAGAAAACTGAAACTCAACACTGTACACAAATCCTACAAGTCTAATAATTTTCTCCAGGTTTGATGAAGAACCAGTGAGACGGAAATATTCAGAGGGCTGGTTCTGAAGTCAGACTTTGTGAATCACTTCCTGGTCTTAGTACTTGCTAATTTGGGCAAGATGTTAATTTCCTTAGACTTTGGCTTCCTCATCTGTAAAATGGGGGTGCTAACAATTCCTAAACTCATGGCTTGTTAGGGAGATTCAATGAATAAGCACATGTGAAATGTTAAAGCAATTTTGAGCACATATCAAGTGCCAAATAAATATTTCTGAAAAGTATGCCACAGTTGCTATTATTACCTTTGGCCACAGCTAAGTCAGATTTTCATTCTGAAGGTTTATAGTCTATCCCAGTTGGGCTATTTCAATTGGTTTCATACTGTGTTCTTAGGGAGCCCAGGGCTGAGAAATGTGACTCAGTTTTCCCAAGGAGAAGGTGAGTAAACTGTGGAAAGTGCAGTGGGCAGAAGCCCATCAAAAGGAATTCTCCACATTCCTTACTCAGAGTTGTGACACTTTCATCCACTTCATGAACTAGAATTCTTGAAAAGTTTTCATGTCAAGAACCATTACTGGACTCCAACAGTCTGAAAACTGCAGCTCCAGATACTTATCACCTAGGAAATTTCCTCCAGCTAATCAGCCAGGCCCTAAGAGCTCACCCAGAATTCTTCCTGAAGTGATGATCATGAGGCCACCAAAATTTTCTTTTATTTTTTGGGGAGTGAGATAGATGTAATTTTGATTTCTTGGCATTATCCAAGACTGAGGGTGCACCTAAGGGCTTGCAAATGGCTCTTGGAAAGGTCCATCACGACTGCACAAACTTCAGCTTCTGTTCCATCAGGACCACAGGGACCGGCTGTGAGTCATGCTGGGTCTGAGTTCACTGTGGTGTTCCTCATGTTGCCTTCTTCAAGACCAGCTTGTTCCAGAATCTGAGCCCTATTGTGTCCTTGGACTGCCTACCTGTCTCCTGGAGACTAAGCATCAGGCATTTGCAATTAGCTCACTTTCTTGGGCAGATCCTCTTTGACTCTCACACAGCTTTCTGAGAATGATTAGTTAACTTTGAACAATAAGAAGAATGCAATGAAGCCCTTTTACACACACCAAAGGTTCTAAGCAAAACACCAATTTCATCCTGTCACTCATTTTCTCAGAACTTTAGTTTCTCCCCTGTAAATCTGTTGGATAAAGTCCAAACCCTTCAGCCTGACTTCCGGGCTGATCGAACTAACTTTCTCACTACTTCTCCAAGACAAACTTTCAGATAAACCAAGCTTTATCATTGCCCTCTGTATTATCTTCTCCCCAACCTCTCCAACTATGCAAAGCTGATTCATTTTTTAAGGACTCGTCCCCAGAGCCCCTGACTTCTCAAAACCTTGTCCCCAGAACCTCGTCTCTGACTTCTCAAAACAAAATGATTGCCCCCTTCTTTGCTCTACAAATTGTTCTGTCTGCTTTGCTCACTTGGACCTTTAGTCCATGATGCTAGTTCTAGGAGTAAAAGGATGATAAGTCAGAGGCACCATCATGAAAGGTCAGTGGCAGCTACCAAGGCAGGGTCCCAACGAATGCCATCTGGCCCAGGGAGGCAACCTCCCACGAACCCCTCTCCAAACCCTCACATAAATCAAAACACTCATTATACAGAGACAAAGACCATAGCAGAATGCAAAGGGTCCCGTAGCCAGGGTTCCTTTCTACCCACATCAAGATATCGGAGAACCTTAATTAGTAATTAGGAGATGGACTAATTACTAATTTCAGCAAAGAAGGAAAATAGCCTCATGAATGATTTAATGTGGCTTAGAGTGAGAACTGTTTGCACAACCCTTCTTCCCAGCAGGAACGGGGGCCCTGGTGACTAAATGCTCTAGCCGCCTAGTCTGTATCCCCATTGGATAGTATCATCAACATTGAAAAGTTCGGCCTTTCTCTCCCCCCATTTCTCTAAGCTCTCAAGACTTATTTTCCCTTCTCTGATTCATTAATCTTATCCTTTGAGTCAAGAAATATTTGTTGAACATCATTTAATATGTGCCAACTGCTGGGAATATAAAAGCGAACAATACTCTACATATTTTCACACCACTAGTTTTACTACAGTCAAGTTTTGATATAGATCTAAAAGTCATTCTTCTTTTTAAGGTGACTTTGGTGTCTCTGGACTGATCCATTTAGGCCTTAATATCAGAACTTTTCATGGCACTGTCACCTGACTCTTATTGCCTCAAAAATATTTTAAGCTTCTGGAAGGCAAAGGGCAGCTTAGTATTTCCCATGTATCCCTAACGGAATGTGGGCATGTTGTATGCATAATAGGAACTAATTATTGGACTCTTTACAGGAAATACAGTGTTTCTTACCAGCCATCAGGGAAAGCAGGAGACAATCTTACATAGTTTTGTATCAGAGATTCCCAAGCCAAAGCCTATAGGCTACATTCAGCCTGCAGAATATATTGTATTTGGTCTGCACAGTGTTGTTGTTCAAAATTGAATCAACGTTAAAAAATTGAGAACTCTTTTATACACACACATACACACAGAATTCCAAGCTCCTCTGGATTTTCAGTTTCCCTTAAAAAATTGGAAGACCTTCAACCCTTGGCTCCATACCCACTGAGCAAGAGCTGGCATGAAAGCATGCCTGACCACTTCAGAGAGTAAACATTCCCTGGTAGGCCACAGTTCTGTCACTCCGTATTTCATCACACTTAGCTTACCTCACATACATAATAGCATGACTCTGAAGCTCTAGGATATATGACTGTGTTTTACAGGAAGCTCGTGTGCTGGGAAAAGAGAGGAAATAATTCGCTCCATCTACAGAGAAAGAACAAGTCTGTGCCAGTCCAGTGTTTCCTGGTGCTTCAGACACCAGGATAGGCCCACCCACTGGCCCTGCACCTTGGCCTAGGGCCTGGCTTACAGTTAGCCTTCTCTGGAATGTTAATGCTCCCTGCTGGGGAGCTGACTGGGACTCCAAATGGCCTGTCTCATTTAATCCAAGCACTCTGCCTCCCAGGCCCTTCTCCAACAGACTCTGGACTCCATCTGAGCAGTTTTTTTGGCTCTTTGCTTGCTGACATGGACTACCGGCTAATCCTGCCAAGGAAATCTGCTTGCCTGGCTGTCCCCTGCCCCCACATCTTCTTACTCATTCTCTTCTCAGGGCAGACATCACCCAGTGGAAGAGTGGCAGTCAGGCAGAAAGTAGTAGAAAACTTTAGAGAGGTAATTTTATCTACCTTATCCTATTTAAGCTCAGGTCCTTGTTCACCAAGATTTTAGTCATGTGTGTGATTGTATTTGTATGTGTTGTGTATGTGGTGGGTGTGTGTTTATAAGGAGAGCAAATATAAGGAGTAGAACAAATGGATCAGCAACTGTTTTTTCAAGTTAGAAAAAGCAACAAGATTGTTGTTTTGACATGGTGAAATATGAGGGTGCACTGGGGGTGATTTGGCAGTGGGTGCACTACAGGGACACTACCTGATGGGGGTATTCCAATATTACCCAATTAAAAATAAATAGATAAATTAGTTCAAATAAAAGAACATTGGCTTGAAACACATGCAAAGGTGAACTGCTTTCTTGCAGACACTGAATATATGTGTGGGCACACATGTATACATAGGCTCTATGTACATCACACATACATGTGCACACACATATATATGCATTGATTTTTTTAATGTGTTAATTAAATTAAGTATGAGACTGTATATTGCATATTAAGACTTATGAACTTGTTTTTTCTCTCTTAAAATTACATCATAGACATATTCTAAGGATATTAAAACTCTTTAGAGACATCATTTTAATATTTACAAAATAGTTATAGCCATAGTATGGATTTTCATAATTTACTTAATTTTTGAAAATTTAGATGGATACAAGTTTTTGACTCTTGTGTAACATGATCATAAACATCTTTATGCTTAGATCTTTGCCTTTTATGTTATTTCTTTAGGATGTTTCTAAAAAATGGAATTGCTGGACAAAGAGTAAAAATGCCTTTAAAATTTATGAGTTGTATATTGTTAAATTGCTTTCTCCTTAAGGTGATACTACTTTATCTTCCTACAAATGCCTTTATATAAAAGTGGGCAATGGAAAACTCACAGAAATTTTCAGTTGGATACATGATGCACCTAGCCAAGATATCTAACAACACAAGGAACTATTTTATTATACAGTTTCTAAGTGTCAAGAGAATATTTCATTTGACTATGATCAAAGCCACTGACTGAAAAGGTGTACTAGGGTGGTCCCCAGGAAAGGGTGAGGTTCCAGGTGGAGCTGAGCAGGAAGAGAAGAAGCTGGAGAGGAGACTGAGAAGGAAGAAGCAGGATGGAGATCCAGAAGGAGACGTGGAGGAGGCACATGGAGCCGAGAGACACGTGAAGAAACTGCGCTTGTCTTTTGGTTACGGACTGGGTGACACAGATGTGGGTGAGACCCGTGGGGAGGTGACAATGGCAGCTTTTATCTTGATTTTAATTTTGTTCTTTTCCTTCCGGGCTTGTCTGGTTGTTTCTGACCCTTTTCTGTGGGTCCCCACTGGAAGATGCTTTAGACTTGTGGCAGGCTTTGGGGCATTGCTCTGGGCCAATCCCATATGGATGGACTTTTACCCACGAGGGGACGGGTAACTTTGGGTGCTTGACTTAGAAACTAGATTCTTTGCCTTTCCTGTATTGTTTCCTAATTGTATTAAAGTTCCTTCCCATTAAAGTCTCATATGTTTTGTGTTGATGCGGCGGATGGCAGAACCCATTTAGAATAGGCAAGTTTGCGGGGTCTTGGCTGCCCCTCTCCCTGCCCTGTAACAAGGCCACACTACAATTCATTCTTTCTAAGACAAAGAAGAATAACTCCCTAGTTTGTCCCCAGATGTAGATCCAGGATCTTCCCTTCCCCTAATCCATTATCTTGTTGATTCCAGGACAGACCAACTGTCACACGAGTGCCACCTGCCCACTGCACCTCCAGCCAGAGAAACAGGCCCCTAACCCTGATGCCGGGAAGCCTCTGCTGAGCCCGTGTAACAGGGTGGTCCCCAGGAAAGGGGGAGGTTCCCTGCCCCACCCAAGGGAGGGTGGAGCTGAGCAGCGAGAGAAGAAACTGCAGAAGAGACTGAGGAAGGAAGCAGGATGGAGCCAGGAGACCTGGAGGAGGCGCATGGAGCCTAGAGACACATGAAGAAACTGCGCTTGTCTTGTGGTCATGGATTGGGTGACACAGATGTGGGTGAGACCCGTGGGGAGGTGACAATGGCAGCTTTTATCTTGATGTTGATTTTGCTCTTTTCCTTCCGGGCTTGTCTGGTTGTTTCTGACTCTTTTCTGTGGGTCCCCACTGGAAGATGCTTTAGACTTGTGGCAGGCTTTGGGGCATTGCTCTGGGCCGATCCCATATGGATGGACTTTTACCCACAAGGGGAGGGATAACTCTGGTTGCTTCATTTAGAAACTAGACTCTTTGCCTTACCTGTGTTGTTTCCTAGTTTTATTAAAGTTCTTTCCCATTAAAGTCTCATGTTTTGTGTTGATGCGGCGGATGGCAGAACCCATTTAGAATAGGCAGGTTTGCGGGGATTGGGCTGCCCCTCTCCCTGTCCTATAACACATGGAGCCCCATTTTTCTCTACTGCTTACTTCACTCCAACTTCTCCCTTGAATTTCTTCATTTGTCACCTTTGTCTTAAATCCTTTGCCACCAAACTTCACTCTCTGTGGGCCTCCCTGGTGGCGCTGTTAGGGGGAAAATGATGTCCTAAAGCTAATTCCATACAGGTTTTGTGGACTCCACCCCCACCCCAGGCCAAAGCCAAAGATACTGGGAACTCCAAATCCCATCACCACCAAAGGGAAGGTGGCTGGGACCTGAAGGTGGGTTAAGCAGCCAGGTTGATATAAAAGGCAGAGACGTGGGCTTTGGGGGATCCCCATTTTGGCTCTCCACCAGCTAACAGCGTCCGGCCAGCTCTGAGAGTGCCTTTGGGTTTCCAGGTCGTCGGATTGTTAGGGGGAAAAGGATGTCCCAAAGCAAATTCCATATAGGCTTTGTGGACTCCACCCCCACCCCAGGTCAAAGCCAAAGACACTGGGAACTCCAAATCCCATCACCACCAAAGGGAAGGTGGCTGGGACCTGAGGGTGGGGTTAAGCAGCCAGGTGGATACAAAAGGCAGACACGTGGGCTTTGGGCTCTCTCTCCATTTTTGGGCTCTTGGCCAGCAGCAGCGTCCGGCCAGCTCTGAGAGTGACTTTGGGTTTCCAGGTCGTCGGATTGTTGTAGAGCAACCCCGATACAAAACGGGGTGCCTGACTGTGGGTCCTCACCCGCGCGCTTAAAAGGACTTATCAATGCTCTACTGCAGGCACACGTGAAAGGTTAATAAAAGGTTTATTTACAACGGAAAGGGAAATGAGGAAATGTACAGCTCTGGGAGAAAAGTGGGAGACAAAGTTTTAAATGCGTCCTACCCGATCCGCCGATCAGGAATCCCAAAATGGCGCTCTCAGTTGGCCGCCAGCCAGGAGCGGTGAAGCCAGGAGGCGAGCGATCGCGAGCCAGAGAGAGAGCAAGGCCCACGTGTTTGGTTTTTATATCCAACCTGGCTGCCCAACTCCACCCTCAGGTCCCAGCCACCCTCCCCTTGGTGGTGATGGGATTTGTCTTTCCCAATGTCCTGATGGCTTTAGTCTGGAGTGGGGGTGGAGTCCACAAAGCCTGTATGAGATTATCTCAGGACATCCTTTCCCCCTAACAATTCCCCCCTTTCACTTTTTGCCACCATTTCCATGGTGATGAAGATCAAACATATGGATTCTGGGATACAGTCTCAGATGAAAATTTTCCAGGGTTCCAGTCTGAAAGAAAATGAATCCCTCCAGGTAGTGTCCATTGTGGAAAGCAAAAGTCCTCCATTCCTGGAAAAACAGTTCATCAGTCCCAGCCGAAAGAAAACATCTGGAGGCATTAGCCAGAACAAGACAGCAGATATGTCAAAAATCACAGGAAAAAAAATCTTAAAATGGTTCAACTTATGTAAAGACAAATTCTCTCAACCTTGATCCCAAATTTTTTAAAACAGCATAGCAAAAGTTTGCAAACCAAATCTACTTTTAAACCATATTGCCTATTTTTGCATAAAATCACAGGGCAGAATAACTAAGCAGCAATTTTTAGCTGGCTCCGTTGGAATACTCCATATAGGATTCAGAGCGAACTGTTGACATCCGGTCCGTGTAGGCTTCTGGAAGAAGTTGGTCTCATCAGACTCCACCTGGGCTTTCCTCTTCTTGAGGGTACCAGGGACTTTTCGTTGGCCGGGTTGTCCAGTCCTGCCAATGGAGGCAAGCTTCCTCACCTTCTTTGGAGGTCTCTGGAACCCTACAAACAAGGCAAACAGGTTCTCCTCTTCTTGGTTCAGCTCTGTTTCAACTTTCTGGAAGAGCTCCACACACAAAGCCACACAATGAAACTTATGTCCAATTTTTTTCAGTTTAAACAAAATCCCTATGGAAGTTATGCAAAAACAGACTCTGAGATAAGTAGTAAAAGATTACTACCACTATTTTTATGCCGTGTTGGTATCAAGGGGAGAGAAAATGCAAACACAAGTTAGCTTTGTTGGAAAAAAATTACAACCTTGCTGCAGATCCTGGTCACCAAAACAAGAAAACTTTGTGGATTTAGAGCAAAATGCAAAAAAATCATCAGTATTATTATGTCAAGGAAAACTTAGTAAATATGAGGTGTATTTCCAAGTCTATTCAGTCCTTAGTAGAAAAGTTTTACTCTCAACAGTTCCATCAATAGGAATCTGTTGAGACCTTTTCTCCCTATATTTTCAGAAACAATTTCTGTAGATGTGAAACAATTGAATTATAATATTACAAGGTGACAATCACCATTGACAATTTACATACATACCAGATACTACTGTTAACATTTTGTACATACCAAAGTTTTACCATTTTCCCAAGTGACAATGCTTCCCTTCTAGTTTTACTTCATTATGTAAAATCCAAATAGAACAAATTCATCTAATGCCTTTCCCAGGAGGAAAGGGAGAAACTTTGTGGAGTGTCTCAGGAGCTCTACTGAGGTTCCACAAAATTTCCTTGCATCAGCCAAATGACAGGCTACCAAATTTGTACTTGAATTTAGATTTCTGGGAAGCTTTGCCATAAATATCAGAAAAATAACAGAAACAACAATGTTCAATCTCTATGAAGGCACCGGCTTAGTTCAGTAGCACAATGTTGACAATCAAACCATAACCTTTAGTTTTTCTCATAACTGGAGACTCTTTTTTTTTTTTTTTTTTTTCAATGTCTATGGGCACCATGTATACCAATTTGTCAAATTTGTCAATCACTTGAGGTCAAGACAAGGACACAAGGAAAGGACATACAGACATACAACATATAGACACAAAGAGCTCATTAGTTACCATTTATCACGCGTGGGATATCTCATGCAACTGCAGTTTCACTCATTGGCCAAAGTAACAAAAAGAAAACGGAGAAAAAAATCTCAAAGGTAAAAAAAACAGAAAGTTAAAAAAAAAATAACAAAATCAAAATCAAGATTGAAAACTTTTCTGTGTAAAAAAAAATAGTGGCACCATATGCATGATCCTAGATGTTATTTCACGTCTCCTAAACTTTGAAAAGAAGAAGATTGGTTAGAGCATGTTAGTTTTCTCAGGGTTTCTTCAGGAAAAAAAAATGAGTCCTTGGGTATCCTGCAACAATAACTGGAAAAGAAGTCAGTAACATTCAAGTTTTTGTCTGTTTCTTAAACAAATATCTCAAGTCCTCAATGGGTTCACAAGACCAATGGGACTTCGTCTCTGGGTCAGTTCCTCCTGGGGCTTTCTTAACTCTGGAATGATGTACCCAGGGTTTTATGCCTGCAAGTTTCAGAGAAGTATGTGTGCTCAACAAGACATCATAGGGACCAGTCCATTTTTCTGACAGCTGGTTTTGAGCATCCCCGCTCTGCCAAGTCTTCAGTAAGACCTGATCTCCAGGTTTGAAGGGATGCAATGGTTGATCAGGAGGCATAGAGATCCTTGAGGTTGCAAAGTTATGAATCACTGCCAGAACCTCCTGGATGTGTTTCACATATTGCGTGATCCGGCAATCTTGTGTTATTTCCGGACTGGCTTTCAGAACTGAGGCCTGAAAAGGTCTTCCAAACACAATCTCAAAGGGGCTTAATTGTAGCCCACTTCTAGGTGCCACTCTTATGCGGAGGAGGGAAAGGGATAGTACCTGGTCCCAACGAAGTTGTGTTTCTTGGCACAGTTTTGCCAAGGTTTTCTTCAAGGTGTGGTTCATCTTTTCTGTTTGCCCGGAAGACTGCGGTCTCCATGCAGCATGCAATTTCCAGTTTATCTGTAACGCACTGCTCACTGCATGGGTGACGTCAGAGACAAATGCCGGCCCATTATCACTCTGGATAGAGTCCGGCAACCCAAAGCGAGGGATTATCTCTTTCAGTAGCTGTTTGGCAACCTCGGAAGCTTTTTCCGTCTTTGTGGGAAATGCTTCCACCCATCCCGAAAACGTGTCGACAAAAACCAAGAGATATTTGAAATTGCCTGTTGTTCTAGGCATTTGTGTGAAGTCCACCTGCCAGTCCTCAAAAGGACACTTGCCCCGATATAGAACCCCAATGGCTTTAGGGTGGGAGTCAGTCTTGGGGTTATTCCTGGCACATAATTCACAACCTCTGGTGATCCGTTGTGCTATTTTGTGTAAATACGGGCCCTTCAAATATGGGCGCACTGTTTCTAATAAGGCATCTCTCCCATAGTGAGATCCCTCGTGAAGATGTTTTAGCACCGGGTACACCAGGGCCTCCGGGAGGAGGATCATCCCATGAGAGTTTACTCTCCAAGTAGAGCTGGGATCAAACTCAGTAAATCCCCATGCACGAGCTCTCTCCTCATCCCGCTCGGTGTATTCAGGAGCATACTGAGTCAGGTCCACAAGAGGGATGAGTGCACCCTGGAGGGCAGAATGGGCAGAACGGGCAGCGACCTTAGCCACCCGATCGGCTGCCCTGTTGCCCTTTGCCATGTCAGACCCACCCTTTTGGTGGCCAGGACAATGCATCACGGCAACAGCTGATGGTAAAGCTACTGCCTTTAACAGGGCCAGGATTTCTAATGGATGTTTGACGTCCTTGTTACTGGCAGTAAGAAGTCCCCGCTCCTTCCAAATGGCCCCATGCATGTGGAGAATCATAAAAGAGTACTTGGAGTCGGTAAATATATTGACTCTTTTACCTTTCGAGAGTTCCAATGCACGGGTCAGGGCTATTAATTCAGCTTTTTGCGCTGATGTACCTGCCGGAAGAGCCTTGGCCTCCACGGTGTTCTGGAGCGTCACCACTGCATATCCAGCACATCGACGGCCTTGGTCCATGAAGCTGCTGCCATCTGTAAATAGCTCCCACTCTGGGTCTGGCAGAGGCTGGTCAGTTAGATCTGGTCGGCTAGCATACACTGTGTCTATGGTTTCTAAACAATTGTGGATTAAAGTGTCATCATCAGGTCCATCTGCATTGCTTGGAAGCAGTGTGGCGGGATTCAGGGAGTTAGAAACCTGCAGCTTCACATTAGGATTGTCTAACAGAGCTGCTTGATATTTTCCCATTCGCCCGGCAGTCAACCAAAGTCCACCCTTCTGCTCCAGCAATGTCAAGACCTGATGTGGCACACACACAGTGATGGGCTGACCCAATGTAAACTTCTCTGCCTCATGTAGGAGGTCACAAGTGGCAGCCACAGCACGCAAACATGGAGGCCATCCCTTAGTGGTGTGGTCCAATTGTTTGGACAGATATGCAACGGGCTGCATTTCTGGTCCCAACAATTGGATTAGTACTCCAAGGCCAACACCCTGTCTCTCATGTACATAAAGTTTGAATGGCTTCCTAAGATCTGGAAGCCCTAATGCTGGTGCTGAAATCAACTTTACTTTTATTTCTTCAAAGGCCTTTTGACATTCTGAGGTCCAAGACAAAGGTTCAGAGTCCAGGCCTTTGAGAGCATCGTACAAGGGTTTTGCTATTAATCCAAAGTTAGGAATCCAAAATCCTGCAAAACCCAGCCATACCCAAAAACCCACGCAACTGTCGCCGGTTGCTGGGGACTTTAAGGGCTGAAATTACTTGTTTCCTTTCTGTCATCAAGCTCCGTCTGCCTTTCCTAATTTCAAACCCCAAATACGTCACCGTTTGTTTACAGATCTGTGCCTTTTGGGGTGACACCTTATAGCCACATTCTGCCAGGTGGTTCAGTACCACTATGGTATTTTCCAGACAAGATTTGTAGTCTGGACTTGCAATCAATAAATCATCTACGTATTGCAACAAGACGCCCTGGTTTAATTGAACCTTCCTGAGATCCCTGGCCAGTATTTCCCCAAAAATAGTTGGGGAGTTCTTAAACCCCTGTGGAAGCACAGTCCAGCAATACTGGAGAGTGCTCTTGGACTTAGGGTCTTGCCACTCAAAGGCAAAAAGCGGTTGATCCTGGACATCTATTGGGATACAGAAAAAGGCATCCTTCAGGTCTAATACCGAAAACCACCCAAAGTCACCAGGTATGGCAGTTAATAAGGTGTAGGGATTAGGCACAGTGGGATGTAAATCCCGAACAATGTCATTAATGGCCCTTAAATCTTGGACAAAACGGTACTCGCCTGTATGGGGTTTCTTCACTGGCAGAATCGGAGTGTTATACGGTGAGCGACAGGGCCGAATGAGTCCAGATTGAAGGAACCTTTTCAATACTGGCTCAATTCCCCTCAAGGCCTCCTCTTTTAAGGGGTATTGCTTCCTCCTCGGGGTTCTGCTCCCCTCTATCACTTCTATTTTTACAGGCTCCGCATTTTTCGCACGTCCTGGGGTTCCATCAGCCCATACCCATTTACTTACTCTTTCAACAATTTCTGGAGGTAAAATTTCACCTTTCGGTGGAACATCTTGAGTAAGTAACATCTGGAACCGCAGAGCATGCTCTGGAGGCACCTGTAGGTGAAGCCTCTGATGTTTTGGTGAGAATATAATTCGTGCGTTGAGCTTACTTAAAAGGTCACGACCAAGGAGAGGGATTGGACACTCTTCCATGTATAGGAAGCTGTGCTGGAGCTGTGTGGTGCCTAGCCGGCACTCCAAAGGTTGCAGGAAGGGTGTCTGTTGTGACTTCCCTGTAACCCCAATGACTGCTGCAGTCTTTTTGCTCATTTTAGTTAATTTCGAATTCAAAACTGAGTATGTTGCTCCAGTGTCCACCAAGAAATCAATCAGACGATCCCCCACAGCGAGGGTTACCCGGGGCTCTGAGGGGGTTATTCTAATGGGCTTCTCTAGATCTAGTGGAGCCCCCGGGCACCCCTATTCTGCATCTGAACTTTCTCCATGAACTATCATCTGTCTCCTCTCCTCTGCACTTGGTTCTAGATTCCTTCTACTCTGTCTGTATTCCCTCCTATCTTCACCTGAGGCTCTACCCTGTGCTGTCATTTGTCTCCTGTCCTCTGTACTGGGCTCTCGATTCCTTCTCTGTCTGTATTCCCTGTCATCATCTGAGCCTCCACTCTGTGCTAACATTTGTCTTCTTTCCTCTCTCCTTGGTTCCTGGTTCTGTGTGCTCCTTCTATATTCCCTCCTGTAACCCCTACGTGAATCATCATGTCTTGGGGTTCTCTGTCTTCTATCCTGCCTTCTATAATTATTGCGTCTGCCGCTTCCCTGTAACCTGGGACAACTGTACTTCCAATGTCCCTCTTCCCTACAGAAAGCACACTGATTTCTTCCTAGGGGTTCACGTCTCTGTCCATTATTGTTTCCTTGAAACCCTGTTCTGTGTTCTCTTTGTAAAAAAACAGTCGCAGGTTTCGGTCTCCTGTGCTCTCTATTATTATAAACCCTGAATGCCAGGTCCACTACCTGGGACGGACTCATCTCAGTGACGCCGTCCACCTTAGCTAACTTTTTCTTTATGTCTGGGGCACTATGGGTAATGAAAGCCGTAGTGATCAGACGAGCATTTTCTGGGGCATCTGGGTTTATGTCCGTGTGGTTAGTGTAAGTTTGAATAATCCTCTCAAGGAACTCTGACGGATCCTCATTAGCTCCTTGCTCGAGTTCCAATATTTTGTTAAAGTTTTTTTGTTTGGGGATCCCCTGCTTCAGTCCTACCAATAAGCATTTTTTATAGAGATCCAACATCGCCGTTCCTCCATTGTTAGGGTCCCATCCAGGATCTCTCTCTGGGACAACAACCTCCGGCTCTGGGGACTGCCTATCCTGTTGGTGGAGACGGTCAGCCTCCTCCCTGGCTTTCCTGAATACCATCCTCTGCTCATCCAGCGTTAATAAAGTATGCAGCATGGACTGTATATCTGCCCAGTTAGGGCGGTGGGAGACAAAGATAGAGGCAAACAAGTTCGCCATCCTCTGAGGAGCCTGCCGGTACGAGGGAACAGAGCTCCTCCAATTTAGGAGGTCCGCAGTACTGAACGGATGGTGCGACCAAAAGTACCCAGCAGGTCTCCCATGTTCATTTAAGCCACCCATTGGCATCTGGCGAAGGGGAAACTGCCCTGCCTCAGGTTGATCCTTCCTGCCAAAATGGGTGCCGAGTCTAGTGTGGGGAGGGGACGCCATTTTAGTGTCCTCCCCAGAGGGCAGTGGAGGCTGTGCAGCCTCAGGGGTCTGCACGGGAGGGGCTTTGTCACGTGGAAGAGGATTTTGTCCTCGTGTATTTAAAGTATTTAAAATATGATGCTCCTCCTCTTCTAACTCTGCTCGCTGGCTGTCCTCATGGAAAGGGGAAGGTCTATCCTTTCTCTGCACCATTAGCCTAGCCTTCGCCTCCGCCATATCTAATTTATGGAGGGCGGCCTGCATCTGGTCCTGCATACCTTTAAAAGCTGACTCAAAAGTCCGATTTTGTTGTTGCACTTGATACAGCATGCTTTGATAAGCTGACTCAAAAACATTACGATTTTCATCCCTTATACTCTTAATAGTTAAATCAAAAACCTGATTTAGTTGTTGTATGGCCACGTTAAAAGCCTGAATTTGTTGTTGCACATTCTCAGTATGTGAAGTAGAACTTCTACCTCTCACAGAAACAAGAATGTAGCAAACTGCGCTTACACATATTACCAAAAAACCACCCAGAAGCACAGTCTGTAAAGGGATGGCTTGTAAACCACCCATGTATGTATACAATAGTAAAATCACATGCCATACACCAGGCTTCATCAAATTATTTATATTAATGAAACTGGTGGTGATATTTAATGGAAGAAGGCTGCTCAAATTCAAGGCCGGAAGGAAACTGAAAGAACTCAGGCTAGGGATGAAACTGTATAGGCTCATGGTTGAGGCCATATTTGAGTCAAAACACACCCACAAGGGCTGTAAGCACAGGGAAAAAAACAGACTTTTCAGGACTAGAGACAAATATTATACTGCTAGTCCTGCGGAACTAGTGCGCTTATGGTGACCAACGCAAGGGATGTTACTTTGGGCTGGTCAACCGCGCGTGTAACTTGGAAACCACGCTGGGCGCCAAACTGTTGTAGAGCAACCCCGATACAAAACGGGGTGCCTGACTGTGGGTCCTCACCCGCGCGCTTAAAAGGACTTATCAATGCTCTACTGCAGGCACACGTGAAAGGTTAATAAAAGGTTTATTTACAACGGAAAGGGAAATGAGGAAATGTACAGCTCTGGGAGAAAAGTGGGAGACAAAGTTTTAAATGCGTCCTACCCGATCCGCCGATCAGGAATCCCAAAATGGCGCTCTCAGTTGGCCGCCAGCCAGGAGCGGTGAAGCCAGGAGGCGAGCGATCGCGAGCCAGAGAGAGAGCAAGGCCCACGTGTTTGGTTTTTATATCCAACCTGGCTGCCCAACTCCACCCTCAGGTCCCAGCCACCCTCCCCTTGGTGGTGATGGGATTTGTCTTTCCCAATGTCCTGATGGCTTTAGTCTGGAGTGGGGGTGGAGTCCACAAAGCCTGTATGAGATTATCTCAGGACATCCTTTCCCCCTAACAGGATCGGGTAGGACGCATTAAAGACTTTATTTCCCTATTTTCTCCCTGAGTTGTACATTTTCCTTATTTCTTTTTCTCTTGTAAATAAACCTTTTATTAACCCTTTTGTGTGTGTCTGTAGTAGAGTATTCATAAGTCCCTTTAAAGCGCGCGGGTGAGGACCCACAGCCAGGAACCCGTTTAATATCGGGGTTGCTCTGTAACATGATCGGGTAGGATGCATTAAAGACTTTATTTCCCTATTTTCTCCCTGAGTTGTACATTTTCCTTATTTCCTTTTCCCTTGTAAAGAAACCTTTTATTAACCTTTTGTGTGTGTGCCTGTAGTGGAGTATTCTTAAGTCCCTTTTAAGCGTGCGGGTGAGGACCCACAGCCAGGAACCCGTTCAATATCGGGGCTGCTCTATAACAGCACAAGGTATCTGCAGCTACTGCAGCATGAGTTCGATCCCTGGCCTGCCAGGGAACAACCCACATGGTGAAGCAGACCTTTCCTGTCTCGCTTACTGCTCCCCTCAGCAGTGTATTTCAGTCGATCTGCCTGTTCTGTTCCCCCTCTGTCTCTGGTGAATCCTCTCGCCCCCAACACCTCTGGCCTGTACCCCTGCTCTTGTATGCATAAATAAATCTTTTTTAAAAAAAGACAAAAAACAAACTTCTCTCTCAGAAATGAAAGGGAAGAAATCCACCTCTACCATCCAAAGTGTTCTTTAAGGTTTCACAACTGCCTGATCTCTGGCCCTCAGATTGTTTGGCTTCCTTGTTATTATTGGTATTCTCTTTGTTATACAGATGTGCTCTTTGTCATACAGCCTTCTTTCCAAGCAACTGAGGGAACTGATACAAATGAGACTGACTTGATAAGTGGTCTGACAACAGACTGTGCCTGAGGGTACTCTTGCTCCATCTCTGGCTTCTGCCTGGAGGGAATTTTGCTCCATTTCTCCTGCACTGCCTGTGGATGAAAGGAGGATGTTAATAAGTAAACTGTTTTCCTCTGGCTGAGGGGTTTGGTATCCAAGGTTCAGGGGTCCTTCAAAATGCCCAGTTTTTCCTGCCTGAAGACTCTTTGGTCCCTCATGTGAACTTCACTTGAGGAAGTTTGCCCACATGACTGCTAGGCATCCAAGGAGCTTCAGACCATATAGAACATACGTCCTAAGAGAACCCAGTTATGGACCATTCAACATAAAATTTACAGTGTGCTTCAGGTGTTGAAATCCATCCCGTCCTCCTAAGAAATAGTAAAATATCTCTTTGTTTTTTCTTAGGGATTAACACCCTGATTGTCTGTCTTTTGCCAGTTCTCTTATATTTTCAGATTATTTGTCCATTTCAAACTGGTCATTTCCCAGGATTTTTATATTAAATGCAAAAATGTTTTCATCTCTTTGTCTCTGAGTTTCTGTTCTGTGACGTTTGCATTGTAAAAGGGTTTGCTAACTCCTCCACCATTGGTCAGAAGAGAAAACTGAAGGGAATTTCCCTGGATGACAAATTCTGAGTCATAACATCAGTCATTTCCTCCAGCAGCAGCTCTCTGAGCATTTTTCTGTTTAATTGAACAAGTTCTCAGGGAGACCAGCTCTAAGCTCCAGTCTTCAAAATGCTGAGTCCAGAGTGCTGACCGCCCATCTGATGAGGCAACTTGCTGGGATATTCCTGTTTTTATTTTTATTTTAAATAAAAACTGAAAGCCTATCACTGAAGGTAACCCACTAAGTCTTGTTCTTGCTAAATTGAAGAGCCTGCCTAATAGACTTTAGGATTAAATTCAGTGTGTCTGTTTTTATTTTTTTCCCCCACAGTTTATAAATGTAAATCAGATTTCCTATAGAAAATTTAGAAAAACAATTTAGCCCCCCAAAATCAATAATAATTATCTGCAATTCACCAGAGATATATATATTTTTTAAGATTTATTTATTTATTTATAAAAGCACTGGGTACAGTCAGAAGTGTGGGAGGGTGAGAGAATCCACCAGAGCCAGAGCGGGGAACATAACAGGCAGACTCACGAAATACACTGCTGAGGGGAGCAGCGGGCAGCTGCAGAGGTCTGCGCGCGATGTGGGACCCTCACCGGCACCCAGGGATGGAACCGGCGCTGCAGAACTGTAGGCAGCTTCGCAGCCCAGCGCTCAACCTCTGCGCCACCAGGGGAGGCCCGAGATATTTATTTTTTTCTCCCCATCTTTTCCAGCACTTGTTGGGTGTCTTTTAAATATGTGCTATTCTCACATGTATGAGGTAACATCTTGTGGCTTTGACTTGCATTTTGCTTCTTTAAGGTGATGATGAACACTTTTTCCATATATCTATTGGCCTTCTATCTATCCTCTTTGGAAAATTGTCTCCAGATCTGCTGTCAATTTTTTAATTGGGCTGCTTGATATTTTGTTGTTGAGTGGATGATTCCTATGTATAAATTGGATATTAATGTCTTCTTGGTTGTGTGGTATGTGAATATCATTGCTCATTCAGTGGGATGTCTTTTAATCTGCTGGTATTTTCTTTGTAAAACCTTTTTATTTTGAGGTAGTCCCAATTATTTATTTGTACTTTTATTTCCATTGTCATAGGAGTCAACTTCCCAAAGACATCTCTGTTATTGCTGTCATATAACATGTCACTAAAGTTTCCTCCCATGTATTTTATTCTTACAGATCTTGTATCTAAGTTTTTGATCCATTTTGAATTTTTGTGTATGAAGCTAAGGAGTGATCCAACTTTCTCTTTTACACATGTCTGTTGGTTTTCCAAGCATCATTCTTTAAAGAAACTTTCCTTTTTCCATTGTATGGTCATGGCACCTTTGTCATAAATTACGTATTGATATATACATATATATATATATGCACACACATATATAAATTTATATACATGGATATATATGTGGATTTATTTCTAGTCTTTTAATTCTGTTATATTGATCTGTGTCTATATTATTCCAGTACCATATTACTTTACTTACTTCAGGACTAAATTACTCTGCAATGAGTTTAAAATCAGGTAGATGATGCTTCTATTATAGTTTTCTTCTTTTTTTAATAATTGCTTTAGTTATTCAAGGTCTTTTATGGTTCCATATATATTTTAGTAATTTTTTTTCTCTATTTCCTTGAAGAGTTACCATTGGAACTTTAAGGGGGGTTGCATTAAATCTGTATGTAGCTTTTGGTAAAATAGTCATTTTTACTATATTAATTCCCTCCATCCATGAACATGGAATATCTTTCCATATTTTTATGTCTTATTCTGTATATTTTAAAAGGGTCTAGTCATGTTTGTTCTATAAGTCCTTCATCTCCTTCATTATTTTTGATGTAATTGGAAATGAGATTATTTTCTTAATTTCTTTTTCTTCTCACTCACTATTTGTATACAAAAATACAACAGAGTTTTTTGTGTTTATTTATGACCTGCCACTTTACTATATTTGTTTTGTTTCTTTTTGTTGGAATCTTTGGGGTTCTCTATACTATATATAAAATCATATTGTCTTCAATTAATGATCATTTTACTTCTTTTCCCATCTGGATTCGTTTTATTGCTGTTGTTGCCTGATTGCACTAGTTAAAAATAATGCTAAATTAAATAGAAGTGGTGATAGTGGGTAGTATTTTTTTGCTCGTTTATTTTTTAATCAAGGAAGGAGTATCCTCTGGTTAGAATGACAGGTTTTAGGTAGCTGTGGGTTTTTGGTTAAGCAATTTCTAATATTGACATAATTCTGAGGTGGAAGTAACTGATAAGGTTGTCTCAAGTTGGAGTGTTTTGTTTTGAACTTGGAGACGCCTAACTGGGTGTTTTTCTCGACATGAGCAATGATGCCAGAAACCCTAATCAGGGTGGGGGAAAAACCATCTACTTCACTCACTGATCCAGCTTCATTACCCACCTTTTTTCTATGTTGGAACCCAAGATTGACAGATCCTTTAAAATAAGTATTTCAGTTAATGTTCTTCTCTGCTATCATTCTAGGCAGTTTATAAAAGTGAATGTCTTATAATTTCCTACTTTCTAATCATCACAATCCATATTAAGAAATATTTCCACAGCAGCATTGTATGAGATACAGCTTACCTTGAATTTAAAGGTTAATATTTTCACACAGTTTAAATCATGACAGTCATACATACATAAAATGAAGACATGTCAAAGACTTTATCTAATTCATTAATTAATAAGAAAGTCAGCAAGTTGTTACAGCTGGGTCAAAGAAGAATCCAGAGCAAATACATGTATAAGCTACCAGGAATGCTGAAATGATTAAATGTTGGAGTAGATTAAAAACTGGTGAATATGCACAGGACAATAATCAATTGAACTCAAGTAGACACAATTTGTTTGCACCTTTAAGGATGAGAATCATTTGCATTTTCATCAGTTTTCTACAATATACAGAGTTGTAAAACAGCTCGAAGACAATGAGAGATGGAGATGACCCCTAGTCAGAGACCAGTCATTTTTTTTTCCCCATTTCAAAATCGTTCATATTTCTAATTGGGGTTTGTGTGCCCCTGCAATTTTTTCACTCTATCTTTTTGCCAATAAACACTATTGGGAAAAAGGAGTATTCAATACCCATTGTGGAAGCTGCCCTCATGCAAGTTTATTTCCTTACCCCCTACATCATCAACTGGTTCATGGACACTGGGGAGAAGAAATAAGGAGAGATTTACTTCTTGGGTAAGTTCTTTTAGTGACAACAGAGTGTCTAAGCAGAGAACTGAGCTTCAGAGAACACAGGAGACAGAAATCTGAAACTTGTCCCTTTAGGTCCTCTTGTTCTAAAAGCTCCAAGGTTAGGAAATCTTTGGTGGAGTGAAATTGTGATGTCAGGGTGACCTAGAAACTAAGCCATAGGGTGACAGCAGGGCAAAATCAATCAAATTTGCACCATTTCAATACACCATTTTTACAACCTAAACAATTTAAATATGTCAGATATTTAAATCATTCTCACCATCATAAGCTTCATTGGGATTGTTACATCATCTAATTTTAACCATTACATTAAAAGTTATCCTCAAACAGTCCTACCCATGCTGACTTTAATTCATCTCTTGAAAATAATGTGTTCATAGAATTACTCAGTCTAATAAATGGTCTCTGGAAATTTTCAAAGGGAAACATTGTAAAATTTTCTGTTAGAAGCGCAAACCAGCCCTAAAGGGAATTTCCTAGGCTGCCTTGTGACATCAGACCTTTTGGTGGGGGCAGAATCCTCACAAAGTTCACTAGGTATTTGTTTTGGAGACACCTTGGATAGTTACTAGGAATAGTTTCCTCTAAATTTGATCCTAGCTTGCTTGAAATAAAATGCTACTTCCTGGCTACTTAACCTGAATGGAGGTTTTGTGTATTGAAGAAAATGGGACAAAGAACAGATCTACCTAAGCTACAAGGAGTCAGACTTCACACAGGAGTCAGGAAGGGTTTGGGTGGAGTTACCACACAGCTTCTAGGCAACTCATGAAACAGAGATATAAAATACCTGTTTCGTCATTTTGTTTGAAGGGAATTCCCATAATTTCAGCCTCACCAAGATTCTTAAATAAGGCAGACACGCACTTAAAAAAAGAACAAATGGGGAATATAAAAATAAAATTTATTAATTAAAAAAAAAAAAAAAAAAGAACAAACCAAAAACGAACATGACCACCGTGTCTTCAAACTTCCCACCCTCTTGCTTCCTGCCATCACTGATGCAGTTATGGAAGAGTATGTCATTGTGCATATCTGCATCTTCTCGAATGTAGCCTGGTATGCAGTCTTGTGTCTTATTTTGGGCTCAATAAACCATATGAGCATGGGCCAGTTTCATGTTGGCTGTAAGCCACAGCTCTCATCTGCATGGTAGGGGCAGGGAAACCAGGATGGTCTGTCAAATCCCTTTTTACTCTTTATATACATTTGCAATTTTTCAAACTAAGTCTGAATTCCTTTAGAAACGTTGTCAAGAGCCGATGTCTGACCAAGCCTTTGGAGGATGATGGTGTTGCATTTAATCCAATTTTTCTAATTAAAATGAATTATTACTTTTATAATTATCAATGTGGGGTCTGTCTTCCTTGCTAGACATTAAACTGCTGGAAGACAGGGACAGTATCTTCTCTCTCAGCAATATCTCCCCAGTAACTAAAATAGTACCAGGTCCATTCTACATACTCCATAAGTATTTGTTGAACAAATGAATGTGGGCACCAGGGGCTTGATTCTTATCTGCTTAACAACAGCAAATTATGATGAAACCTGGCTAGGATGAGAACAAGCAATCTTCCAAACTTCCCTGACCTCAATGCAGATAACTGTGTGGATGCCTTCCAAGAGCTGAGGCTGCAAGTGCTGTCATACTCAGTCCATAAAACCTTCCTGACCAGGACTTCACACTCTGGGAACAGGGCAGGAGGGAAGAATGGGTGGGGGTGGGGAGGGGGGTGGAGTAATGCATCACTTGAGTAACTCTATGCTTATGTGGGCTGTCGCTGCAGAAATTCTGAGGGGGTGGGGGGTTCAGGATTTAGATGCCTGCTTTCATCTCTCCACTTTGGTTCAGGTCAACAGACCAATTCGGACTTCGCTTAAGAGTGCTCGCCCTCATCTTCCCAGCACCGGTACTTTCAGTGCAACCCCAGTGCAATTCAGCAAGCCAGAGCCACCATGTGGTCCAAGGATCAGTGGGACCTGCAAGTCCACCCAGGTTTCCCTCAGCAGTAGTGAGCTTTGCCTGGCCTGGGTTACTTTTGCCCACGAGATGGAGAGAAAAATATTCACAGTGGCATTAAACCAAACTGTGATTCAGAAGGATCATGTTTTAATGCTTTACACAACAGTAACCCTACTAGAAGCATCTTTTTTGTTTTCTTTTATCTCTGAAGAATTAATTGTCCTATATACACTGACTACATTTTAAATAAAAGCAAGATCTGAACTTTATGTAAATCATAGGACTTCTTGTGAAGGCCTCTGCCTTTGTGACAGCAGTCATCAGGCATCATTGAACTCTGACTTCCAGGCTTGACTCAGAGGAGGTGGAGAAGCCCTGAGGTCTGAGAAGGCTTCACTCCCCACTGCAGGTAGAACTGGGCACCCTACGGACAGAGGAGAACCATGCACCCCACAAATATATAGGTCTTCTCATTAGCACCAAGCAAGAGTTTTTCATCCAATGTCAGGTTAAACTTTAATATTAGTTTCAAATGTAAACACTTCTGTTATGATCTCTACAAGCATTTTATTTCACTCTTGAATTCTGTGATCTCCACTGAAATTGCCAAATATAATATTCAGAATCTAGAATAAGAGCATTTGGGGGCACACTCAGATTGAGTGGGGGAGGGACGGCTGTACTTTAACAGGCTCACTCTTTGTCAATCAGGCTTGTTTCCCAGGATGAAACTCGCTGATTAGCATGTAATTTTCTCGTAAACACCATCCACAGATTATGATCAAAGGTTGTGGGCACTTAAACAAAGATGTGTGAGAGAGGGATCATTTTCCCTTTTCCTTTGCTGAGTTTCAGATGCACAATCTTAAGCCCATGTCTTATTTGACAATGTCAGCAGCCATTTTCAAATGTCCAGCCATGACACATATTTCCTGAATGAAATGAAAACAAATGAATCTGTTTTGCAAATTGCTGAATAGATGACTTGAAATTATAACTGATATCTGAAATGCACGTTAAAATTTTTAACTCAGAAACTTCAGGAAAAGGAAATTGGATTTGAAATGCACGTGTGTGCATATGTGTGCATGTGTGCATGCAAATTCTGGAAAGGATGGGGAGGGCAAAAGGACAAGTGGTGGTGGAAAGTGTTTCACTTTTAATAATAAGCAACAGAAATGGAGATGATTTGGTACGGGAAGCTTCACTGTACTTCTGGGAAATCAATTGTATTTTGCTAAGTGATTTGCATACTGCTGGGGCCACTGAGGCCCTGTACGCTTCCCCCAGGCCTCTTCTTTCCTCCTGACTTCTTCCCTCTAAGAGGATGGTAATAATTAAGCTGGCAGGAAAACAGTGAGAACAAAAGGTGAGGTGGCAGGCCTTCAAAGTCACCTCTTCCTTTTAACTCTGCAAAGATCTAGGGACAGATATACTCTGTCAGCTGCTCAGGAGAAGAGTCAGACATTATTTTCTCCCATCTAGCAAGGAAACCCATTTGAGGGATTATGAATGTTACTCCATGTCTCTGTCAGAAGTTTAAATCTTTTCAAGCATGCAGTTATTAAGATGCCAAGTTGCCGCACTTAATTACAACCTTTATTATGGTATTGAATACTTTAAATGCACTATTTATCACACCTAAAGAGAAGAGCAGCTCTGCCTTAATGGACCACTCTCAGTGGGCCATCTATTGATTATCTTCTCTACTGAATTAATTCCTAGTAATCACCTAGTGAGCAGTCATAAAGAGAATGCCTCCTGCAAGTGCAGGGGTGGGGTTGGCGGGGTGAGATGGGCCACAGATAGCAGCTTTTGCCCCTTTGACTGCAATTTGAGCCCATGTTGTTAATGAAAGACCTTGAGACCAAGCTGGTGTCTTCACTATAGAATGACTTTACTGGCATCACATAATGACAGGGATACATGTTGTTAGGCTATTTTGCTATTGTGCAAATGATATAAAGTGCAATTACGCAAACGGATAATATAGCTTACGATGCACGTAGGGTATGTTGGGACCACTGTTGCACGTTCGGTCCCTCATTGAAAGGGGCTTACATGACTTTACGACAGGGGGCACCAGGCGCAGATGGACACATCAGTTTCTATTTTAAGAGTTTCTTCTAACTGAAGAAATTTTCTCACTTCCCCTCTGAAGTTCCCTCTGACATGCAACTCTGGTCTGTTGAAGAAGGCTCAACCCCCAGGGGGAATCACCAGGTGCTGGACTTTGTTGACTCATTTCACTGAGTTTGATTTAATTTTGTAGTTAGAAAAATGGCGTACTGGTGAGAGGGATGAGAAAGTGGAGTCCAGGACTGTTGCTTTACCTCTCCTGGTGGAGGAAGGCGGTCCCTGCAGACCAGCATCTCCCAGGTGGTCTTCCCTCTCCTGAACTTTAACAAACCCCATTCAGGGATCACTTAGAGCATTGGGCAGAGCCTGCTGCCACAGGCACCTCAATTTTTAATAAGTGGACTGTCTCCCACGTTTCAGTACCCAGTGGTCAAGGAGGTACATTTGCAAAACAAGAATTGGCTGACTGCCTGTCTTCAGACTTGTTTTTCCTGTTCCTAATCAGACTCAGGCAGTTTGCTCCCTCTCCTGACCTCTTCTTCTGGAAAAAGGGATCTTAAAAACCTAGAGACTGATGTCCCATAGACATCTGACTTATAGAAGACGGAAACTTCTTTCCTGAACACCCAGCTTCTGCCACACACTACTCCCTCCCTCTGGCCCCTGGAAGCCGTGCCTGTGCTCCTGCTGGACTCCCCACTCTGCGGCCTTTACCCACCCAAACCCTCAAGGGGACTCTCTTGTTCTGGGAAAGTTCTGGGGGCAGCATGCATTTCCCAATTGCAATTCCTCTGTTATACCCAAATAAATGTGATTTTTGGTAATTTAAGTCGGCCTCAGTTTACTTCTTTATTTACGCTGACACTACCACGTCACCACGTCAGGGTTCAGGTGTCCCACTGGGGTCATGCTAAGCTTAATGCAAAGCCCGGTGGAGTTAGATTTGCCACCTTAGAACACTTCTAGGTTTGTATTTATGACCTCCAGTCTCCCCTCCTTGCTTTCTTTAGTCTCCTGTGGTATTAATAACAATCACAATAATGATAATTCTAAAAATAACAAGCCTACCATATATTAAGTGCTTATTAAGGACCAGGCACGAGCCATTAAACATGTAGTGAGATATATATATATATTTAAAATTTCACTTAATCCTGACAACAAACCTCGTGACTAAATGGGGAGTCTGTGGTATGTAGTCGATAGCCCTAGCTGTACTGGATACATATTCATGAGGGTTTTTTTAGAAGGAGGCCCCAAGTTGATGGCTGTATCTGCCCTGGGGTGGAGTCTGAGAACTAATGGTCCTTAATAGCGGATATGCATTCAAACGACCAAGGGAGATTTAAAAACACGTTGTTTGGGGTTCTATTCCCACAGATCCTGACTTGTACGATCTGCAATGCTGTCTATGCACTGGGAGTTTTAAGTCTCCTCAGGCAAGTTTTATATGCTGAAATGGAGCCAGCAAGTACAGAGGGTAAGCTCTCATGCTCTCACCATTCAGCTTAGATTATGTGACTGGCAAGAGGAAGATTTCCACAAACTTCAGTGACAGCAAACTGCCCACCATTTCTGCCAAGAAGAAGCCACCCAACTCAGAACTCTCGCTCTCTGCCAGTGAACTTGTTTCAAACAACCCCCCGTGACTCCCTCCCATGACCTTATAAAAACTAGCCTCCATCTGTCTCTTTGGACTTGCCCAGGGTGTGCCAGTTTGCTTGGCCCAGGTTGCCATTCCTCTGGTCTTCCTGATCAGTGCCCCCTTTTAAAAACCATTTTGATTTGACTCAGCCTATTTCTTTATTTAAGCTGACTGTACAGCCAGGGTTGAGACTCACAGCACTTGTTTGTATACTTTGCCCAAGATGGACACAAGCTGGGGAATGAAGTTGGGATTTGAAGTGACTGCTCCCAACTTGTTCCTGAGTGTGACACTTCTCCTTTTGCCAGCCACCCCAACAGCCAGGAAAGACCTGTCCCTTATTTACACCTGTGGATGGCTCAGTTTTAGAGCAGATTAAGCTACCCTATCTGTAGAAATAAAACCAACATATTCCATGAGAAACATTTTTGGAAAGTTTTTTTTTGCTTTTGTTTTTGTTTTTTTTTTTTTAGAAGGAGGCCCCAAGTTGATGGCTGTATCTGCTGGATGGCTGTATCTCCCTGGAGCGGTGGAAGCGTTTTTGGAAGTTAAACGGAGGAGGAATCCTGCTATTGACTATCAGCACAGCCTTTATGCATTATTCCCATTTTGCGAGTGAGTCCTGAGGGCGGGTGTGTCCTGGCAGCAAGAACCAAAACAGGGACTCAGTGTGTCAGAACCACTTGTCCTTATCTTATTCTGACATCATGTTTGCTCTTGTTTTGCAACTTCATCTTTCCTTGCTAGGCTAAAAATGTTTTAATTCCAATATAGCTGGACTTAAAAGACAAGCTAAAACGACTTCTCAATGTTTTAATCTTTTGAAGATTTCCCCCTTGAGGTGGCTCTCCACTATCCCTGTGACCCCATGGTGTCACCCCTTGGCAATGGCTGTGCTGGAGCTACCCCAGCTGGGAGTAGGTGGGAGGCTCTGTCAATTCTCCTCAAGATCTGTGTGGGAAGAGCACATCTGTGGCAACCTTCTTACTAGGGTATGTGGGCCTTTCCCTGCCTAAAGAATCACCACTTACACAATTTGTGCATCATTGTTCTGAACCCCAACTGTAAGCACTCTGACCCCAGATAGCTCTCATTGTGGTTTCTGGGAATTCCCTGGGGGAATCCATCTTTACTCTAGAATGGGCCTACTCTGACCTGTTTCTCTTTTGCTTGGTGAATCTCAGGCAGCCCCATGGGGTGGTGGGTAAGAGGCACAGCTGGAGTCACACTTTGACAAAAGGGTACAACTGGGTAAAGATCAGGCTGGGGGTCCTACAGTGGTTTCAGTGGTAACTGTTCCCTTCCAACAGTTATTTACATCTGTTAATAGACTAAATTCAACTGAATACATTTTAAAGGTCTTATTTATTCAGTGATTCATGAATTGGGCAGTATCCAATCTAGTAGGTAGAAAGGAGCTCTGAGGAAGTACACAAAATGAAGGACTATTATAGACAGAAAGGAGAGGGATCTAGGAAATTTCTGGCAAAAAGTGGGTTGGTTATGACAAGGTTACTTTCCTCTGGGGTATAACAGGGGCCTACCAGAAAGGTACCTACCTCACTAGCGCTGATTACATGATTCATGGTTGACTGGCGTAAGGTGTACTTCCCATTTCTGAAGAAGTTGAAACTCTGATCAAGTTAACTTTGGATTAGGGTGTATGAAGCAGCATAAGTGACTCCATTTTGGCCTGTCGTCTTGTTTATCATGCATCCTTCTCTTTCTCTGGAACCTGGGCAGAAGTCAGTGGAGGTCTGGGCTGGAATGAAGCTGGGTGGTCAGAAACTGTGCATACTGACACCATCTATAACTAAGGACTGTTTCATTGTCTGGGGACAATTACTCTCTTTTCCCTTGGTGAATGTTCTTTTCTGAGGAATGTCTGAGTTCCTCAAATAGAGCTCTAGCTCCTACCCCTCCTCAGTTCCTCCACTGCAACACACACCCTGGTTTAGATTGATTGTAACTTGGGAAAATCCACAAATATACCACTGGGATTGCCCATGGCTAAAAAGATTGCTCATCTGTTAACTATGTCTCTATAAAAAAAAAAAAAAAAAGGCTGAAAAGTTTACTGAAAGAAGGTTTTGGATATAGAATACGTAGCAATGTCAGCTTGATCTTCCAGTTGTTTCTGATCAAACCTCTCCTTTCTCCCCCGCCCCATTACACTGGTTACCATCTCCAAAGGATTCTACCTTCAAAACACATCCAGGGTGTGACCATTTTCTTGCCACTGCTATGCTTCCAGATACCATCAACTCTTTTAACAGCTCCTGTCATCTCCTTTCTTCTTCCATGTTTGCTGCTCTGAGGTCTAAACAGCACAGCAAAGTGATTCTGCTAAAATAAAATAGGGCCACGTCAGTCCTTTGCTTCAAACTGTCACTCCAAAGACTTTCTACCTCACTTAAAGTCAAAGTCTTTACCAAGGCTACAGACCCTAGAAGATCTTGTTCCTTGGGATCTCTCCGAACAGCCTTCAACTACTTTATACAGACTCCTTCCGCTGCAGCCTGCGGGCCTTTGCATTTTTCTCTTCCCTTTCTGGGAACTCTGTTTCCACAGTACTTGCATGACTCAGAATCTGTCAGGCATTATTCAAATAATACATTTTCCATCACTCTGCATTGCACTGAATTCTAAATCTAGTTGTTTGACCTTAAGCCTCTATACTTCACTAATCAACTCAACCTGTACAGAAAAGACAGAGGGAAATTATCTAAAATCTGCACAGTCAACGTTCCCATCTCTCCACCCACTTTTTAAAAAGAGATGCTATCTGTCCATTGAGAAAACACAATTACACACACCCAGGAAACCCACAGCACCGATGCTGTTTTGTATGTATTTGGTCACATAAAGTCTCTATATTATGGCATTATGGAAGAAATCTGGCAATGCTGGAGTAAGTATATCTCAAGGGAGTTTCTAGATGAGTCCTGGGCAAGTCCTGACAACCATTTATGACCACCGGGAACCAACTGAAGTGTGAATTTACTTTGAAAAATGACCATTAGTAATGAAAATGTCAGGGGAACCCTGACTTTCTATAACCAGAGTAGATGGATTCCCCTTTTTACAAAGCTTCAGCACGTGAAACAGAGTCATGATCTTTCACCAGGATAAAGAACCTATTTGTGACTCAATTTGTGACTGTCTGTAGATTAATGGCTTATTTGTGATTAAGCAAGAAGATATTTTGAACATGCGGAAACAGTGCCAGCTTGAATTACAGGCCCTAAGTTAAAACAGAGTTTAAAATTCAGAGCAAAATGTCTTGGACTCAACCCACTTTTTATTCAGTAATTAAATATTGCAGTATGATTTTTAATGACATAGACCCTAAAAATCTATACTCTGAAAAGTCTTCAGGATTTGGTATCAGAATTTGAATATATGATGGTTTACTTTTATGTTCCAGGTGAGATTAAAACAACCAGCAGCTTGAATTACCATCTCCTGAAGTAATGAATAAACACTTGACTTAGTTTATCTCCCTGTAGTGAAACTATGACTACTCAGGTATTTCATCAGCTTACAAAACTGCACATTCAAAAGGAAGAGAACTTAAAGGGTTTCCACCTTTGTTTCATACCCTTCCTACCACATGTCCCTGTCCTTTGATACAGCAGTCATCTGCCACAGAGATTTCTTTGAGAAAAAAGACACACTGTCCTCTTTTGCATAAGCCACGTTAAACGAAAGGGCTAGTGGCTTGCCTCTGGCTGTGCCGAAGAGAGGAAATTTAAACTGCAATCTCATCTAATTATATATTTTCTCTTATTCTTATTAGCATTTTTGGGGTTTTACCTATTTCTTTTTTTTTTTTAAGATTTATTTATTTATTTATACAAGCACTGTGTATAGTCAGAAGCACAGGAGGGTGAGAGATTTCACCAGAGCCAAAGCGGAGAGCAGAACAGGCAGAGTGATGAAGTACACTGCTGAGGGGAGCAGCAGGTGCGGCAGGAGAGGTCTGTCCCGCCATGTGGGATGTTCACTGGTGGCTGGGGATAGAACCGGCGTTGCAGGGGCTGCGGGCAGCTTCGCAGCCAGCGCTCAACCGCTGCGCCACCAAGGGAGTCCCTGGTTTTACCTATTTCTTCCAAAGGGTGAAAAGTGGGAAGGTTCTAAGTAAGCTGGCAAATCAGAGATACTGAAAATCTGAAATTTGAAAGGAAAGAGAGCCTCCATGTAAGTACCATCTTTCAGATGATTTCTAAATGATTTCTGTGTTCTTCTTTCTAAATGATTTCTGCTTTTCTTTCAAATTCAATTAGCATCACCATTTCTGTCACCTGCCCTGTGCCCTGCAGGCTTACTGGTGGTCACTGGAGATGTTCCAAAAATGAAACAGACTCCCTCCCCTGAGGTGTGGTGTGGGGACACCACATGTAAGCATCATTACAACATGAGACATGTAAGCATCATTACAACATGAGAAATCACCCCAAAATTAAGTCTCTCCAATCCCCCTAGCTTTAAACATTTTATGTAGTGAGAAGTAAAATGACAATTTCTACCTGCTACTGAGAATTGCAAACCTTCAATGATTCCAGACTCTTTTTCTATGAATATGCAAATAAAAGTATGTATTCACTTGTTGGGGGTCCATAAGACCACCACCTCAAGTTCTAAGATTTCTAGGCCAACTCACAGCACTCAGCATGTGCTCAAACTCTTGGCTATGATTTTTTAAAGTGAAAGATAACAAAGCTCAAGAAGGGGAAGGGGCAGGGGCAGGTCTGGGAGCAAGCAGAGTCCTCTTCCCTGGGTCACACAGGACGCGCCTCATTCCCCAGCAAGGGGTTGTGATAACACACAAAATTGTTACCTACCAATGAAACTCATTAGAGACTCAATGTCAAGGACTATTGGGGGGTGGGGGGGAGCTGATCACACAGGAAGCCTCTAACTGCCAAAAGGAAAGCAACTGTTCAGCAACGAAACCGCACTGCAAACCATTTAGGCACAGAGCTACTTTTATTGCTTGGGAAAAGTGAAACTCTCCTGTATTCCAAGCTCCCGGATGCCAGTGAACGATCAAATGTGAAAGCAGTTTTTTCAAAGTATTATAGTCAGGCCCTCTGTCTTCACTCTTTCCCACACAATTCAGATACTGTTGCCAAACGCCATGCAAGCTTACTGTTGAGGATAATATTGTCACCGACACCTTTTCATGCCAGTTCATCTACTTCCTTGTCATAGTATTCTGTTGGCTTGTTGGAAAAGTGATGATGTATTTTTTCTGTTTTTCAAGCAAAAATGCATCATGATTTTTCTGACAACCCAATATTTTACAGACAAGCAATTTCTTTAACCATTCCTGTATAAATTAATATTTGGCTAGTTTCCAATTTTGGGTATTATAAATTGTGATGCAGTGAACATCCTTGAAAACATAGTCTTCATGTATTCATGACCTTTTTTTTCTGTTACCTAGGCTCCTAATTTCTTTTGCATAAGCTTTTAGAAATGGTACTCCTAATGTCATTCCATTTGGAAAGGTAGATCATATTGTTGAAATTTTAGGGGATGTATTAGAATGTAGAGAGATTGTTGGAAAAGAGAACAGTTAGAAACTATAGTAATATTCAGGGGACAGTTGATCAAAGCCCAAACTAAACTGTGGCAGGCAGCTTGGAGACGAGAAGAAATGGTGTAGATTTTGCTTGAAAGCAAACAATAGCCTCTGATGATGGATGGCTAGGAGGAAGTGAGTCAGGAGGAGTTGAAGGAGGCGCCCAGTTACATGATCTCGTGGCTGGCCGGCAACTAAGTGGAATGCCAGGAGAGCAATATGGAAGCAATTATAATCATTCAGGGAAGAAATGATGGTGTTCATATTTTCATGTGTTCATTCATTCGTACATATCCAGCATCTGCTGTGTACCAGGCACTCTGTTAGCTGTTAGCATTGTTGTAATTTGGAGGGGGGGGGGCAAAAACATTGAAATAGAAATTTAATGCAATAAAGAATTCAATTAATGTGGCCATTAATTAACTTCATTGCTATTGTTTTGTGAATGGCATGAAGCTTAATACATGCTGTGAGAAAGTGATGGTGAATCAAGTCCCAGATGCCTGTATAATTTGCACACACTTTAAAGTGAAAATATGAGGAAGGAGGAGAAAAGGAATCATTAGAGCAAATAAGATTTCTCTTGCAACTAGGATTTAAAGCAGACGCTCTCCCATGCACCCACTTCACACAAATGCCCAGTGAACGGGAGCAGGTGATGCTCTGCCCGAGAGAAACTTCTTTCCTGTGGAACCACTATAGGGGCATCAAGTGTGACGTGAAAGAGAGAAGCTAGCAAGCAGTTTTTCTACTCTTTTTGCTGATTTGCTGCTGCCTTCGCATTTGTCTCTACTTTCTACCCCAATAACCTCAAGCACAACTTCCCATCCTCTGAAGCCTAGACATATGTAAATTGCTATTTGAATGACAAGGGTTTTTTTTTTAAAGGGTTTTTATGCATCCTTCAATAAAAAAGTGATGTGTTTTTATGCATTTTATTTCACAACTTGTTTGAATTTATATTGGAATCTGCTCTCTGATTAAGTTGATTTGACTAGGCAGAAAAGTCCCATTCTGCCTTCATTTGCACCCAATACATATAAGACATGTGATTTCACACATTCTTAATTTTTTTTCATAGTTTCGGAAGTCCATATTGGGGAGGTCACTTTTCCCCCTTTCTACAGACTTAAGTCTCTTTAATCCCTGTAAAAATTCAAGTTACATTTTCTGAAGATCTATGAATGACCGATAAGCACAGGAACAGATGTTTAGCATCTAATCATTATGGAAATGCAAATCAAAACTACAATGAGATACCACTTCACAACCAATGGGATATATATTATATATATATATATATATATATATATATATATAAACCACACACACACACACACAGAGAGAGAGAGAGAGAAAATAGCCAGTGCTGGTGAGAATGTAGAGAAATTGGACTCTTTATGCTTTAATGGTGGGAATATAAAATGCTGCTGGCACTGTGAAAACAGTACGGGGGTTCCACAAAAGAAGATTAAACTTAGAATCACCATGAGGCCCAACAAGTATACTTCCAAATAGTTTTTCTACCCCAAAAAATCAGAAGCAGGGATTTGAGTAGATATTTGTACTTCAATGTTTATAGTGGTATTATTCATAAGAGCAAAACGATAGCAGCAACTCAAGTGTCCATTGACAGATGAGTAGGTGAACAAAATAAGCACTGGCTATAGTCAGAAGCACGGGAGGGTGAGAGAATTCACCAGAATCAGAGCAGGGAGTAGAACAGGCAGACTGACAAAAGACACTGCTGAGGGGAGCAGCGGACAGCAGGAGAGGTCTGTCGCACCCTGTGGGACCTGCGCCGGCAGCCGGGATCGAACTGGTGCTGCAGAGGCTGTGGGCAGCTTCGCAACCCAGAGCTCAACCACTGTGCCACAGGGGAGGCCCATATGTTCTAGAGGTACAGAATTCAAGTTTGGGAAGAAGTGAAATTTCTGGAGATAAATGGTGGTGATGGTTGCATGATAATGTGAGAATACTTAATGCCACTTAATTGGACACTTAAAAATGGTGAAAGTGGTCAATTCTATGTTATGCATATTTTATCACAATTTTTAAAATGAAAAACAAAGTCAAGTGATACCATAAAAGCTGCCTGGAGAAACTCTTCTTTCCCCACTGAGACTTCCTCCCACTTCTGAGAGACTCTATCTCCCCTAGCTCTCATCCTAGTTTCTTCTCCCTGAGTTAGACTTTTGACTCTCTTTCCTTCTGCCCCACTGACAAAACTTTCTCTAAAGGTAACCTGTGATGCAATCAATGATGCCCTATAGGTATTCCAGCCAATATGATAGACGTCTCTGGCATATTTTCATCTTCAGGCTTACCTTTAATTGCAAATGTAAGCTTCTATTTCCTGGTGAAGATGCTCTTTTGCCTCCGCACTGCACCTGCACCCCTCCCCCGCACCCCCCACTCTTTATAGTTTGGCTCTGCAAAGGAGTGATGTACCTATTACAGATTCAGTTGGGAAAATGGAAGCACTGTATATATTTCAAAAAAAGAGGGGTTTAACACAGGAAGTGAATTTTCCAAGTTGTTGGAGGGAAAACAGGGCGGGGAAAGGGAGGCTACCCAGAGGTCAAGCACTGCAGTCGAGCCCTGCAGCCCTGCAGGAACCTACTTGCCCTGAGCCCTGAGGACTCGTGCCCTACTGCCTACTCAGCTGCTATGGGAACCAGCAGGCGTCAGCCACTGCCCTTCCCATGCCTCTGCAGGAGACTTCTGCTCCCTAGCCTGGCGCCAGAGAAACAATCCCTACCCCCCTGCCTACTCCCCTCATCCCCTTGGCTCCAGTGCAAGTGCCCCACACCCCATCCTCATGTGCAGAACCTGAACTGGAACCTGGCTGGCAGGGGAGTCTGAGAAGTAAGATTTACAGGTCTCTAGTCCTCATGATTTAGGGAGCATAAAAAGGTAGGTGCTGAGCAGAGCAGGCAGCAGCTGGCACAGACCTGGTGGTGTGTGGGAGTTGAAAGGAACACTTTCACACAGAACCACCATCCCCACATGATAAGGTAGCCTCAGGCTCTGGAAGGGTCAAGGCTTCCAAGTCAGACAGACCTTTCTTCCCAGCTGTGAGATCTTGGGCAATAATAGCCCAGGGCATTTACCAGGTCCCCTTCAGGAAGTTGAGGGCTCTGTGAAGTGCTTAATCTTACACCAACATTGCCTGTAGGATGATTTCACAAATTTCATTTTAACAGATGGAGAAACAAGTTAGGGGAGAACACACAGCCTTTGAACTGGAGAGCTGGGATTCACTCCCAGGTCTGAGTCCAATTAGAATGCTGAACAACCTGAGCTTCCATTTCCAACTTGTTGGCATGCTGGGAGCTTCTGGATGTGAATCTCCCAGTATAGGTTCCTACTATCTGCAAGTGTGGACTTCACCTCTGCCACGGGCCCTGTTCAGTGAACACCTCTGGGGAGACAGCCCACTGCATTCTCGTTCCCTCTGAAACTCCAGACCAGGGTCCTCACAGAGTGGGTGCATAAGACACTCCTGCTGCTCCTGGCAAGTGACACAGTCCTGGACCTCACAGGGAAGTGAGGAGTCTCAGGCATTTTCAGCCCTGAGGTAACTTCTCCCCATTCTCTCAGAAACTGGCTGGCTTAAAACAACCAAATTTTATTCTCTCAAAGTTCTGGAGGGTAGAAGCCTGAAATCAAGGTGTTAGGGAATATTTCTTTACCTTTTCTAGCTTTTGGTAACTATAGATGTTCTTTCCCATAAGACCACAGAACTCTTAAATCTACCTCCATCTTCACATCGCCTTCTTTTCTTTTCTTTTTTTTTAAATAAATTTTATTTTTATATTCCCCATACAATTGCAACCCCCTTATTTTGACCCCAATCCCTCCCCTCCCGCCCCCTACCCCCCATAGAGTGTCTCTGGTTCATAGTTTTTTGTTGATTTTGATTTTCACTTTCTTATAGTTATTCATTTTCCTGGTCCCTTACTTAAGTTTTCTAGATTCCTGCTATGAGTGAGACCATCCGGTATTTTTCTTTTTCTTTCTGGCTTATTTTGCTGAGCATGATCCCTTCCAGCGCCATCCATGTTGCTGCAAATTGCATGTGTTTATCTTTTTTGAATGCTGAGTAATATTCCATGGTGTATATGTACCACATCTTCGTGATCCAGTCATCTATTTTTGGGCATTTGGGCTGTTTCCAAAGCTTAGCTATTGTAAATAGTGCTGCTATAAATATAGGGGTGCAGGTGCTCTTTGGAATTAATGTTTCTGTGTCCTTTGGGTAAATACCTAGGAGTGGAATTGCTGGATCATATGGAAGCTCTATGTTTAGTAGGTCTAGAAATCTCCACACAGCTCTCCATAGTGGTTGGACCAGTTTGCACTCCCACCAACAGTGCAGGAGAGTTCCTTTTTCTCCACACCCTCGCCAACATTTGTTGTTGCTAGTTTTTTTAATATGTGCCATTCTCACTGGTGTAAGATGGTATCTCATGGTAGTTTTGATTTGCATTTCCTTGATTACAAGTGATGTTGAACATTTTTTCATATGCCTGTTGGCCATTTGCATTTCCTCTTCAGAGAAGTTTCTTTTTAGCTCTTCTGCCCATTTTTTGACTGGATTATTTTCGTTGTTGTTGTTGAGTCTCATCAGCTCTTTGCAGATTTTTGTGATCAGTCCTTTATCATTAGTGTTGGGTGCAAAAATGTACTCCCAGTTGGTGGGGTTTCTCTTTGTTTTTGTTATTGTCTCTTTTGCTGTGCAGAAGCTCTTTAATTTGATGTAGTCCCAGCTGTTTATCTTTGCCTTCACTATCACTGCTTTGGGTGATGTGTCTGTAAAGATGTCTTTGATGTGAATATCACGTAGTGTTTCGCATATATTTCCTTCTATGTATTTTATGGTTTCAGGTCTTATGTCAAGTTCTTTAATCCATTTTGAGTTGATTTTTGTGTATGGTGTGAGGTAGTGGTCAAGCTTCATTCTTTTGCATGTAGCGACCCAGTTTTCCCAGCACCATTTATTGAACAAACTTTCTTTGTTCCAATGCATAGTCTTTGCTCCTTTTTTCAAAGATTAGTTGACCATAAATCTGGGTTTATTTCTGGATTTTCCATTCGATTCCATTGGTCTGTATGTCTGTTCTTGTCAGAAGCATTTTTAAAAGATCTCCTTTCTTTCTGTACTGTCTTTCCCCCAGATTCTCTGGGCAGTTCCACTTAAAAAAAATAGAAAGATTTGAGGTGCACAGTTGATAGGTGCATATTGACAAATGAAGCTACGTGGGTTTCTTCAGTTGGGCAAAATTAATAGACTCAGTCAGGACTTATTTCCTGCTCAGGCCAGACAATACTCCCTGTAGCTTCCAGGTCCCAAATGTCAAAAATGCCTTATGGTCTTTACCTCAAAGAAACCATACAAGCTCTCTTTCTCCTTTCTGGCCCGTGGACCTATACAAAACAGGAGAGAAGTTTCTCCTACCGACTTATTTCCTGCTGGTTTCTTCTTTTTTGACCTTATTTTACTAAAAAGCTTCTTCATTATGCCTTTAATTCTGAATCACTACACAAGAATACCTGACGTGGAATTAACACATTTCCTGTTTCCATTCTCTTGGATCTTTATTCCCTCCCCACCCTCAACTATTCACTACATTTTTACTTCTCTCTATCTTCCAGGCTGTCAATGATAAATGCATAAAACATAAGTGTGCACAACTTGATATTCTCCTGGTCCAGGAAGAAAGGGGGTGATTGCTTTTGATTCCCATGCAGGAAGGTGACCAGCAGGCTCAGTTCCCTGCTGTCTCCATCTGGAGCAAGCGGCTGAGTCAGCAGGCTCACCTCTACCTATGCAGGGTTGATCCATGTGTGAAAGGCCTTGAAGATTCTCACCTATCTTGGCTGCACCCTGAAGCATTGGCTCCTTGTGGCTCTTTCACAATCACTCTGTGCTTGGGCCTGGCCTCATCATTCCCATCCAGGGAAACACACTTGAATGCTTCCATTTGTACAGCACTTGGCTTTTGCAGAATTTTTCATATGGATTCTCATTTTATCCTCCAAGTAAACCAGGGAAGCACTTGGCTGGATATTATTAACCTCATTTGACAGTTTAAGAGACTATGTTTGTATGATTTGTACCAAGTCACCAGCTCATAAGTGGCAAAACTGGGGACCCCCACAGGACTTTGGGAATGTGGGGAGTCTGCTTTCTGCTCCTGCCTTTTCCTCTTCTCTCTCTCTCTTTCTCTCTCTCCCTCTCTCCTCCTTTCTCTTTTCATCTTCTCTATGCATCCTGACTTAGTTCCCTACTGTGTATCTTCCTCTTTAACCTAATTATTTTAGCCATTTTCAGATAAGTAAGTCTTTTTGACTAAATGTGTGATCTGGGGCACATTTCTTCACCTTTCTGAGCATCAATCTCCTCATTTGAAAACAGAGATGAGACAAACTTCTACACAAGGTTATGGTGGAGGTTTAATAAATTTATATCTATAATATATGTCTATTTTATATTTTGTTGTTTATATTGATATTAGCTATTATATATTTTATATACAGCTAGATATTAATTTGTGTGTGTATGTATGTGTACGTGCATATGTATGTGTGTGTATCTTCACTTACATGGCGAGAGAGACTGAGAGACAGGAGTAAAGAGTCTCTGGCTCTTGGTTGGCAGTCAACAGACATTTCCTTCCTCTACTTTTTTAACAGTGTGGACACATGGCTAAGGGTACACATTTTGTCCCCCCTTCACCTGTGTCATCCTTATCATAGAACTGTTGGATTTGATTTATCAGGAGACCCTGGCGGTGCCTCTGTGACTATGAGCCGTGGCCAAATGAGAAGCGCCTGATAGATGTGGCCGGAGTGATTAATCGCCGCCTGTCTCCCGAGCTCTGCGCGCGGCGAGTGAGACGCACGGCCCTGGCTCCACTTCTCATTCTGCACTGACACACACTGCTGTTTGGCCAAGCAGAGGTCTGTGTCCGCGGCACAGCATCTGGCTGCCAGCCCTGGATTTCCTGGGTCACCGAGACAGATTCTCTCACTGAAAAAGAAAATGATGCAGGGCACTGGTATTTACCTGGAGCAGGGCTTGAACACAGGGCGCTTGCGGGGCTGCCCCTGTCCCTGACTGATCTCATCTCTGGAGAAAGTGTGAGCCGGAGAAGGCACAGCAAAGACGTGCCTGTGCAGGCTTCTTCCCCACTCCTACAAAGCCATTATCTGTGTTTTCCCCATGAGAAATGCATCACCAGGACGGCAGGCCTGTGAATGGAGGAGTCCAGAGAGAGGATGTGTCTCATTTGGAGACATTCTAGCTCCTGACCTTGACTCAACTCCGGCAAATGAGATAGCATTATTTTGCAAATCCAGATATTTCTCTTCTCTTCTGCAGATATCTCACCGCCTTAACATCAGCAGGATTAAGCAGGCAAGAACTGTGGGATGTATCATTCTTACCTACTAAATTTAGGATTTTCCTCCCCCACCAACATGTCTCAAACATTGTTGTCAGAGGCTGGAAATAAATCTTGAGGCAGAGCATTTGCTGATACCATTCAAGAGAAAGCAACAGCGAATCTGTCTTAGTCTTCCCCAAGCCACTTATCAATTTCCTAAACAGTTCTTCTGGGACTGGAATCTGTCAGAAGTGGGGAAGCTGGTATCCTGGGTCTGCTGGGCCAGCCTCCTGATCTCAGCCTAGCAGTGGAGTTGGAGAAAAAACCTGCCTGCAGTTCCTGTTTAAATTATACAGTTGGATGATGTTTCTCTTGGCTGCAGCTATAAAGACTGGTGCCCAGAGCCAATTTTTGGCAAAACTAAGAAGTATGATTTTTCCTCCTCTAACATTCCCAGCATCTTTCTTAATCATTTTTCTCTTTATTCCTTTCCAAGCTCTCCAAGACTTTCCCCCGTCATCCACATGTGAAATCTGAATGTGTTACAGAGGCATCTCTGTGAAAAGGGGAGGGACATTGCAGAGCTCTGAAAGGGCACTATTTTTCCGCCCCACTTACATGCATCTGCCTTGGGTTACATGCAACTCCCAGTATGGCATGAACAGGGCTTACTTGAGCAGGAAGCAGGCAACTGGGCAGAGCTAAGCACACTGTATAACATGGAAGCCAGGCAGGTCTGCTCTCTTGCTTTTCTGGTTTAAACTTTCAGCCAGGGACTTGGAGGAGACACATGAGGAAAGATAGGTAGAGACTCTTGGAACAGATAGTTGGAAGAGGAATGTGAGGGAGAGACATGTGGGGAAGTTATTCCTTGTGCATGGCAGAGATAATGGCAGCCATTGTCCTGACTTCATGGTGGATTATTTGGTACATTTTTCATTCTGAACCTCTCCTTTATCCCTCCTCTCTGAGATCTGCCTAACCACTTTCGGGTGGTTCTCCACCAGAAGATACCTTAGATTTGTGGCACACATCCAGAGGCCCTGCTTTGCAATGACCCTGTTTGGCTGGGCATTTGCCCAAGAGGGGATGGGTAACTTTGGAATCTTACTGGAAAATTATTAGCAGAAATAGCCTTTCTTCTCTTCTCTCTTTATGCACACCAATTCTATTAACTGAATTCTGACACTATCTACCTGGAGATAACATCAAGTTTCACAAATTAAGGGTTCAGTCCCATGAGACAACCCCCACCCCTCCCCAAGTTGAGATGCTAATTGCAAATAGTCGGCCCCAGGTTACCCACCACTTCTAGCCCATTTGGTTATAAATCAGAAGTTCCCATGACTTTCTCCTTGGATTCAACTATTTGCTAGAACAGCTAACAGAATTCCTGGAAACACTAACTTATATATACCAATTTATTAAAAGATATTGATAAAAGGTGCAAGTGAACAGTCGATGGAAGAGATACATAGGCCAGCATCTGGGAGGGTCCTGAGCACAGGAGGTTTTGTCCCTGTAGCATTTGGGGTGCATCACCTTCCTGGGACCTGGGTATATTCACCTACCTGGGAGTTGGCTAAACCCCATACCACTTAGATTTTGTGGAAGTTTATTCATAGGTAAAATCAATTATGAATTCCATTTCTAACCTCTCTTTCCTATATGGAGGGAAGGGGTTGAAAAGTCAAAGCTTCCAGTCATAGTTTTGCCTCTGATGACCAGCTTCCATGCAGGTGCCATCCAAGAACCCACCCAGATGACTTATCTCATTAGAACAAATGATATTCCTAGTATTTTTATCACTTTGAAATTTACAAAGTTTTCAGGAGTCCAGTGTCAAAAACCAGGGATCTCTCTCTCTCTCTTCTCTTTCTCTAGTTATTTCACAAATAGCAAAGTCTTAAACTAATCCTAAGGGGAGAAAATGAGAATGAAAAAAATTTTCCCTTTTCTTCTTAGGGAAGTGTGTGTGTGTTTGTGTTCTGTTTCCCATACTTTCTAATATATTTTTGTGCTTTCTTCAGAGTGTGCAATATGATCAGCTTGCTTGAGCAACATTTTCAATTAACTGCTCATGTGTCATTTCTCATTGTTACTTAGCCATGAGAAATGTAATTCTCACCTTTAGAAACTTTCTTTTTCTCAAAAGATCCAGATATCTCATTTTGGTGAAGATCAGATTTAAATTAAGTTCTTTACAAATTGTGTTTATTGTGTTTGGGGGTGGAGTGAATAGGGAGGAATTCAGAAATGTGGTTAGGACACTACAGTTTTTCCATCTCTGCTAAGGAAGGAATGCCATGATGAGGTCTAAGAACCAAGCCAGGCGAGGTTCTAGTCAAAAATGGGATTCTTACAATCCAAGCCCTTTGTATTTCAGCAGCTCAAAGCTCTGAGCAAATCCAATTCCCGGTAGACAACAAAGCCATCCAGGACAGTGGTAACAACATTTAGGGCAGGGAGTGGATCCTTGGGACAGGTGCTGAAATCCCTGGAGAAAATAGAGGTGGGTAAGGCCCCAACTTCACAGGTTATTTTGAACAAGGAAGTAAGAAGCTCTTGGTCACATTTCTAGCTTTGCAGTGTTCATATTCAGGCCCCATCACCAGCTGGCCTCAGCAGCTCTGATGTCCCCAGGGAAGGAGACCATTTCTAAATTAACTAAGACTCAAATCAGAGACCTCATTCTACCATGATTGAAATGTTCCGAGTAATAGGATTTTGAATAAATTAGTTATTCATCATGAAAGAGGTATTATAGATAAATATCATACCTCATTGCTATTCTAAGCTGTCCATCAGTCATCTCCTTTAAGAAGAAAAATAGAAGAATTAATGTGGTTCTGAACAGCGATCTGCTTAATGATTTCAAGGTTTTTATCTGGAGAGGATTTCAATAAACTACTTTAAAAGAAGTGGAATGCAAGAAAAAATGTGTGAAGGGCTTGTGTAATTGCGGAAAGGTTGGTTCTCTAGGGCTAGAAATCAACGAAAAGGGTGAATGTTATGGAAAGATTTTTAAGTACTTATTCAGGAGAAACTAAATAGAAAATCAATCAGGAAAATAAAAAATTCATAAATCCAATTGCTTCTAATTGGCTCAGAACATAGCACAGAATTCAGAATGTTTGCCTATGAACAGTTCTGTCTCTTGAAATTATGACTCTTATCACAGGAAAGAGCATTTGGGTTACTTTCTTTTTCTATCAAAGAAAATTCATCAAGCCCAAAATAATCTTACAAATGACTCCAGCTGAGAAACTCTTCATTATGGCCATTTATGAAGAAATTCCTGCCACAGATTTTCTCAAACTAGTATGAAGGTATTTTCAAGTTTTTGAGCATTTATTAAGCCCCTACTATGTACACACTACTGAGCTGGGTCCCGTGGGGAACACAAAATGAATTAGGTATTCATCCCTGAGAATTCTGTTTGGAAAGGAAAAAAAGATGAATGTTTACTTAACTTAAGAACAAGTACTGACACAATGAAGATTTAACAATAAAGAGAGCATTAGATAGTTGGGGTTTCTGACTAAGGTGTTCTGCCAAGGTTTCTTGGGGAAGGGAAACTGTATACCAAAAGGCAGTAAGATGTTTCACACAGAGAGAACTTTGAGTAAATGTCCAGTGGAAATGCAAGGTAGGCTTGGAGATTGATGGATATTTTACAATGTCTTAGAAGATTTTATTCAAGGCAAAATCCTGAAGAGCATGACACTTATATTTAGTACTGTAATCTCTGCTGCTCTATCTCATATTTTCATGGGCACTCCTAATTTATGTGCTGACCTCATTTTTCTTGTTATGAAGAAAATATCCCCCTCCCCAACACCTACACTCTTTTTTTTTTAAGATTTATTTATTTATTTATACAAGCACTGGGTACAGTCAGAAGCGCGGGAGGGTGAGAGAATTCACCAGAGCCATAGCGGGGAGCAGAGCAGGCAGAAGGACCAAAGTACACTGCTGAGGGGAGCAGCGGGCGGCAGGAGAGGTCTGCGCGCCATGCGGGACCCTCCGGGATCGAACCGGCGCTGCAGAGGCTGTGGGCAGCTTCGCAACCCAGCGCTCAACCGCTGCGCCACCTGGGAGGCCCAACACCTACACTCTTAAGCGTTACTAACAAACAGGTTACCCCTCCACAGGAGTAGTTGCTTTTTGTAAAAAAAAAAAAAAAAAAAGAAAAAATGAATTGTATTTGCTTAAGTAGTATAGAAGAACCCAAGATATGAAAGTATTCATAATTTAAATAGTAAGGGTACTTTTAAAAACTTCTAGGCTCCTTTTCTTTATCGTAACCATTTTGAACATTCTGAATCTTGCTCAGTGTTTGTTTTAAAAATTGGAGCCCGGGAGAGAACCACATTTTGTTCCAAACTGGTGTCCTTTCTAGGGTGGAGGAATTTCAGGCACCTGAATGAAGATGCTGTTTTAAGGAGAAAAGATCCCTCCACAGTTACTGTGGAAGTGGGGAGCACAGAGGGTTTCAGAGAGAGCCCAGGGTCTCAATTCCACTTCTGCCTCAGGCACAAGCTGCTCTGCTTCTCAGAGACTAGACTTCAACCTGTGCAAACTCGAAGTCATTGCTGACCATCACCAAGTCCAGGTGGGGCAGAAAACCCTCCTCTTAGCAACAGGAGGGGCTGCTGATGTCACCTGAAGTGAAATCAACCCCTCCCCCTCTCCCCCCCCCCCCCCAGACTCAGCAGAAGTGAAAGCTCTGAAAGCTAGAGCAGCTGTGACTTAGGCCACTGGGGCCTTGTGGCTTCCGGCTCAGAAGAGCCCCAAGCCCTCTCATGGTCCTTGCTGACCCGCACCCCTTTCTCATGCTAGCCAGTTTCTCCTAGCCGAACTGGCTACCTCTCAGGTCTCAGAGGGAAGGTAAGTGTTTCTCCCAGGAAGCTTTTGCTCACCCTCCAGACCAAGTTGGGCCCAGTCTTTTCTTGTTCTCCTGGCAACTTCTAATTTACTAACATTCAGTGTCTATTCCTTGCTAGATGTAAGAAGCAGATCAATATGGTTTACTGCCTGTTATGTGGTAGAGGGTCTTAAATATTCTTGAGTGAATGAAGAAAGGAAAAGGAAAGTGAAAGGTGGAGGGAGAAAACGAAGGAGAAAGAGAGGGAGGGAGCGAGGGAGGGAGAAAGGGAGGAAGGACCCTGTTAACATTCATTCATTTTAATCAGATAGGCCATCCAGAGGATTGAAGGATGGTGTGTTCAGACTGACGTGGCAGCTGGTGAGGAAGAATTAGGAGTAGCTCCCATTAATATGCTCTGATCTTTCTGAAAGAACAGGAAGGCAGCACAGGGGCCCACTCATTCATACATATGTCAGCTTTTGCTTTCAGTGCTATTCTTGCTAACGTTTAAATGCCAACAGCATGACCCTGGGGCCTCATGAACTGCACACAATAAATTCCCAAGGACTGACAGTCTCCTGCTCACCAGAGAACCTTGCAATATCTTTCACCTGCTTTGCAAACTGGGCTTCTTCCACCAGTATGGCAGATAAATATTTTTAAAGTATCCTGCAAGAAAATATAGATTCTGTCAGAAAGCATTCTGCTTTTGTTTGTAATTCAAAATATTTTATGGGGGTCTGAGAATGGAGAATTTGAATTATTCCTCTCATTCTACACTTGCTTTCAGATGTGATCTAGGGCAAGAAGGAGAAGGAGATTGGAGAGAGGTAGGACACGATGATGGCAGGGTAGCTTTGGGACTTAGCATTCAGTTCACTACAAGGAACATCTAGTAAGCACATATCAGGTTGAGTGGTTCAAAATAATTCCAAGTGTGAGACACTGTGTTATAATAATTAAAATGCTTTATGCAATTATGGTGCCAGGTAATGAACTATCTCATTTAATTCTATCAACTCTATGACTGGTATTGTACTACTGCTATCTAAATTTTACAGATGAGGAAACAGGCACAGAAATGAATAAAAAATAATCACCTTTAAAGCCTTAAAACTCTTTGATCCCCCTGTATGTTAAATAAACCCCACTATTCTTATAAAAAAAATAATCCCACCCCACCAAAAAATTTCCCTCATATTAAACAAAGTCCAACCCTGTCCTGAGGCACATTAACATAAAGTGATTAGGCCAGAGGTCCAACATAGTGTCTGCTGCTCCAGCCTGTGCTCTGAGTGCCTCTGGGAGGGCCAGGCAGGGGGGACGGAAGGCAGAGATACAAGGAAGAGATACAGTTCTCATCACTGAGAAGTGTCCGGTCCATCCCTATGCTTTGTAGCAAGAACCCAGATTCTATCATAATTCTGATGCTTCTTTGTAGTCCCAGAATCTTCTTTTTGGAATCAGAGAGGTCTATTCTGCCTGTAGGGGTTACCTTCATCCCTGTAACCCCTTTGCTCATCTGACCCTGCCATCGTGGTCAGGGACCACAAATATAGAGGAAGGAAAGCTGATCAAAGAGCCTCTGAGATGTCCCTGAGTTAATATTTTCCAGGAATTGATGTGGTGGCTTGGGGGTTAGCGGGGAGAAAGAGAGAGAGGGGGAGAGCGTGCCAGGCAGAAAGAAGAGCAAGGGGCGAGCAAAGCTTGGTAAAGCATGTTATCTTGCCCTGAAGTCCATCATTTGGCGTTCTTTAAAACTTCCTTCTTTAAATATTAATCAACGTTCATTTAACTGTGAGGCAGAGCTCTGTGTGTGAAGGGCAGAAGAGGAAGCTGTGCTCATTTGCTCCACTGTTCAAACACAATCCAGCCACAGGTTCGAAGGTTCTAGGATCTTCCCATGTCATATTGTTCCACTCAACTGACCTCAGATCTCACTCCAGTCATCAACTATCATTCCCCTACATACCTCCTGGGGGTCTCATCTTTTCTCCAATGCTCTTGAGGATCACAATCCTCCTACTTGCCCCACCAAGTGTCTTAAGTTTTCCAAAATTGTGCAGTAATCTCTGAGAGGAGATAACTCTGTTAACAATTTGGTGCCCTGTTACATATTTTTTATAGAGCTTGCTCCAGTGAAATCTCCCCATGCCTGTCCTTAAGCTGTCTCTGAGTAAAGGACAGGTGAATTGGAGTGTCAAGCTCATGATCATACAGGGTGTTGACCTAAGGAGATTGGGAGCAACTGGAGGGTTTTAAATGGAATGGATGTGGCTTGTGTTCTAAGGAAACAGCCTTAGACTCTAAGATAATGGGCAGACTCCTGTGCAGGCAGAGTTGCTGGGTCTGGAGAACTGAGCATGGAGAGAGGAGAACAGGACATATTAGCACCTCTCAATAACAAATCTTCCCAAGTCCCCAGCTATGGTTTTCTTTTTAAAATAGTAATTATTGTGGTCACCTTCATTATCACCTGGTAGATTTATCTTCATTATCATAATTCATAGAGCCAAGAAGAAAATAAAAAATCAAAGTCCCTTATTTAAAAGCTATTAAGAGTTTCAAGACAATAACAGCCAAGTGCACAGGTCACACACCCACAGAGCCGCCCTGCTAGCTGGCACTCACACCTTTTCTGACCTACTATTTTCTAGGATTGTAATTCAGCCACTCCATTTCAATTTCTTCTTTGATTCTTTATTGGCTCAACTCTATAATTTCCACTGCTGTCTTCTTTCTGCATGTCATTTGGCCTCTGTCCTTGTTGCTGAATGATGATTTTCTCTGAGTATCTCATTTTCAGAGACTACAGAAGACAGTGTCTAATATGTTGAAATAGATACTTTCTAGTAGAGATAATTTTTGATGGGAAGAACCTCAGCCATAATTAATCTCAAGGTCTTAGATTGACCCTGACTCAGGTGTCCACTTCTCCCAGGCTGGCAAGGGCTTATGGATTATAAAGGACCTGGATAGGGCAGGCACAAGTATATAATGGACTCCTCTCTAGTAAAGAATGCAGGGTTGAATCCTTGCCCAGAACTAGAAAAAATAATAAGAAATAGGATAGAATTTCTCTCCTGCACTTCAAGGCTTAGAAACTTATTGGAGAAAAAGGACATTAAAAACCTAAGTCAGGCTGGAGGCATGTGGCAGGACTGTGATGTGAACACACCTGTGAGTTGGGCCCCTATGTCCTAGCCTCCCAGCAGTGGGAGTCAGATTACTGATGTTGCCTTCCTGGACCCACCTCTTGAACATGATGTGTCTTTGGGTGAAATCTTACTTCTCTGTGCCTTAGTGTTCACCTCTGTAAAATTGGGATAGTAAGAATACAGATCTCATCTCAAGGAGTTTTGTGAAATTGCATGAGATTACCTATTCCTGGCTCAGTCAATGATTTAAAGTAATATTTTCTACCATCAATCTCTTCCTTCATTCCTGAATTTTTCTCCCCATCTTGGACAGGCAAATCTTGTCCCTCTCTGTCCAGAGGCCCATTCTTCTTTTCTGCCCCCATAATTTTGATCAGAGTATTTTCACCATTAACGTGTCCTCTCTTTCAACCATTCCCCCCTACTCCCCTTATAAGTCTGATCTCTCTTCACAGCTCAGCTGATGTCCCTAGGCCCTCGTGGAACTTTTCCTGATTATTTTAACCCACATCTGAAGACTCAGAACATAAGAAAGTGTTAAAAGTCTTAGGCCTCAGATTGCAACCCTTCTTTACAGCTCAGGAAATTGAGACAGACAGAACCCAACCTCTCTTTCTTCATCTCTTTACATCATTCATCTTTGTCATCCATCATGGCACTTAACCATCCCTGCCTCTGTTTGCCCTGCTTCCTGTCTTCAGTGCTACTCATCTTAGCCTTCAGATCTCAGTTCAAATGACTTTCATAGCCTCTTTCTCCCCAGAATAGATCAATTGTACTGGTTACCATTCCTAACAGCTACTTGTTTTCCCCATTGGAATATTTTTTATCAAAAAGCAATTCAGGGGCCTCCCCGGTGGCGCAGTGGTTGAGCGCTGGGTTGCGAAGCTGCCCGCGGCCTCTGCGGCGCTGGTTCGATCCCTGGCTGCTCCCCGGCCACTGGAGGAGGGTCCCACATGGCGTGCAGACCTCTCCTGCCGCCCGCTGCTCCCCTCAGCAGTGTACTTCGGTCCTTCTGCCTGCTCTGCTCCCCGCTCTGGCTCTGGTGAATTCTCTCACCCTCCTGCGCTTCTGACTGTACCCAGTGCATGTATAAACAAACAAACAAACAAATAAATAAAAAACATGCCTCTATAAAAAAAAAAAAATCTTAAAAAAAAAAAAAAGCAATTCAGGAATTATACTATAATTACTCTATCTTCTCTATCCACTCCAGTGCACTATATCCACTCACTAGAACAAAGCTTTTTTTTTTTTTTTTAAATATTTACTGGGTGTGTCCTTGCACAAGGTAGTATGCTGGCTGTGGGGACTCAAAATAATAAACCAGACAAATTTGTCCCCTGCCTTCCTGGAGTTCACATAGAGCTACCACCTTGAGAAGGAAGATTCAGTTCCTAGAAGTTTTGGGAACTCTCAAGAACTAAGAGAAGCTAAAGAAAATGAACAGCACTAGAAAGTTTGCTCCCACTAAACTGAAATAGTGATGTTGTTTTTACAATCAAATATAAACCAATAGAAATATCCCAGGAGCTGTAGGTAGCACAACAACAACAGCAAAATATTTTGGAAATGAAATGCCACCTTTAGGCTAGATGCTTTTTTCAAAGGCTGAATCAATATTTACTGGAATCTCAGTTATCTAAACCATCTTAAGGCTTTGTTTTGTCCAACTATTTGTTTCACAAAAACAATGTGCCTGGTTATAAAGGTGATATGACCCGGAGCCCCTGGGCAACTATCTTCCTTTGTAAACTAATCTGAACACACACAGAGCCCCTCATTTGAAGGTCAAGAGTTTCCTTCATCCCATATTTGAAGGAACCAAACTCTTGTGAAATGGCACTAAATTATAAGCATCCATTCCATTTAGGGTGAGACTAGTAATTTTCCAGGCTTCAAATTGTCCATCTCTAGAAACCACCTTCTGTTAGTCTGTTTGAAAAATACTCTCCTTAGGGATTACAATGTTTGCAACCGCAGAGTGTTAGTAGGTTTCAATGGACTAATGGGCATCTGCGCTTAGCTGTCTCATAGGCAACTTAATATCAACAATTCCAAATTGAGTATTATCCGGTTAATCCCTTTTCTTTATTGTCACTACGTAGAGGGTTTTTTTTTTTGGCATTTGCTACCTGTGTCCAGGGACACTTAGTGCATGTTGTGCAGAAGGACAGTCCAATACAAGAATTTCTTGTCCCTCCCAAACGTTCACCAAAGTTGACTCCATCTTATATCACTACCATCTTAGGTCCATGACCAGTAATCGCCCCACCCTATGAAGAGAGCCAGTTTCCCTGTTATTTCTTTCATGCTTTTCTTTGAATCTGTAACCTGCGAACCATATACAAGTCTATTAACCATAGTAGAACAAGCGCAGGTGAGGCCTGTTCCCCTGTGTAAAACATTAATTTTATTAGTTTTATACAAGAATGATATCACATACTAAGCAAAGTATGAGAAGACTTGTCTGGGGCCAGGGTGGGGCGAGGTGGACCTGCTTGCACCCAAAGTCCTGTCCACTGGCTTTGGCACTGGGGATCCTGTATGTCACCCTTAATAAACTTTAAGTGTGATTAATGGATGAGACTGCTTTGTTCTTGAGACTCAAATTACCTTCTCAGTTTGAGGCAATGTATTTGTTCTCTCAGCCACACTGCCTCCTCTGAAATCCTGTCTCTGTTCTCTTATTCAAAGACAAATTCCTTAGTGATGATCATAAACTAGGATATATAGATGTTGGTTTATATTACTATACACCCGAAACCCTTCTAATATTATAAACCAATGTCCCTTCAATAAAAAATTAAATTAAATTAAAAAGTTGAAATATAGGAGAAAAGAATTTTGTTATCAGAGGGAATTAAGGACTATTGAGACAATAAAAAAATTATCATAAAAAGAATACCTAGCCCCAAATTGCAAATTCTTGCAATTTTTATCTAAACGTTT